>NC_140633.1:18950482-19550482 GCF_057382275.1 Copadichromis virginalis
TTTATTAGGTTAACTGGTGACTCCAAAATTAGCCATTGTCCTTTTAGTTTATTAATCACATTTGCTTTCAAAACCAAAAGTATAAATAAAGTGTTTTTAATCTATTTAAAGACATTTAAAATTACATACTCTGCAATTCTCTGGTTTTCTTTTTGTCTGCCCATGCAACTGCACTGTGTGTCTACCTACAGGTACAATATGTACACTTTTACTGCATGGTTCTACTTTGGTGTTTACGAGTGGGGGAGCACGTTAATGAGATCTTGCCCAAGGATTTGTCTTAATGTGTGCCTATACACCCATTTATTGTAATATAAGGCATATTGAGTAGCATGAGGACAGTGTAATGAACACAGGTTAATCACATGCCCCTGATAATCACTCGGGGTAAACAAAGTTTTTTATGAACACAGATGGAATTACTGTGTGTATGTGTGTGTATCTGTGTACCTTAGAGCATGTTTCTGTAACCGGTGCCTCATTATCTCTCTGTCAAACGCAGTCTGAGGAGGCTCGCCTCTCCACAGAATCATAGAATGACAGGAAGAGATGAAAATAATATGAGGTGATTTGAAATGAATACAGACCCAAGTCTGCATTACTGTGTGTATACCTGAACATTATTGCTTTTTTACTCCTTTTATATTGAGTTATCTTTGCATCAGTATAATTAGGATACAAGGGTTTCTGCTGCAAATAAAATAGGTGGAAAGATATATATGTTATATTATGTTATATTATGTATGTTATATATTTATTATATATAATAAATATATGAGTCATGTATGAAGAGTCAGACCGAGACAGAGGGCAAATCATTCATGTATTTTTCATTCGAAAATAAACACAAGTCACATAAATTCATCATTGATTAATACTTCAAAAATATATCAAATGACAATGACCTTAAAGACTGTGACATTTATGAACCAAAAAGAAATTTAGTGATATCAAACAATCTATACATGGATAATTTAGCAGCTGATCTGATTAATGGTACATAACAAATGGATCATGTTACTCAGTTTGACAGGAAAAGCTTAGGAGAGATATAAATAGCTGAATTAAGATGTTGTTTTATATTAAATACAAGTTTCAAAATGGATTACAATGAAATGGGGAGCTTTGTGAGTTTTTATTTTATTAGTGTGCGCTCAGGTTAGTGTGTTTACAGCACTGCAAATACAAAAGGAAAGGGTGAAGTTGAATGCAGATTAATAACTGCGATTAATATATATATTCGGGTGCAAACAGGTCATCATTGTCATGGAAGCTGAGCCGATCACACTTCAATAGGTTAAAAATAAAGGATAAGCTTTTTCAGCATTTCCTGTTTTCATGGTCTGGGGTTTTTTTTGTTGTGTCGTTTTGTGTGTTTTTGAGCTTTGAAGACTATATTTGTTATACTTTTACCTATTCTATTTTCTGATTTAATGTCCTTATTGTGTATATTGCTTAGGGACAGATTTCCTTTTATTTACTATTCTGCATGGTTTTTGGTTCCAGGTATTTTAATGTTTAAGTATTTTCTTGTCCTCAAAGGTATTCTATGTTTCCAGGTCCTATTACGTTTAAGTGTGGCTACTGAGTTTCTGTTATGATGGCCATCAGACCCTTCTATTCCACACTTGTGAGTCAATTTCCCTTTATTTACCATCTGATTTAATTATTTCCTGATCCGTTTTGTTGTGCTTTGTCTCTTGTGTCATGTCTTTAGTTTCACCTTCTGTCATTTTCCTTGATTATGTTCAGCTGTGTCTTGTTACCATCCTGTGTCCCATTCACATGATTAGCCCTCAGTATCTGTGTGTGAGTATTAACTTTGTTAACTGTCAGATTGTCTGTTTGTCATCTTTGTGCGCTCCCAGCCTGTTAAGATTCTGTTTGTCTATCTCTTTGTTTATTATAGTTACCTTGTGGATTTTGTGTGTTGGACCTTTCCCTGCCTAAAGCAAAGTATCGTGACACCTGTTGCTATCTAGATGGTGCAGAGTGTGAACAAATCAGAAGGTAAACAGTAACAAAAAAACCAAAACCAAAACAACAAAAGAAGACAAAAACAACTACCTGATTTGATTAAACCTCCTACATGTTTGCTCCCACCTCATTTTTCACAGTGCACACTTTATTGGTTTCCAGTTTGCTTTTACGTTTACCAACTTTGGTTTTCCATTTTACCCAGCACTCCTTCCCAATGTAACAATCACTCTTAATGACTAGAAAGCTGCACTAATCAGCTGCTTCTGTTCACTTTCACTCTATATGAACACTCTATACGCTGCTGATTTCATTTTAAACATATACATTGTTTTTGTCCATTAAGCTACAATCAATAACCCTTGATGAATATGTGAAAACCAATATTTTACTCTCTAACGTACAAAAATATTAAATCCAATTGATAGAGAAATCAATCGATCTATCTATCATGTTAAAAAATACAAAAAGTAGTGAACTTTAATGTATTTTATATTCATTGCATGTTAGGTGAAATATTTTGTATATATTTTGTAAATTTGGATAATTATGGCTTATGTTCAAGCTTTGAAAAGTTTACCATGAATGACTGGATCAGTGTGGTGTTTTATGGAGGTGATCACCTTGTGGCATTACTAAGGTGTTATTGAAGTCCAGGCTGTAAACCATTTGGTAGTAGTCTTGGAACACTGGGATGATGCAGTCCAGCTCTTTTTCTCCTTATCACAGGTAAGATAATTCTGATATTGTCTCTGAGTCTCTGACTCAATGTTAGGAATGTAATTGTTGTAGCTGCTTTCCTGAAGATGAATGTGGTGGCTCTTGATGCTCTGACACCAGCCTCAGCCCACTCCTTGTGAAGCTTTCTTCACACACCTTTCCCTTATATTCAACTTTCCATTAGTTTGCTTCGATGGAGTACTCTGTAAACAGTCAGCCTTTCCAGCAATGACTTTCTGAGGCTTGCCCTCCTTGTTGAGGGTGCTGATGATTGTCATCGGAATAACTGTCAAGTCTGTAGTCCTCTCCTTGGCTGTGCTAGTGCGTACAGAATAAAACAAAGACGTGAAGAGTATTTGTACTGTTGAATTATTATTTTTAAAAGTGCTTAAGTTCACGAAGCATTCCTGTGTTGGGCTCCTTTGGTATCAAGACAGGCCCCTCCAGGTTAATAAAGGGAATTCTTTAGCACCTGGCTGATGTAATCGCTGCTTGTCAGTGTCAGAAAGATGAATAAAGCTAAATAAAAAACATAATGGAGGTCTTTGAGGAAAAAAAACTGTTTCAGGACGTAAGACTTGGACAACGGTTGATCTTTCAGCACACAAGGAAATAAATGCTTCAGGACCAGTCTCCGGCTGTCCTTGCATTACCCACCCAAAGGGCAGAATTGAACTCCATAGAACATCTGTTAGACCTGAACTTGTCAGTCAAGTTTGCTGCAAAGCCTGTAGAAATTAGAGAAAACTTAAACATATAATTGCTGCCAATAGGTCTTGTTCATACTATTTCATGAAAGATCTGAAAACTTAATGACTAATTTTTAACTTCATTTTTAATAAAATTACAAAAACTATTTCAGCTGTTTCACTTCACTTGATTTAATCTCAAATTTCTTTCGAAGTGAAAGCATCCAAATTCCCTCCGAAATAGCTGTAAATATGCTTGAATAAGTTTTAAAAGCTGCAATATGCCTCGTAAACCTTTGAGATCTGTCTTTCTTGCTTCTCTGCTAGAATAGTAGTGCTGTGCGATACTCAAACTTTGGTATTAATTTCATACCAAGTAAATACAAGGCCAGTATTGCAGATATTGATACTTTAAACATATAATTGCAGCTTATGTAGGGAAGATACTGACTGCAGGTTTCCCCAATTCCCCCAGCTGAGACTGAAGAAGTCACTTGGATGAGTGACGAAACGTTTCTGCCACTGAAAACGCTACATCCACGTGAACAGAATCAACTTTTGGGGATTTACTTGCCTGGATGACTGAGCATGCATCAAGTTGAAGATAGAAAGAAAACATGTTTATATTGAAACAGAAAGCATTTAAGCTCCAACATTCAGTCAATCAGAGCATCATTTATTGACCCAACTGTTGTGGACACACGTAATATACACAAAATCACATATTTAAGTACACGCTCTCATGACTTGCCAGTGGTTTCTTAGGAAGCAGGTCTGTAGAGTTTTCCATAAGGATGCAGTATTCCTGTGAAATACCCTATGCAGATAGTGTGTGAATAGCATTACCAGTAAACAACACATAGTCTTACAAGTTATTACATCAGCTGCTCTCACACACATTCACTTCAGCTCAAGTTATGCGATAACAATTCAGCTGTTTCACTGAACATTCAGAACATATCTCTAAGATCTTAAAAGCATTACTACACATGCATATACACGAACAACCACAGAGTATTATGGTAGTTTTTAACCTTTAACAGAGTCTTCACATAAGAGCTTGAGTTGTCATCAATGTATATATGTCACCTTTTTTCCTATCCTTTTGATCTTTACACCTTTTCAGCATCATGAGTTTATTTTGTCCCTTGATATTCTTGCATTTTTCACATTTCTGGCAGTCTTCCTTTCCTTTTTCGTTCTTCAAAGACTTGCTACTCTTGCATCTTACTCCATTCACCTTCTTGCACACATACACATGCAGGCACGCTACAATAGGGTAACCCCGGGGGGTCAGAACAAAGCGTGCACTGTTAATCGAACCTGTGGCGAGAAGAGAAGGAGAGACATATGGGGAGGGGCCTGGGGTGGATACCCTTCAGCAGGCTAAGACACAGTGCTGATGGAGGTTCAACAAGATTTCTGTTTATCTAACAGAAATGATTTTTTACACTTACATTTTTATCAGCCTTTGCAGAGTGGGCATTTTTTATTTATTTTGAATGTGCTCAACTCAACTGAGTACATTTCTGGGATTGTGTGGATTTAAAGTATTACGGCATTTAAAGTGGGATTAAATAAAGATGTGTTTAATTTAATGTTGAAGATGAACACTCCAGCTTTTTCCTATAGTCCAAGAACAAAATTGAAATTTGAAATTGAACGTAGGTATGAATATGCCCCTACAACAGACTGGGACTAGTGTCCTGCCCAGGGTGTACAATGCATTTCTGGACAGCTGGGATAGGCACAAATGGAGTAAGTAGAAGAAGACTGATGGATGGATGAATGGCTTAAGGATGAACTTCAAATTGTGATCTACAGTTTACGGTGAGATATTTTCAGTGTATTTGTGTCAAAATAAAACAGAGCTCGTGCGAAGGTTTGTTAGGCTTAAAAATTCGAGATACATGCTTGAACCTGTACAACTAATATTTTAATGGATGCAAACATTCAGTCAGGCATTTCTGCATGTCTTATTCTGGACCACAGAAAACATTAAATCCTTTAAGTGCAACTTTGTAAATCTCATGGTTCAGAATAAATATGATCACAAATAGCACAAGCTATAGTTCAGGCTTACTCTTAGCATGGCCTTAGCTGGATATGAACTTTAACAATTGTTTTGTGTCCAGTAAACACAAACAAGAACCGAGTAACTGGCCCCATTATGTGACTATAGTGGCGAGTCTTTAAATCCTGTCTTTGGAACACCTCCCTCTATGCATTCCCAAAATGATCTGTATAGTTCAGTCAGAGCACTACTATAAAGGCATCCACTTTTAGAGAATAACCTTAGAGAAGTGATTATGATTGTAGACGGTTTGCAAGGGAAAATTTGGAGTGTTACATGGCCCAGTGAATCATACCCAGCAGAAAAGTGACTAGACAGCTGACACTGACAACACACATTACCGGCTACGTGTTGTCATTTTTCAAATATGCCTCATTTAGCTTTCAAAACACATTAATCAATAAATTACAGCTTTTAAATCTGTGTAGTGAGTGAGCATAATTTTTGGGTCGCCAAATTGGCATCTCATTCCAGGTGCTGCAAGTGTAGTTTGTTAGCTGTTATGTTTGCTATTTCCACGGACTTCACAGGGAATAGAATAAGTAGCACAGTCACACATCCTGACTGGAAGTTGAGTTTAGGTTATTAAACAGCTTTTCAGTTCATTTTCTTGTAAAGCTGGACTTGACTTCCCTTTTCTTGACTCCTGTCATGTTAATTTGATGTTCATCCATCCATCCATTCGCTTCCGCTTATCCTTTTCAGGGTCGCGGGGGGCGCTGGAGCCTATCCCAGCTGTCATAGGGCGAAAGGCGGGGTACACCCTGGACAGTTCGCCAGTCAGTCGCAGGGCTAACACATATAGACAGACAACCATTCGCACTCACATTCACTCGGACATTCACACCTAGTGGCAATTTGGATTATCCAATTAACCTATCCCCACAAGCTGCATGTCTTTGGACGGTGGGAGGAAGCCGGAGTACCCGGAGAGAACCCACGCAAACACGGGGAGAACATGCAAACTCCACACAGAAAGACCCCGGCCTGATGGTGGAATTGAACTCAGGACCTTCTTGCTGTGCAGCAACAGTGCTAACCACCGTGCCACTGTGCTGCCCTAATTTGATGTTAAAAATGCTTAATTAACCTCCTAAGACCTGAACTCCTCCACTTCATGCATTTTTAATTTCTCTTTGATATTTGGGCATATTGGGGCCAGATGAATGTAAAAACAAAGAATTACCAGATTTTTTTTAACCTTATTTTTGTTTTGAAGAAAAATAAAAGCTACATATTAGGATATTTGTTTAAAATTTCGATAGAACAGTAGCAGTATAATGTCCTCGTAAGTGGAAATCAGGCCCATGTAGAGCAAAATTGAGTATTTTGGTCTAAATAACCCAAAATGGGATGTCCACATATGTGGACGCCAGGTCCTAGGAGGTTAAATTTAACTCATTACAATATAACTTGGATCTACATTGTAATGTTTAAGTTATATTTATTTAATTTATAAAATCTTAAAAAAAAAAAGATAACAATGTTAGCCTTTTCTGCAGCTATAGGGGATTTATGGTATCACTCTTGGCTGGAAGCAGTGCTTAATCAATGGGAAAAAAAAACCAACTTTGTCCAAAAACCTTTTTCTTTGGTCATTTTAGCCTTTTTGGCCAGGGTGAAGAGAGTATCTGTCATCAAACGAGGAGACAGCCGCATGTGACTACGACGGTGTTTGCTAGTTCACCTTACATGCATTCATTTAATAACGTGGTTAGCCTACTCAATGTAAATTACACACGAACAACATTAAGCTACTCACGCAGAGAAGAACAGCTGCTGCTGCCATCATCATCCGTCATCATTTCTGCTACACTGGCAGGGCTAGGGGCCAGGACTCTCCTCTTCGGGTTTTTGGGGGATGTTGCTGACTCCAGGTCCGATAACAGGCACCAGACCCGCAGTTGATGTGCTCGGTGTGAGGTCTCGCAGCAAACTATCAAATATGGTGCATTTCTCATTTCTGTGTCGCCAGGTGTTTCATCAGATTCGAGGTGTTACCTCCTTTGCACAGTATCACCTTAAAGTACTTGTTGCAGGCTGCTGAGTTTGCATCTTTTGCTGTGAAGTACAGCCAGACTTTTGACCGCTTCGCCTTGGGCATTTTTAATCTGTAGCGCTGCTCTAAAAGAACGTACGTACCTGGGCCCACCTACTACACTTGCAAAGGTAAAATAATTGGCTGGAATCCAAAGTGTGTGACATCTCAGGAAAAAAAAGCACCGAAATGTGCTCTGCTTTTCGGTCTGGTTACTACCGTTTATGTCAGAACCGGTGCCATCATGGCACCGGATACCGGTACCCATCCCTAGTTCTATATAAGAAAACTAATTCCTCTGTATTTTAGCTTCTTGGCATCAAGCTGTGTTTGTTTATCAGGGAGTTGACAGTCAATGGCATCATGTTGCTCGGCAATCAATAGGAAAGGTTGAAAGGTTCAGATGATCTTTTCTCAGTGGCATTAAGCCGACCTCTCATCTCAGCTGCTTTCATCTGAAAACAAACAATGGCATTATCACCAATTAGAGCTTTAATTAGTATACAATTAATTAGTATCACATTTATAAATTACGACAAAGAGATAATTATTCTTTAAAAAGTTCATAAGAATCCTTCACATCACGGTCATGGCAGCTATCATTGCTGCCATGCAACACAATCCCAACGAAAAAGGGATTATGTTGCATATCTGAAGGTAAATTCAGCAACCTCCCGTACCATGGGTGAGGCATATGTGCAATGTATATCGGTCATTTCCCTATTTAAAATCTTAACATGTAATTATGTCTATAGAAACACTTTCAGTGTATGCATTTGTTTGTGTACTGCATGTCTGTAAAAGTGAGGTTAAGAAATGGAGATTTAATACAAAACAGTGTATTTTATGTAACAGTGCAAAGTAGATCAGAGAGCAGAGCATGACCTATTTTTAGGCCTCCACTGAGACAATGTTTCTGTTCCATACGCTAGAAACCCGACACATTCTCACTCAGCTCAATGCATACTGATCTCGGGTGTCACATTTTACTGCACTGTATACCTCAATGTGTTATTTTTTGGATATGCATGGTAGTGCTGTGTGATCTATAAAGCCTCTTGACAGATTATGATATATGAAAACAAACTAAAGCACACAGGAGTACTGGGATTTTTCTTCTTTTGTTTTTTCAGTTTTTATGTTAAGTGTAAACATCTTGGTCATGTTTCGGAAAAACAAAAATCATGGTTTGGGTTAAAATATTTCAAGATATTAAATATTTGTTAACTATTATAGTTAACTGTATTTTAACTGTCAAATGTCAGGACAGAGGATCGAGTTCCAGGACAAAAGGCAGACAAAGTGAACAAAATGCTGATGCAAAAGTAAAGAAATTGAGAGAGCGTAAAAGAAAACAAAAACTGAAACCCAAAATAATGAGTAGCAGAACATTGGAGGACATTATATGCATAGCTGAGTGACTGCTCACTGAGACAGGTGAGAACAGGTGAAAACAATGTGGGAAAATTTGAAAAAGACACATTAGAAAACCAAACAGGAAATAAACAAAATATAAAGAACATGGAGAGACTAACACTAAACAAGATGACAGAGACAGGGCAACACAAGAAGACAGCAGTATCCGGGAGACAAGACAGGTATACATCAAGGACACTATAAACTCAAGAAGAAAAAAATAAAAGCAAACTAAAACTCAATATCACAAAAGTGACTGGATAAACTAACATAATGAAAAATATAAGGACTGTTTTTAATACTTAATACATATCGGCTTCTCTTCATTGGCTCACTGTTAAATCCAGAACTGAACTTAAAATCTTTCTCCTCGCATACAAGGTCTTGAATAATCGAGACCTTTCCATCTTTCTGGCGCAAGTTAATCTTGGTTTTCTCTGCCCAAAGATTTTTTTTCCTGAACTGTGAAGGATCTTTCTGGCAAAGTTTAATCTGGCCTTGCTTAAGCGTAACCAGCGGTTTGTGCCACTGGAATCCT
This sequence comes from Copadichromis virginalis, assembly GCF_057382275.1. Lineage (NCBI taxonomy): Eukaryota > Metazoa > Chordata > Actinopteri > Cichliformes > Cichlidae > Copadichromis > Copadichromis virginalis. The sequence continues at coordinate 18,959,935 of NC_140633.1, forward strand.
TCACTTGTATCAGCGTCTCTTTAGGCACCGTGTTAAGCAGTTCCATTAAAACAAAAGCTAGCAGCTAATAGCAGTTTAATGCTTAGAACTTAAAATCTTTAAAAGTGCTGCACTTAAACAAAGCCACATCCAGCACAGAAAAATACTTTTGCTTTATAATACAGGCTTGCTTTAGGGCCTCATATACAGCTTTATAATCTATAATTAAAACTCAAAGACGAATATTAGTTACAGCATCACCTGCATGCCTGGGAATACTGAAACAGAAGGGTAAGGGTAATGGAGACAAAACTAGAGCATCCTCGGAAAAACCAACCATATTCTAAAAAAATGTTAGAGCATTCCTTTTGACTTCCTGCACAGGCTTCAGCCTGGAAGAAGCTAGACACATACACCACCGGTACTCTGAGCAAAGCCCAAATTATTCCCCTAACTACCATCTGTCCCACGCATACGCGCATGCATGCAAACACACACACACTCATAATCTCACTTCACCTGCAGCGGGATCATTAGGACTATTTGATGAGTAAGTGGAGAGACCATGAGCAGAAAATTTTATCTCCTCAGGCAGAGAACTGCCTGGCATTTAGTCCAGTCCCAGCACTCCTATCACCACTTAGGCAGTGCGAGTGTGAGTTGGCATGAGTGTGTATAACTTTGTGTGAGAGAGCTTTCCAAACACTGTGCTCTTACTCTGGAAATGACCACACACGCGACATTATTAATCTTTGGTTGATATCTTCAGGACATGTGTTTATGCTTTTATTATATTTAATATTATATAACATTTAACTCTAGAAATCTTTTCAGAAACAGATGAGACTGATCCCTTAGAAAAAAAAAAGATGTAACTTATTTCTTATGGCCAACAAACACTTTGAAAAAAGAGTAACTTAGAAATACCACTAACGAGTATTACACGTGTAGCCAAAGCCTGATTTCTCTTTGTGCCATAGCCCATACAACATTAATGAGACATTACATTGCTTTTGTTTCATTACAATGACACTGTAGATATTTTTTTATTCAACCCATGCACACTGTCATTTTTATAGACACTGTAGTGCACCAAATATGGATTAATCCATTGCTGAAAGTAGTGCTCAACAAATGTGCTTTTTACTCCTTATTGAGTAATGTTTGCTAAACAGTGCACAGCTGTTGGAGGAAATTACTCACAAAGGAAGCAATGCATTTATGAGGCATTTAAGATTTGCAGCTTTGTTAGGAGTAATGAACAGAAAAAGATCAGGAAAGAGAGCCAGGCTAATGCATTACTGGTTTTGGTCTTATTGTGGGATTCAAAATATGTGTGTATACATATTTAGCCACATCCATTTTATGAACCAGTAATGTTATAATGCTATTTAGGTTTAAGGTTCATCTTATTCATTATTTTCTATATATACTTTTTTTCACTTGCCTCTGTGACTCCATCTTTTTTTTCTCTCTTCCTGCCTCTTTCTTTTGCCGCCTCTCTACATCTCTGCCTCTCTTGTTTTCTCTCTTCTTCTCCTTGCACGGTTACATAAAACGATCCGAAGGCCCGGCAGTGTGGGCTGCCGAGTGGAGGTGGGCCTCACCACTTTGTGAACTTTCATTCACCAAGGAGCTTCTAAGTTCAGCAGCCTGACGAACCTCCTCAGCGAGTCCACCGTGTCGGCGCTCAAGACTATTTATGAACCCACTTCCATTGCAAGTCACATTAATGTCCCAGCACACTCTGTTGTTTAAATATTATGGTCCCTCTGGAACATTTCGGGGTAATGGATGCCCTGCTGTTTTGTCTTCTGCCAGCATTGTTTAGTTTCTGCTTGTCTGTGTTTGTCATTGTCTGACTTTGGTTTAACCTCTTTTTTTTTTTTAAATCATCACTTATTCAAATGATAATTTCCCAGGGTGAACTGAGCCCAAACTGACATTTTCAAAATTATAGCAGTTTTTTGGAACAGCTAAAATGCCAAATGTATTTAAATCACAATGATAATTCTCATTTTAGGGAGACTATAAATGTTCTCTTTGGCTAATTGTTTCTGAAATACAATTATAATAGCATTTTATCCACTGTGCCAAAGTGGAAAAAGCTATTAAAAAAAAGAAATTAAATGACCTTCAGCCACTAAGGCCACAGTGGTTACGTTTAAAAACAATGTAGCACAAGTAGAGAAGAGCCGCTGCTTTATGAAAGATGGAAGTAATCCAACTTAGTAATGCCATGTAATAGAATCTATAGAGTTTACATAGTGACTACAATCTTTGCTAACAAAATACCAAAATCCAAAGCATTCTAAAATGTATTTCCTGTCCTCCATAATTTCCATGTCTTGTCTTCCTGGGGAACATCTACATAATGCTACATTCACACCTTAAATATGGACACTAGGGAAAACAGATGTTGGAAACGGTGGCACACTAATATTAGTGCGACTGTATACAGTGACTGTGTGATCTCAATGCTTTTGAAATGGTTGCTTTGAAGATGGAGACCCGGTCTGTGACCATTCACAGCAATAAGGGATAAGACGGCATTAAGACAGAGTCAGTTTGTCTTATAAAGACAAAAGTAAAGTTGAGAATTAGATACAATCTGTTTTTGATAATACAGCAATTATCTGTGATAAATCTGCAAAAATAGCACATTTCTTGAAGCCTGCTTCATATCTGTGGCCATGCACATACACAGAAATTCACATTAAGTACTTACAGTGAGAATCCAGCCAGAACCTGCTCATAGATTCTTCTCATAGATTTGAAGCAGAAATTTAGAAAGCCCTCAACAAAAATCAAAAGTTTGGACACACCTCATTTAATTCTTTATTTTCATGACTATCTACATGGTAGATTATCAGATTTCTGAGGAAGGTGACTCGGATGAATCTATCCTCAGCAGCAGAGATGACTCTTGGTCTTCCTTTCCTGGGGCGGTCCTCATGTGAGACAGTTTTGTTTTAGCGCTTGATGGTTTTTGTGACTGCACTTGGGGACACATTCAAAATTTTAGTAATTTTCTGGACTGACTTACTGTCAGTTCTTAAAGTAATGATGGACTGTCGTTTCTCTTTACTTAGCTGATTGGTTCTTGCCATAATATTAAGTCTAACAGTTGTCAAAGAGGACTGTCAGCTGTTCTGCACAACACAACTGATGGGCCCAACTCTATTAAGAAGGAAAGAAATTACATAAATGAACCCTGACAAAGTACACCTGTGAAGTGAAAACCATTTCAGGTGACTACATCATGAAGCTTATTGAGAAAAGGCTAAGGGTTTGCAGCACTGTCAACAAAGTAAAGGGTGGCTACTTTGAGGAATCTAAAATATCAAACATATTTAGAGTTATTTATCAATATGTTCTTCATATACTTGATGCCTTCAGTATGTATCTACAATATAGAAAGTAGTAAAAATTAAGAAAAACCATTAAATGAGGAGGTGCGTCCAAACTTTTGACTGGTAGCGTAGCTGCTGGACAAAAATTTAACTGCAAAATATAACTGTTGTTTGGCAACCTTTGAAATATAGGTAGCATTAAACCAGTTGGCAACCAACTGGAACCAGGTCTCTTGTGCTCTTTGGGGCAGACTTACTTACACTGATTGCAATGTCTTGGAAACCTGTCTAAGACAGGCAGAGTCGGACCGCAATTATTTGGAGACAGGTTGCCTCCCACTACTTGCAATTGCCCACCAACAGTAACAGTGCACTCCCCGATCTGTTCTGTTGTTACTCTAGAGTGATTGAGCCATAAGCCACAATTTGTCAGACTTTAGTTGAGCTCATTGAACACAATAACCTCTGGAGAACTTCATATGTGATTTGCTCTTGTAATTTCAGACTAACTCAGTAGCCCCTGTACTTCATTTACTTATAAGATTTAAACCAAACAGTTGTCGTTTTTATGGTAGTATTGTAGGATTTCTCTAGCCAGTAGCCTTTTTTAGAAGATCTGATAATGCTCAGTTTAAACATTTCTTAAAGCCTTAAAAAGTGAAATGCCTCACATTTCACAGGGACAATACAGACCCTTTATGTGACACGGAGGAACTGACAGTTTCTCTTTGTTTTCAGTAATGAATTCTCTGCACTTAGTTGATAAAATTACAGGCCACTGACGCAGGAGGGGTTATCTGTCTGTCACCAGTGGCAAATTAGGTTGGTGCATTTTTAATGTTTTTGCAACAATGTCAGATCTCTCTTTATAGATATCATAATGCACCAGGAAATTTGGTTTTCTCAGTTCAGGTTTTCACACATTCAGCTCACTGTGACATTTTCAATGGCTCTTTTTTTCTCTAAAGCAAAAGACAATCTTTGCCTTAGATTACCTAATCCTAGATCACAGACTCAAGCATGAACATGAACACAGTAAGCAGCTATACTGATATATCGTTTTCTGATGAACTCTGATTAACCATTTGTTTGTACAAAGCCATTAATGTCAACAAACATGAGTGTCAGTATAAACTGTGGGTGAAGATTAAGTCTGTAGTATTTGCCTTTTTGTGCCTTTTTGTGCATGAGTTCTGGCTCATGGCAAGTTAAAGTCTAACATTATAACTTCACTAACACTTACACAGTCAAATTCAATGAAAACCTGAGCAGCTCATAAGAGGTGTCAAAAGGTTTGCACACGGGATAGGTAATAGGCTTTAAATGACATCCCGATACTTAAAAAACTGCAATAATAGTTCTGATGATGCTTGTAGTTTGCAGGCAGCAGCATTTAAAAAGTGTCAGTAAATGAAGAGCATTTTCCATCCCTCTTTCCTAATGAGCTACTGTCCTTGATGACAGGCTACCTCATTTAAAGTGTTTGAAACAAATTACCAGCAGCTGAGCATTATAGTGCTATAGTAGAGACACAGTATTTTTTTTTCCAGTGATACAGTGTAAGTCAGATGTAAGCACAGACGTAGCCTAGGTACTGCTTTACCTGGAAATTTTACGTAAAACTATAAAATGCTTAACATGTTAGTTTCATAATAACAAACGCTGCACAATGCTGCCGCATAACAAAACTGAAAAATATTTTCGAACAGGGATTTTGTGCTTTAGATCGCACTTTTAAAACAACTGCTCAAATGAATCCGATAGTGTATTTTTTAATCAATAAAACTGTTTTTTTTTTTTATATCTTGCTGTTTTTGTATAAGTTCATACTCAAGTTAAAAAACAAACACTAAAGCTATTCTGTTATACCTGTATGCAAAAAATACACAGCACCCAAATATTTCATAGTTCAGTAATACTGATCAATCTAATACACTTAAACCTACTCTATCCTCCCTATTCTGGTATTTTAAAGAGTAAGCAACCTAATTAATAGGGTTCTAAAACTCCCAGCAAAAAAAAAAAAAAATAGATAGGGAACCACCCACCCTCCACCTCATGATACTTAATCAACATAAGTGTGAAAAAAAATGCACAGAAATCAATTATTTTTTCAAGAATAATTAAATAGATCCAACATCTTTCTTCAACAGAAGTGCAGACTGCACAGATGGTATCTTCCCAAACGAAAAAGTACTATAGCTTACTAGGGTATATTAGACTTAATAGTTACTATATACAGTAATGGACTTCTATACATTTTACATCTGATTAAAACTTTGGGTGAAAGATTCAGATAATTATTTATTAAAAGCTAGACATTTTAAATGAGAATAAGAAAGAAAAGTGTGTCTTTGTGCCCCCTTTTCCCCGTTCATGCCCTATCGGCCCCCCTGGCTAAACTTTGCTAGATCCGCCCCTGCAGTTACCAGCCGTCAGCTGCATAGAAAAGGATCCTGGTGTACAAAGTTATATTAAATAAATTCTAACAACAGCATATCAAGCTGTAATAAACAAACAAGAGAGACGTCGTGACAGAAAAGCCGATCAGCTGATCATTGATTAGTTTCATGATTGAAATAGCAGCAGGAGAGGGAGGGGGAGAGAGAGGCAGTCACTCCATATATCGGTTGTTAAACTTAACGCAGGAATTCTTTACAAACATTCAGAGATGAACTTACACATTTGCTTTTTGGTAGCGAGGCTACAAATACACACAGCCGCATCACGTGAGGCATACTGCTGCTACGTGCTACGGTTATGAGCCGAGTTATGCCATGTCGCAAGTTTTGTGAGGTGCTGGATCAGATTACATTTTTTATTTCTTACCGATATCCGATCCAGTAATTTACATCAGTATCGGACTGATACCTACACATTGTTACGATTCGGTGTTGTCAGTGTTTTGTTTTAGGCGTGACTGTTATGTGTTTCCTGCTTTACTTTGAAAGTCTGTCTTATCTCAGTGTGTTCAGTTTACGCTTCCTTGTCTCGTCAGTTCTGATTTGCCCCAGCTGTGTTTCCCTCCTGTTGTCCATTCCCTGATTGCTCCCTCTATGTATTTAAGCCCTGTGCTTCAGTTTGTCATGGTTGCGATCTTCCCCCCTGGTTGTAAATAGTTTGGTGTTTTGATGTAAATAAATGTCTTATTTTGCTTTGATGTAAATAGTTGTCGATACTTTCGTTTTGGGGTTTTTTTGTGGAGACCCGTAGTAGTTTTTTTTTGTTTGTTTTTTTTTTGTTTTTTTCCCCTTATTTTTATTTTTCCCGTGGTGCACGCCGGTTGCCTAGGCCGGGGTGTAACATAATGGGGGCTCGTCCGGGATCTTCGTCTACCTTCGCTGGAGGGTCCGAGGGACCGCTCCAGCCTTCGTCTGCCGTCGCTGGAGGGTCCGAGGGACCGCTCCAGCCTTCGTTTGTCTTCGCTGGAGGGTCCGAGGGACCGCTCCAGCCTTCGTCTGCCTTCGCTGGAGGGTCCGAGGGACCGCTCCAGCCTTCCGTTTCCGCTGGAGGATCCAAGGGGCCCGTCCAGCCATCAGCGTCGCCGCAGAACAGCAGCCGGTGCCGTATGCGCTGGTCATGAATCAAACATTTTCTTTGGGGTTACATGTTTTAAATGTTTGATTTTTGGGTGGGGGAAACTGTTATGATTCGGTGTTGTCAGTGTTTTGTTGTAGGCGTGACTGTTATGTGTTTCCTGCTTTACTTTGAAAGTCTGTCTTATCTCAGTGTGTTCAGTTTACGCTTCCTTGTCTCGTTAGTTCTGATTTGCCCCAGCTGTGTTTCCCTCCTGTGGTCCATTCCCTGATTGCTCCCTCTATGTATTTAAGCCCTGTGTTTCAGTTTGTCATGGTCGCGATTCCCCCCCCCCCCCCCCCGGGTTGTAAATAGTTTGGTGTTTTGATGTAAATAAATGTCTTATTTTGCTTTGATGTAAATAGTTGTCGATACATTCGTTTTGGGATTTTTTTGTGGAGACCCGTAGTAGTTTTTTTGTTTGTTTGTTTGTTTTTTTCCCTTATTTTTATTTTCCTGTGGTGCACGCCGGTTGCCTAGGCCGGGGTGTAACATAAGCTCGTCCGTAATATCAGATCGGTCCATCTCTAATATGAAGTGCAGCTAGCAAGTGAAACTAGTGAGTGCTCCATCAATGCTCAGAAAAATTATATGATTATATGGTTTATATGCTATTATCTCATCTTTCATATACTGGTTGTATTCAAAAGCATGTTGTTGTTTTTTTGTTTTGTTTTTTTTGACTCAAGTGGCTTCCACCTTTTGCAGGAAAGGACTTCTTGCATATTTTGCAAAGTACTTATTCGAAGGCTGACAAGGCCCTTGTGGTTCTCTCAGGCATGTCTTAGCTTGTCTCGCTGGGGGATGTAAGTGCATGATATTGAAATAGCAATAATCGGGATATTCTTTTTTTTTTTTTTACCCACAAAGAATATACCGGTATTATATGGCACAGCCATAATTTGTACAATATTTAGATGCCCATTGAATGTTTAAGGAACAAAGCAAGGCAATAAATGCAACTAAACACAAACACTTTTTGTGAATCTTGTTGAGAACTTATATGTTACCATAAAATGGTTAAAAAAATTCATTTTGATTAATAGTGCAGAATAGAATACATGATTTAACTGTGTACTTCAGATGTTAATGGTCTTTATATGTCAGTGTGACACAAAAATGTTGAAACACTTCAGTCTTTTGAATGTGTTTGATAAAATCCCTGATGGATCTATCATCTGTTTTGCACAGGAGTTGCTGTTATTGTGTTGGCCTTAATGCTTTAGTCCAGGTTAAGAGTTTAGATTAAAAACAGACTCTCCCCAGTGCACAGTTAACGTCGGAAGCTGCCTTTTTCAAAAAGAAAAAACCACATCCTAACATGTTTACATCAAGATAGATGGCATGCACAGTGCAGTCATAAAGTAATCAGGAAAGTCATTTACATTGTTCACTTTATATATGGTTGATGAAGACGTTTTAAAACATCCCTCTGAAACCAATCAATTCTGGCCTGACTGAGTTGTTTATATGGAACATTTCTATTTTGTGTGGGCTTTTAAACTAATTATACTCAGAACATTAGGCTTCATGTAAGCAGAGCCATGAAAAAAACCCCAAAATGTTCAGCAATCATTTTAAAAAGACAATTACATTTATCTAAAAGCTGCTAAAATTAGCAATCATAAGCTGCTATGCATTAGTTATATCTGAAGTAAAGCTGTACATAAAAATGGCTGAACTTATTGCAATAAGAGCTTTGTATTTACATTTAAAAAGTTGTATTGTCTCCCTTTGAAGCCTTGTGTGATGTGAATGTATCCATGTGCTTTGAAAAACACATCACTTCAGCTGTAGCAGAGTTCAAGCAGACATGAATAACTGTTGGCTGAATAAGGGAGGCAGGTTCTGGTTTTAATTTCCGCCAGTGTTGATCTTAGAGATGCTGTCCATGCTGCATAAAGACTGAGTGTCACTTCATAACCTGGACAGACAGGATTAGTATCAGCACTTAACAAATGAAGAACATCCTTCATACTAATCTTCCAGCTGTCAGACATGAGCGAGCCAGGGGATACTCCTGCTCCCTCACTCCAGATCAGCTTACTACTAATGACACACCCACTCCTGCTTTCTAACCCACCATACAAACACAGCAAACGCAGCACGACTGACCAGATGTGAGGCGGTTATGGCCGAATTGTTGTATGGTGACCGATGAATGGCATGTGTGTCATTGCCATAAATGCAGCCATGCTGATAATGTAGGATAATCCAAAATAACTTGAAAAGGAAGAGTGAAGCAAGCTTGAACTTTAAAAGAAAGTCATTCACATGGCTGCTTTTTATAGATATTTTTCCCACAAGATTTTTATGGGTTGTTTTTTTTTCACTTTTAATACTAATTACAAACATTTTGCTGCAGAGCAAATCAATCACGGCATATCATGAATCATCACATAAATTCATGCAAAATCATTCAGAGCAGAATGATGAAGTGGCAAACATTTAACACTCCTCTTTTTGTCACTCCAGGCTAACAGTGCTCTTCTTCCGTCCTTTTCTCACTCAGTCTTTTTTGTGACCTTCAGTAACTTGCTGTTTTGTTTGCAATTGTCCTCTGTGTGTGTTTTTTATGGTTGGCTGATGGTTTTCTTTTCGCCATGCCACAATGCAGATGCTCTCATTTCCCTTCAGTGACACAGCCTCAGTGCCCTTCAATGTTTTTGCCTGTTTATATTAAAGAGAGATGAAAGATAAGCCTATTTCCACACTAATTAGACACAGGGCTGCCTTTTATTGATGGCAGGGAAAGGGCTATTTTAGATAAATTCCATGATTTGATGTTCTTAAAAAACAATAATGTTGAAATCTAATAATGGTGTGATGAAGAAATTTCTCACGATAAGAGTTGGAGCCTGATTGCCGTTTGTCTGGTTCAAATCTTGATTGGAGTGGTCATATACACGCTGAATAACCAAATATGGCTGTTTGGATGTTTCAGCCACATTCGTAACTTTTTTAATTTCAGTGAAACGAGGCAAGAACAACTCATGAAAAGAGATTACAAAGTTGCAGAGCAGTGACAAAAAGAGATTTCAGCAATCCCGTTCTGTTCTGTTATAGAAATTGTAGAAATCACATGTTTTCAGTGCATGGATAATGCAGTTTGGTTTATCTTTTTGACCCATGAACCCAAGATAAACTAAAGCTCTACATGTATGAATAAATTGCTTGTAAATGTTTTCCACATGATCATTTGTTTCACATGAATGAACACAGTCAAGATTCTGATTTTTTTTTTCCCAGTATTGGGGTTTAAGAGTGAGAAATAAAGATTTTAATGAGTATGGCTAAACGTCTCAGTGTAACCACCGCATTTGTTGCTTTATGCACCGCCAGTAATGTCATCACACAGCCACTTCTATTTATGCTGCCCGGCCCGGGAGCCGTCGCCAGTCCCCTTCGAGGCCTTCCCCAAACTGCAGCGCCAGTTCACACTTCCTCATCCCTCATCGCCCATCGTTACCGAGAATGTGGTCCCAGCTAGTGAAACTGTAAAAAAAAAAAAGCTGACACACGCTCAACACGACATCCAGCTGATTTTAACAGATGTGAGCAGAGTGTACTGTAAATGAGTAATCTATAACTTGCTATGACAATAAGACAAGATTATCTCTAAACTGCATTCTTGCATTATCTTAGGAAGGCTCTAAATAAGTATCAGTATTGGTGTTGATATTATTGGTTGAGTGCTACTTCCTAGATACTATGTAACACCAACTGCCTAACTCAAAGTATACCATAGAAGTTGCACCAAGTAGGACCCAGAAAGTATGACAATAGAAATGTAGTAGCCAGTATCAATACCAGTAGAAATGCATGATTTTCAATAGTCAATTTAATACAAATAATATTCATAATCCCATATTCTTAAACATACTCCTTGATTAAAAAGTCATTTGAACTCAGTGACCTGTGGTGGCAGAGTGGTGGTAGTGAAGCCTAGTAACATTACAACAAAGTATAATGTTAGTTACATTACATCAGTATAAAACATGGTTGCTCTTACAATGCGAATACCAGCTCTTAAAAAAAACCCTGTAATGTGTATTTCACAATAAAAATGCCTGACTATTCCTTATTGTGTGAGTTGTGAGTTGCGCTGCAGCTTTGCTTGTCATCATCTTCAGTGTGTTGTTTTTGCTGTGCCATGTGTAGTTTTGTGCCTGTGGGTGTCCGTCTTCTTGTTCAGCATGTAAGGATAGACTGCCTCAGTCATCCAATAGAAGCCTTGGTACCAAGGGTTAAAAGGATTTTAATAAAAAGAAAAAAATCTGTCATGTTTTCTGAATTTTGGCATTGAAAGATATCTTAAGAATTGGTTCTGGTAACATTAACATCTGGGAAAAAATGTTTTTAAATGAAAATAAAATAAAAATAAATGATTTTATTAGAATAAGAAGAACATCATTGTGAAGCCTGAGAGTCAAAGATGGATTTTAATTTAGGATTACTGGGATAAAATACCTAAAATTAAATCCCAAATTCAAAAAAAATAAGTGGTAAAGGTTTAAACTTCCCCTCTTAAGAATGTGTGTAATTATAAACTGGTGTCATACACACAACTTGGTAACCTATTGGAGTAGGTGGATTTAGTACTCATGAACTGCTTCACTTGCCTTTTTTGTTTTGTTTGTAGAAGTACAACATAAATAGAAATGATACAAGTCTAAAATTATCAGGGAAGAAAAATGTGTTTGCTCTCTGCACGATTACCATATTACAGCTAAATAATTCACTGTCTTCATGTTCCTTCTTTCTGTGCGCAGGGGTCAGAGTGGATTAAACTGGTAATAATAGCAGTCTTATTTCAACAGGAGAGCAAGCCAAGTTAGAGCCCCTGGCCCTGAAATCTAAATTAAGAAGAAGTATGGTAGGAAATTCTACAGCTGCGTGCTTAAGTACGGAAAGATACACAGAAAGACAAGGAGTGACTCTAGTTCTCCTGCCTACATCTCTGCCAGACAAATCAAGTGTGGCTCTAGTCAGCCTCTATCTAATGCAGTAGGGCTTCTGATATGATGGAACTAAAAACAATGAATAAATCATCTCTACTGCACTTAATAGCACCCCTTTTATCTTTCAGACCATTCCAACACTTGCTTTTATTGCTGTTTAATGTGAGAAAGCAGTAGGAAGTGAGACCTAGCAGATCCAAAGTTACCAGAAGAATGTATCTTTTGTCTCTCTTTATCTTATTTGGCCTAAATTGGGCTTGAAATGATAGGTAATTGAGCAAATGTGGAGTGAGACTTTGTTCTGACTGGGTCTCAGGGTTGTAGATTTCCTCGAGGAAATTTCAGCACCATTTACCAGACCCTTACTCTTATGATTGCTTTCTCTGGATGAAAACTTTTGAAAGACAGATTTAGACATTATATAATTTATAAAAGCACGCTTGGAGAAGTTGTGTCTCTCAAAAGACAGGTAAAAGGCAGTTAGAGGCAAGGAGACCATGTTCAACCCAGTATGCCCTACGTAATAGTCTGTAATTGTTTTGCATGCTGAGTGCTGACGTCCTGCGGGCGTCTCTTGGAATGAGATGGGTTATATTTCCATTTTCAGTTCTATATGGATGAGTCCAGGCCTGCACTACTAATAAGCAGATCCACATGAACTTGCTTAATTACTGATTCTTGGCTGACCTTGCTGTCTGCACTTCACTTTAGAGCCTCAGTTGTGGCTTGTCAATTTCTATGTTAATGAATACTAGAGGCGCAGGGAGGGACAGGGAGAGGACAATTGTTTTCAGAAAAACTTGATGTTCAGCAGAGGAGTTATGTGATTAAAATATTGTTAAGTAACCTTGTATTAAGAGAGTGAAAAATAAAAGACATTAGATTACAAATGCACTTAGCTGCTGTACTTAGTGTCACATAAGAAGTGCTACTTGTCAAACACCAGCTTTGAGAACATCACAAGTAAGTGGGGGCTTAAATCTTACATCTAAATAAGTCCTAAGATTTGGTTCTCATTTATATGTGGTGGCATCCTGTCACTACCCTCTTCAAAACCCCATTTGTAGAAGGAAGTGGTGCTTGTGTACCTTTGAGTTGACTTTTTCTAGTTTTGTGATATCAGTCCACCAACCAGCTGGCAAAAAATAACTTAGGCAGTCATTTAAACTTTGACCCACAGATGAGTTCATGTGACAGAAATAGTTATTGCCCCCCCTGAGTTTGAATTCTGTAGATCACATATAAGGGTAGCATTGTGTTTGTAGTCCACCATGTGAGCTTCATAACTGAGCTAGCTTGTGTCTTATGTTTGGAAATTCTCACCACCAGGTTCCTTGACAAAGTTCTGTTCAGGCCATGTGAGAATAAAGCAGGTAATTGTGCTGTGAATTCAAGTGGGCGAGTGGGTGTCATGTGCTATGCCTCCTGCTCTGTGGTAAAAGTGAGGAGAACGACTTTGCCCAGACTTGATTTTTCTAACACTGGAGTTCAGGAAAACTGCTAATGCAAACTGTCGACTGCAGTGACAGCTACACAGAGGCGTAACAGCAGAGGTGTAAGTGAAGCAGATGCTGATGCTGTATAAAATTACATGTCAAAAATGACAAAAATTACTAATAGCTGGATAAGATGAAACAAGGACAAAACACCGCTGTGCTCCAAATCACCGATGGGTGTGGGCAGGAGTGTTGCTTCATACCTGGTACAGCGTCACGGTATAATGGCAGTGAAACATAGCACTGAAATTGTTTAGGCTTTTAGGTTTTGAAAGTTTGATATGAATTCATCTACATTTTTGTGAAAAAAAGGCATACTTACATATATTTATACACAGTGTAAGCATGTTTTTTTCCCTTTGGAAGCATCTTTGCACAAATTCACAGCGCGTGGTTATTAAATGTAAATCTCTCCACTCCTGCACATCTGAGACTTCCCACTCTCCCGCCCTCTATTCTTTTCTTTCCATCTCTTACTATCTTTCTATTTTGCTGAACCTTACCATGTATTCCTTTTTAGATGGAAAACAGTGATCCTGCTCCAGTCTTCTGATTAAAAGGAAAAACCTCGACTGGGAATCATCAGGAACGCTCCCATGACGGCTCCAGATGCAAGCTCTTGATTGGCTGCTTGATGTATAATTCAGATTAGATGGGAGATCTTAATGAGACTGACTAATGATGTTGACACGTGTCTCAGCGTGGAAGAGGGGAAAAAGTAATGCCTGCACACTCACAAATTTATTTAAACAGATAACATCAAATGTTCGTCAAAGTCAGAGTATAACGCCGCGTTTATGACATTCATGTACTGTCAAATTCTTCATGCTCTAGATACAAACGGGTCTGCACCAAGTCTGCAAAACATCTTGTATTTTAAGCTTCTTAGATATTAACTTCTAATAATTATGGACTTGTGTGGTTTTTTTTTTCAAGTTTTCCCATCACACATGTTTTGATGTTTGTCTACACTGCAGCTGTTTTTCTATTGCTATGATTTTTTCCTTTTTTGTTTTGCTTTTTTAATTTCATACTTTATTTGTAGTATTTGCTTTCAGATGCTTATCATCTTAGGCATGGTCAATGGTTTACTCACACCTGTTACCGCACAGACTGCTTTTTGCGTCTGGGTTTAGATTATTTTCTTTTGACAACTGCAGCCTTATTTCTCTAAATGAATTTGTGGATGTACAGCCATTTTCAAATAGCTATACACCCACGGTACCAGTGACATACATAGGACCACCCCAAACATTCCCAAATGCATATTACTAGTAGAAGTTCAGAGTACCACTCACTAAGTTCTCCTTCTCCTCCTTTTCTCAGTGTTTTCAAGGGATTCAGCTTTAAACTTTTTTAAGTTTTTGTGATAATTTAGTCAATGGTTTGTTGGCAAGTTCCAAAAGGAGAAAATGTAGTTCCAAGTTGAAATATTCAGCACTACTCAAAATGCAAAAAAACCCCCAAAACAACCTAAACTATGAATAATAAACTAGCCTTTTGCAAAAAGTTATTTAACACAGCAGTGGAAAAAACTCAGAGTGATGCAATGACAAGGTCATGTCACAAAACAAGGAGTTTTCTCTGTTTTAGAGGAGAAATTGTCAGTGTGTGACTGACGTCAAAAGGAATGGCTTGAATTTTGGATCAGAAGGTGAAATGTCCTTCTTTTTTTGTATATATATTTTAAAAAACAAATGAAAGCATCAAATATGTAGGTTGATGTCCAAGACTTTCTGTGACTGAAATAAAACTCTCCACAATGCAACAATAGCTGTTAGATGATGAGTGGTTTTAGATCATGATGATCCAGCAGTGGGTGGTACATTCTTATAAAAGCCCAGACAGAGAAGTTATTCTGAATCCACCACTTGTACTCTTCAACTTTGTTTTAACCCCCTCCTCTCCTGCTCTGCATTTTAAAATGAAACCCAGGATTTTACTTCTCTGGAAGTGCATCACTTGGTGAGGTTAATTAGATGTTGATGCCTTTTCACACGCTATGATCAAACACGTATGCCGGACCATCAAATTCAAAGGCAATGGCACTGTGATTCGGAAAGATGCCACTTTAATCAAAAAGGCTGTTCACAGCATTCAGCACATGAACTGGCCAAAACGATGACATAATCAAGGACAAGAAAAGGTGTCCAAAAGTTTTAGAACTATTAGATTTCTTGTACGTGTGAGCAATTGCTTTTCCCAAGGTTGCACATGAATCTGCTGGCAGCGTCAGTATCAGTTATAAAGAGGTTAAATCACTTCTAACTGAAGGATTTGAAAAAGGAAATGGCATTTTGAAAAGTAAACCTCTGAAGGACTGGTAACAATAAACCAACTCTCATTCTGATGTGTTGGTTTTAATTCAGTTGTGTGCTCTGGCTGTCAGTGGTTTTGTGCTGGCACAGATGTGCATACCAGATGAGCAGGGGAAATGGCATCATCTCTACAATTACAGGAAGGTCACGACCTGCTGTCACAGCAACCGTTTGGCATCCGTTTAGAAACTGCTTGGCACCCGCAACCTGCAGATTTCATAAACCTGCAATTAGGCAATGGGCATGTATCAGTCAGCACACTCTGTGAAACATCTGCTTGTCTGTGGGTGTGTGTTATTGCGTTTGTCAGAGTATGTGTGTTCGTCTGTCCATTTTCAGCATGTGTGCATATCACAGAAAGAATTAGAAATGATGGACGATGGACACAAGCTAACTAGCAAATTGTAAAAATCTCTCATTGAAGCCTTAGAAGTGGAAGGTGAAGGGACATCCAGTATAGTCGCTTGGAGATAAAGAAGCGTTATTTGTCTTTTATGACAGCAAATTCCCAAACAGTTGGAAAAAGAAATGGCTTCTTCCTGATGTCTTAGTCTTTTTGCATATTTGTCACACTGACATTTCAAATCATCCAGCAGACTGTAATATTAGATAAAGATAGTATGCATAAATACAAAATGCAGTTTTTAAATGAGTGATTGCATTTATTAAAGGAAAAAGTTATGTAAAGCTACTTGGCTGTGTGTGGGGAAAGCAATTGCTCCCTAGACCTAATAACTGGTTGTGCCACCTTTGGCAGCAAGAACTGCAATCAAGTGCTTTTCACATCACTGTTGAGGAATTTTGGCCCGCTGTTCTTTAAAGAATTGTTTTAATTCAGACACACTGGAGTATGTTCAAGCATGAACAGCCTGTTTGAGTTCATGCCAAAGCACCTAGATCTGATTTAAGTCCAGATTTTGACTAGTCCACTAGTTTATTTTCTTTCTGGAGTCATGCAGAGGCAGATTTTCTGGTATGTTTTTTGACATAACATAAGTGTGGTTGAGCTTCAGAATTCACGATTTTATCAATAATGACAAGTCTTCCTGAAGTATCAAAGCAGCTCCAAACCATCATTCTACCTCCACCATGTTTGGCTGTTGGTATACCCTTTTTATGAAATGCTGTGTTTGTGTGACCTTAAATGATGCATGTGAGGCCTGCAGTTCTTTAGATGTTCTGGGTTCTTTTGGGAATAACCTGGATGAAACATCAAGGTGGAATAATTTTGCAGGCTGGCCCCTCCTGGGAAGGTTCACCACTGTTTCAGGTTTTGTGGATTATGGCTCTCACTGTAGTTCACGTGCCTCAGTTAAGGTCAGCGTTCATGATCCAATAAACCCTTGAAAATTGCTTTTCAGACTGATAGATGTCAATGACTTTGTTTCTCAGCTGTTCTTGAGTTTCTTTAGATCGAAGCATGATCTGCTGCTTTCTTAATAAAAAAAATATGTTAAAATTGTTTCATGATCTAAAACATGTAAGTGACAAATATGCAAAAAAGCTCAAAATCAGGAAGGAAGCAAATACTGTTCCACAGCACTGTAGGTGGTGAAATTAAAGTATCTTTACTCTAAACCTCTGCTTTACACAAAATCCTTCTAAGAGTTGGCAGAAAATATCCAACAGCAACAAGAGCAAGCCTAACTCAGAGAGGGAAACAAGAAATGGCGGAAGGCACAGAAACAGGAGGGAGATGAGATGACGACAACTGATGGACAACACACAGACCAGACAGTGACAGATATATAAACTAATGAGACAAATATTGCTCCCAGGAGATGATGAAAAGCAAAACGGAGCTAAAGGAAGTGTGAATATTAGACTGATACTGTGACATCACTCATTTGTTGGAGGCCAAGGTTACACCATGTTTGTGTGCTATCAAATCTATGACAGCGCTATGTGTAAGTGGACAGAAAAGAATTCAATATGGGGTTCATACACGCACTGCTACAAGCAAGATTCACTGGTGGATTTAAGCACTTTGAATCAAACCCACAGCAGGGGGGAAAAGGCTTCATCTTATTACGTTAAAACTTTGAGAAATGTTCAAGTAGAAACCAATGGAGAGAAGACAATTTGTCTGTGTGTGAACTCACATTGCAGGAGTACTGCTGTGTTTTAAAAGTCCACGGCTACATCTGTTCTTGTGTTTCCTGTGGCCCACTAGGACACACATTATTTTCTTCTTATTTTCAATTTGAACCAAAGAATTAATTGTTTCTTTATCTGGCTGCATTCATATGCATCGTCTATTTCTGTCCGCTCAGGAAAGTGGGACACGATGTTAATTCAAAATATCGCCTATTTAAAAGCAAAGTTGGTGATTATTTATTTTTTTTAAATTAGTGAAAGAGTCCATATGGAGCCGTTCCCATCCAGTCAAAGTAGCCTCCGTGCAGTGCCACTGAGCAGAGGGAGACTGGACAATGCAGCAGCAAGAAAAAAAAGAAGTGTGGGAGTAAGCTGTGATGGAGTCCTGTGATCTCTAAGCAGTTTCTATGGCATCACTTATGCACCGTTTATCTACCGAATATGGAGGAACTAGCCATGAGTGAGTGAGTGCGTGAGTGAGTGAATGAGTGAGCATATATTTTTTTTTTTTTATGGAGAATGAAGAGGAGGGTTTATGTCATATCAGTCAGCCTCTATATTTTCTGCAGGCGGAATAATGGTCAGGTACCTACTCATACTCTGAAAGGAAAACTGCGGAGGCAGATACGTCTGTGACGAGTTTCCTGAGCCCTGGGCCAGTGCAGTTATACAAGACAGCCCTCTTCCTTCCCCTCGTTTACGGACACCACAGTTCCTTTTGGGATTTCACAATGAAAGGTGGACAAGACACAAACACATGCAGTGTAATTGTTGTGTGCATAAAAATGCCCACGTGCTGCTTTAGCATTCCTTTTATTCTGTAACCTCAGCTTCAGTGTTGCTCCTATTTTCTTGAGGGCAGTATACTATGAAGATTGCTGTGTAGTCCCTACAACTGAGATGACCACTTTTTAAACAGGGTTGCTATGTTAAGTGGTTGAGAAAT
The DNA here is from genome assembly GCF_057382275.1 of Copadichromis virginalis. NCBI lineage: Eukaryota > Metazoa > Chordata > Actinopteri > Cichliformes > Cichlidae > Copadichromis > Copadichromis virginalis. The sequence continues at coordinate 18,978,661 of NC_140633.1, forward strand.
ATAAAAGACACACAAATGAAACACAAGTTTTTGTTTAGCAAACTGGACAGTATATCTTAGCTGGCATTTTAAATCTACAGAGCACTTGTACTCTTATAAGCTGCAATCGTGGATTACATCACATGATGCAACCATAATCAATACAGCAGTGAAAAAATGCTAAATGAAATGCATAACCAAATTTCACCAAAGAGTTAAGAGAATCCTTACAGGTGGGTGGATGGAGATGCAGTTTTATGACTTCCAACAGCTGTTACGGATCTGCACAAATGAATGTTTAAAGTGAGAAACTATGGTGATGGGTCTGACATGATGGATGATCGTGCTTTTTCTAAAACGATTACATCTGCCCATAGTAGATCCCATATCCCTGCTTCCCTAGCTGACACAAGTTGGTGAATGGTATATGGGATTTTGTTTGTGGGGCTTACAGAACTGTCGAAACTTGACCAAGAAGAGATGCTGTAGAGAGTTTTTCAAGAAAAGGAGTTTTTTTTGTGAGCTGCTTAGAGGTTTATTTATTTCACATTTTCCTGTGATGGATAAATTATTAAGTTGTAGTAAGGCATGCACTGGAGCTCCACCATACACCATATATAAGACAGCTGTTTGGGCAATGTTATTACATTTAAATGTTGAATCTCTTATTAAGAAAAACAATTTAAGGTTTCAAATGTTTCAATAAAAATCAGTAAATATGCCTCCAGTAACACGGCCTTTGAGTCAGATGCCTAATATTGATATTGAAGTGGTGCATTTAAGGCACTGATTTAAAAATACAGGTCTGAATTTAGCTTATTACTCCGCCCCTTCCTTACTCCCCATGCTGCTGCAATCCTTCTCCATAGTTGTATTACTTCCCGCATTGATTACTGCAATTCCCTCTTATTTGGGCTCCCTAAAAGGTCCCTTCATGAACTCCAACTTCTTCAAAATTCCACAGCTCGGGTCATAACTCGTACTCCGTCAAGAGCTCATATTACGCCAATTCTTCAGCAGCTTCACTGGTTGACCATAGAAGTCAGGATAAACTTTAAAATCTTACTTCTTACGTACAAGTGTATGCATAAATCTGCTCCTTCCTATTTGTGTGACCTGCTCGATATCACCACAGTTTCCCGCCCTCGCCGATCCTCATCTGCTATTCATCTTACTGTTCCGTTCGCACGTCTTACCACTATGGGGAACAGAGCCTTCAGTCACTCTGCTCCTCGGCTCTGGAGCTCTCTTCCTCCAGCCATAAGAAATATAGACTCTCTTCCCACATTTAAGTCACGGCTCAAAACACATCTGTTCAAACTGGCTTATTTGCTTTAGTGCTGATTTTACCTGTTGTCAAGTTCTGCTTTGCAATTTTAACTTATTTTATGTATTTTATGACTATTGCTTTGTTTATTAATGTTGTCCTTTTGTAAGCTGACCTTGGGTTTTTGAAAGGCGCCCTCAAATAAAATGTATTATTATTACTATTACTCATGGTGATAATTGGGCTACTCAATTTAGTATGTGTTGGTTTCATCCTGGCTTTGATCTGATCTGAACTCTCTGATTAATCATTTACCATAAAAACAAATACATAGAAAAAATATACCACGAGCATTTTTATCCAGCAAAAATGTCAAACCAGCTTAAAATAGAAGGCATTCGCACAGAATGGTGCGAGGGAGACAGCGGGTAAAGTGTTAAATATTGCACACAGAGCAAACAATTCAACAACAATTCACCACTGAGTGTGCATTTGGCTGTGAGATTTCAGCTGAGCTGAGACTTTTTTTTTCTTTTTCAGACCGCTATTACATGAATTAGTAGGATGTGTCTCATCACCACTGATGGCTCATGCTAACCCAAAATTGGAGATGAGTACAAGAACTGAATCATTCTCTATTGGATTTGTACACCCACACAGGTGTTTTCATGTATTCTGCTGGATTACATGCTGGTGTTAAATGTGGGCAGACGTAGTGTGTGGCATAACTACAGTCCAGGTACCGATAAGATGCTGAAAAGGTGTAATTTGTCCTGACAAAATGGATGTAACAAACTAACAGATGAGTCAGAGAGTTGCCAATCAAGCAAAGTCTATATATCCAGACCTGAGAACAAGTTTAGTCCAACAAACTTAGAGAAATCTTATTATTTGCTGGCAGTTTCTTGGTAGCATGGTTGCCAAAGAATGAACTAACTTCTAAGTGACTTTCACAGTGAAGCTTACACGATTCTGATTAATGTGTGGTGTTTGCTTAGTGGACTAATCTTCAAGCTAAAGTTCATTACTCAATTAGAAACATTCCCTCTGTTGTTGTGTATATTGTTGTCTAGCTGTTCACCAGTGTGTCTTTGCTTAGAACTGCATGACGCAATGACAACATTATTGCCTCATGTAGATTTCACAGGTTTCTGAAAACAAGTCCATCAGAAAAAACATGAATGTAAAAGCTGAAGATGGTACTTTACTGCAAAACCAACAAACTGTATTTCTTCAGCCTCCACCTACCTTTTGGTTTTTAACAGAAACCGGGGAGATAATAAAGATATAGAAAATAGAGCTGCTCACTAACATAAAGAGGTCAATATTTTCTAATTTCAGTCAGACTTCAAACTGTTGTAAATAAGGATGTTATAAAAGAAGGCAGCGTGTAGCCTAGAAGCTCCCTGATGTCTCTGAGATTGTGATGTCGGTGTTTCAAATTCGACAGGTGTCCGGATAACTCCTTTTAATCGCAGCCGCAAAACAAAGTAATAACAAGATTAAACAGTAGGCTGTTTATAATTCATATTTCCATTTGAACGGACAACATAATACTTTGAACTCGCACTTTATTTCAAGCTCCTCTCCAGCGTGAGGCTGAAGCATGCAGTTTTAAGTCCCTTCTCTCTTCCCTGTTGATCTCTCCTTTTCCGCACCTCCCACCCCCGTATTTCCCTTTCTTAACCCTGTCCACCTTTTCCTCTCTTCCAACAAGTGAAGAGCGGATTTTTTTGCACTTCTTCTTTGGCGCTTTGAATTGAGTTATCGATGTCTGCTGGAATTTCTCTCCCGCGCCATCCCCTCGTCTATTTTGCCGTTCAGTTGCGATGATGGTGCCAGAGTGCAGGTGCAGCATGTGTTGGAGACAGCAGGGACGGTGTGTGGTGCACTAGGACCAGGGAGCGATTCCTCTCGTCGTGTGCATTGCAACTACAGAGGAGCTGTGGAGGAAACCCCCCCATCGGATCTGGCCATTATATCCATACATTTCTTTTCCACATCTCCACCGCGCCGCGGCTGAGTGGGGATCGCACCAATCAGCGAGCCTAGGATGGTCAAGCACCCAGGAGAGGATTAGCAGGCTAACCGAACACTATTTGCGTAAAAGTCAGCTGTCAGATATTTTTTTCGGAGGGGTTAGTCGTTTGACAGCTTAGCCCCAACTCGTTTTGATGTTATGTTTTATTTGCTGTAGTAAAATCGTATTTTTTTCTTCTTCTTCTACCCATCATCCGTTTTATTTCAAGCGCGCAAAGTCACATCTGCGTAGGAGAGCACTTGGCGCACTTCTCCCCCAAAGGACAGAGACAAAAATCTCCATTCTTCTGTTTGGATTTAAACCGGACGATCGGCTGAATGGGTGACCTCGCCGAAACACAGACTATCACGAGCTTGCACACACTATATGGAAACCTGTTTTCTCCATTGACCTGGAGTTGTGATGTCCAAAGCCTTCCTCACTGACTGACAAACGGCATCGTACCATTTTTGGAATCGAGTTGAAGGTAGGCCAATTTTCTTTTTTCTTTTTTTTGGCTTTTCGACATAACACGGTTTTTCTGACCATCTGATAAAGTTCGCAGACCTCATTTTAACCGACTCTTCTAATATTACAACCACAGATTGATCGCCCCTGGTCTGTGGTTCTGTCGGACAGTTGCAGTAGTTAATCTAGAAAAAATACCCGGTGGAGAAAGGCTAATATAAATCAGTTTTATAAAGCTCTGAGTCAGTCAAAAGCTTTTAAGGGGAGAAGTTCAACACATGCTGTGGAAACGATGTAATTGACTTCGAATATAGATTACAAAGGGCTTCAAACATTCAGGAAGCCAAAAGATAAATAATTAAACTAAAGATATGCGTCGCAATGTGAGAGGCAACCTCAGTGCCTGCCTTTTTTGTTTAGTTTTTTCTTTTTTTGGGAATGAGTGTTCCTGTTTTGTGTATTTGGCTCACGATATGTTTGCTCATGAGCTCAATCATGGAGATTCCGGAGAAACCCTCTGCAGTGCAGTCTCATACATCGGGCCGCCGGGCTCACTGGAGCTCACAAAGGAGAGGATTTAGATAAAGGTGTAAACGAAGCAGCAGCTTTTCCTGAAGGCAGTCTACCAGTAAGCCTTATTATATGCACAATCCTGTCTTTATATGGAGGGATATGGGCTGCTGGTTGTACCGAGGCAATGATTTAGCCACAAAAGAGAGCCTCAAAAAAACACAAAACTTATTATGCTCTCTCTCTCTCTCTCTCTCTCGTGTGTCACGTGCACACCCACACACTCTCAGTGATAGTTTGAAATGACTGTGTATGTGTGAGAGAGAGTGCGTCACTGTACTTAGGCTGTAAAGCTTAAATTGGAGACATATTTGAATGCCAAAGCTCGCGCACATGCTGTCATTATTTTACTCCCCGAGCAAAGCTTATCCGCGTCATTACGCAAATGTAACCGTATTGAAATGACAGCTTAATCGGATTGGGTTCCTTGCCATTTTGACCTACTGTACGAGTTACCCATGAGGGACGAACAGCGCGGCCCATTGGGTGGAAACGTACAAATACCGACGCATGACGCAGGGACATGAGTGATAGATGATGATCCTATTTCTGGAAGTGCGCCTGGATTATAAATGTCTGAACAATTTAAGCGCTAGTGGAAACATCAAGAATCGCCAGTCTTATTTATTGTTTGCCATGCTCTGTGCGTGTGTGTGTGTGTGTGTGTGTGTGTGTGTGTTTTAAACCTCACTACAGGCAGATATGAGGAGAGACTGTGGGTGGTCAGTGGCTCTTGGACTCATTGCAACCGTGTTCTTCAATTGAATACGCACACGCTGGTATTAAGCCCCAAAGTCTTTGTCTAGCTGTCAAACAACCAGTGCTGCCTGGTTCGTCGCCAGGCTGCAGTTTGAGGTGACACCAAGCCGGAGTCATATATCGTTAATCAGAGCAGAATTTTTTGACTTTTGAAGTTTTTCAGATAACCTTTATCTATTGATGTTGGCCGGGACGATATCATCCGTGGGACTGAGGTGAGCCTCATCTCCAATTCACGCTGTTAACGAAAAAAGTCGTGAAACTGAACCGTCTCCGCGTCACGCTGAATTTTCAGTGTAGTTTGTGTGAGCACGGGGCCTTGCTAATAAATTCGTAAAGTCACTTCTGTCTGATGTTTCACGGTGCAGCAGATAAAAATGGCAGGCCGTCGCTCTTGCCAGCAGCACCTCGTCATAGGAGAGATGACAGGAACTGTCCGTGGTGCTGAAACAGACAGCTCCTTTGTTCAACTCTGGGCAGAAATGTTCGGTTGCTGCTGTAGGCTAACTCTCCTCGGCTTGTGTCACATTTTGTGTGCTAAATACTTGGACAGCTAGTGAGTCACACACACACATGTTGCATCTATCTATCTATCTATCTATCTATCTATCTATCTATCTATCTATCTATCTATCTATCTATCTATCTATCTATCTATCTATCTATCTATCTATCTATCTATCTATCTGAGCAATTATGCCTCACTATGGTGCTGTAACTGTAAAATGTCAGTTTCAAAGAAATAATCTCTTCTCAGTCTTTTCATGTTTGCAACACATACACACACAAAATATGCTTTCAAATAAAACTTTTATTTTTAAGCCAGTTTTATCAGTTTTTCCAAAAATGAAGTACTTTCTTTATAAGACAGATGATTGTGTTCTTGGGGGAAAAACAGCATTTCTCCTGCTTTATTTTCTTTTTGGATTCCACAGAGCTAAGCACACAAAGTCTCTTACGACACCTTTGGTGCTAAAATGTGTTATAAACACAGTTGTGGCGCTGATATACAGCCCAAGTGGAAATCCGATTATCTCTGGTGGGGATGGGGGTGTTGTGACATCTAGTGTGCACTGAATGATTGACTGTACTGTTTATCTGTGATTACTAATAATATTCACATCAGTGTATCAAAATGTCATTATGTGATAACAATCTTGATAACCCCTACCAAGTTCAAGAAAGACATGCTGATCAGTGCCCAGTGGGACCACAGCAAGCTAATTTGTTTGCGTGTTAATGGTCATCTGGTATGGAGGGAATCGCTAGTACAGACTTCCTGAAGTGGTCTTTCGTTGGTGATGAATGGCGTGTGTGCTTTCCCTTAACGCTGATTGAATTAGGCCACCCTGCAGTTCCATTGCTTTCCCTAGGAGCAAAGGCGATCCTGCAGTGAAGTTTATCAATAAGCGGGTGGATGGAGTGTAAGTGGTAGTGTTGCCGGGGGCAGACAGCCGGTCATGAGGAGGGGGAACACGCTTAGGGAGAGTCCCACTGATCACACGGCAGATTGGGAGCCCTTGGTGCTAGCGTCTGTCGGTCCCTGCCGTAGGGGAAGAATGAGCAGTGGAGCCACACAGAGCTGACCTAGAACCACACACTGGGCCAACTTCAGGTCAGCATCCTGGGTGAAGGCAGCTCAGTTTAGCTCTTTTTCTTTTTCTTTGTGGTTTTCTTTTTTTGGAAGGTTTCTTTATCACAAAATATTCGGTCAATTTACCACAGTTGTGATCAGGTGATGAACATGGTTGATTCAGAACAAAGCGTCTAGCGAGCGCAGCATTTTGATGGCTTTGTTTTGAAGGCTGGTTGCTTTGATGTGGACCCCCATGAGGCCACTGGCAGCTGAGCTCCCACTGTGGCAGATTGATATTTGTAATTTAAGGGAAGCTGTCACACAGCATCCTCCAGATGGAGAGAGCCGCAGAGGCACGCAGTCGATTAAACACGGTTTGTTTAGGAATAATCATTTTGTTGTGGAAGCTGAGGATTCATTTGAGGCATATTGGCTCTAAGGTTCAAAATGCTCAATTATATCCTTACACACACAAAATCACAGCATAATAACATAACAATAGATGTAGCGTACAGAGTGGTGTCAGGGAAGCTTTTAGCTTTTAGCCTGTCTGTTATCTGATGAAATCGTTCAGATCACCACATCACAGCAGAAAGGACAGGTCAGTGATTTGTGTCCCTGCTGCAGAAAAGGTTGAGTAAAGGTTGCGAGCCAATTCATTAATTCACTCACTGGAGTGTGCGCACATGCACATGCACGCATGTACTTGCATGCTGTTTTAGTCACTGGACTATTGGAATTGATATCTGAGGGAAGGGTCATGTTTTAAAGAGCCATCTTCTTCCTGTCACATTGATTGACAATAAAGGAACAATAAACATCTCAGAGAGAATACTGCTTGATTAACTAGCCTTCAAAGGAACCATACATGGACAATAAATCACGTTTTCATCTCACAAATTAGGACAATGGCATTTAGATGCCGGTTTGAAGACCTTCCAGCTTGAACTCATGACATTCCTGCTCATAGGTCTAACTGGTAATGTCAAATCCCATGAGGAGTTTAAGAGCAGTAATTTATATATTTATGTGATATTATTATAAATGATCCACTGTTATTGTGTATGAAGTGTTTGAAAAAGGAGGGAGAAAATGAGGCTGGGGTTTGAAAATGCTATAAAACATAATGTGATACAATATCACAGATATTGACAGTATTTATGACACATTAGAATATACATTTTTGCCTCTGATATATTTTCATTGTAAAATGCACTCCCAGATCAAATATCAGTAAGATGACAATAGTCAAGATGGCATTAATTCATTTATCATTCATATCGACTTGGGCGTGGTGAAGATGACGAGGCCAAACTGATGCATCTAGACAATACAGCATGGTATTCAAGTATCTTTAGTTCTATGGCCGAACTGGGCAACTGCAGTGTTGTACTCAGTTTTTAAGAATGCCAAATGTTTTTCTATCAGTCAGTCATTTACGCCCTTTCTTGTAATTATACCATTTTTTTCCAGTTGCTTCAGTTTCTCCCACCATAACAAATGCTGAGCTGGTGCCGCCTCTTTACCCAGGACAATCTTATAAAAGCAAAAAAGGGTAAAGGTTATTTAAAAATGAATAGATTTGATCCATGTTGCATTTTCAGTGCCAGTTCATGAAGATTTTCAGTAGGCATGTATCAAATTTGAGGTTAAAATTGTTAAAAATGCTTTTTATTTACTCCATTTACTTGTTTTGTTTAAGAGGACCATAGCACATTTACCCTTCCTTATTATCATTGCAGTTTAAATATATGTGGTGCTTTTAGTTGGTACTAATCCTTAATGGTAGATAAACAAGAATGACGGTGCAGCAATTGAGGTATTTTACGAGAACAAAAGAAAAAAAATAATAATTTTGTTGATTTTGTTTTTTATAAATAGGAAATGAAGAAAAGTCCTTATCACATTTTTATACAGGTGAATAGTAAAAGTCCTTAGTCGACAGCAAAACAATGATTATACAATCAGATTAGGAAGTTTAGCCACTCCAGCAGTCCTGAAAGTACGGTTGTGTAGGCTGGGAAATATTGTTTGCTTTTATGCAAAAACTCATTTGAACTGTTACCTCCTAATTCTACTACCAGTATGTATTTGCAAGTGAAGATAATCAAATAAAAAACTGAAATTTCATTTAATTGTAGGGGAATTACACCCTTAATCATGGACCTCATTATAAAGTTATTGTGTGTTTTTGAAATTAGTATTCTTTTTTCTTTACTTTCTCTGAAAAAGCAAAATTTAACATTCACATCAGAGAACAGAAAGACAGTAATACAGCTCACTGCAGGATCCTTGACAGTGGATGCTTAAACATCTGTACTGATACCACCTCTCTGATAACCTCTAACATTATCGCTCTCACAGCACTTGGCACAGATCCCACTTCACTGATTCCCTCATCTTTCCTTCATACTGTAACTTTGGTCTGTCTGCCTCAAGTTTCTTTCAGGAACACATTTTTAGAAAACTTAACTTCTTACTTTCACTGTACTTTGAAAGCTGTCAATGTAAACAAAGTTAGGCCTGTCAAGGTTGCTTTCAAGAGCTTGGCTCTTAAATTCAGTCACTCGGAAGCATAAGCTGCCAGCTCTTACAGTATTTAGATTAAAGTGGTGTCGATTTTGTACCTTCAAGTCACTTTGCTCACCAGATAAAAATGCCTTTATGTTTAGACATTTATTGAGAAGACTAATGGAAAATGGCCTGTACTTCTAAATCGACCAGAGAAGGAGATGAACACGGGGTAGAAAAAATGAGGAAGGCAGGTAGTTATTTAAGGAAACGGGGAAAAAATCTGCATTATCTGGAGGCTTGATGTGCAGAGAGCAGTCACTGAGGGGTGGCGATGTGGGGGTTTGGATATATAAAAGTTAAAGAGAGGTACACAGACTTGCTTTCAATTGCTAAAGAACCATACTCTTTAAGCTCGAAGGCTGGAATGCAAGTTTGAAAGCCGATTAAATATCTACATAAATCAGCCACAAAATTAAAACCACTGGCAGGTGAAGTGATCAGTGATCGTCGTCTCATTACAATGTAGTGCTCTGGTGTTGCCCTTAGCACATGAGTAACACAAAAAAAGAGACCAAGTAGTTCATTTAGCTTACAAACTAAAATCCCGTAGAGCACCTACAAGATACACCTGAAAAAGCCTGATCCATGCAGGCCGCTCCCCGTAATCCACAGGGTCCAAAGGGTTGATCCAGTCCTGCCAATGTTCCAGTGCCAGACCCTACAGGACACCCAGAAAGGTCCAGTCTTCATGCCCTGATGGGTCAGCTGCGTTTTTGTGGCTTGAGACAGCCCTAACTTAGCACAGGTAGATGGTTTTAATTGTGCCTGAAGGTTGGATCTTTCAGGAGGGTTTAACACCAAAAATGAATTATTTAAGACTATTTTCATAAGAAGATTTACAGGGGAGTTTATTTTAGCTCTTAACCCCCAAACATATTATGACTACATCAGTGCACATTTGTTGCCAGATAGAAGTTTAAAGAGTTTTATTATTTCATTTAAAAAGTCTTTATTGTGTTTTGGATTAGGCTTTTTTCTCTCTTTTGATGGGAGCTGGACCATAATGGAGCCAATCAGGATTTCTAACATTTTAATTAAAATGCAATAATTGGAGTGAGATTGTGTTCCAGGACGCTGTCAATCAAATCTGATCAGCTGAATGAAGGCAGATTATCAGAATGTTTAAACTATTATTTAAATGTTAGCTTTAGCTTCAGTTTTTACTTTTATAATCATATATTTGATGGAAATGTTAGGATTTAAGGAAGAAGTCTAAGGGATTTAAGAAAACTGTAAAACTAGTTGTTTCTGTAAAAAGAAGAGGAAGAATTGGGGCTATGCAAATGTTTGAAGGATTTAGACTTTGTTATAGTGGTGCAAAACCTTTTAGGGAAGATGTTATATTGCAATCATTCACCCTTTATTTTTTCTTAACACTCTCTTTGAGCAAAACCAAGGTTTGATTTTAAACCATGAGCACAATCTGGTTTCAGACTTAACCAGCTGTTTGAGTTTCCCTAAACCTAAAAACACTTCATCTCAGAAGCCAAAATAAGACTCGATAGAAGAGATTAGACAACATTCATATGGATCATTTTGCAAAACGACAAATGATCTTTTTCATCATATGATCTAAAAGGACGTGTTGCCCTCTCAGTCTCCATCAATAAAAAAAGAAACTCGGTCTGGACATTGTTAATTATTTCCCTTATGATTATGTCTGTCACGAGAACATTCTTGAATAAATCCTATTCCTGACTTTAAACGTATTAGGTTTCTCTTTTACTGTTTGCACGCTGCCTTTGGCCCTGCCATAAAATACAGAGGGTTGACCACACCGCCTGTAATGGAATCAATCTCTCAGCTGTCACTTTGCATTGGTCCTGGGCAAATCTCACCAGTGTCCCATGGGTGAACATGTAAGATATGCAATGTGAACGCTTCCAACACGTGTGCTCATACAGGGCACATAAATGAAAGGAGTGCAGGGATGTAAAACAGAGAAATGCTCACACAGAGTGGCGCGCACAAGATTAAGCCTGGCAAATTGACTTGTCTTGATGTCTGATGAAATTGTATTTAAAGGTGTAATTTAATCATTTTGCTTTTGTAGAATTTGTGTGGAAAGTGAATCACAGTTGTAGCGCTCCTTAGAGACACGGATGTTGGAAGTCTCAGAGCTGGCAGGTACTTGTAAGAAAGTGGTTCGAATTTTCAAGATCAGATTTGCTCACAACAGTGTAATTGTAAGCTGCGATCTCTCGGTGGACTGGCCCACAAAAAATAGACAGTGGGGGGGGGGGGGGGGAGAGAGAAGGAGTGACTTTATGTCAATTTTCTGCTGCTTGGCTTGTCATCTTGCCTCTCAAATCCACTCTGATGGCCCTAGCTCTGAGCTATAAAGATGGGAAGACAAAAACAGACAAGGTCACGCAAGAATTGGCATGGGGGAGACAGAGAAAGACGCCGAGACAGGAAAAGAGAACTCGAGGTGTTTCTACTGTTTCCTAAAGCTGAAACGCTCTGCCCCGTTGTTTTGTCAGCTGCAATGGTCTGTGTTATGGTGCAATGAGACCCCAGGGAGTGGGGACTGCCATAAATATTGCACTGTTCTGAGCAGCCGTCTCTGATGTGGGCTCACATTGTGCACCGGATGCTGGCCATTAGTGCTGTTGGTCAGTAATGAGTGGGCACCAGGGTCTTTAAAACAGTCTTCCAGTTGAGTTTACACAGACGCACACACGGGGCAGCAACTTAGCGCAACAAACAGCTTCCTTGTCAGATGATGAGCAAAGATTAAAACTTTGGGATGTAGAGAACTCATAATAAACAAACACAAACAAAGGAAGCTGGGTTGTTTTAGTGAAGTGTTTGTTGGAGCTGACATTGCAGTGTGTTTTGTCGAAGGTCAATGACATCTATGTGTCTGTTCATCCTGGATATGCTTGTGTGTGTGTGTCTGCACACACATAGAGACACACACACACACAGGCCGAGTCAGTCCTGTTCTTGGCTCCAGCAGTGATCTGGCACTTCTCCTAGTTCTGCAGCCCCTGCCATGCATCCCTCTCTCCCTCCCTTTCTCCTGCTGCCTCTCCTCCTCCCATCCCTCTTTTCTCCCTCCATCCACACACCAGTGCAGATCAGCCTGCCCGGGCCTTGCAGGGTGTCAAAAAAAAAAAGGAAATAAAAGAAAGAGAGCTGACTGGACTTTCACCCCAGCTCCCCCGGTATGCTTTCTCATTTCTGGCTCAGTTTTTAATGCTTTGCTATCATGTGATGGTAATATGGCAGCATTATGTACCCAAAATACAATATGCCACTCAAAAGATGTTGAACACATGGACTGTGAAGAGCTGTGACTAGTTACAGGCTGGAGCTGCAATCAACAAAGTCCATTCATTATTCCTTGGACAAAACCTAGATAACCCCACAGCAGGGATAGACACATGTACCAACACACATATAAGAATACCCTGTCTTAAATTTCTGTTTCAGTTCACATAAATCATGTAATAAGATTCCATCTGAGATAAGCGGAGTGCTCCCCACAGGGCCCTTTCCCCTCTTGGAGAGAGGCACAGCACTATAGAATGGATACAGCTGTGGTCAGAGAACAATCAATGCTACTAACTCTGTGTGTGTGTGTGTGTGTGTGTGTGTGTGTGTGTGTGTGTGTGGTTGTAACATGGATTTTAAATACTCTTCAGGAATCACTAGAGAGAGCACATACTAGATATTAAATTTTAACGGCAACCTTGAATTTCCAGTAGCCTGAACAGATTTTTTTTTTTAAAGCCAGATCTAAACATTTCCATGCTTTATTAGATATGTGGATCACTATATCTGAAAACACTGCACCATTTGCATAAAATAATGGTAATTAATCTCTTATTTTCTTGAAAAAAGAAAAGGATGCCGGATGTGTGCATTCAGACAAAGAACAAAAAGTATACAGGAGTGCAATGTCCACTTTGGTTTAGCTGAATATTGTCTAGCATCCAAAACATTGATTTTAGAGTCCCATTGCATCATATAGTGCACTGTGGCCAGGTGGAGACAGTCAGGTGAGTATGTTGGGATTCTATAGATGAGAGAGTGAAGGTCACTGAGATGTGCTTATGGGGCATTGCTCACATAAAACAGCTGGGGTAATACAAGGTAGAGTGATGGTGTGTACAGCAAGAGATAACAATGGGAGCGCATGTTCAATTAAACATATACCATCCATTGATCCATCCCTAGTCAGTGTGATACCTCCTTTGTGTGTGTATTTAGGTCTGGTTGGCTGCAGGTATTTTACTGCAACACCCAGACGGCTGTCATTGGTTCACTTAATGCTGCTGCACATATATCTTTCTCTGTCAAAACTGACAGTACCTCAGGCTCTTTGTAGGCTGTAAAGTCAAGGAAACAAGACAAGTTCAACTGTGACATACTGCCAGTAGTTTTGGTAACTCACACCTTGGTAAGTTCCTTTTTTTGTTTTTGTGGTGTGCAATCTGGTTCCATTTAGACTGAGGAAAGTCAGTTATTTTCATTTTGATAGCTGATATTGTAATAATTGAAAGCGTGAATTCATTCACATCAGTGGAAACATTTCTTTAAAGGTTGTGTTGAGATGAGGAAGCAGCTTATCACTTGAAACCTTCTGAATGGGTGTTCTCCAGTAGACTTTCTTTATGTACAGGCAAGGATGAGCTGACCTGCTGCTCTTTGTGGATTTACACAATACAGATAGACAGTACATTGTTTATGCTGTCTTTATATTAGGCACTATAAAGTTAGTATGAAGGTGGAATTCAGTGAATGAAGCTAAGCAACATCAGCTTAACTTCAAATTCATCCCTGCTATACTTGATGTAATCTAACTCTGACCATGAAACCACAGCCACTGTCCACCCATCACACACAGTCCTTTACTGTGAATAACCACAGTACTAACCTGCAGACTTTTTCATGCAATCTTTAAATAACACAGTTAGTCTACAACAGGTTGTTTTGCAGCAAGTTTCACAACATGAAAAAAATGTCACATGTACAGACCCAATATCTGATTTTAAAGCAAGAGGAATTACATGTAAGCTTTTCCAGTTTATCAAATACCACTGAGCAGTCCTCACCTTTAAATATGACCTCCCTTCTTGGTCTTTGTTTCTCCATTGCGGAGTGAAGTTAAGTCTCGTTTTTTTCTCGTCCTGTGAAATATAGCAGCTGGACCTTTAAGCTAGCAACACACTGCCGTCTGATGTTTTTTGAGCTGATAGAAATGTTGCAAATGACTTACTTAAAAAATGTTACTCACTTTATGTTTGCTCCTCTTCAGTAGGGCTAGCTAAATGCTGAAGTACCGTAACCGTAACTTATGGACAGCTGCAGTCGGTCCGATGTTGTGAATAAAAATAATAATAAATAAGTTGAAACATCGGCCCACTTTAAACCCTGACTTTTAGACAGAGTTTTGTCTCTTTCATCTGTTGTTATGTGTCATCCCCTGGTGATTAATACATGAACAGGACTGCCTTTCAGGTGTTACTGTTTAGGCTCAAATTGGTTTGACGTTTGAAGGCTCGCAGTGAAGTGAAATAATAACCCTTCAAATGCCCTAAACCAAAAGTAATGAGCCTGTTTTGAAAATATAAGGAATAGAAAGTACAGATATTTTTTTAAAGTGCAGTAAAAGCAAGTAAAAGTTGTCAGAAAAAAATACTCAAGTAAAGTACAGATATCAGTAATGAAGCATCTGTACTTTGTTACTTCCCACGTCAATAAATTGCTGGAACCATTCCTCTGAGATTTTGTGTGGAAAAAACCTCAGTTGATCAACAGTTTCTATTATAATTTTGCTTTGAGTTCCTGCAATGTGACTGATTTTGCATTAATGAGCAGTGTATCTAAAAAAGTGGCCAGTAAGCATATAAATCAAGGCAAGATGCCATTCAGAGAACTATGGAAGCCACAAAAAAAAGGATCGTAACTCGAAATTTTGAGTTATTTTCTCGAAATTTAAACTTTTTTCCTCAAAATTTCGACTTATTAACTCCAAATTTCGACTTATTAACTCCAAATTTTGAGAAAAGTAACTCGAAATTTTGAGTTAGCGCTGCCATTTCAGTAATCTACGTGAATGACGTCATTTCCTTGTTACCTGGAAGCTGAAGCCCTCAGGTACAAATGCTACAGCCAGCCGGTATTACATCCAGTCATGAATGCACAGATTGCTGAGTATTTTCAAAAATGATGAAATCCATGTGTTATTAGCTGAATCACATGGCGTTACTATCAGCAAACGTACTCGCGAAAGTGCCAATTTGTTGCGATCAGGTTTTGACTGCGCGTTACTCTGCGCCATATGCTTCCGGGTAACAAGAAAGTGACCTAATTCAGGTAGATTACTGATTGGCAGAGCTAACTCAAAATTTTGAGTTATTAACTTGAAATTTTGAGAAAAGTAACTCGAAATTTCAGGTTTTGTTTCTCGAAATTTCAAGAAAATAACTCAAAATTTTGAGTTATGGATACTTGTTTTCGATACTTTTTTGTGGCGGAAAAGGGCTTCCATAGAGAACGAACTGGAAACGTTTCAAAATACTTTGACAGATTTAAAACAAAATAAGGTTTCTAGACTAGATATGCACATTTTACTTCAGTTATACTTCAGTTAAAATACTGAACCGTGCACTGGACTATACGGAGATGATGAGATGAAGTGTATGTTTATGCAGCTGTGAAGACCTTGCATACGTACACATAAAAGATGTTCTTCTAATAAAAAGTGTTTGATATTACTTTTAAATAGCAGGATAAACACACGAGCATGCTGGAAAACAACCACGGCTAGATGTTTCTTGAAATGTTTTTCGCAACAGCATGCTTGTTATAATTTATGATGCTCTGATCCAAATACAATTGATTATGCAACTTACAGTTGGATTTTTCATTGGAGGTATCTTTCTTGTCTGTTGTAATTCTTCTCAACCCCCGCTTCCTTATTTCTTCCACTTTCCTCTCCATTTCTTTTAGTTCTCTCTATTCCCAGCCTGTCCTTAGTCAAGCAGAGAATCGATTTTTAAACAGGCAGGACTCTGGGGACCGAGCAGAGAACCATTATTGGCCTCGTTTAGGCTCCATTGCTACTACGATGGCTTCTCCAGACAATAGGACAGACTGTCATGGATACCAAATCGTAAATGCACATTCCAGGTGAAAACCGCTCAGGCCAGCATTTCCTTTCCTCAAGGAGCTTTGTTTTAAAGGGAAAAAAATAGACATATACAGTCTTTTTAAACGACTGCAATGCCTCTCTACACCCCATGTCACAATCAAAAGCAAGATAGGATGGGAATATAGCAAATGTATAGTCTTTTTTCCCGCGCTGCAAGCTACCTTTTTACCTTTCCAGCGCTGCCTTAGTTTTTGTGGAATTGCAACATATGGTGATGTGTTTCTACTGCAGTGGCTGCTGATTCCTCATCGGGCACGCTGCGCTCCTGTACAGCAGCTGCATGTCTGTCAGGCAGCTGAAGCGTGCAGATCCAATCAAAGTCCTCATTTTCTATCTCGGTTTGAAAGTTTCCCTGAAAGCTTCTGTGGCAAACCTTTTTCATGACAGACGTTTTATCTTGTCACAGTCAAGAGAGCACAGGTGGAATTAACAATCCCTCACTTCCATTAATTGTCCCCATAGTTCATGACAGTGAACCAGCATGCACAAAAGCAGCACCTCGCTTATTTGGAACTGAACCATCATTACTATACATGCCTGGATTGTGTAATAGAGTCCCAACTTGCATGTTTTCCTTCACACTTTTGTTTTTCACACTGAGAAACAGAGAAAAAAACCTGAATTTGAGAAAATTTTCTATGACTGTCTCTCTCTCATAATTCTCAAAGTCTTTTACCTAGAGGAGAAAGTGTTTTGTTTGAGTTGTCGCACTTTTAGGCAAGTGTGTTGACACTTTAAGATATACTTGGATGTCCTCTAACTTCAGATGTCAATATCAGACTGCAGTTTGGCAGATGAAGGATATTATGCTCCATGCCTAAAAAAATCAGAATCAATTTAAGCAAATCAATAACCATTTGGGGATATTTTTATTCACTTAAGTTGATGAGAGGATACAATTTAGCAGGTACTTGACTAGAATCTATTGCTGTTGCCTGGCTACATGACTCAGGTATCATGAGAAATTGATGTGTAAATTACAATGTGTATATAATAACTGTATATTTTTGTGTTGATTATACAATAATAATAATAATAATAATATGAAGAACTTTATTAATTCCTTACATGCGGACTAGAGGGATCTTATTCCAGTTAAAAGTCCCTTTTAAGCCGGCCAGTTACCAGGTTAGTGTCCTATTGTGTTTTAGATCTTTTGCAACCTGGGAACATATCAGCTAATCTGCTGACTATGCCTCTGGGGTAGCCGGGCCAAGACCTTCTCCTCTGTGCCCCAGTCACTTTTTTTTTTATCAACGGAAAAAAATTCTTAAAAGCTAATTAAAATGAAAAAAAAGAAGAAAGAAAAACCTTAATTCTTTTTTGAGTACAGTTAATAGTTGCACTTTGGCAAATTCATTCTGCCCTTGGCTCTTCGCTAACCACATGCAGCTAACCATGCAGCAACTGGTTTGTAAAACTTGGACTATAAGAAGACTGTAAATAGAAACCAAACATGATATATCAAATATCTTGTCCCCTGGCTACAAATTCTCCATTGTTGTATACAGATATGCATTTATATAGATTAAACATGACATGCCTCATTGGCATTAAGTCACCATTTGTTGCTTTTTTTTAATTTGTAAAATAGATTTAACAGTGTACTGTTTTGAAAGAGTTACTGATAATTGCTTTACATTTCAGCATGCATATTTACTATTATAAACTAAAAAAAACCCATGTTTGCAATGAGGAAAGAATATGTTAAATATAACATAACGCCTACAGAGTTCACTGAACTGCGCTGAATCTTCACTGATGCCAGAACAAACTGTGCACATTTGAGCTTGTTCTTGCAATGTAGCAATTAGCGCAATAGCAAATCAGAATAATATAATAGCCACCCATCCATCCACAACCTGGACAGATTGCCAGTCTATGGTGCAGAGTAAAAAGTGCTTTAGATGAAACTTGTCAAATATCACATCAAAATATAAGGCACAACATTCATCCATATTTAAAATGTTCTATGTTTGTGTGCACACCCCAGTTTGTTTACCATTCTGTGGAAGTGGTGTGCTTGCATTCTCCAGTGTTTTTATTCTACCTGCGTGTCAGTTGTGGTCCAGCAGCCCCAGTGGGGTGTGTACACTAAATGGGTGAGGAGAGCGTTGGCCCCTGCTCTCCATCAAAGGCAGCATTGACTAGAAGCATAAGGGCGTCTCTGTGGCCAGTCATCCTTGGACAGCTGACAATGGCCTGGGCATGGGAGACCTGGCTGAAAGCAATCAACAACTGCAGGAAAATGCTTCTCTGCTGGTGGAATGTGCGTGAAGTCAGACCTCAACAACCCACGGCCTTTACTCTTGACCGATCATGAGCAAACGGCTTTAGTTTGCCTTGAAGCTCTTCTAATTAATTATATACACAGCACTGCATTTTATGTGCTTGAATGTGCTTTTTACGTGCATGTGCAGTCTCCGTGTGTTTATGTTCGAAGTTCAGAGAACAGCAGCGGTGTGGATTGGCTCAGGATCGTGTGGTAATTAATCTCACTCAGTGAAGAGGTGCGTGTTGGGACTGAGGCAGGGCATAGCTCACAGCACCTTGCTCGTTAGCTCTAACCACCTATGGCCAGCCTCTGGAGATTAACGAGGGCTGGTCATGGTCAAAAGCGGTCAAATGTGTTTCAACGAAAGCTCACCCAGTGTACCACCGAGCTTATTTTTTATTCCGTGGCAGTGATTCACATTACAACTGCACAATGCCGCTCATGGGGCCTGACTCACACTGTGACACATCTGGCAAACAGCAGAGCAAACACACATGTGCGCGCAGATGCCACATTGAGCAACATGAGGAACAGGTAAACATACAGTAAGCATAGTTACAGTATGCTGTGCCATTTACTAGCTATCCCAGCATGAATCTCTTTGACACAGTGACACATAGAAACACCTATGACTCATTCAGTTGTGCTTGTCTTGTTCATCTTCATCTGGCTGCTCTGCTTGCTGGTGTCGCATTTGATGTTAGCGTAGCTAAATCTACAGATGAAGAGAAATAACGATGAAAGTTAGAGAGCTGCATTTGCACACAAATTCACGTTCATTTTTTAAATAATTTAGACTTTCTCTTTAATTTAATTGAATTCAGTGTTGAACCTGCTTCCTGTTATCAGTAATGTCAGTCAGTTTATTTATCTCTAAGAGGGTAGCTTCAAAGGTAATTTTACAGTCACTGGCTGCTGATGCTCATAAATAATGCAGTTTTATAGAATAGATGGTGGTATACAAATACCACATATATATTAGGGGTGCAACGATATTCGTATCGATATTGAACCGTTTGATACAGTGCTTTCGGTTCGGTACGCATATGTATCGAACAATACAACATTTGTAATTTATTTTATCAACTTTCCTTCTGACGATGCTGTCTGTGTTGAGCGCTCAGTGAATCTGCGTTCGACTACTCCGCCTAGGCTGCACTGTCGAGCGCAGATCCACTGAGCGCTCAACACAGACAGCATCGTCAGAAGGAAGAGCGCAGGGCAAGCTAGCAAGACAGAAGTTAAGCTCTTCTTGCAAGATGGACCTCCCCCACTCTCATTCAGATCTGGCGTTTGGAATTATTTTGGTTTTCATGTGACGTATGACCCTGAAGGTAAGCGAGTCATGGACTAAAGTAAAACAGTATGTTGGATGTGCCATGCAATGCTCAATTACATGGGTGTGAACTAGTGTGTTAGCGCAGTTAGCTCGTTAATGTGTTGGCCGTCTAGCCCCATGCACGGGGCACTCGGCGGTAGCTCGTTAACGGAGATTTGCCGTGTTGTGGCGTTAAGGTCATTTCAACGAGATTAACCTGAAAGCACTAGTGGGAACACAACGAATATGACTGCACATTTACGCCGACATCATCCTAGTGCAAAGACAAAAACAACAAGCATGCTACTAACTTTAGCCGAGTCATTTAGACAGCTGTTAGCACATGATTCTCCTTATGCTGCTGAGAATATAGCCCGGAAGAAGCGGATAGTATAGCTTTTAATTTGGAAAGAGACATTTCTCTGTAATAAACTCTCTTTTCCAAAGATGAGTGATTCCTCAATCAGATACAGGGCTCGCAAAATCGCTAGCCCGACATCCCGGAGCTAGCGATTTTTTTCAGACGGGCTACCAAAATCTATCTCTTCCCTGCCCGTCGGGCTATTGTAGGAAGGAAAAATATATGTCAATGCTTTTGCATTCTTTCAGAAATGTAGCTGGGTAATTATGTCATTGGCATGGTGAGCCACTGTCAATATGTGACATATTGAAATCGCGTTTGAATTTGCGCTTGTTTTTTTGCTTTCACTTTGCAATCGTGCGAACTGTGTATAGAGAGTGACAGCACTGATCTGTGAGTGATGATAATTTGCGCACCAATTCCTCTGACATCGTCTTATTAATTGTTAGCTTACTATGCAAACATGACAAGTGAAATCTCCCGCAGCAAGCTTAAACATGTGAGAGGTTGATCCCGCAGAGAATCGCTGAGCTTATGTGAGTGCGTGTGTAAAAGCAGCAGGATATATATTTGACTACCATGACCTGGATGACTGAGAACCTTCACAGACAGATATATATTTTAGTTCTGCTGAGCCAAATAAGACAGGTCAGGGTGAAGAAGTGACAGCCAAAGAAAAGCTTACCACAAAACGGAGAAGTTATGACAAATCAGACTATAAGGCAAAAAGAAAGTGCAGCTTTATGGTTTCATGGACAAAAGAATTTCTGTGGCTGCGATATGATGAGCTAAATAACCAGGGCTGCACATAAGTGGTCCGCAGGTGCGCATTCGCTGTCAAAATAAAAAACACGCACAAGGGTTAGGGTTAAATTTAAAAACTGTACTTTTGAGTTAAAATATATATTTATAATTTTAATAAATGACAAATTAAAAAGGCATGAACATTTTTTTTGTATCGAAAAAATATCGAACCGTGACACCAAAGTATTGAACCGAACCGAACCGTGAATTTTGTGTATCGTTGCACCCCTAATATATATATATATGTATGCACACATTTCCATACACAACATCAGGGTTATGATCTGTATACAGATAAGAAATCTCATTTAATATTACGCAGTTATTACTCATGTAATATTGATCAAAAAGCACTTGGCCTGTTTGTGTGTGTGTGTTTGTGTGTGTGTGTGTGTGTGTGTGTGTGTGTGTGTGTGTGTGTGTGTGTGTGTGTGTGTGTGTGTGTGTGTGTGTGAAGGATTAAACCCTTGTATTTGCAGCAGTGGGATACACTCATCATCTATTCCTGAGAATAAATTGTCCTACCTGCACTTAGCAGAGACCGCTAATGAGAGACCCCTGTGCTCTTTCTTGAAGAACTCGTCGTAATCAACGTCATACCTTGTTGGATAAATAGTCTAGGTTAAATTTGCCTCTTTAAATGTTCACTTTTACATATGTTATCTGTTTCACATTTTCACTTGGACCGTCTATTTTGTTATATTAGAAACAGTAGACGACATAATGTAGAAGTTAGAGCTAAAGGGAAGCAGCGGGGATAACTCCATAACTCCACGGACGCAACAAGATTTGGTCAGAGTCACGTCTTATGATGTACTTTACCTAAGACCACAGTGTGCTCTGCCTTCAAATTAGATTAAATCTCTAAATCACATGATCAATCACCCATGGCTTTCTATGCCAAGATGGCGGCGTTTTCCTTCTCTCTCTTAAGATGGCATAACTTCATCCTATATCAGCAAGGTGTTTTTGGCCTGTAATTACGTGAATTTGTGTGCACTGCCTTGAGAGATAAGAAAAAATTGGAAATGAGAATAACATACTCAGGTCTGATGGAAGCACACACGCACACACACATAGACAACATGAACAGAACAATGGGGGTGTGTTAGCAACCAATAGCCTGAGGTGATAATTGAATTTGGGAGGAGATATTGCTATCCCGTAAGATACAGTCCCGTAACAATGGCAACAGACACTAAATTCCTCTGCTACTTTGTCAGGGGTGAGTCAGAAGGTGGTGGGCCATGCACCTCATTTTCTGGTAAAAAACAGCAGGCAAACGGCATGTGTGCTACTGTGGGTGATGATGTGTGCATGCTTCATGCATCGCTGAAGCGTGGATCTCACGCCATGCCTCTGTGTGTGCCTCCTCAAACACACCTGCTCCTGACGCCTCAGAGAAAAAGCTTGGCTCTTAACTATACAAGCAACAGAGCAGTGTCATATTAGAATAAACGGATAGTACATATTGTGATTCACTTACATGCTGTACTTTTATATATTTTTAATTTTTAAAACCATGAAACGTTTTTTATTGGGCACTTTGAAATTACCTTTCGAGCTTTTTTCTTGTCCTGGATGTTATATAGCTTAATACATTCAGAAGAAGTCGGTCAGGCTAAGAAATGTTTACATTGTATGTTTAAGTCAAACTCAAACTTTCTTTGTTTTGGGACACTAACCATAAAAGTGTTATGGTGTACGTTTCCACTGAGCATCATAAAATGATGAATGAAGCGTCGAGGATTGCAAAAACATTTAATAGAGTCTACACTAAGGTAGTCAAAGAGCTGCTTTACTGAGTTTACATGCGGATGTCTAATGTGTGTAGTTTCACTCAGTCCTCAGTCTGTCCTAAAAAGCACGCTGAGAATCTGTCCTGTGGACCGTTCTTGTTTTTAAGTTCCTTTTTTAGCTCTTTTGTGTTGGGTTAAACAGAGGTGACAGGAAATGAGGTGGGTTTTGGGTGTTTGTATGGTTTGTTAGGGGCTGCATGTGAAATGCACAATCCTTCTCTGTGTGTGAGGATAGCAGGCTGGTGATGTCATGGCTGGCAAGGCCCAAACTGAGATTGTGAAGGCGTAACGCGACCGGGATTCAGAGCAGGGTCACTAACATTGTTCTGTTGAATTAGGCTGTAACGGAGGGGCACCTCCCTATACTGCACAAACCCGCCTGCCAATCGTTTTGTTTAGTGAATCAACTTTTTACAACTAATTACGGTTTTGTTTTCTTTTTTGTGCCCGATGCCAACGATTGAGAGCTTAAAGCAAAAATATTAACAGGAATTATGGGTGGTTCTTTGTGTCTGGGGGTGGGCGTCCGGGTACACACCGGCTCACTCCTTGGCGGCCGCTTATCAGGGCCTGGAGCCTGGGGCTCGCTCGGGCCACTTCAGAGGTGGGGTGCCCCCGGCCTCTCGGCCTGGGGCTCGGTCACTCAGGCACAGCTGGCTGCCGGCGGAGCTCACGGGCGCGTCACTGCAACTCCCCCTGACTTCTGCTCCGCGGCTGCTGAGTGAGCCCTCATCTGGGACTCTCCTCAGCTCTTACTAGAACAGTGGCGCGGCTGCCCCTCTGTTGGTCTTCCTTGGTCTCTTGTGTTCTGGGGGCCTCTGGATGTCTGGAGTTTTGATCTCCTCCATACCTGCTTCATACCCTGGGGGACGGGGCTGTGGCTCCCCACACTCCCTAGCAGATCGTTACATGGAGAAACCTTTGGAATGCAAGCATGCTGATCCACACAGGTATACACACAGGTGTACACACGGGTATTCACAGACGCGGACTACAGCTTTCTTGGCTGCTGCCTCAAAGCACATTGTGCACTGTCTATCTTGCGTGCTGCACAATATCGTTTATTACTTAGTATCTACTGATATTTACTGCTAGCTAGTTTATTGTGATGGTGCCGTTTTTTTTATTATGTTGCTCTTTGTTGTTTGCTTTCTCTTCTGTTTTTTTTCTCCATACAGGTGACCCAGGTGTTTTTTTTTTGTTGTTTTTTTTTTTTTTTTCTTCCCCCCTTCTCACCGTCTCTTCTCCCCTTTGGTTTTCTTTCTCTCCCTCTCTTTCTTTCATTCTTTCTCCCTGTCCTATCCCCCAGTCATGTCTGTCCCGTTTGTAGGAACTGAAAATAAAATAAATTCATAATTATAATAAAGGTCAATCAAATGGACCAATATGGCAAGGCCATGATGATCCACTTGGTAAAATAAATCCGCTTGGCATCTTTCTTGGCCTTAAGACAACAATTCTGATGGCTAAAGATCCAAACGGGACACAAAAAAAAAGAAAAAAAAAAGGAATTATGGGACAATAGAGACCAGAGTTAAACTGATCATTTTATGGTTACATGGTGCTCATTTTAGCCTCCATGACAGTTGATATAGCAGAATGCTTTAACACTGAATACCAAGCTGATCACATGACTGCAGACCGCAGAAATACAGTGAGGACACAAAACGAAAGAGAGACAGCAAGCTAACTATAGAGTAGAAAAAAGAAAGGTACAGTATGTAAATAAACTACCACGCCGTGACAGTATTGAAATCTTTCTCTGTGCATGTGGTCCCTTGACTTTTCAGTTTTTTACCTTTTTTATTTTTTAGCTTCGTCTCCCTTGCTGTTTTAAACTTAAACAGTACCGCTGCATTAGTTGTGGAATAAGTTTATCTTTAAAGAGGTATAAAGTCATTAAGACTACTATAGTCTGGGGATATATTTCGGATAGGTGATTACATAACCATAAACCATCATGGAGTTAGAGCTGAGGCTAAAAACACACATTCTCTCTCCAGCTTATTGCTATTAAAGAAACAAAAAAAGGAGGAGCAAATCAGCTGTGGTGTTTCACAGGAATTTTATTGGCATAATGGTGTTTATTGACTGAGAGTTGTTTCCTAGCAGAATGTGATTGAGGAGCAGAGAAAGAGCTCTTTTTTAAAGTAGGAGCTGTGAGTGTCGTGTAAACACACGCTGAGAGAGGCCCCTTTCATTAGCTATGCTAATCTGCAGGGCACGTGACTAGCTGTGGATTCCAAGGTCCCCCCTGGCTCTGTCTCTCTTATTTTTTGTCTTCAAAGAGCCTATCTTTTCATTTCAGGTTCATTGGGTCAGTTCTGTGTGTGTTGTTTTCTTCATTTCTATGCAGTTTGATTGAAAGAAACATTATCGAGCTATTGCTCAATCTTCCCATCCTGTCCTAAAGAATTTTGGTTATCTGGTACTAAAGACATACTCCTACACAAGTAGATATAAGAGTTTCTTTGCACCACGGAGTTAACTCTCGCCCCTCCTTTGTTATCCGTGCTTCAAAAGAAACAACACGAGGGATTTCTGTCTACCTTTGGATAAAACATAGGAAAAAGGAACTAGCAAGGAATAAAAAAAATAAAAAATCTTAGACATGAAAGAAATTGAGCATTTTGGGAATTAGATTTCACACTCTTGCCATGAGTCAGACATAGTAATAGGGAAGCAGAAGCCAGCAGCTGGCTAACTTAGCACTAGACTTAAAATAAGGCATAAGCTCCTTTATATTTCAGTAACATTTCATTAACGGTTCATCAATATGTTTTATCTTATGTCATGCCATTAAAAAGCCTAAAACGAATGGAAATAGGAGACACTTTAGAAGCTTTTGTTTCTGGTCTAAAACAATGTTGATCTTAAGGAAATTATAATTTCATTATAATTTAAACAAGGCTTTCTTGTCCAAAATGTCATCCTCCTAATAGCTATCAGGTCAGCAGCAGCTTGCTGGGGGTTTGAGTCAAATTATGTTTTAGCCAGAAGCTAAACAAACACATTTCGAGACCATGCAAATGCACTCTATTTTGCACCTTGCATGTTTACCACAGTTCTGTAAGCATTCATATTTAGGCATGCAAAAAGGGGGTCTTAAGATTATCCTAATCCTAAACATGTCAGTGGCAAATTGGGTGATGCTAACAGGTTAAATGGTAACTAATTTACTTCCCAATTGTGATTCTTGTTTGATGTCTCGAAAAATTTATTACATAGATGAATATTGGCATGAGTATAACCTTTAAGCTAATAAACAGTTTCTTTTTAAATTTATACAACAGCTGTAGCACTATTTCAGGACCTGGCTATTAAGGGGTAATTACTACATGTTAGATTATGTCATTTACTCAGAGAAGATGAGAGGTAGAGAGCGAGTCACCTCCATTAATTAATATAATAAGCGTCGATATAAGGGGTATAGGTGGGATATTTCCTACATCACTTTGAGTCAGAAGGTAATCATTTTAAATTGCCTTAAGCTCCCACCTCCTCCCAACCCTCTCGGTTTTTAATGAAAATGGTGATTAAACTGGTCGTTCTTACATATGTAATTATTTCTTTATTGATTTGTCAGCATCTTATGGAATGGTGTTTCATAAAATATATCCCTTTAATGATAACTCGTCTGAATTTCAACCACGAAAGAAAATCAAGAATGACCCCCCCCCAGGGGAATGTGGAAATTGGTACGTTGATTTAAGTGTGTGAGTATGTTTAAGTTGGTGTGAAAATATTTGCACAAAAGTGTGTGTGTGTGCACGCTCTCTTTAGTTTTTGCAGAACATCCCTCTGCACTGACACTTACTCTTGTCTAGTAGTACAAAGAGGTACTTGATCTCATGTAATGGCAGTGACTGATGGCTCTTTCTCTCTCTCCTGCCATCCCTATTCTCCCTCCTTCGCTCTTTTTAGGCTGTGAGGACGGGGGGAAGATGAGACCTCCCAGCCCTCTGATGATCCTGCTGTACATCACCCTGTCCAAGAGTGTAAAGGTGGTCTCTAAGAGAGGCTCAGGTATTTTACTCCTATTTCTTATGTGCATGCACAGCCTCTGTGTCGCTGTTTTCATGCATGTGTGTGAGTAGACTCCAATGTTTACAACTGCTAATATTAATGGTTGGCGCCACTGGCTGATTTAATTTGAAGACTTATAGTCAATTTTTATGATTAAATTGTTTTGTGTAGTTGTTTGTTAAGTTCTGTCGGTGCTAAATATCAATATTCGAGAATTTATGTTGCAGTTATTATGACTATTAGACTGTGTTCAGCCTGTGAAAATGTATTGTTTCTTGATAATAATTGAAAATAATCCACCACTTAATTCTGCAGTTGTCAAAAACTGGTAATAGATAGGTAATTGCTAAGAATCTAACAATGGAAAGCAGTTCCTGCTTTTATTTTTTTGTATTTGTCTCTAAGGTGAGGAGTAGGGCTGCCACAAACGATTATTTTGATAGTCGACTAGTCACCGATTATTTTTGCGATTAGTCGACTAATCAGATCATGCATCCATTGGACGTAAAACTACAGCTTATTGCACCAGCAGCATCTGCTCTTATATAACTATCATTAGCTTACAGCTTTAAGTGTTTAAGGTATGTGCTAACTAAAAATAAAGACAAGATGATAGTTTATTACATTTTAATGAAATTTGCAGATTGTGTTGGTGAAGTTTAATAAACTCCTTGCTACACCGGAGTATATTCTCAAACATCTCACACTTCTGATAATCAGCTGTCTGCTTGATGTTTATTCAGCTGTGTAAAAACTATAACTTTAATCTCAGCCAAACCGATTTACTCAGGAACAAATAAAATACTAAAAAAGGCCAAACAATAACATTTTTAAGTTATCTAAGTGACTTATATATGTTTAACCTGAGTAGCGAAAGACGGCAGTGGGTTTGAAAACGATTTGCTGGGAGTCCGGTGTTCTCACCGGGTCTAGTAAGCCTTGCCCCCGGCTCGCTATCGAGCTAGTGGGTAACAGACGTCTCCGAAAACGTCGGAGCGCTTTTGAAAATATGTGGTGTCTTGATAAACTGAGCAGATATTTGAGGTTTCCACAGCTACATTCTCGCCTGAAAATATGTTAAACGTTTATTTTGTGACCCAGAAAGAATAATAAGAGCAATATTAAAACTAAGTAGCTGCCGCCATTGTTGGAAACTGAGCTGGGCTGCGCTATGGATTCTGGGCAGTGTTGCCAACTCCTCAGTAAGGAAAATCGCTATTGGTTGTCCTAAAAGTCGCTAGAAGTCGCTAAATGACGTCATCGCCTAATTTGCATAATTGGTCATGCTAATCTAATTGTAACCTATGTTGTTGGAGAGAGAAATAACATCGTGGAAGAGACATAAAGTGAGTAAAAAACATCCTAAATGCATTTAGAGTTTATTTAGAACTACAAATTAAATTTCTTTTAGCAATTATTGTTTTTTTTTAATGTCACAATTCCAACCCTGCTCCTTTATCCGGGCTTGGACCGGCAAAAGTGACCCGAAATAGGCACTCTGGTGGAGTTACTTTGTGTGTGTGTTTATAAGTAGTTTTAAACCTTGTGATCCACAAAACAACATAAGAGTAAAAGAGTAAAAGAAGAACTGACTGCGTTACAGCACCCGCTGCTTGTTAAGAATAAAAGTGACACGCGCTTTCACGTCTTTTTTGAAAACTCGCTAAATATAGCGACAAAGTCGCTAAGTTGGCAACACTGATTCTGGGACAGAGCTACTTCTTCTTCGTGGTTTAACGGCAGCTGGCATCCTTGTACATGCAGTGCTGCCATCTTCTGTTTCAGTCCGTTATTACACTCTTAAATCCTACTACTTATCCCTGCGTCTTTTGTGATCTTACAAAGCTTCAAACGATTTTGATAGGAGTATGTGACTTGACGGGGCAGCATGGGCTACAGTAACAATCTAATAACTTGCATATATTTTATGCATAATTAGGCCGTTCTCAGAATTGAATCATTTCACTCAATAAAAATGTGTTAATTGAAAAACCACTCCACATAAGTACACTTGTTATAGTGTCAGCACAGGTATGCACAGTCTATTCAAAATAATGATTTTACCATTTTGATAGTGAGAATATTTTAACTTGACTGCTGTTGTGTCCTGGTGGATTGTTCACATTTTTTAAATTCTACAAGAAAAGTTAATCAAAATACATTTATGAAGGTCATGTAAGAAAATTGTGTCTGCTCGTTGGTTAAACGTGCCATTGTGTTAACTTGTATGAATTATGCATCTCATTGATTAATTGTCTATGGATCTCTGTTCCTTCAGACTGAGCATCTGGGTTCTCCCAAACTGGATTTGAATGTCATCAACCCTTTAAATGGCTCAATACCACATTAATATGGATAGCATAGGTGCTGTCCTTTACCTGCTCATTGACCAGAAGCTCTGTATTACACATTGTGATAATTTAGGTGTAAAACTGGTGTCGTAAAGCCAGTGTATCAACTATACCTACTTAACTAATCAACTATAGGGCACTGTGTCTCGTATATCATCTCATTTATGTGCTGCCACCATCAACATTATGCAAGATTTCCACTATTAAATACCCCTGTCGCAACCTACCAGTAGAAAAGTACCTATTAGCAATATCTATGGGAGTGATAACAACTGATCATGACCGTTTAAATAGATGACACTAAACTACTACACTCCCACAATTAACAGGAGAGCATTACTTCAATGCAGACCCACACAATGGCTGTTGAACATCTCTGATGGAAATAGGCAGGGAAAATAAGATCAGCTTTCTAAACACCCCTTGAAAATATACGATGCACATTTTATGAGTATGCAGAATAAAAATGATAAAAATGGTACATTCTTTTACGGCAGTGTTGCATTAAAGGCATTGGTAAATGCGGCCATTAAACTACACTAAACTTTAGATCAATAACATGTAAAAGTGGTGCTTGGCCTCGTACAAGTGGTGACCTTCCTTACATGCAAATGAGTATGAAAATGATAATAAAATAGTCTATTCAAAATACAGCCAGTGTCTCAGACATTCAAAGTATACCTTGTAGGTCAAGGTGAGAGCACTTATGCATTGCTAGTGATATGTTCCACCATTCATCTTTGACTGGATAAACCACGCCCACAAAGCCATTGTTTAAATGTTGTTTAAAAAATGAATGTTAGACAGTAGGGTAAATGAATTTCAGTCGTTAATTTGATCCTTAAATCAGTTTTGTAAGTGCACAACAAATATTTTTTCTGTGTTATTATTATCAATCATTTTTCTGTCTTGTACATAATTACAAATAAGATTTGTAATTATGTTCTCTGTTCTGCTTAGAGTACAGTCAGTCAGTGAGTGACTAAGTTGAAATTGGTTGACTCCATGTTTTTGCTTGTGTGTCCGTTTTGTATGACCCTATCCACATACACTAGTACCTGTGTGTTTGTATGATTTGGTCTGTGGAGGATTTTGGCATAGATCAGAGTCAGGATAACACATCCGGTCAATCACGTATTCCTCTGGGTCCTTCGGTCAATTATTGATGGCGGTAAACTCAATATTACCTCTCAAGTGTGGGCTCAAAGACATCTGACTGACACAATGAAGGTAAGCTAGCCTTTTTGAAAGACTGCGCTCGCCTCTCTGCCAGCAGCTCAAAGGGAAGCCTGAAAGATTATAAAAAGATTATCAATTAGGTCATGGGGAAAATCAAGCTCACAAAACAGACACTGTCATTTTAGCTCCATTTTTTTCTGTCTCACACAAACTAATGGAACATCCAGCAGTACTGAATTTGGACGGTAAATCCATCAATAAATAATGCCTTCTTTATTTGTGTTCAAAAAGAATAATGAAAAAGAGTAAATAACTCATTGCTGCAAGTTTGTAAGGATAATATTAGTGTAGTTGCTTGCATGAAATTAACATTCCATTCATTATTTACCCTGAGCAAAATTTTCTTGTTTATGCATCTGTTTCTCTAAATGGAAAATGGTGCTGAAAAATTAATCTTTTTACTTACCTATTTATTTATTGTTTTATTTTGAATAATTGATTTTGCCCGAAGACAATTAACTCAAAAATGGTTTAATTGAAAAATATATTTTCCTGCACTTTCAGCTTTGATCACTGGCTGCTGACAAGCTGAAGGGAATTGAGGTTAAAGATGAAATGTAGCGGTACAGAAGATTAATTTGCAGATAAAGCCACATGATAGGTGATTGTTTTCTGACTCAGAGGTTTGGGATATTTATCTTCTTGGCTGGAGATGAAGAGATTGAGCACACACTTCCATGGCTGCTCTCAAATTAACAAATCACCATCCCTGAACTGGGTTTTCCAAACCAGTCCAAAACAGAAATTTTGGAAGATAAAGTTTGAGACAAAGAAAGAAAAGCTTGGGCTACTCTTCTAATGAATTGTTTGTGGGGCATTCTCTTTCCGATGGGAAAACTCTATTGTTTTCATTGGGTTACAGAAAGAAGAATTTGACTCCACAACCTTGAATAGTTTCGGGTAAGAATCAGTTCTGAGGGCTTGATTAGCCCTCAAGAGATACTGTATGAAGCAACAATACAATTGATTTTTCCCCCCCAATGTCTGGGTGTCATTCCCAGCGTTCCCCAAAATCCTATAATTATTCAATGTGAAGCCTGCATTTCCCAGAATAATGAGTTTCCCAAAGGTCTGAAAGCTGTATTTGTCTCTTTTTCCCTCGCTCTTTATGGCACACTTGGTACTACTCATGCTTTTAATGACCCTTCAAGCTCAGAAGAATTATATATCAATTGGGGTAGACTATTGTTTTTGGTTTGTGTGGTGTGCACACCACACAAACCAAACTCCCCAACCAAAAACAATAGTCTACCCCAAAACAATAGTTAACATGTGGAAGCAAGTATGAGCTGTTTATACATAGATCTTATTTTTTTTTGACCCACACATGCTGTGCTCCTGCAAATGAGGGTTTGTTACTCCAGGCATTGTGCTCACCTAGGTGTTATTTTGCACTGGAATGACCAAAGTAATGCTGACTCTGCCTGAGAGTCAATACTGGTGACAGAAACAAGCTGTCCATCAAGCTCCAGTTGTCTCTGTCTTGGTCTGACCTAAACAGGCCCGCCTCAGTTTCCTGGCCACAGATCGGCCCATAAAGATCCAGACTTTAATCAGAGAAGACAGGGACTGTTTAACTGGGGTCTTAGTCTTCTTACAAACCCAATTATCAGTTTGCAGCTCGGTGAAAAAGACAATGAACGCTGCAGAATATGGATAACAAATTTATAGACAAAACAACAAACCTCTTAGTCTGCACACTGCAACACAATACATTGTTAAACTGTGTAAAAGTAAAGTAAGAGAATGGGGATAGTCAACATTACCCATGGTCTCTGAGTATTGCTGAAAGGATAGACGGATTAAGTCATTGGAAAAATAGAATTGTTACCTTGGTGATCAGTTTTCTATTAAAGCTGTCAACTGTATTCAACTATATATTTTTCCTTTAATCAGACTTCTCAAGCATGTAAAGTGGCTGTCATGGTCCTGAGTCTGAGGACTCAGTGTTTTGTGTTCCTTATGCTTTTGTTCATTCAGAGTGTGTATTCTGTTGTGATTTTGCCATTTGTTAGGTTTCTGTTCTTTGCCTGCCTGCTTCCACTTCTCTGTGTTCCCTCTGTCTGTCCATGGTGTTATTGTGTCTGCTCATGAGTCTGCCTGTCAAGTTCAGTGTCCGGTCTGGTTCTCTGTGTCTGTTAGTTTCCTGTTTTATTCTGAAAGTTCATGTCTCATGTCAGTGTGTTCAGTTTTACCTCTCCCCTGTCTCGTTAGCCTTATTGCTCCCAGCTGTGTCTCCCTCCTGTGGCCCATTCCCTGATTACTCCCCGTGTATTTAAGCCCTGTGTTTTCCTGTGCTCTCTGTCGCGTCGTCTGTTTAACTCCATGTCAGTCTGCATTATTCTGTTACCTGGTATTCATTCTGCGTCTCTCTGCCATCTCTCTTTGTGCATTTCGCTCCTCCTCCCGTGAGTGTCTGGTTTAAGTTTTGTTCTTTAGTTTTCCCAGTTTAGGTTTGTTTACTCCCCGCTCTGCTCTTCCTGTTTTGTCACTTTATCACCTCTGCAAATAAATTTTCACTCGCACCCCAGTCAGTGCCTGCATCTTGGATCCTTTTCTCAATTCACCACACGACTGCTGTGCAGCCGTGACAGTACGACGCGACCACAAGATGGATCCAGCGGTCTTGGCCGGGGAGAGCGACCTCACACGTGCCCTACGCCTGGTGGACTGGGTAACCCACACCTCCAATGCACGAGCGAAAGTTGTGGGGATAAATGCCGTTGAGGCAATCCTGGCCGGAAATCCCTATCGCCACCAGGTCCGGGGATTTACAGACTTAATCGCTGAGCTGCATAAAGCCCAGGAAGCGGTGCAAGCTCGGGAAGTAGCCAATTGTGCCCAGCAACAATGGACTACGACCGCCACAAAGCATCCGTCTCAGATTCACCCACCGGAGGTTTCACGGCCCGACCCCCCAGAGGTTTTTCCCTGCCTGTCGGAGCCATCAGCGGTGGGGAGGAAACATTCGCGCCACCGACGCTTCACCCCACAGCCGGATTCAGGGACTCCTGTGCGACCAGCTGTGGTGAGTTTTAAGGACGCTGGTGCTTCTGGGACTGTGTTTTCTGGGGCCGTTCATGGGGAGGGTAAAGACAGTACACGGCGTTTACCTACCTTCGTGGTAACTGACCTCTCACAAGTTGGCATTTTCAAAACATCCATAACAGTAGCTGACTGTGTTTCATCCACTCCACCACCAACTCCAGTCTCACTTCAACCAGTACATCAGCCTTTAGCCAGTTCATTAGCCCAGCCTGCATCTATGCCATTAGCCCGATCACCCGTTCCCTCCATACTGGAGGCTGTGTCTGTGCCACCCATTTTGAATCTCGTTCCTAGCACCCATTTTGAGCGGAGAGACAAATGCATTAAAACCACTCTAGTTTCTCAGAAACTGGCTAATTTAGAGACTGTTACTCGCCCCAGGGCCTCCCCAGAGGCTGGGTCTCAGCCCCCAGCAGACTCAGGACCCCTGGCGGTTAAGAAGCCAGCTGAGGACCACACCCGGCCGTCGCTGCCTGAGCAGACCCAATGCTCTGTGCAGCTGCAGTCTGCCATGTGTTTGCCAGAGGCCCGTGCGCCTGCTGGTTCTGTTGCGTCCCTGCCAGAGGCCCGTGCGCCTGCTGGTTCTTTTCTGTCTCTGCCAGAGGTCTCCGCACCTGCTGGTTCTGTCCTGTGTGTGCCAGGGGCTTTAGTGCCCACTGGTTCTGAGACTGTTTTTGCTGGGGGGCCCGAGGAGCCCGTCCAGCCTTCTGCCTCGTCAGCTGGGGGGCCCGAGGAGCCCGTCCAGCCATCTGCCTCGTCAGCTGGGGGGCCCGAGGAGCCCGTCCAGCCATCTGCCTCGTCAGCTGGGGGGCCCGAGGAGCCCGTCCAGCCTTCTGCCTCGTCAGCTGGGGGGCCTGAGGAGCCCGTCCAGCCCTCAGCTGCAGTCTCATCACCAGCTGCAGTCTCATCACCAGCTGCAGTCTCATCACCCTCGCCTGGTCCAGCTTCCGCTTCCTCATCAGCATCGCCTGGTCCAGCATCTGCTTCAGCATCGCCTGGTCCAGCATCTGCTTCAGCATCGCCTGGTCCAGCCTCAGCTTCCTCATCAGCTGCTTCGTCTGGTCCAGCCTCAGCATCCTCATCAGCTGCTTCGTCTGGTCCAGCCACTGCTTCATCCTCATCAGCTGCTTCGTCTGGTCCAGCCACTGCTTCATCCTCATCAGCTGCTTCGTCTGGTCCAGCCACTGCTTCATCCTCGTCTGGTCCAGCCACTGCTTCATCCTCGTCTGGTCCAGCCACTGCTTCATCCTCGTCTGGTCCGGCTTCAGCCTCCGCTTCATCCTCGTCTGGTCCGGCTCCAGCCTCCTCATCAGCATCGCCTGGTCCGGCTCCAGCCTCCTCATCAGCATCGCCTGGTCCGGCTCCAGCCTCCTCATCAGCATCGCCTGGTCCGGCTCCAGCCTCCTCATCAGCCTCGCCTGGTCCGGCTCCAGCCTCCTCATCAGCCTCGCCTGGTCCGGCTCCAGCCTCCTCATCAGCCTCGCCTGGTCCGGCTCCAGCATACTCATCAGCCTCGCCTGGTCCAGCCTCCGCTTCTGCTTCAGCCTTGCCTGGTCCAGCCTCCGCATCCTCATCATCCTCATCAGCTTCGTCTGGTCCAGCCTCCGCCTCCGCCTCGTCTGGTCCAGCCTCCGCTTCGCCTGGGGCTGCAGGGGCCACGCAGCCTTCAGGTCCCCTACTACCACCTCCACATCGTCGGTCATCTGCCAGGCCGCTTGTTGGGCATCTCCGCCACTGTGGACGCCCTCCTGAACGCCCTCCTGAACGCCGCCACTACCTTCCACGTGGCCGGCCTCCGGACTTGTTTCCACACCGCTGTTGCCGTCCGCACGGTCGGCCCCCAGAGCTGTTTCCACGCCGCTGTTGCCGTCTGCACGGTCGGCCCCCAGAACTGTTTCCACACCACTGCCTACTGCGTGGCCGGCCTCCGGACCTGCCCCACTGCTGCTGCCTTTCACGCGGTCGGCCCCCGGAACTGAACTGTTTTGGCCTCCGGGTCGGCCCCCTGACCTTGTCCGTCTGGGCCTTTTCGGACTATGTCCCTCCGTCCTGGACCCCCACCGCCCGCCCTGGTCGGGTCGTTTTCTGTTTTTTGGTTTGTGGGGTTTTTTTTTGGCTTTGGTCCGTTTTTGTGTTTCTGTTGGGCTGTCTGGTGCCAGCCCTTGAGGGGGGGGGGTACTGTCATGGTCCTGAGTCTGAGGACTCAGTGTTTTGTGTTCCTTATGCTTTTGTTCATTCGGAGTGTGTATTCTGTTGTGATTTTGCCATTTGTTAGGTTTCTGTTCTTTGCCTGCCTGCTTCCACTTCTCTGTGTTCCCTCTGTCTGTCCATGGTGTTATTGTGTCTGCTCATGAGTCTGCCTGTCAAGTTCAGTGTCCGGTCTGGTTCTCTGTGTCTGTTAGTTTCCTGTTTTATTCTGAAAGTTCATGTCTCATGTCAGTGTGTTCAGTTTTACCTCTCCCCTGTCTCGTTAGCCTTATTGCTCCCAGCTGTGTCTCCCTCCTGTGGCCCATTCCCTGATTACTCCCCGTGTATTTAAGCCCTGTGTTTTCCTGTGCTCTCTGTCGCGTCGTCTGTTTAACTCCATGTCAGTCTGCATTATTCTGTTACCTGGTATTCATTCTGCGTCTCTCTGCCATCTCTCTTTGTGCATTTCGCTCCTCCTCCCGTGAGTGTCTGGTTTAAGTTTTGTTCTTTAATTTTCCCAGTTTAGGTTTGTTTACTCCCCGCTCTGCTCTTCCTGTTTTGTCACTTTATCACCTCTGCAAATAAATTTTCACTCGCACCCCAGTCAGTGCCTGCATCTTGGATCCTTTTCTCAATTCACCACACGACTGCTGTGCAGCCGTGACAGTGGCTCTTTTTTAAAAGTTGTTGTCATGCAAAATAGTTCTTAATTTAACATTTTGGACCATGGAAGCGTCCCATAGGAATATGTAATTTATTCCTTGATTTATTACAAACACTGTACAGGCAAAATGGATCCAAAAATGGATCCAAAAATGTATCCATACGGTTGACATCAAGTAGACATCTTATATACATCTATTTTATAGGAAAATACCAAGTTACTGGTTTATTGGCCATATTGTAGGTATTTTTAGAGAAAGAAAATACTCTCTGTATTTGGTGAAAATGATCTAACCCACTGTTTTCTACTAGGAAACAATAAAGTGGGATGTTTAATTCCTTTTGATCTACAGTGTCACTTCAGATATTTCTAGTGGACTTCATGTTGTTATGTTGTTGGGCGGTTTTTACCATTTACACATCCTCGCTGGTGAAACAATATACTTTGTGTAGTGAGATGATCACTACCTAGCATTATCTATCCAGGGAGCATCCAAAGTAGTGTGCACTGTGTGAATTTTGGGCACGTCTGGACTGAAAACAAAATGCTAATTTAGACATTTCTCTGTTGATTCTCTCAAAGACCTTGTGGCACTGCACTGTCCACTGGACTGAATCAGAGTTGCAGCAGCGAAAAGTCAAGAAAATGACAACTGAGGAAACTGAGAGGCTGAGGATGAATGGGCAGCAGTTGAAGTTGGCCAAATAAACCAAATGAACCTCTTCAGCTTTGGGCCCTGGACACATAATGTTTCCTAAGTGTTTTCAAACATGCTTGCTCTCTTCCAAAGTAATATCCTTCCAAATATTCACTTTTCAGGATGACAATATAGTTATGAGGTATAGGTATGACATTATCAAGGATGACGTGACATTTCAAACAATGGGGACTCAGGAATTGGTTCAGTTGGTTCTGAAGAGTGGCTGCCTGAAAGTGTACATGCGCTTTGTGGGATAAAGAAGGACAGACAGGTCTTCCTGATTTGCAAATTATGTATATTAGCAATGCTAAATGCAAGAAAGGTTGCGCTTTGAATACGACCAACATCCAGTTCAAAATTAATGTTGAATTCATAATATTTTCACAAGCATTGCAGTCCATGTGGCTTTTCAGTGACTTTGTCCAATAATTTTAATACTACACATGAAAGCCAACATTCGAGGTCTTTGGTTATTGTCTATCAATATTTCTTAGTCAAAAACAGGCTGCTGTTGCTTTTTGGGATGGTTATATAAAATAACTTTGCAGTCATGACATATAGTTTAATACGCTTTGGTATGTTTGCTCTGGGTTGATTCAAAACAGGTAAATGAGAGGAAATTAATTGAGTCATAATTATAATTTTGACTTTAATCATAGATTTACTAAGAGAACTAGATGCCTTGTTAGATGTGAAATTCCAATTAACATGGTCTTCATTCCTGTATTTAATGCTAATTTTGCATTGGTCTGTATTGGCTCCAGGTCAGCATGGCCATCTACTTCACTGTGCCCAGTTTTACAAAATTATAACACAAAAGAAATTAATATTTTCTGACTCGATATGTCTGACAAGATTAGAAAATGTCAGAGTAAGATGCCTGAGCATATCGACATTTTTGGGATTTTGCCCTCCTGTGAACAGTCAATCTAATCAGCAATAACATAGCAAGCAGGAATGAGCCAGCAGACGTCTCAGAATCCACTCAACTCACTCTGGGTGCACTGTCCCGTGTTATTCTCTTCTTATTGTGGGCTAATTGTTTTTTGTGGCTTGCTTTGCATATTGCTCATTGATGTGACTGATCTACAGTGGAGGAAATAATTATTTGATCCTCTGCTGAATTTGAAGGTTTGTTCACTTATAAAGAAATGAACAGTCTGTAATTTTCATGGTAGTTTCATTGTTAATGCAGAGACATTACAGAAACATTATATAAATTGATTTTCATGTTATTGGATGAAATAGTAGTAATAATCATAATAAAGTGTGAATAAATATTTGATCGCCTTCAACCAAGCCACAGACTGGCTGTGTGCCACAATGATCATGAGAAAAGTGGTCGGTCAGCCCAAAACTACATGGAAGAAGCTTAGAAGGCAGTCGGGACCACAGTCCATAAGGGACCATAAGGACACCATTCCAAATATTCACTTTTCAAGGTGACAATATGTATGGCATTATCAAGGATGATGTGATATTTCAAACAATTAGGACTCAGGAATTGGTTCAGTTGGTTCTGAAGAGTGGTTCATGCATTTATTGCTTCTAGGCCTGACTATTGTGATTTGTTATTACCAGGATGTCCTAAAAACTCCCTGAAAACTCTTCAGTTGATCCAAAATGCTGCAACAAGAGTACTGACAGGGACTAGAAAAATGAGAGGATTTTTCCCCCATATTGGCTTCTCTTTATTGGCTCCCTGATAAATCTAGAATCAAATTTAGAACCCTTCACCTCACATACTAGCTCTTTAATAATCTTCTCTTAAAGACCTCATAGTACTGTATCATCCCAATACAGCACTTTGGTCTCAGATTGCTGGTTTACTTTAAAATATTCTAGG
This sequence comes from Copadichromis virginalis, assembly GCF_057382275.1. Taxonomy (NCBI): domain Eukaryota; kingdom Metazoa; phylum Chordata; class Actinopteri; order Cichliformes; family Cichlidae; genus Copadichromis; species Copadichromis virginalis. Next base: position 19,017,657 of record NC_140633.1, read on the forward strand.
AACCAAAAGTAGAATGGGAGGCAGAGCCTTCAGCTTTCAGGCCCTTCTTATGTGGAACCAGCTTCCAGTTTGGATTTGGGAAACAGACACCCTCTCTACTTTTAAGATTAAGCTTAAAACTTTCCCTTTTGCTAAAAAATACTGTATTGGATCAGGTGACTCTGAATCCTCCCTTAGTTGTCCTGCAATATGTGTAGGCTGATGGGGGCTTTGCATGATGAGTGTTTCTTCTTCACAAACCTTTTTTCATTCACTATGTGTTTTACACATGTGAGGTTTCTTCCTATTAAAAGGGAGTTTTTCCTTCCCACTGTCGCCAAACTGCTTGCTCATAGGGGGTCATATGATTGTTGGGGTATTCTCTGTTTTCTTGTAGGTCTTTACCTTACAATATAAAACACCTTAGGGCAACTGTTGTTGTGATTTGGTGCTATGTGAATAAAATTCAATTAAATAAAATTGATTTATTCCCCACTGTGTTGCTAGTCGGTTTTTGATGAGACAACCAAAGTACCTTTAAAACTCAACAATTGAGATAGTTTCGATTTTGTAATCTGTAAATCTTTTCTTCCCAATGAGGCTAAAAAGGAAAACAATCCTGGCCTAAATAATTATTTCAGTCTGTCCCTGTTACTCACCCATATAAGAACACAAGGTAGTTGATTAGCTAAATTTCACCATATTCTTTTCATCACATTTTAAAACTTAAAACTGCCCAAATTGCTAAAGAAACACAAAAAAATATTGTGCTGAGAACTGTGCACTACATATGCATCAATCAGTGTCACCCAATCAAAGGAGGAACGTAATGTATCATCCTACAGGGCACAGTTTGTGTTATCTTTTGCCCCTGAGTCAGCCATAAACAGACAAAAGCTCTGATTAGGAATTGCTCACAGCTGCATCTCTGCATCATCACACCCTATGCTGCCTCTGCTGTCCCATACAGAGACACAAAATAATATGCTGTTTGAACACACTGTCCATTTATACACTCCAAATGTCATGAGAGAGACAGACAATACACATCTCTAAACACATCCAAGGCCTGCTGACCGGTCTGTTAGCCGGAATAATGGCTTTTAAATACAGCGGGCAGGGATGAATGAACATGCTGCAGTGAAAAACAACACTCTGCACTCGACTAAATACAGGAATGGTATCATCTCAGTTTCTTCCACTTAACTCGGCAAAAGCACCATCTTCCATTATATATGTGTGTGTGTGTTAGTGTGACTTAGTGCAGTATGTTAATGGGTACTTACTTCAAAGTATGCATGTGAATGGAAAGTCCTTTAATCAAAGTGTATGACTTGACATGTCCAAATCATGCATGATAGAGGTCACAATCATACAGATAGCATGCAAATTGTCTAAATATTATAAGATGCATATACACAAGTATGTAAATAGAAAGAGTTCTTTCAATATTTCCTTTCGATTTAAATACATTGATTACAGTGTGTTCACATTAAAAGCTGTTCAAACGCATTCAAAACGTTTTGCTACCAAACTGTCACGGTCTGGAGGGCAGACCGTGGGGATGTGGGGAAAGGAGGACCCAAAACGCAGACTCACTGTCACGGTCTGGAGGGCAGACCGTGGGGATGTGGGGAAAGGAGGACCCAAAACGCAGACTCTGCGATGCAAACAGTGCTCTTTATTTACAGTGGAAAGCTGTAAACACAATAACTCCCCGTTGCTCCCTCGAACCCCATGTGCGTGCTTCCCTCCGACGTCTGTGCTCGTGCTCGTGCTCCCCGCTGTTGTGTTACTGCACACCCTGTGCGTGCTGCCCTTCTGGTCCCTCGTTTCACCTGCAGGACAATACAGAAGCAGCCGTTAAACACTGAACCCGCGCGCACACACACACGATCCGCACTTCCTAATGCTACACACTGACTTGGAGTCTTAGCTTAATGATCCCGCGCCGGTGGGAGCTCCAACTCTCTCCTAAGTAGCTCCCCCGACGAGCCCTGATCACCAACAGGTGTGGCATGAACTTCAGGTGTGGCCAGTCCTTCCGCAGGGCCACACCCCTCAGGCCTGCAGGTGGCTGAGCTCCATCCTCCAGCCACACCCGCAGACATACACACCCATACCCTGCCTATACATATGAGTGGGACACAGACTAACACAGCACAGTGCAGAAAAACACACACATCACCAAAATAATAATAACAACAATATCAACGGGAGGTGAGTCAAAACTGCTCACGGACCCCGAGTCCTCCAGAGCTGGGTCCGTGACAGTACCCCCCCTCTAAGGGTCGGCTCCCGACGACCCGAAAACAAAAACACAAACCAAAAACCACAGCACAACCAACCCAGGGCGGGCGGCGGGGGTCCAGGACGGAGGGCCAGAACCAAAAACCACAAAAGAAACAACCCCCCCAAGGTCACAGTTCCAAAGTCCGACCGCACCCCCTGCAACGGAGCACAAAAAAAGAAAAAACACCACAAAACAGTCTCAGGCGGCCCATCATTACAAAAAGAGTTCAGGGGGCCTACCTCGAGTCCAATGGCGGCAACGTTGCAGCTCCGGCGGACGGCCCCGGGTCCGGCGGCAGCAGCAAAACAGTTCAGGGGGCCTGCCACGGGTCCGGTGGCGGCGGCGCTGCTCCTCCGGCGGCCAGCCACGGGTCCGGTGGCGGCAGAACGGTTCTGGTGGCCTGCCACGGGTCCGGTGGCGGTGGAACGGTTCCGGTGGCCTGCCACGGGTCCGGTGGCGGCGGCGCTGCCCCTCCGGCGGCCTGCCACGGGTCCGATGGCAACGTCGCTGCTCCGGTGAGCAACAGCGAGGCGTGGCAACAGGTCCATGACGCGCCGATCGCTGACGTGGACGCACCGGACGTGGACGGCGAGGAGGCCGCGCTAGACGTGGAGGTCCCTCCGGTCCGCTGACCTCCTCGGCCGGCAGCGAGAGCTCCTCCTCGGCCGGCAGCGAGAGCTCCTCCTCGGCCGGCAGCGAGAGCTCCTCCTCGGCCGGCAGCGAGAGCTCCTCCTCCGGCTCGCTGAGCTCCTCAGCTGGCAGAGCGGGCTCCTCCGGCTCGCCGAGCTCCTGCTCGGGCATGCTGAGCTCCACAGCTGGCGATGCGGGCTCCTCCGGCTCACTGAGCTCCTGCTCGGGCATGCCGAGCTCCTCCGGCTCGCTGAGCGCCTCAGCTGACGGTGCGGGCTCCTCCGGCTCGCTGAGCTCCTGCTCGGGCATGCTGAGCTCCTCCGGCTCGCTGAGCGCCTCAGCTGACGGTGCGGGCTCCTCCGGCTCGCTGAGCTCCTCCTGCAGCTGGACGAAGTCTGAGGTTTCCCGAGCTTGCACTACCCCCCGGGCTTTACGCAGGGTGCAAAGGCAGGCGGAAACTCCCTTGAGCTGGCCGAGGTAGGGGTTTCCCTCCAGGATTGCCTCGATGGCGTTTAACCCCACCACTCTTGCCCTTGTGTTGGTGGTGTGAGTTACCCAGTCCATCAGGCGTTGGACGCGTGTGAGGTCGCCCCCTCCGGACTGGGCTGCTGGAGTGGGTAGTGGAATGGAGGCTGCCGCTGGTGGAGAAGATGGCTGAGGGATGACTGCATGCGGATGAGATGACGACAGCGCCACAACCGCAGATGGTGAAGCAGCGAGTGGTGTGAAGATCTCTGACCGAGGTGATGTTACCTGCGCTGTCAGCTCGTCCACTGCAGACACAAACACAGATGGTGAGGGAAATGGAAAATTGTCCGTACTACTCACCACAGCCGGCTCTTGAGATGACCGTGGATGTGGCTGCGGTGAGGAACGCTGGCGGCGCGAACGTCGTTTCCGTGTAGACGTCGGGGCCGGCGTCTCAGGCTGTGAATCCACCAGCTGTCCGGGCCGGTGAGCAGCCTGAGGAGGAGAGTGGAGGTGGAGGGTGGAAAGTAAGAAGTCCAAGACGACAGGATTAAGGTCGTCAACCAGCCAGGGAAATCTAAGAAGCGTCTCCTGCAGCCGCCTCTCCACGGCGTGACGCAAACCTTCCGCGGGCTTCTCCCACCATAACTCACAGAGTCTGTAAACCCTGTCCATAACCTCCCTCCTGAGCCTCTCCTCAGAGACCGCTGGGTCCATGCGTGGCGGGATCATTCTGTCACGGTCTGGAGGGCAGACCGTGGGGATGTGGGGAAAGGAGGACCCAAAACGCAGACTCTGCGATGCAAACAGTGCTCTTTATTTACAGTGGAAAGCTGTAAACACAATAACTCCCCGTTGCTCCCTCGAACCCCATGTGCGTGCTTCCCTCCGACGTCTGTGCTCGTGCTCGTGCTCCCCGCTGTTGTGTTACTGCACACCCTGTGCGTGCTGCCCTTCTGGTCCCTCGTTTCACCTGCAGGACAATACAGAAGCAGCCGTTAAACACTGAACCCGCGCGCGCGCACACACACACACACACACACACACACACACACACACACGATCCGCACTTCCTAATGCTACACACTGACTTGGAGTCTTAGCTTAATGATCCCGCGCCGGTGGGAGCTCCAACTCTCTCCTAAGTAGCTCCCCCGACGAGCCCTGATCACCAACAGGTGTGGCATGAACTTCAGGTGTGGCCAGTCCTTCCGCAGGGCCACACCCCTCAGGCCTGCAGGTGGCTGAGCTCCATCCTCCAGCCACACCCGCAGACATACACACCCATACCCTGCCTATACATATGAGTGGGACACAGACTAACACAGCACAGTGCAGAAAAACACACACATCACCAAAATAATAATAACAACAATATCAACGGGAGGTGAGTCAAAACTGCTCACGGACCCCGAGTCCTCCAGAGCTGGGTCCGTGACACAAACATTGGAAATATTGTTTGCTATCAGCACATTAAGAAAAGCTCTTATCATCCTGATTGTGTAGTATTGGTACTTTTTGTTTCAATCATGAAAGCATGTAATCCAAGTAAACAAAATACTTTTCAGTTTTAAGCGAGACAGAGAGGAGCTGCGAATGAAGCAAAACAAAGCCAAAAATAGATACTAAAAGACAGTATGAGCTTTTTAAAGGTTGATTATAGAGTGAAAATGGTATTTAATCTCTCTTGCTTGCTCTCTTGCTATTGAAAAGCACATAATGATGATTGTTTTTATCATTAAATCAAACACTAAAGAAATGTAAAGAAATCTAAAATTGCTCTAAACAGTAAGGGAGAAAATGGTGGATTGTGACTTCACAGAATGAACATTATTGCATACCTGATGTCTTTGTCAGTACAAATAAGACTTTCATGGACCAGCCGAGAGTGCTGCGACTTGTGACTACAGCAGAAACCACTGCAATCGGCTCGCTGTCAACATGTCGGGGTATTGCTATGGAGCAATCCCAGCAGGAGACATCAGGGATGTGCGTATGTGCATGTAGCACTGTGTGACTCTATCCACGTGACTTGTGATATCCCAACCTTGGCTTCTCGCTGTGTCTCGAAGCAGGGATGAAAAAAAAAAAAAAAAAAAACAACACAAAAATGATACAGCCAATATTCTAGATGAGTCTGTAAAGTCCTGCTCCAAATCCCTGATAAGAGAACGTCATGGATAACTGTAAATCTGACATGGCCCCAAGGCAGTGTGAGGGATGAAGTCCGTGGAGTTGATGCCTGAATAAACCACTCGATAAGTGTGAGGGCAGGAATACACAATCCAGCCAGTCTGTCAGTCAGTTAATTTATTTGTCAAGGTGCTCTCCTTTCATTTCACAAATCATACTGCCGCAATTTCTCTGACACTTGAAAACTGAAATGTGCCTGTCTATACATTTCCTCTGTCAAGAAGATGAGCTAAATGACGTACACAAATAAGATGTAGTGAAACCTTGTCTCTACTTGTCATGCCTGTCTCATACCCCAGAGGCTTCCTGGATGCTTGTATTGAACATTCATTCCTCTCATTTCTAGGGCTGGAAGATCAGCTGTCCACTTTGACATCTGTACACAGTAATATATGTCTGCAGCCGAGTTTAGCAACTGAGCAGTCTAAACCTTTAATTTAAAGTGATGTTACCAACTCAAAACTAGTTTCAGGCTCCCTTTCTTTGCATCAGCGTGCTCAGCCAGTTGCACTTGATGCTCATTAACAATGCTGTGCTCGTTCTCGGTGCATTTTCCTGGTGTGAGCCACTAAGCAGGAATGTCGAACTAAGGATGTATTGATGATAAACAGAAAATACAGCCGACTGCATTAACCCACAAGACATTAATATAAAAGCAAGCCGACAAACTGGAAGATGTGTGAGCATTTGTAAATATATGGTTTTGTTAACCAGCTGTTTTTGCTTCTTTGTCATACTCAAACATTCTCATTTCGTGAATATACATAATGCACATAATGTAGAAGAGAAAAACACATAATGTATACCGTGGAAATTTTTTTTTATTGTTTCCTGTTGGCTCACAACATGCAGATGCACTACGGAGGCTGTCTTGGCCTGGTCAATACCTCTCTCTCTAAATGATGAGGAATGGCCTGCGCTGCAGTAACACTGTGCTAGGAGATTGATCACATGCAGACTACTGAAGATTAAATGGCTTTCTTGTGGAAAGCCAGACTGCCCCTGGATGGTGCATTGTGCAGATAGGAAGCCTGTTTTCTTTGCTTAGTTTAGAAAAGCTGCATAGCCTTAGGATAGGACAACATGCTGGCACCCGAGCCATAATGCCATATTTTTATGGGGAGGAAAAAGATTGAATTTGACTACACAATTATTTTTACTTACTACACTAAAACAGAAAGAGCGGTTGATTGTATCATCAGTGAAATTGGAAATGCGTTTTAGGTTTTGCCTTTGATGTAAGCCATCAGTGCTCGGCTGTGTGGAGACAAGAGGCTTTCAGAAAACTAAGGACGACTTCTGAATGATTTTAGTCACACACAGTCGTGCACGGAAAAAGTGATTTCCTTGTCACCCATCACTTTCCGGTCTGACATTTGGTCGCAAGTGGACATCCATAGACAGCTGACTTGTTTATTTCCCATTGGTTCACATGTCAGTCAGTAGTATTCTTTGCTCCTGTTAGTGTGTGTCATGTGGCCCGTCGTAACCACAAGTTGACAAATTTCATTGTCACTCCATGAATTTTGGTTGCCCTTTTCTCTTCTTGTGTCTAAGTGTTTTGTCAAGAGCTAGGTATTTGGTTTCACTTCACTTAAGTACCTTTCATTCAGTAGGTCTTCAACCTGTAAGTAAGAAGAAAGTAGATTTATTTAGAAAGAGTGTTTCAAGATTCAAATCACAAGTCGCTTCACATCAGATAATACCAGCACAAAAGTTAAAAAAGGATTAAAGCCTGATTATGATGATGTAATTGTAAAAAGTACAATGGTGTCACCAGTTAATTCACTCAAACCTCACTATGTATTATCGTAGTTCTTTTTTTCTTGTATAATTGAAACAAATAAAGTTTGTTTTTGTAGGAAGTAGGAACAGAAACAGATTTTCTAAATAAATGTCATTTTTTTAGTATGATTTTTGTTTTATCTCCTTTTGTGTAAAAATATTTTAAAAAACACAATTACTACATGAGAATATGTGTCAGAAATCTCTTGTAGAAAAGGGAAAACATATATGCTAAACACAAATGGTGCCAATAAATAAGAATGGCTGTATTAAACATAATGGGGTCATAAATAACTCCACTCAGTCGTTTTATTTGCTAAAACAGCTTTTGCTTTAGGGGTAAATTTCCTCTATATTCTATTCATTAAAAATGGGAAATTATTCCCTTTATTTGATGTCTGCTCAAGCACATTTCATGTATGTGTATGTGGGCGTGTTTGTGTGATGCCACATGTGATTTGTGTGTCTATTTTGGTGGCACTGCAATGCGTTTTGAAGGCAGTTTACTCCAATGTGAACACGTGATTAGAGATGCACAGAGTAATACGTGCACGCTGGCCTCCACTGACACTGAAGCAATTATGCTGGAGACTCTTTCATGTTAGTGACACAAGTAAATAATATAATATTCAACATATGCATTGCTGTTACTGTGTGCGTATGTGTAAATGAGTGTGTTTAGATCTACTACAGTAATAATCTGCCAGGTAATCAAGGGCTGGCAAAGGATAAGTACTACTACACACTTTGATTGGCATCAGAGCAGTTAAGTTCGAATTAGATAGCTGTGATATAGCAGCACTTTGCTCTCTTTAAGTTGTGATATGTAATTTCTCAGTACCTTGAGTGGCTGTTGTACATGAGCAAATTAAAGGTTTTCATGGTGGGTTTGAAATTCCCTAAATTAGTTATGAGTGTATTAGTGCTTCTACAACATTGGACACAGCTATTAAGTTAGTAATTCACATTGTTTATTGAAGTACAAATGCCACAATTTAGAAAATCATAAATGTATATTTGCAAAAATTTGCCTAGTGAAGCATAATCTGTAGCAATTTATCCTATTGAAACTTCTCATTGCACAAATTACTAAGATAAAAACAGGGAATTGTGTTTTTAAACACCATATACTGTTGTATACCTGGTAGTTGCAAATGAATTCAAGAAAAAGTGTGCACCCCTATTTGCTACAGCTAACATTTTCGGTAACTGTCGCTCATTCATTAATATCGCCTGGGGTCATTCATCTGTTCAGGACAGCTTCAATTCTCGTGTGCTTCCAAAACATTTTTAATGAAGCTGAGGATGTTCACTGGGCCATTCCACAGCATTAGCTGTCTAATCACTTATGTGTTGGTTCTTGTCTTGCTGCATGACCCACTTTTTTCTTTAGATTTAGTTCTCAAACAAATACTCCAACGTTTTGATTTATAAATCCCTGGTATAATGCAAAATTCATTACTCCATCAATAATGACAAACCACCCTGGCCCAGATGGAGCAAAACAGGGCCAAACTGTAACACTTCCACCATCGTGTTTCACAACTGGGATACGTTTATTCTGGTGGATTGCAATATTTTACTTCCTCCAAATGTAATGCTTCTACTTTAACTAAAAAAAAGAAAAAGATTTTGGTCTCTGCCCACAAAACATCTTTTCAACAGCCTGCTGATTTGTACATATAACCTCAGTAAACTGCAGAAAGGCAGCTACGTTCTTTTTGGATAGCAACCTGCCATGTCCAAAATTGCAGTTGACCTAATAGTCAAGTTATGAGCATTAACATTAGCCAGTGTGAGGGAGACCCTGTTATTATCCACTTTCCTGTTGGAGTGAGCTTTGCTGGTTGTGCACTCAAGGTGGATAAAAAGGGCAACTGAGTTTCCTCCATTTGTTCACAATTTTTTTGCTTGCACAAAAACTTTATTTTTTTCAGAAGATCCTCATAATAGCACGGTTCACAATTGTGAAAATCACACTTTTTCTTGCAGCTGTTTCATTAAACTCTTGTTGTTACTGTCAGCAGGCGAGGATATAAGCTTTCTTAAGGTGCTTTGTGCTATACTGCTTTCACCTGCTCACTTATTTCCCAAGTGGTCACCACAGCGGATGGATCTGCATGTCTGATGCCCCTCCTGATGCAACCCTCCCATTTATCCAGGCTTGGGATCAACACTAGCAGTGCACTGGCTTGTGACTCCCTGCGGCTGGGTTTGTGTCTCTCCCATGTTAAAAACGATTACATTTCTTTCAAAATATGAAGTACCAACTACTAAATGCAGTTAACTGCGTTCACCAGTGGGCAAAACAGTTGTTGACATAATTGAAAATATTATTTGGCACATGCCACTGAGGTGTGTTTGATTATTATTTGACAGTGATTACATCAGATGCTTTGGAAAGCCCAGAGCTTACATTGCAGGCGGTAAAAGCTACAAAGACCACCGTTCTAGAAAACCCTTGAGGCCATTTAAATTACAATTACCCGCACTTCTATGTCCTTCCGCAAAGAAATTATACACACTCAGACTCTGTTATTAGACCTTTAGAAGAACAGAACTACAGCTGTCACACATAGAACTAAACATTTACATTCCCAGTGTTGGTATGCATCTTTCTAACATCCCTCATTAAGCAAAAACCTACAAAAAATTGATCTCCATGCTGGGAATGTGGGGGAGGAATCTGAGTATGTCTCCATATGCTAATGAAAGGAGCCTGCTTCAACAAACTGCTTTGTGCATATTCATCTGAGAATCTGAGAGTTTGTGTGTGCAAGTATGTTTTTTTTTTCAAAAGTAGGGTGATTTCTAAGCACAGTTATTTTTACATATCATTAGTAGCCCAGTGCAGCCCCATCACCCTGACAACTACATCCCTTCCTTTCCCTATCACCATAACAACTAATCTACCGTAAATAGTGCTGTCTCAATGTCGGCCTGTCTCTTTCTTTCTCTTTTTCTTTCCATCATTCTTTATTTCTTTCAGTGTTTTCCGCATTTCTCTCTTTTACTCAACTCCTCTTGTTGCCACGTCACCTCCCTCGATCTTTGCCGCTTTTTTTTTCTTCTCTTACTGTCTAGTTGTTGTGTTGGGAGTTCATTTTTCTGTGCCACTGCAGATGTGGGTGGTTCTGGTGACTGCACAATAACCCTTCTACTGCTTCACATTGTCAAGTGCCTGAGTTCACTTGGCGATCAATAAAAAAAGGCAGGCAGAACAAGTTATCCAACAAAACCCCCAATCCTTTATTGATTTTATACTTTTAACAGCATCCTTTTTTTGCACATATGTATACATATAAGCTATACTTGGACTGTTTGACATTTAACTGATTTGATGGAGGTATGTCTTTAGAAGCTCAGGCCTGCTCCACACCTTTTTTGTTTGACCTAAATGTGTTATTGACGGTGAGCCTGGCCTGACAACTTGATTGGCCTTCTACACTCCGGGATTAACTTGCCAGCCTGGCAGGCTTTTACAATCAAAGATCAAGCCAATGGTCTGTTTGGCTGAGTAGCTCTGGGATTGACTTAACAGCCTGATGTGCTAATGCAGAGTTATCCCAAGGTTGAGCGGGATAGCAAGGACGCACATGCTGTTTTGTGGTCTAAGTAGATCTACAATCTATAAAGAGGTGCAGGACATTTAGAAAGGTGACAGCCAAAAGGTACTTATGAAACAAAAGCAAAAGCCCTCTTTCAGTTGAGTCATCTCATATTTTGCATTCTTTTCTATGCCTCTATTGTTAAAAATGTTCCTCACTCTCTCATGTAATCACTCTTTGAAATAGCTAATTATTCTGGTTTATTCAGTCCCCCCTCTTTGTTTCCCTAACTTAATCTTTTCATCAGCAGCACGTGAGGTCAACTTTGTGCACCTCTGCCCAGCTTCTGGTGTTTTTCCTCTGTTCACATACAGCGCTCCTCTGCTTTGCTCTTTCTTTTCTCTCAATATATCTAAAGCTCAAGGGAAGCCCTCTTGTGTCCCTTCTTACATAACTGCCTCCCCCTCACTTGCGCATGTGTAAAAAGCAATGTGAGCGCTAAGGCAGAGGGAATATTGATATCATCAATTCTCACAAACTATTAGGTTTATCCCTCTTATAGATAGCTGTATCAGAGGGAGACAACACGAAAGCTTGATTAACGTCTCCTCAGATTACAGGCTGGGATTTTTCTCTAGAGGTCGACGGGCAACCGAAGGGAAAGCCTAAAGAAGCAGACATGAGAAAAAGGTTGAATGGTGTGTGGCGTATACCAGTAGAAAGGTTGAAAGGATACACTTTGAAAGGCTTTATGTGGTGGCAACTCTTACCACGTATCTTGAATTCCTATAGTGTCCCTTTTCTAGCTGGTTCCCATACACACGCCTCAGTGATTTGCTGCATGTGATGTTGTAGCCAGTGACGACAGGACTCTTTTGAAGCTAAAACTGTCTGCACTTTCTCTCTCAACGTCTCTTTCTTTTCTTCCTTCTTACTCTTGTGCTTTCTCTCTCTCTCTCTCTGCCTTCATTAAGAGGTTGTCTTAAGCTACCCAGCTTAACGCTATTTACATTTTCATTATTCTACCGTTACCAGGAAGAAATGGCATGAAATCCAGCAGTGTTCAGGACATTAGACAAGCTTCATTCTCACAGCAAATGGATTTACATGAATAAGGAGGCTGATACATGGAGGCAGAGAGTAAGATGAGACAACAGTAGATGAGGAAAAAAAGTGCAAAAGGAAGGAGGACCTCTAAAATGTATCGAGAGGACAAGATGGATGCAGAGGCAGGGAGGGGTGGGAAAGACAGATGTACATTGTAAATGAGATGAGATTGTGGTGGTTTGTCGGCTGCATAAAGTGGGCTCTGAGGGACTGGCAGAGGTCCTCTGATCCACTGCATGTGATCAATACACCTCTGGCTTACCTCATTACTGCAACAGATCTCATTGTATTTACCATACAATGGACTGGTGGCATAAAATTCAAACGTTAAAATGTGTTTCTTCATTTTTCTTCCCATTTTTTCCTTTCTCCTACAGCACTTTCTTTTCCCGTTTAAATCTCCGGTGATGCTCGTTTATAGCTTGGTGTCGTGTGGGTGAGCAGTTTTTTCAACTTCTGCACCCTTTGAACACATTTGTCTAGGTTTAGTGTATAAATGATCAACAAATTGTTTCAAATGACAAAGCTCAAGATGGCATCTTGAAGCAGTTACCATAAAAATTTTACCACATTTGAAAAGGTTAAAACACAGTTGAAATAATGTGATTTTAATAAAGAAAATTAGCAAGGCTTTTCCAGTCTTCATTTTAATAAATTGGCTAATGATAGATTTGAAAACTGTGGGGCATGAAATTTATTCTGCTTCTGAGGAGGGCCACAAAAAGTTTAAGAGCCCCGAGTTAGATAATGATGAAGGATTATGTGTGTTCACTTTCAAGTGCATTGTTTTGTTTTTCTTTTTTCTAAATATATACTTGTGTCAGTCAAGCAAATGTTGTTGTGTTTTGTGCGTTTGTCTCCAAGCCCCAGTACTTCCTTTAGAATGCTAATGATAGATTAGCCTCGGGGGCTTCCTCAATCCTCACCTATTATCCTTTGCCAATCTCAGCCAATCACCCTTTTCTCTCTTTTAAACCACTGAGCGCACATTTTCAACCACTGCGACCTTGAGACCCTCTCTTCAAGCTAGAAATAAAGACTCAACAATAACAGGAAAGAACTCTATTTCCCCCCTTTTCTTCCTCAGTTCCTTTTTATTGAAATTTTCTCAGGAATAAATTTTCTATTTAAAATCTTTCGTTCTCACTTGTTAATGTTGTGTGTTGGGTGATCTGATCACCGGTGTGCTTAGGGCCCTCTCAGCGGTTCAGAGTGATCCTTGGATGAAAATGTTAACAAGGAAGAAAGTCTCAGTAAACACAACAGAAATAGCTTATTTCCTTAAAGGTACAATCACATTTTTTTTTATTTAATAGAAAAAAAGCATGTTGTACTCATAAATATACATTTATTACTGTGTTAGTACATCTTTCAACAAACTGATGTATTCTCATAAACTTAAACTTGAAAAATATATAGGAACAGGTGCCAGTTTATGGAATCCACCATGTTGCCCTGCCATCTTAAATACAGTGGCCAAGATGTACATCTCTATTGAACCTAGTTTAGTTTTGTATATGTGATTAGAAACCAGCCACATATGTAGTACACCAGAAATGAAGGAGAAGTTTTAATTTGTATCTTCACCTTTAGGCTCAAGATATAAAGCATCATACCAATGTTTCATCATCTGTTTTATCATCTCATCCTTATCACCAAAGAAGCAAAATTGGAAAAGACAACGTGTCCGTCATCCACTTCTCTCTCACCTCAAGCCTCATCTCCTAAGCTGAAGCCAGGGCTCTAACACACATAAGCATAACTACCTGTTATGCTTATGTGCGTTATGTAACAACAACCTGTTGTCAGCAGATTAGTCATGGGACTCCAAAAAGCACACAACAAGTTGGCTAAACAGCAATACCAGCTGGTTATAAGCTAACATTATACCAGCTAATCTTAGGCTTCAGTATCATGAAAATCACACTTTTCCTCTGATAAACAGTGGGATTGCATTCTCGTATCATATTGGTGTCAAGCAATGTCTGATTCTCTTCAAAGAAAGTTTCACTAACGTCAGCTAACAGCCGCTAACATTAGCAAGAACAGCAGCTCTTATAGATACTGCGGCAGTATCGCTGTCATTGGACAGAGCTGAGCTTCACTGAGTTGTTAATTCGTATCGGATTCCTTTCACAAAATTTTACAGCCTCCTCCAGAATAAACAGTTGTGGACATATGACATTTGGGATAAACAGTAGACTGATAGCCTACACCAGGGGTGGGGGAACTCCAGGCTTTGAGGGCCGGTGTCCTGCAGGTTTTAGATATAAACCTGGGTCAATACACCTGAATCAAATGATTAGTTCATTACCAGGCCTCTGGAGAACTTTAAGACATGCTGAGGAGGTTAATTTAGCCATTTAAATCAGCTGTGTTGGATCGAGGATACATCTAAAACCTGCAGTTCCCCACCCCTGGCCTACACTAACAACAGATGAATGGTGGCCAGAGTTGTTTGTCCTACAGCAGCCTCTATAGCTAGTGGTATGCACTTGAATTTGCTGGGGGTAAGAAAACTTATTCAATTTACTGCAGTCTGCAAACATCTGACATCTAGCTGTGATATTTCGCACACTCTAACTTTACAGAATGTTCATCTTTGTGCTACATACTGCTGTCTCCTTGTAATAAGATAAGATAACCTTTATTAGTCCCACACGTGGGAAATTTGTTTTTGTCACAGCAGGAAGTGGACAGTGCAAAAGTTATGAGGCAAAAATTAGAATACAATAAGAATAAATACAGTACACAACTGTACAGAATAGAATAAAATAAAATAAAATAAAATACTATATACAGTAGAATAAAATAAAATAAATATACAATAAGATAAAAATAGAATACAAATACAAATACTATATACAACTGAGTAAAAATACAGCGATGACAATGTACACATATATACTGCTGTATAGTGTTGTAAATAAGAACTGTTATATTATGATGATAAATGTAAATGATTCAGTTGCTGCTTTTCTGTTCCTCTTTTAAAATGGGGACATTGTAGAGTCATATGGAAGCTTCACAGCACATATAGACTGTAGCCCTGAACTCTGGGCTACAGTCAAGTGAAGGGATGTGGTGGGTTTTCGCTAGAAAAAAGTGTTACTGCAAATCCATACAAAGTTGTTCTGAGTGGTAACCTTTATCGTATGAAAAAATATTTCTATGCCGACTGGAGAGGTCTCCCTCCAGGATGACAGTGCCCCAATCTAAAGGGCACGATGGGTCATTGAACGGCTTGATGAGTATGAAAAGAATTTGATGACATGCTATGGCCTTTGCTGTCACCACATCTCAAGCCATTTGAACACCTATGGGTGACTTTGGATCAGCATGTTGGGCTCATCTCTCCAACATCATCATCAAAGTCAAATGAGGGAGTAACTTTTGGTAGAATTACTTTTAACTCCTCTGATTGATTTCTAGGAATTTGTAGAATCAAAGCCAAAGCGCACCGAAGACGTGATGGCCCACTGCTTTACTGTTTCTTCAGCTGTATATTTTTCATTAATGTAAAAATAAATAAATAAATAAATAAACAAGAAACTATTATTCATTAGTTTGTGTAAGTTGGGACAACTGGTACCAGATATATGTCCGCCATAACTCAAAGGCATTCACTATAATACACACATATCCTAATCAAATTAAATGTAAACAGCATGAACACACAGAAAGCAGGGGATCATTGTATACAGAAGAGCTTAGTACACATGTTCTGAATCCTCTCTCCACTCTTTGCAGTGTTTGAGGGTCAAAGGTCTCCCTCTTTAAACACTGGAAGAGATGAGATGAAGCTGAGAAGAGCTGCTATCCATTCTCGCAGGCCCATCTTGAAATTAGAGATTGCAAGGCCCTGTATCCTGTTTTATTGCTAATCATTTCTAACAATTCTGTTTCAGTTTTACAATTTAATTTGTCCGTCCCTGTTTTAGATTTGCCTTTGCCCAAAAACACACCAATCAAATTAACAGAGCAGTTCAGCCTATATTGTAGCTCAATGTGATTCAGAGTTGATTTTGATGCAATATACTCATCTATTAACAGGACATTTGCCCTGCTGTTGCCATCCATCATACAGCTAAAGTACTCCTAATGCACACATACACTTGTTGGAATCAGAGAAAACACTTATCGCCCCCATAAAGCTTGTCTGTGGATGAGAGGGAATAGGTGGGAAAGTGATTTGTGAAATATTGGAAACGAGAGGGTGAAGGACAATACCTCTGCACAGGTACACGTCACCCTTTTCAAAAGAGCTCTCATGTCCCCGATCATTCCACTTGGTGTCCCACTCCAACCCCTGCTCCTGTGGGCTTCATTCATCAATAATTGAACCCAGAGGTTTCAGCCAAATTAGCAGAATTATTTTGAAGTAGCTGCATGCCTGCTTTTGACTAATGGGATGGTGCTTTTGGGCAGATGTTTTATTGAAAAGGAGGAGGTTTTAATTCACTTTAAATTTTTAAAGTAGTGTTATACTTAGATTATAGGCAAACCGATTTCCCCCCTCTAATGGATGGGAGAGCTGTTGGAACAACTTCACAACAAACAGCAAACGCTCTGGAGCTTAAGTACATTCCCTACTTCCCATACAATGGCAAATTTCTTTTTTCTGAAAGACTGTAAGCGACAGTAATGACCATAATTGCCTGCCAAGGCTTATTCACATCCACAGCTCAATACATTTGTTGTATCAGCATCTCACTGGTGAATCCCGACTTTCAGTCACATTCACACTCTTCTTTGTTAAAATAACCGAATGTTGGTAGAGGGCATGACCACAGTTTTTCCAATATTGTATCCTAAGAGGACTTTCCAAAAGGCAGTGCTGTTTGTAGCCTGGGAGCTTGGACTCTGTTACTACTGGAAAGATACACATCCGCCTCTTGTCCAGCACACATCTTTGATTGTAGTCTCGAGGTCTCCTTTCCTTTCTTTTGAGGGTCATTTTAACATGCAGTCACCGCACTACCAGCCGGACCGCTGTGTCTGAGATCCCCAGCATATCACTGGCATGACTGAGCAAGGCACAGCTGTTGCAGAGCAGGGCAGAGCACAGTCGGGCACCGGTCCAGACTCGCCAGCAGCTGGATTAGCAGTGCAGCTATTAGCATCTGAACTCCTGTAATGTGACAATATGACATGGATTATTCCATCTGAGGGCGAGTGGCAGGAGCGGACAGCAAGAGAGGAGAAAGCTGTGAGGTGGGGTAAAATGCAAAACTAGGAGTCAGGAAGGTGGGGAGGTGTGAGTAAAGGATTATTGGATGCTGAATAGAGAGAAAAAGAGCTAAAAGAGTGAACAGCCTGAAGGTGCAGAATGGACAGAAAATGGGAGATTGGGTAGGAGACGAAACATGATTATGCAAAGAGCAGAATCCTGAATTAATGAAAGTAAACAATTGCATTTGTGCAGACGTAAGAAGAAAAGGTATTGTTGGGTTATAAACTTGTGCAGATTTTAATTTTAAATTCCTCCTAGACCATTGATCTACTGTGTACATTTTTCTTTCAAAGGCAAACACAAGAACGAAGGGGACTGACTATATTTTTTATTGGTCCCATCATCAATTCTAAGGACGTACAGTATAAATATTAATAAATGTGCACCGGTGGACACATTGATTCATCTGCTAAATCTTTTGTTAACTGTTTGATGAATAAAACATTCAATCACTGAAAATACCAGTTATAAAATGGTTTGTTGAGAATATATAGCCAAACACAATTAGTTTATTATAAGAGAAGTGGAACATCTTTATTGAAGTTACTCGTTTTAATATGAGTACATTTCTTTCAACCAACCAACAATCAATCACCTTCATGCTCATTTAGTAAAATTGTGATACAGAAATCATCATTTTATTTCATTCATGTGATCCTCTGCCTTATGTTTACACATTTCTGCAAATGTTTGGTTGCACATTTCTGTGAAGCCTGTAGTGTATTTGAAATATCCTTTATTAATGAACAGGCCTAAAAGGTATCTGTTTGTGTATGTCTTCAGTCATTTGCCACAGGAGGTGGCTAAAAGTGTCTGTTTCTCTGTAATGAAGGTCTTTTTCCTCTCTGAAGAATTCTTCTGCTGGTATTTTCATTTACAGCTACACCGAGGCTCAACTCATCTCAGTGACCGCAACATATCAAAAGGATGCCACACTCAAGACGTTTATTTAAACAGAAAATATGAAAAAACAAAGAAACCCACAGAAAGTATAAATCATGGATGTTGCTTCAAGGTCAGGAACATAAAGCTAATACTCAATTGCCACCAGGAGACAGCAGCTGTGGTTGCAAAAGGGCTTCTGATCCGAGTCTGTGAAAAAGCAACTCTCTGACTTGACCTCTGTAAAAACTTTCCTGCTGAGTTCATGGTCTTAGTCAGTCCTTTTGGGTCATACTGAATAAAAAAAAAAGTCTATTTACCAAATCTTGGTCATACTATGTTGCAAACTGAAAGATTGAAAGTGAAACCACTTGTTTCGAAGCTTTAGCCCAGGACTACATCCATCTTTTATATTGTTTATTTTTTTTTTAAAAAGACACAGGACTACTTGGAGGTCAGTCCTAAAAGGAAAGGAGATAAATCCCTACAAAGAATCAGGGACCTTAGAACCTTATGCTGGAGAGCTGGGTAGTCTGGGAGAGAAAGAGAAACTCTTTTCCCAGCCTCCTTTAAATCAGGGCAGGGCAGGGCGATCATCAGTTACTCCACCTGGTGCACCTGAGAGAGAGAGAGAGGGTGAGGAGATGAGTGAGGGAGGAGAGAGAGGGAAAAAAGAAGCAAACACAAGGGGAGGGAGCAGAACACTAACTCCCTATAGTCTGAATAAAGAACACCTACTAAGTATTTAGGCCTTGACATCTTTCCAAGTGAATATTGTGTGCTGCGGTGGTTTATGATCCTATTACGTATGCGACTGTTGCAGTGTAAGGAGAATCATTGGGTTGCTAGGCTAGGCAACAACCTCTGTTTTTTTTTCCACCATAAGTTGATAAAAGTATTTGCCTTTCACATTATGATTTCTGTTTGTTTTTTGTATTGTGGTGCAGTCAGTTTTTATTCTTTTGGTCTTTGATCTTCCCTTGCTTTTCTTTTTTTTTAATGATTTTATTTTTCATGCACATGCATCAAGTTCACCAAGCAATGCCATACCTGCCATAACTCGGTGGCTATACGTGATCCTGGGAACAAGAATAGTTCAGCTGTTGGTTGGTTGTTTCGTGAGTTGGTTTGTAGTTAAAGTTCAAGAATCTTGCAAAACTGTCAAAAGAAAATCTATAGTGTAATTCATACTGCAACTTGTGATCTCTGAGACAGCTATATTGTATACTATATACTGTGTGTTTTTCATTTGAAGACGTTTCTTAAGTTAGTGAGCGTCTAAAGAAGGGATTTTACTGTAGTAGACATTACTAAGCTCAACACTTCTTTTACTGCTGTCGAGCTGTTGAAGGTTTTTAACGATCCAACAAGTGATCATTAGAATACTAACTGCTTCTTCACATTTCATTTGTCTGTTTTTTAGTATATATAATGTTGCTACAGTGTTATTTTGATTTAGGTATGTGCCACTGTATATAATTTTAATATCTTATATCTTTTTAGTACTATTTTTGGTCACTGTTTTAAAAACTGAACAGAAGCAGCAGATGAAAATGAGCATATCTTACTAATTCATGTATGATTAAATAAAATCTACTAGTTTGTATCATGCAATGTCATAGAAAACGAAATACAAGTTTTAAGTTTCAGTATGATGTTTAAAAGAAATTATTTAATCTGCTGCTAATCATCAGCTAAATGCTGAAAAGCAAAACATCACCATGTCAGCTATTTGAGATTCGGAACAAAACAGTGTGCTGTCTGTTAAATTTAAACTGTTGCCACTTAATTTTATGAGTCATGTAATTATACATATTCTAAGCTTATAAAGGCTGACTGTTTCCTGTGACAGGCATAGATATATAAAGCAGATTGTATCATTGTATAAGAAACAAGTCGCGTTCAACAGAGGGAGAAACTGGTTAAGAGAGGCAGCTATGCTGTGGTTCATCCTGAGCCTCTGCTGCTTCTTCAACATTATCATTCTTAAAGGGAACTGATCACCACTGACCCCTCCACGAGAACCCAATTGTAGTTGCTGTGGTAACGAAATCTAATGCTGGTCTCTTTGTTTTTAGTTAAGTGGTTCATATGGACACTGGACTTCAAGTGGGCCACAAAGAGGATGTACTTTAACTAGTGTGCATCCAAAAACAGGGACAGGATTCAAGTCTGAGTTTGTAATAAATCTGAATTAGAGACAAAAGACAATTCTAGAGTGATACTGTTAATGTGGTGTCTGTTGGATGATAAAAGAAGCACATAAATTGCCATTGAGATGGAACATAGAGTTTTCATGCTCATATTTTCAGCTTTCAATTATGTCAACTGCATGGCTGCAACTACAATTCTTGGCATATTTCGCAAAGAGGACTGTTATCACTTCATGCTTGATCACTGTCTGGTGCAGCTAGTGGCATTATCCATGGACTGCCACAGATATCTATGTCAGTCCAAGTCCAAGGCCAAGATAACTACCTGCCCAATCATTCATCTGTCTTCTCTCTGACTTGCCCCTAAAGCAAACCCAGTAGGAGCACACCACCGTTGGCCTGCTTCCCTGATTCCCTACAGGCTGAAGAGCTTGTCACAAGCAGGGCTGCATTTAGATACAATGCTCCATCACATCAATAATAGATAGGAGGATGAAGGAGGCAAGCCAAATAGGATGGGACAGCTCACTCAACAGGAGATGACGAGTTGCAATGATGGGGAAAAAGTGTGTGTTTGCATTTGCACATGTACAGTATGTTGGTGTGTGCATAGGACTGGACATGCTACACGAACAAGAGGTGCATGTGAGAGATGAGATGACAAGAGAGAGAGAAGGTCTGTGGGATACTGGGCGGTATCGACTTAGTGGATTTCTGCAACGATGGCACCATTTAGGATCAGACTGACCCAGTTTCCACAGAGCCCATACATTTTAGATAATCCCTAAGGAAACTGGGTTTGCACAGTCTGCCTCCCCTGCATGATTTCACATTGTAGCATACAGCAGGTAGAGTCAGGGACACAAAATGAAGCACTTAAACGTACATGCTGAATCATGCACGGTTGTGTTAAAGAGAGGATATTCATTTCCCTACCTCAGTTAAACCACCTTCCTTTGCTCAGTCCTCCTCCTCCATGTGCTCTTTCCCCTCTCCCTCCTTTTCCCCTTCTGCACCAGTTGAAGTGGTTATGTGGCTTTATGCGGCAGCCATTTAAATCATTACCTTCCCCACATTGATCCAGCCAGAAGGTAATTGGCTCAATCAAGAGAATTAAAAGCCCGGGTAAGATTGAATAATTCAGCACACAGATCAAAAGAGGAGGGGAAGAAGAGAAAAAAGAGGATGGGGGGAGGGAAATAAGAAGAATGCCGATATTAACGCAGTGAATGAGAAAGTGAGCACTGCAAGTAAAGGGGAGGGCAAAAAGAATTAAAATAAGAATATTAGCATGTGAATGAGGTAGAAGTATATGCAGAGTGAAAGACAAAATAGTGCAGCATTATGATGCAGAAACTGACAGACAGAGAGCACTACGACTGCATGATGAGAAAAAACAAATAAGGTAAATACTTAAGTGAAGCTGAACAGGAAGACCGGGTTCCCACAGATAACGCTCATAAAAAAAAACATCCAGTGTTTAAAACTATCCGTCCCTGTGTGTGGTGCTAATGCCATTTTTAGTCTTCCTCTCAGCATCCTTACAACCCATTGTTAGTAATGATTAATCCATTATTAGAGAATCAACAATAGTGATAGGAGTATAACAGTTATATACAGGAATTGGATGTTTAAAAAAACATTACATTTTATTATGTATAGTTACGGAAATTCCCTATGAATTAGTTCCATTATTTGTGCTTCTTTAAAAAACATACTGTTAAGTAACCAGAGTAATCAGTGATGTCAATGTTACGGATGTGGTTTGTCGGTGCATTTTGGAGGCAAGGTATTAGGTTAGGAGAAATTTATGAGACAAAGGTTCACGTGTATTAGTGTTTGTAAGTGTAGTGGGGTGCTGATGTTGGAAAATCAAGTGATGCTGAAAACAATCCTTCCCTCAAAGCTGAAATATTCGCTGTTTGTCATTTTTAATAACGTGGGCAGTAAGGAAGGTCAAAACCAGCTGTTCAAATGCTCATGAATGTCAGAGCTGTTTTTTTAAAATTAGAGATAGAAGGTTAGGAGGACAATTACAGCCATCTCCTGCCTTGAAGCATTAACCGTCCCGTAGCTTTTTTAGGTCAGTATCTTATCTATCTAAGCTTAGCTGAGCTGTTCAATAACTCTTTGTCTTTGATTTCAGGTCATTTCAGTCCACCCAGTACAGGACTGCTTTTGCTGTGATCCGAGAAACAGATGCAGAAATTGGAATCAATTTTAACTGGGCAGATGCTCTCATTTAATGCAGTTCCTCCAACCATATCTGCAATGGCCTCGCAGGAGTCTTCCAGTCGACTTAACTGCAGTCCCAGTCGTGTATGCCAGCCTGTTAGTTTTCAGCCTCCTTCTCACCAGTAGTAGAGTCACATGAGCCCTGTTCCCCCCTGCTGCGTTCCCCTGGCTGCTGTGCACAGTGCTACAGAAAAACTAGAGGAAATGTCTGCGCTTTAAAAAAGCAACATCCAGCCGGGCTGAGAGAAGGAACACAACAGATAGATGAATATATGCCACACATAAACAGCAGCTAATCCACACATGGCTGTGCGAGTCTTGACGAGTGCCTAAGTGTGTGGGTATAAGCAGCTGATTTTAGTGTTAAATGTGGCATACAGAGGCCCTTTTTTCTTTATAGATGGGTTTTGGTGCTTGTAACCTCGTGAGCTAATGCATCATCTTAATCAGAATGCTTTTAATCGAATGTGTTTGTCTAGTGTTTAGAGATGAGAGCGCTCCCTGTGCTGGTAAGCAAACGCACAAACACACACGTACCGCAGTCTTGCGTCATTTCTATATATAAAAAAAAAACATTGTAATATCAAGGGACTATAAAAGGGGAAAGGTTTGGATATTTAAGAAGACAACCAACCAAGTTCAGAGAATTTTATCGCTACTTGTGCTAAATATTTCACACAGCATTCAGCATGCTCCTGCTCTTCTGTTTCTGAATGCACCAGGGGAATGTAGGAATAAGAAATATACGCACAGACTGACACAGATGCTCTGTATTCAAATGACAGCTTATTTTTAAAACCGTTTTTATTCTTCAACCCAGCGCTAACCTAATATCGGTATGAAGTTGTGTGCGGACGTAAGCGTGACTTGTCGCCGGTAATGAACCATGAATTATAGACATGGTTCATATATCACCCTCACGTTCACACTGTAACATGCACAAATTTGCATGTGAGATTAGTGAAAGCTGCTTGACCTCTAACCAAGGGCGTGATGGGTGGTAGACGGATATGATATGGGAGATGTAGCTCTAAAATACGAGTCAATTTCCTGCGGGGCTTATCAGAGCTGCTTGACTGGCGTGTGAGCAGCGAGTGGCCGTCAGTTGTCAGGATTTAAACTTGGGGAGGAAATGAGATGCTGGGGTGTACTTTGAATATCTTTTAATGGTAGAAAAGAAATGAGAGAGAGAAGGGAAAGAAAACCCACACACTAAACACTTTATATCACTATGGAAAGGAATGCATGCTTCAGCGGTACGGTTAGTATTCACAAATTATCTAAATAGAAGCGGCATGCTAATCTGTCGTTCTTCTCAGCGGGAGCAGTATTAGAGCTATGTCTAGTGTGTTTTGAATAGATCCAGTACTTTACTTGCTGTGGTGGCTGCATCAGACTGTCTGGATGACAGACACATCTTCCTCCCTTCATTAATCTCCATTTAGTTCTGCACTGGAGGGAGTGAGGGAAGGAGCGGGGGGGAGAGGAAGAGGGAGGGAGCGAAGCCAGCAAGGGAGCATCGGACAAGGGGGAAAGAGGAGCAAGATTAAAGATATGACCGGCCATGAAATCGAAAAGGAGATGGCGGATGGGGGAGATGGAGAAAAGATGAAGAAAAAGAAGATGACGGGAATCTGAAATTTATATAGCGAGTTAAGGTGTAGTTGCTGAGAAGACGGGTGAGAAAAGTGAGCAAAGTGAGAGGGCACGGTGGAAGCATAGATGACCCGAGGAATATAGGTATAAATTGGAGAAAAATCAAGGCAAGAGAGAATGGCAGGAGGAGGGGAAAGGGAGCCTGCTGTTTGATCTTTAACAGGATTATTTTTTTCCCTGCTGTCCTTTTATTTATTTGATTTTCCCTCATATTTATTCATAAGTAAATTCTGGCTGTGTGCCAGCAGAAAACCACATCAGGCTTTCTGAGCTTCACCCTGTGAATGTGCATCACCAATACACACAGCCGCACTGGTTAATCCTAAAGAGATTCCTGTGAACCTCTGCAGCCCTGCAGTAGGCAGGGATGCAGGAGACTGCATTTTTTTAAGTATTTTGAGTTCTTTTGTTTTAACAGCCAAGTTTTAGAACTACATGACCATCTGCTTGTTTGCTCTCTCTGTATAGAGAGGGATGCTGGTCCCGCATCCTCGTTGTATACTATCCATCAGCACAGACTAAAAGGATAGGAAACAAAGCAAAGGCTGGCCTGGACCCTCATGATTATGTTGATTCCCTTATTGGGATTTGTCTGGCAGTTGACCTAGTGGGCTTCTGTTTGAGTGCTAAACCCTCATCTGAGTGGTAGGTGCTGGATCCTGCACTGATATTGATTTGGTCTTCCTGTCAGATTATCGATGCTGATCTTCAATAAAGCCATCATTTGAGTACAACACTTAACTCTGTGGCCTGTAGCCCAATCGGTATTTAGATATATCTATATTTTTTTTTTTATATTTTTGTGGCTTCTCAAGCTAAATGGTAGAGATTTCTGGGCTATAGAGATCTCTTACTAATGCACAAATACTGTGACCTCATTTTGTATGATGTTCAGAGCATATTGACGTTCATTATTGAATTTTTGTGCATGTTTGTGTGTTTTTATGTTCATACGCCTTACTCTTAAAAGCCCTTCATGTGGGATTTATTGGTCAGTGGGCAGAAACAGAAAGGGTACACACAGTCCTCCGTGACATGACGGCATGCATCACAGATTTTGCCATAGATTTATGATATTCCCTCATCCTTTAATATTTTATAGAGTCCCACGTAGTTAGAATACATATTGTATCTTCTGTAGTTTCTAGTGTACAAACGTTAAACACAGATGTGTGAGAGCTTCACAAAGTCCATAAACTAGATCATAAAAAGTGTGCATGTGTGTCAGTGGTCCCCCAGCAGACAGTACGGAAGATAGCCATTAGACCAGCGCTGCAGATTGTCTTGTAGGGTGCTCAAGGCCACAAAATGCAATTAGATTCCAGTGTAAAATATTTATTTCCACAACACCTACTGTGCACTAGAGGAGCCTTTACTCACAGCATGCTTAAATATGAAAATAGTCTATAAAGTACATGCCTGAGAGAACAGCAGATACTATTTCTCAGTGTGGGCTCCTGTGCTGTGGGCACAGATGAGTGCATGCAAATAATACTGAGGGCAGGGCAACATATGACTGCTTGGTTTGTTACTTTCTTATATACTTGAAGTTAACACAGTATAATACGTTAATCCAGCTGTGGCGGAATGACACAGGTCTACATATTGCTGTATGCATTTCTTTATTATGCAGTTGATTTCACTTTAGTGAAAGCAATGTTTGAGGTATTGTCTAACAGACTGACAGGTATAATGTGAGGTTAGGAAACTATGTGTTTACCTGTCTAACAGACCTCACGCAGTTGTTGTGTTTACTGCATTATATCAATGACTGAACTTTAACAGATTTTAAATGCACTTCTGAGAAAGTTCCATATGTGATAGCATTTCCATATTTACTGTAGCATAACAAACTTTAATAGTATAAGAACGGCTGCACAATTATATCCGCAATGCTAACATGCTATTTTGTTCAATAGTGAGATTGAGATTATTTGTAACATTATTCACTGATTTTACTAAAACATTTTTTATTGCATTGTTTAAATAAGAGTGAAATATTTGCTGCTTTCAATTTGTCACATCTGTGCAAATCTTTGCATTGAAAAATTATTCACTTAAAGCACATCTCTTAATGACAGTCCTGTTGACTTAATAAAATGAAGTCAAAGGGAAACTGCTCCCGCATTTCATTATTTTTGTTGGCCTTCATGCTTTAATTGCACTGCAGTTTATGGTGTGTTTTCATGTGGTTTAATGAGTTGTGTTGCTTTGCAGTTCAGAGGCACAGCACTTTTTACATATGAGTTGTCCTTGGCTAACATAACATGCGCTAAATCCAAAGTATTTCCAAGCAACTACCTGCTTTTAAGGACATTTTCTTTGCTTTTTGCTGTTCCAGACATTTGGATGTTATTGTAATTGTATCTTTTAACATAGTGTTACCCAATAAACCCTTCAAACTTCAAGCTACATGATGCAGGGAACAGCTGTGATTGGCACATGCAGGCACATGTTTAAATATCAATTTAACCTCCTAGGACCTGGCGTCCACATATGTGGACATCACATTTTGGGTTATTTAGACCAAAATACAAAATTTTGCTCCACAAGGGCCTGATATCCACTTACGAGGACATTAAACTGCTGCTGTATATCCTCATATGTGGATCTCATTTTTCTTAGAAACAAAAATCAGGTAAAAAAAAAATCTGGTAATTCTTTGTCTTTACATTCATCATGTCCCAATCAGCCCAAATAGCGAAGAGAAATTAAAATTGCATGCCATGACAGATTTCGGGTCTTGGGAGGTTAAGGGAGCGCCTGATTTGCTTTTAATTTGTGTTCCAATTGGTGGAGCTTGCATTTTAAACATTTCACGATCATGCTCATTTAATTGTGGGAAGCCAGAATCATGATTGAGATTAAAACTCTAATAATCCTACAGCCCTAAGTGCAATCGGAAATGTCTGGAAACATCATGAAATGTGTAAGACCAAGACCAGAAGTCTCTGCAGCGAGTGATTGAAACTGACAAAACATATTCAGTGAGGTGTCTGATCAAAGCCCAAAGGATACCAAAAGTCAACCCTACTCATAGCCTGTTCACCCCGCTGCCATTTGGCAAGTGGTACTGGAATCCCCACTGCTTTACCACAATCTGAAAGAGTTCTTTCAATTTATCATAGATGCACATTGTTGCACAATAACTGTTTGCCTCTACCTGCTGCAACATCAAAATTGTAGTAATAACAATTTATTACTATATCAATATAATAGTTATAGTTATTTATAGCTGAGCATATATAAATGGTTTTATTAATGCTTCTTCCACTACTGATTGCATTATTTTTTATCTTATGGTGTCTATGTACATTCCTGTTTTCTATTTTGTAGAGCAATGGATTTCCTGTTAGAGTTGGCAACCCAAACCCGAATTTAAAATGACAAAATTCACTAGTGTCACGAGTCACTTCAGCATCACAAGGTTCCAACGTGATTTAAGGTGGTATACCTGAGGAATTTAGTAGTTAAACTTGGAATAATCATTGCATGTCCAAACCTCTAAGAATTAATTAAAAGGGTTTTTGTACCTCTTAAAGCGACATCTTCTTTGAACAAGGACCACGCTCAGCTGCCTCTTCTAACCTCTCCAGCTTAGTCTGAAATGCTTAATAGTCTTGACTAGGGTTATTTTGTGCGCGACCAAGTGAAGTTTGCAAAATGGTGCAAGATTTGAAAATATGTAAAGTGCAAGGACAGGTGAACCCTGACTGTGGGTAGGTTTCAAGAGCAAGAGTCAGCAAGCTGTGAGCTAGTTTTTGCACTCTCGCTGTGTCTTCCCAACCATGTGTCCGTGGGTCTGTGTGGGTGATTGAGTGGGCGGAGGACAAATGTTAGAGGAGTAAGCAGCTTGGGCAGTAGTTCGTATAAGGAACCAGTGTCTCGGCAACAAAGTTTTTTAAATCGTTCTCGGAAAATCTTGAGGGGGGATATGATTGTTTTCATTGACATTCCATCCTTAAAAGTACTGGGTTTGAGTGCCAGCAGATACTTTTTATGCATATATTGTTCTGCCAGTGAAAAATAAGCATGCATGTGCACACACGTTTATATGCATGTGTATATGTATAATATTTGTGTGTGTGTTTGTTTTTCTCCTCCACTGAGAGGATTACTGTAGATTTACAAGGCCTGGTAACAATGAGTAGACCCACCCCAGGGACCCATACTCAATCACTATCACAATGAAATGCTGCTAATTCCTATTTAAAGCTTGCGCAGAGCCACTGCCCTCCCTACTCTCCAGGCCGAGGGAGAGCAGGCAGCTCAGAGACAGAGCGAGGACGAATCCACGTTTTGTTAGTCAGTATCATTTCTGTTAATTTGTGTCAGTAATTTCATCTGTGAAGTCCTCATAAATCACTCTACAATTTTTTCTGGATATTAAGTTCATGAGACTAATATGTGAGTGTCACTAGGGAGCGATGCATGTTAGCATCTGTGTCATTTGTCGTGGAAGTGAACACCCAAAAGCCCAATCCTCACAAGCACCACTCCTTATTGGCAAGCCACTGAATAATTCAGAAGTTTGAAACGTGAATGGGATTGCTTTCACTTCTGGCTGGCAGGTTAATGTTGGGAGTCTGCTGTTGCATTAAATGGATGCAGTAATTCGTAATGCCAGGGCAGTCAAGGCAAGAAGCAAAGAAAGGGGCATGATTTTGTTGTATTGGATTGCATTCCATTCATGAGCATTTATTCTTATTGTATATGCATTTACCGCATGGTGTTTCTCATAGACTTTCCTATCTAATTCCCATCCATTTGGAGGAAAAAACCCACTTAATTGGACACAGAATCAGGGACACAAATCTCCAGCTGCATAAATATTTTAGAGGAACGCATCAAGCAGTCGCTCCTATCTCTGTCGCTAGTCTCTGTCTTTGTCATTCCCTTTGTGCTGTGCATGCATACAGGTGCACCTGAAAGCACTCTCTGGATGTATATGCTTGCACGGGTTTTGTAAAAGTTATAGTTCTTTTCTTTTTTTCTTGTGGTCATTAAAAGGAACACATCTTTGGCTTTAGCTCACTTAAGAAATCCATTTTACTTACACACTAGACAAACTCTTGCGTGCAAAAAAGCAAACACACACGCACGTATACGGTGTCTTTAAACTGGGACGCTAAGATAATTGGGGTAATGATTTTTGCATTATTAATGAACCAAGCTTCATACTCATCTTAATTGAAAATGTTCTTTTATCTCTTTTTGCTGGCTTTGTATTGTGACTTGGAATTTTTGTTGTGTGCTCTTTTCAGCAAACATATTAATTGAAATGACTAACTACAACTCAGGAAAGGTGGGGGTTAACCAGGGAACTAGTAGTAATTGTGAAAAACTGAGAGAATATCATATGCCGGTATATTTCCAATGTTAAGCAGAGCCAAAACATTGATCAAAGGGGCTTGGTGATGGGTAAATCCAAGAGGTGTAATTTCAATATAGTTGGGGGAGAAAAACATGGTAGGAGGACAGGCTGCAGTGAGGCATCATATCTTAGCATGAGGAGTAGATCGAAAGTTGGGGGCAGAGAGGACAGAAGATTAAACAGGGGTAAATATTTAAGGGCATGTGCAGACAGAGCGCTGATCACACTTCAGCAGGAGTGATGATATCAATAACAGGTTTCTATTGACTTGTTCTACTTTGTGCCATCAGTCAACAACCAGCATCAGATGCTATTGGCTGATGGTGTATAGACCTTGCTCTTGTAGCATAACAGCACTAAATGGCAAGCTTCTTTCTTTTGGTGGTGAAATACACACGTTTACGTTAAAATAATTTCAGCTCTTGTGTTTGTATAAGTTTGTCAGAGGAACAGTGCCTGGATCTAGGCTTAAGGCAGTGTGTCATTAACTCCCGTGGCCCCGAGTGCCAGCTCTCACTGGAGATGTCTCTTTACGACTGGACAGACTTACAGATGGATGGATGGATGGATGGATGGATCATTGCTTCCTTTCCTCTCCCACCTGCTCTGTCATTGTCAGTTCTTCTGCTGTCACCTTGATTTAACATCACATTTATTACTCCTCCATAATTATCATACTATTTAATGTTTTGATTTGTTATTTATGCCATGTTGTAGCCACAAGTGGCCCAAAATTTAATAAGCACACCTGAGTAATGCAACTTGACAACCGAGTAAGACTGGTACAGTGGCCACGAAGGCTGTACTCTGTGATCTGCTTTAGATTACCTCGTGCACATGACTGGAGTACAAATCTACACTGAAGAGCTTATCTTCAAGTATAGGCACAGTTAACATCTCTCAGTTAGTAGTGGGGATGTCTGTGGATTTTGTTGGCCTCCACCCCAGCTCCCTCCTGGAGGTCTCAGAAAATGCTGCTTCACAAAGCCTGAGGATACAAAGTCCAATGGTCCACAAAATGTCTAGAGACATGTCTAACCCAGATTCACAAAGTTTTTGGAAAGGGGAGGAAGGGGCTCTACAGTTCTGTTTGCAGATTTATTATCTAACCTAGACATCACTATACAATTGATGGGAGTTTAAGATCTAGAGCTGCAGTATATGTGCAGTCATTTCCCTAAAGGTAGCAGTAAGCTCAGAACATTTGTATCTTTGAAAGCCTGTCCTGTTGATAGAGACGTCAGATGATGCATTGCTCATATGGGGTGTTGGAATAACAACGTATTTTCTTGTTTTATTTCTAGGACTTGCTGTATGAGGCTTATCACCTTGTTTTCTTTAATACTGAATTCCCATTGTGCAGCCCTTGTCAAAGCTAGCTTTGCTGTGGGCCTGAGGGTGTGGAAAGCCATGTGCTTTTCCCAGCGCACATATCCACCAGCTGCTTCTTTTTTACGAGACAGCCAAGAAACTTCTCCGTCAGGGCTTTCTGTCTAGTTTTTGCATTGTATAAATATAAACAGGCCTTAGGGAATGATGTGAAGTTTACACAGATCTGAAGCCGAGTAGCTGATGTAAATGACTGAAAATAACAATAATGCTCACCATTTTAGCTAAGGTTTTTGTATTAACTGATTACCAAGAGCACAGTTGTTTGTCTGTGAGTGGAATTTATTGCCTTGTTTTTCCTCCCTCCGTTCTTCCACCTCCTCTTTATTTTTGTGTCTCGGGCCGCAAGAGGGAAGAGGGAGAGGAGCATGGGTGATAATGACTTGTCAAATTAGAAGTGATGGAACCTGCAGCGAGTGTAAACACAATTCGGAATGTTCAGATGACATTTTCCAAGCTGTATTTCTACTGGGGAAGATTAGCAGAGTGACAGCTCAGCCTGAATCACATGGATCACAGCTGCACAATGGAGAGCGCCGGCACACACATACACACACACAGAGACAGAGAGCGAAGAAATAACTGGCATTTTAATACAACACTGCAGACTGACACCTGCATAGACAAACACAAAGACTGCCCCACAGAAGGAAAAAAGGCAAGTCTGCACACAAGCTTTGCATTTGAGGATTGTGTTATTTGAAGTGCTTTTCTTCCTTGGCCTTTTTTCCTAGTTATGGTCCAAGGGACCTGGCTCAGTCAGTCAGGCTGTGTATGGATTCATGTCCATGTGGGCTGCCCACACCCTGTCAGCATGATGGATGGTGTTCACACACAGCCTTGACTTTATATCTTATAGGGACTTTATTTGCATGTGCTCTCATTGCCAGTAAAACTGCACATGATGTAGGAGAGCCACTGACTTTTTAGTTGTTAAGATATTAGGGCCTCCTGTTTCTTAGTGTTCTATTTTACGCATGGCCGTCCTCCCCCAGCAGAAACCGTGAACGGTGCTGCTCATTTCCCAAGTTCGCCTATGAAATAAAGAGCCATTTACGAGGAACAATGTCCCGGCCACCACATCTCCCTCTATCCTGCCCCCACTATTGGAGAGATACTATTGAGAGTCCCGGCCACATCAATTTGGGCCTCAAATGACTTTCTCCAGCTGGCCAAATCCTGACAAGCTTTCTGTTCTCCTTAAAAAGAGCCCCTTTATCATCAAGAGAAAGGAAGAAAGGATGAGAGAGGAAAGGCGAGAGCGGGAGAGAGCGAGAGAGAGAGAGGGAAGTCAAAAAGCTAATGTCTCAGTGACACCCTTTTGCACACAACAGGGGAAATTTCTGTTCTATAAAGGGTTCTGGTTAATTTGAAGTCAATTGGAGAGTTATTAAAAGGATCTGAGTGAGCTGTGCTGAACTTGGTCAAGGGCAACAAACCCACCCTGGTTTCTGTATGAACAATAGAAACAGGACTCACCTTCAGGCAAACTTGAAAGTTTCTGTGATTCACCCATAAAACACTTTTGATACATTAATGAATACTGTGAGTGTGTTTACTTTCAGATTCTAGCCTACTGTCATTATTTAATCAACAGATGTATTTGCGTGCCGTTTCTTTCGGAGCAGATCCTGTGGGGTAAATCTCATTTTTGAGGATCTTATTTTTTGTTTATCTCTCAAAAATCCATCTTGCCTTTGAAACATCTCTGGCAATATAAATGCAAATGCAAACATCTACTGTTATAAATTAGATTTACTTAATTTCACGATCTTCCCTGTATTCTTCCTGTGGTCCTCAGGTGAAGCTTCAGTAGTTTAATGCTGCACTGCTGTGTATTACATCATATTTTACAGAGCAAGCACTGCAAATATTATCACATGGAGAAAAAAACTACTGAAATAAGCTGCAGAAAAATGGTACAGCCAGTGTATTTCACATACAGTATTATATTTTGCTTAGGCTTATGTGAAGACACATGTGAAGTATAGGTGTGGTCACTTTTTAGCAGTCCATTAATGTGTGTAATTGTCTCAGTTTACTGGGGATGATCTGTTATGCTTGTGATAACGTGAATTCAATTTTCCACAGAACAGTAACCGTATAGAATAACACAGAAAAAATGTAATTCAATAACAAATAATGGATAATAGCTTTCAGATATTACAGCAGAGATTAAGGAAGGTCATTATCTCAGAGTCACATATAAGGTTACATAAGGTTGGTTTGCAATAATGGTGGCCATTTACAGTCTGAAGGTGGTTTTGAAAAGAGACTCCAATGTTCAGACTCCAATGTTTGTTAGAATAAAAGGCCCATTTTCTAAATCTAATGAGCTAAATAAGTTATAACATATAAATTTAAACTTTAAACACTGAAAACCATGAAATAAGAAAAAAATGTAAATGTGAACCATCCAAGGCAGTATTTGTAACATAATCAGGAATTGTAGTGAAATTTATTTGAAGAAACTGGACAGTTGTGATAGTGGTGATCGTTTTTTGTTTTTTTTTCTTAACTTTTTCAGTATCATTATCAGTTAAGTGCTGCACAGTTCAGTGGCCGCAAACATGTGAATCATGCAGTTCTCTTTGCGATTGGTTACAGAGTCGTCCACGAAAAGTGGAACCTAACGGTGCAACCAGTTAGGAAGATGATAGCACGTTTTCTCTGGTACCCAGTAGCAACTTTATACAAGTTAAATGATGGAGTGTGGAAAAATCATAGAGTTGATGAAACATAAAGGAGATTAATGATAGAAGAAAACCTGGATGTGACATACGCTGAGAGTGATTAAAGGGG
The DNA here is from genome assembly GCF_057382275.1 of Copadichromis virginalis. Classification (NCBI taxonomy): domain Eukaryota; kingdom Metazoa; phylum Chordata; class Actinopteri; order Cichliformes; family Cichlidae; genus Copadichromis; species Copadichromis virginalis. Next base: position 19,051,384 of record NC_140633.1, read on the forward strand.
TTTAAAAACAACAACCAGTTGGTATAGATTGACTAACAGTGAAAACATTTTCTTCATCGTTTTATGGAATTTTAGTTCTAATTATTTATGGTCTATAATTCTGTGAAAAGCAAACAAGGTAAATTGTGTCTGAAACGGAATAGCTTACTTCCTGTTGTTTCTAGAAAACTGGCATGCATCTGTCGCTTTTACCCAACTCAGAGTATTTTCTGATGTCCTCCTCCTACCAGCTTCAGCAAAAACATTGAGACTTTAAAAGATCCTAATCTGAAGTAAATTACTTATTTAATACTTCATTCTAACTTTCTGCTCAAACATACAAATTTGGGCTAATATAACAGAGGCAATGGGGACCGTGAGTTTGGATCAGCTGGAAGTTTTGTGCAAACACAACCCATCACTTGTTGTTTATCCCTCTTCTTGTATCTTCTTCTACATAATCAGTCTTTCGATATAATAATATACTGCATATGTGCACAGTTTCACACAGTTAGAAGAATCTAAACAAAAGGAGGCATGAAAGCAATCAATGTTGCATATTTCTACAGCAGGTCAGCAGTTTGGGTATTCCTTTCCTTCGTGTGTAGTCGCATGATGATTTTCTTCACTCCCAATAGTTAAATGTAGTGATGTATTTATTTTGACATACAACTAGTGTATGTGTACATTACCCATAAAACTCCTGCTAATGATTAGCTACAGTCAGGGAGTAGATTACTCACATTTTGAAAGATATTTGGAAGTCTGTAAATGAGTGTATAACAGGTTGACAATGCCTTATATGCAATTTAGAAGATTATTTATTTAAAATTAAATCTTTGTTGTTGCAACTGTTTTTTTGTTTTTTTGTTTTTTTTTATTCAGTTGCGACAGAAAGAGCACAGAGGCAGATTTATTCAAAGAAGAGTGATGTTCATCTAACTTTTTTCAAAGCAAATGCAGTTCGCCATCTTAGGAGAGAAATTATCAGTATTTCTTCACATTTGCATATAAATTAACAATGGTAAACTGTTAGTGAAAGAGAACGATTTAGAGACAGAGAAGTACAGAGTGGCACAGCACAAGGGGGAGAGATAAGCAAAAAAAAAAAAAGCAGACATCACGTTATTTGTCCATGCTGGAGGTTTTTCTGGAGTTCTAGCAGGAGAGGGATAAGGAATTGGATGGATTTTCCTACAAATAATAGGAACCGTGTGTGTTTAGTGGTTGCACAACTGGATGTTTAAAAATGTTGACACTGGGGGTCTATAGGTACTGGCCTCAATTGCATAATTGCAAAGGTTTCAGTATAAATTATCTTTTTGTAATTGCAGGTTGCAAAATTAGCTCACGTTGGAATAGTTTCCGACAGACAAATTTATAAAACTTAGAATTTTGTATTATTCACAGAAATAGGAGAGGTGTGCACTGCAATATGTACTGCAAATGCCAACTGAGGCTGTGTGAGGTGCTGTTAGAAAGTAGCTTGTTTCACTGCAACAGTGAAGGATCAAAACAAAACCAAGCTGCATTATTTTCAGATGTTCTTGTTCTGTAAATACCAAATAATTAAGACAGATGGCAGAAGCTAATTTTGCTCATTGCTGAGTTTCTGAGTTGAATCAGCTGGCAGTTAACATATGCAGACCTGATTGATGTGGGTCCCCTACCTATAAGAGTTCTTAGAGTACATTTTTATTTCAAAGAATCAGAGCAAACATCACACATAACAACATTAAAAAAGACTGTGTTATTTTAAGCAGAGCACTGACTGCATTAGTGTACTGGCACCAGCTCCTGCATTCATACTTTACAAACACACTTACTCACAGCTCTCAGCTATTATCTGACTTATTACTTCCAATCATATTCATGCAGGTGTACATGAGGACATTAATAACTGCAAATATCTTGCTATTACTTGCTATTACTTAGGTTATACATTTATGTCACAGTATGTCCCTCATTATGGGCTTTTTATTTATGTGGAGATCCAATGTTAACCTACCTCTGATTCAAGGCTGGCAAGCCTGGAAGAAGCATTCAGATTCAGGGCACATTCAGGGACACGCAGAGGAACAGTTGGCTAAAAAGACAAAGTCAGTGATTTACAGAGACAGCTGGGATTCTATCACTACAGGTTAAGACTCGGGTAGTGGTTGACTATATTGTTCCTTGATTAAATAATCTGGAGCCTAGATGGGGAGATAGAGAATTAAGGCCCAGTAATGAGCCTAAAGGACACATTGTGATTGGTACCTAAGCCCATTTTAAAGACTAATGTGTGAATGGTTTCTCTATATTTACTGCTCTGTATATTTATTCATTCCATTAGCTGAATATAAAGGACTTATAGTACTAATGTGTGCAACACAGTAGATTTAAGTCATTTGAAGAAAGCTTATGGATGGTTTATAGAATAGTGGATGTTTTATTATAGATTATGCACCATTACACCCCCCACCCCCCTCCACACACACAAACAGACACACACACACAAACTTTTGTAGGGCCTGAAAGCCATCGAGAGATGAAAATAGCTAAAGTTGTGCCGCTGTATAAAACCGGGGATAGACGCCACTTCACAAATTACAGGCCTGTTTCTTTACTACCACAATTCTCCAAAATCCTAGAAAACCTGTTTAATAAACGATTAGACAAATTCTTAGATAAATATAAATTACTCTCTGACAGTCAATATGGATTCAGATCAAAAAGATCAACATCTCTGGCATTAATCGAATCAATTGAGGAGATTACGAATGCTATAGATCAGAAACAGTATGCAGCTGGAGTATTTCTGGATCTCAAGAAAGCATTCGACACAATCAATCATGACATATTAATTAATAAACTGGAACGGTATGGGATTAGGGGGGTTGTACTGCAATGGGTGAAAAATTATTTAAGTGACCGGAAACAATTTGTGAAGCTGGGTGTCCATTCCTCATCATGCTTGGACATTGCTTGTGGTGTTCCACAAGGCTCTGTACTGGGTCCAAAATTATTTATTATTTATATAAATGATATTTGTAAGGCATCTGATATATTAAAATTAGTAATATTTGCAGATGACACAAATATTTTTTGTTCTGGGGGGAATCTAAACTGGTTACAGAGATCATACAAATCCACTATTCTTAAAATCAAAAATTCTAAAATTCACAGATCTGGTTCATTTTCTCACAGCACAAATTATATATAAAGCAATAAATAACCTGCTTCCTGACAATATTCTAAAAATGTTTTCTAAAAGGGAACGGGGATACAATTTGAGGGGGGAATTAAATTTAAAACATCCTCGTATCCGTACAACATTAAAAAGTTTTTGCATCTCTGTGTGTGGAGTGAAGCTGTGGAACAGACTAAGTAAAGATATGAAGCAATGTCCAAGCATGGCGCAGTTTAAAAAGCGGTTTAAGGATATGGTTTTTACAGGGTACAGGGAAAAGGTAGAGATTTGATAGGGTGTTCTTGTCTAATATTATCATGTGTGTGCGCATGCACGGGTTTGTTGGTATGGGTATATATGTATGTGTATATGTATGTATATGTATGTATGTATGTATGTATGTATGTATATATATATGTGTATGTGTATATATATATATGTGTATATATATGTATATATATATACACATATATATATATATATATATATATATATATATATATATATGTATATATATATATGTGTATGTGTGTGTATGTATGTGTGTGTATATATGTATGTATATATATATATATATATATATATATATATATATATATTAAATATATATAAAATTGTAGGTTGTGTATCCGTCAGGTGTTAATGGGGTTATTGAAAATGTGTATATGTGCGTATGTGTGTATATACGTAGGTATGGATAGATAGAAACATATATGTGTATATATTTAAAAAAAAAAATTACACATAACATATAATGTAATTACAAGGAGGTATTTCTGTAGTCTATTGATACTAGATAGTGGAAAAGGGGTGGGATTAAATAAGCTTATGCTTCTTCCTGCTCCTTTTTGAACATGGACGTTATTTGGAGTTGTGGTTGCTCGTTTTCCTTTTGTTTGCTTTGTTCATTTGTCTCTTTTAATTCTATTTTTTTTTTTTATACTTTTTCAACATGTTCAAAATAAAGATTCAATCAATCAATCAATACTGTAGTTCATAATTATCCTTAGATATAGGCGAATTTAGGAGACTTTGTTGGTCATCTGTTTCCCTTTTCAGTCACCGGTTAAACAACAAAGCAATTATTTATTGTTATAAAGAAAAAAAAGTCCTAAATCACCAGTGGAGGAGGAAACACGAGCGGGCCAAGCTACAAGTCATAGGGGCATAGGGAGATAGGAAATAGAGTCATCCATGTGGCGTGGGTGTAAACTGAGAAAATGAGAAAGAGAAGAAAGAGACAGAAAGTTATTAAGTATCCTTATCCACATATGATCACTGAATGTCTTCCTGGCCTGCAAGAACCCTGCCGCCCACCTAACGTTTGATAATTACACTTCATTAAGAGAGCAGGTAGTGATGAGAGAAGCGAGTCTGATAACTGAGAGCAATGTGAGAGCGAGTGAGAGACATGGAAGCCCACTGGAGGCATATGATGTTGTGAAAGGATCACAGGAATTTGATTATGGGAGAAACAAAGCAGGAGTTGACTCGGGTTGGACGTAGCTCAATCTGTGATTTTATGTTAGGAGGTTGGGTTTGGTTTCCAAGTGTGCGTTTGCTTGTTTGTGTGGCTCCACGAGTGTGTATGCATGAGTGCCAGTAAATTTATTCTAGCTCAGGGGTCTGTATTTATTGCCTTGCTTTAGTGTCACATGAAGACGGACAGGTCTGGACCTCAACACAGAATGTAATAAGGTTTCTTTGAGACGCGCACACATACACGACACACATCCCACAGCTTGACATCCCTCCCCCTTGCTATTTTCTTGCACCAGCCATACCTATGCCCTCTATATCATGTGCTGTAGTAGTGCTAGGGCAACAGCAGCACACTAGCACTAGCCAGTAAGGGAGTACTGCAGCTCATGGTACTGCAGTAAAGGAGGTGCAGAAGCCACATTTCTTCAGACTGACAGTCATGTGGGAATGTGTCCATATGGAAAGACCCTTTACAGTATGGGCTTGTTTAAGAGTGGCCGAACAGAATCAGTACAAATGCGCGACGTCCCAGAGGAGCAGTGAAGAAAAGAGAGAGCTTCTGTATGTGCGTGCAGATATGTGTAGTGCTGTCAGTGTGAGAGAGTGAGAGGTGGGGACTGCAGTATTCCTCCAGCGGGAAGCATTGATTTTCCGGCCCAGCGTGGGGATGTGGGAAATGTCAGCCTCTAATTGAGTTGATAAAACCATTTTGAGTCTCAGACGTAAATATGGTTTCCCCCACAAAAGGCCACCGCATTAGACAACTCCCATTGGGATGTCTGTAAGGAATGAAAGGTCTCCTTGTGTGTGTGTGTGTTTGTGTGTGTGCGTGCGTGCGTGCGTGCGTGCGTGTGTGTGTTTACATATACATACTTTTATGCATGTGGAGTTTGTTTCTCAGACAGCTCAGGTCTGCACGGTGAAAGTAAAAGACAGGCATGGAGCTTCTGAAAAAAGTGTTTTCTTTCATTGCTTCATTCAGGCAAGCTTGTTAGAGTAAACAGTTTTTGTTGTGGCACAGGGGGCGGAAATGGATATTGTGAGCACAATGAAGAGGTCATATCCATTAGAGGTGTAGAAGGTGCATAAAAAAAGGATAAATGAAGCCTCTGTTGTCCCTGTTGATTAGTAGATTGATATTCAGAGAAGGGAGAAGATTTACTTTCTACTTCTGTGGAATGATATTTATGTCATAACAAATGTAGAGGAAATTCACCCTATTTCTCTGAGGTTTGTATTGCTTTTTTTTTTTTATTATAATGTCTTGTGGCTTTTTAGAATGATTAAAGTATCTAATAGTGTATCGAAATCTTCAACAAAAACATTTTGTGTAACCTTAACTGTGCTCATCATTAAGATGTTTGACAGTTAAAGTAATCAAGTCTGAAGTTCTGAGGTGTGTAGGTAAACACATGTGAAAGTACAGTTATGCCTGTTTGCATGCATTAGGGCATGTGGGCAGAGTGATAATTAGACAGGGCTTCACATTTTATTCCATGCACACACCTTCTAATTCTCTCACATTCAAATGTACGTAAGTGCACACACATTTGTAGCTAAGCACGCTGCTAATTACTGACATAATTAGGCAGACAACCATTCGTATAGGGAATGCACACTCATAAAAACACACACACACCTACACACACACACGAGCGCGCCCACAGAAAGACACACATTACTTCCCTGGTAATTAAGAGTATTAATTACAAGCATAGCTGTCCCTGTGAGGCTCCGTATCACTCACAGACTGGCACGCAGCAGGGTTCTTATTACTTTATCTCACCACACCATCACTACTTCTCTCTGTCTCTTTCTCTCAGTCTCTGGTTACACATGCACACACATGCTTTCAAATATACACCTGCTGGATAAACAAATGTCACCTAATTAGTCAGAGACAGATAGCTGGCCATAGGTTAAAATCCAGTAGCTTGGGAACTAGGAGAGATGTGCTTGCCAGAAGTAGAACAGACCAGCGTGCCTGGTAGGCCCTGCCAGTTTCTTTGATTTTGTTGTGAGTTGAGTTGCCCTATATGTTTCATAGATAAGGCTTTAAGGTCCAGTTCTCATCTGTGCTGCACATGTTAGGTTTAATTTTAAAACTGTTTTCTTCTGAACTGCACTATATACAAAACCTTAGTCAGATAGCAGAGCTGTAGAACTGTAGGACAAGGCACAAAACCTGTTGAAGGGCTTATTCCCAACAACAAGCTAGCCTTGCACTGTGTTGCACTGGGGCTGTGGTGCACCCACAGCACTTGAAGGTGCATGACATCATTTATGAAGATATTTTATGGTTAATTCCAAATGTCACAGTGGTTATATAAGACAGTCAAAGCTTCCTTTGCAGAGGGCATCGTAGCACATATGCCCTGGATGAGAAATGTCAACATATCAGGTAAGGAGGGAAGAGTTGTCTAGCACTGACGTAAGCACTGACGTAACAAATTTAATTGCAATCTTCAAAAAATACACACACTATGGAGCTAAAAGTCCTCTGCTATATGACTATCTATTCAGCATACACAATGAAATAACGGTATACTTGCATACTGTATACATAGCTTATTGTCTTATTACTAATAGAGCTATTTGAGGGAGTGTTTCAAAATACACACAGGACATTGTTGTTTATGACCCAGCAATCTTCCCTCCTGTCCTAAAGCAATGTGAGAATGCAAAATACCGATGTGTTGCTTTGTTGTTACATAATATATCTTTGAATATACTGCATACTGGAATTGCAGTACTAATGCTTATGCATGATTTATGATTTTATGACTCATTTTATAAATTCACTTTGGTAACGATGCATGTCTTGTTCCTTCTCTTTCTGCTTCTTTGTAGTGGATGGCTGTACAGACTGGTCAGTGGACTATCTGAAGTACCGGGTCCTTCAGGGTGAGCCGGTACGGATAAAATGTGCACTGTTCTATGGTTACATCCGAGCCAACTACAGCCAGGCACAGAGTGTGGGCCTTAGCCTCATGTGGTACCGCAGCTCTGGCCTTGGCCACAGTGACTTTGAGGAGCCCATCTCTTTTGATGGCGTGCGCATGAGCAAGGAGGAGGACGCAATTTGGTTCAGACCTGCTGAACTTCAAGATGTGGGCCTTTACTCTTGTGTCTTACGGTAAGTTTGAGTGATGTCTGTTCATATGGAACATGGAAATATGGAAGAACCTGTTCCTACAGTAAGGCAGATGAACTAAGCCTCTTACTTATAGCGAACTACCTTTGAAAGACATTATCTAGAAGCTACCAAGGTCACATACAGTAAGAGTGAGAAGCTGACAAGCTTCCTTTAATTATGTTTTTAAAAGTAGGGTAGGTCATTCTGTCAGTTAAAACTACAACTTCTAAATGTGATTAAGAAAAAGAAATGGGGTTCTTATTCTTTTTAGCAGGAAGTATCTACCAGAATGGACTTCTATCTCTATGACAGTGTCAAACAGGAAACATCTATCAAAATGAACTACTGTCTCTTTAAACGGGTTAAAAGTGCAGATTATCATTCATGTGGTTAGATTAATTGGCAACTTAACATTTCCATGAATCTCTACCATGGAGGTGAGATTGCATTATGCTTAGAATCATACGAACTATACTGATAGAAGTTGTTGTACTGTGATACCTATATGTGTTGTCAAGCGAAATAATAAGCATGTTATAGCCATTTCACGTCCCAGACATACTGTGCATGATGGTGCTCCTGGAGAGCGCACAGGACAAGCAGCACCGGGAAAATGCAGTGCTCTATAAATCTTAGTATCCAACAATAATAATATTACACTTAATAATCTAAATACAATATAGCTACTGCAGAAGAGGAGAGGACTTCAAGGGTTACATACCTAGATGCAAATCTGATATGCACATGCAGTGATAAAAGTAGTCAAAGCTAGAGAGTCTGTTTCTGTACTGTACCTGCCACGACCGTATGACTCGACAAGTCAGAAATGATGTACAGTACTGTGCAAAATTTAGCAACTCCTCGTTTTTTAAAAAAATATTTTGTTTCCGAAGAGCCAGACTTGTTTGTTTTTCAAGCGGTTTTGAGCAGGCCTTTTGAAAGTCTTTAAAAGTTTTTCTTTGGACATTTGCTGGAGTTTGACCCATTTTCAGTCCTTGTACCTCACCAATTTCAGAAGAATTTTTGTTTGTCTGTTTGCTTGGTGAATTGCTCAACAAGGAGTGTGTCAACCTCTAAATCACTGGAGCATAAAAAAGCACCTACAAAACATATTTCTAGAGACATACTTAGAAGTTGATTATTACTGACAGGGTTTATTTAGAATTTAAAAAACTCAAAACTCTGTGACTGCTAAATTCAAATGTACCTGAAATGATTTAGTTTATATACTAAGCTACGGTAATATTATCCAAATAGAACAGAAACGGTTTGTTCAGAAATATTAATATTTCAAATTAAATCAGCACATATTCAATTTTCCACTTGAGAATAAGTGGCAGGGCATATACTCAAAGGCGACATAATCTCACATGACTCTTATAGAGCTGTCTTTGTATGAGTGTTGAGAGACAAGAAGTGCAGTGAACTATAAATCAGTGTGAAAACGCTCATCTTGAAAGGTTACATTTAGATAAGGTAGAGTGAATCTCTTTTAAAATCAAGTTCTGTAACCGTTAAATGTAAGTAAAAGTAAGTTTGTCATTGACCACATTATCAACTTTATCAACTTGAGACAGAAGCACAATGGAGTTGCATTTGTGTGTTTAGTAGAGGAGTTATACATACTTTGTTTTCAGTTAAGATTAAAATACCAAATTCTCCATTTGGTTTTGCATAGAAACATTTACAGACACAGAGATGCAGCCAAATATAGGCAAAAAATAAATTATTAAATAAATCCCACAGTCAGACTTCAGTGGGTTGTTACATAGAGACTTTTCATAATACAAGATGCATAATCATGTGGCAGTAACTTATTAACCTTTACAGTAGAGAACATCCCTCAATAAACGCCTCATTGCAGTTCTTCATTTCAGAGAGATTTTAATAAACCCCGTTAAAGGCTTCATAAAGACCCAAAGAGGCAGGATACATGGAGTGTGACCAGGGGGAGTGTTTTTGTGTGCAATGATACCCTGAGCTATACCTGCATTTCATTATTGCATGCTGTAGTTACAGTTTTGCACAGACACTTTCAAGTGCTGTTTTACTCTTAGTTAATATCGTCTTTTATTATTAACAATTTAGTACATGCTCTTGTTTATAGTTGCAATCAGAACTTTACATCTTATATATCTTTAATTATTTTAAAAAACAAGAATTTGATGCACAAGTTTGAATTTATTTTGTGTTTTCTCCAATCTACACGGGTTCAAAAGCATATATACAAGCTTAAGTAAATTTTTACAACCCCACTAATATTTGGTTACATGTACCTTAGAAAGTTGCACCTCAACTAGATGCTTGGTAGCCATTAACAAAATTCTAGCATGACTCCTGCTGGATATTTCCCCACTCTTCTTGGCCAACGTGATTTAAATTTGTTGGTTTCCTGGCTTTGACCCAGCATAGACCATGTTTTCAATAGGGTTGAGTGGTTTGGGGAGACCATTCCTAAAGTTTAATGTTTGTCTGCTTTGACCAAAACCAATGTGTGTTTGAGCTGTTGAAGCATTCAGTTGTGCTGAAAGCCTGACTGTTTAGCTCTTGATGTGAGATGAAGTTGAAGAATTTGGAGGTAGTCCTCCTTCTTAATTATTCTGCTTTGTGCAATATTCCAGCACCACTGACAACGAAATAGCCCCAGGGTACGATGCTACCACCGCCATGCTAAACAGCTGGCAAAGTGTTATTATGTTTGAAAGCTCCATCTTTACTCCTCCAAATATACCTTTTGTTATTGTGGTCAAATAGCTCAGTCTTTATCTTGTCTAACCAAGAAAATTTCCCCAGAATGTAATTTTTTGTCCATGTAGGCAACTGCAAATTTCAATTAAGTTTGAAGGTCTTGATTTTGGCAGCAAAGGCTACTTTCTTGCTTGGAACCTTCTTAGTTAACGGCAATTTAAAACTTCACTGTGGACAGTCACGCTGGTGTTCCACTGGTTACCAGTTCCTGGCAAACTTGAGCACAGATGCTTACTGAGCATTCAAAATTATTTTCTTTGCCAATTTTTCCAGACTTTGTCAAAGTGGTGATTTATCTTGTAGAACTCGTACTTATGTACAGTTGTTTGAACTGATCATTTTGGAATCGTTAGTCATTCAGAAATGCCTCCAAGAGACTTTCCCAACTTGTGCTAATCTACATTTCTCTTTCTTAGATCTTCACCGATTCTTTCCCAACTTTCCCATTGTTCGGAGTATTATTCAATTCAGTGAGTGCTGTCAAACAACAAAGAGAAACTACCAGTTGTAGTCAATCGTGCTCACTAATGAGAAGTTAATGGGCCTTGGCCATGTGAAGACATTGTAAAACCTTCAGCACCACTTATTAAAAGATTAAAGTGGGTGTATCTATATATCTGAGCTGTGCTTTTTAAAGTGATTTAAGATTGATGCTGTATAATCATTGCACCTTCGATAAAGAACAGGTCAGAACAATCATGTCCATGATGACTGTTGATAAACTTCTGGCCACAACTGTATACACTGTGTTGGAAATTCTGTGAATGCTATAATTCTGCAGAATAGTGCAATCGTAACAAAGTGCCCCCAGCTGTGTTTTCCTCTCTGCTTGTGTTGAGCTGACAGGATTTCGAACTTCTCAGATATCCTAATCAGAACACTGCAAGAGATTTGCCTCAGAGCTGAAATCAATTGTCTTTTTGTTAGAGTGTAAGCTTTTGAGTCACACACTGTAGCACATATGACCCAAACATTCTCCCCTAAAACTCCCTGCAGGCAAAGAGGAGTCTTTTCTTCACCCCCTTTAGATTACAAATAGGAGTTTCAGTATACCTTGGAGACATCTCAAACAACCCTATAATAATAATAATAATAATAATAATAATAATAATAATAATAATAATAATAATAATAATTGGGATGAATAAAAAAATGACATAACCATGCTACTATATATTAAAAACAACATCTCTAACATTTTCAAAAATTGAATATATAAGGTTAGATTTATAGTTTGGCTTTCTATATATAATATGTAAAGTTAATAATCTGGCTAATAAACCATAATGATTTACTTGGTTTGTTGACTCTTATAATTAATGTATTCAATTAAAATCACAATATGTGCCACTGGTACAGTATTGTAGACAGAGCTTCACTTCTGTGTGTTTTATTTTCTCTTAGATTATTTGCTTTTCTCAAAATCTGTATTTAGCTATTAATTAATAGCAAATAATTAATTTTTAGTGTTTGCACAAAGTGCTTGCTCAAAGAGAATTTTTCTTTTCTTCTACAACATGGAAAGTTTTCAACTTACACTGTGTCAGTGCTATATCAGTAACGTCCTTGATAGAAAATAGTTGTTAATGGAGACGTTAGTATCTACTGAACAGTTTGCACTTGTAATGTTATACAGGTACTTATATTCATGTACACTTGGGTTAACTATGATTTTTTTTTAAATGTTATCAAAAATAGACAATTAGAGGGTGTTAAGGTGCCTGGGTCGTCGACCCAGTGTTTTGTGTTTTTTGGTTCCTTGATTCTGTTTATTTCATTATATTCTAGCTTTGCCTTATGGGTTATAGGATTATTCTTAGTTTAGGTTCTCTGTGTGGGTTTTGTTAGTTTTAGTGTTCTGGTTTTCTGTCTGTGATCCATAGTTGCTGTCTCCCCTGTCTGCTGTATCCCCGTGTCAAGTATGCGTCTCTGTGTAATGTTTCCTGTTTTACTTTGAAGGTCCACGTCTTATGTTAATGTATCTGGTTTTGCTTCCCCTGTCTCGTTAGGCCTGATTTGCCCCAGCTGTGTTTCCCTCCTGTTTCCCATTCCCTGATTGCTCCCTCTGTGTATTTAAGCTCTGTGTTTCTCTGTGTGTCATGATCTACTATCATATATGCTGTGTGTTCTGTCTGCCTGTGTGTTCTGTCTGCCTGTGTAAGTTATTTGGAGTCTTAGTTTTGTTCTGTTTGAGTTCACGTTTGTCTCCGGAGTTTGCACTTTGGGTCCTCCATTTTACCACTCCTGCCTGCACTCAGCCTACAAATGACAGAGCGTATATATTGTAATATACATATTTTGATCCATCATCCACTACTAACTGGAAAACTTCTGACTGAAAACTTCAATCACTGGCTTCATTTTTCAGCATGACAGTGTTCCCATCCTGTACACTGCCACACAATGACAAAGACATATCTTAACATAGCATCATGTTAAAAGAGAATGGAGCAAAGGCAACCAACATCCCAAGAACAGTTTTAAACGTCCTTCAAGAATCCTGGAAAACTATCCTGAAGAGTACTTAAAGAAATGTACAGAAAATCATAAGAATTTACAAAAAGTCATCCCTAAGAGAGTTCAGGCCGTGTTGAAGTATAAGATGGCCATATCAAATACTGACTTTGTAGTTTTGTAGTAGTTTACTTTAAGAAGTTTGTAGTGCAGTAAAAACATTTGCAAAGTAGAGACAAGTGTAATATGAGTTTAATTATTTTTAAGAACTTTTTATTTATGTGGTTTTAGTAGATGTGTAGAATTACACATCTGCTATAGAACTAAATATTTAGTAATACACATTTAGTATATGTTGCTTTCCAAAAAAAAACCCCCACATGTATACAAATTGTAACGTGTTTAACCAGTTATAACCTTTTACTGTAATGTAGATAATAAAATAAATTACAGTAGAATCTCCATCTGTATATCATTCCCTTTATGTTAAGGGTTTTGTCATTTTTCAACCAATAAATCATTACACGGGCCTTGAACTTGTTGGATATAAGCCAACATGAATGCACTGTACATTCCTACACAATTTTATTAGAATTCATTCAAATCTTTTCGAGCTATTGTGTTTGCAGACAGAATGATGACATGCATGCGAATGCTACCAAAAACATAACCTCCTTGGCAGACGTAATGAGGGGTCTCTTAAGACTATTTGCATGGTATAACACATGCCCATGCTACAGGATTGATTAGTCTGAGAGTTAGTCCATTGTTAGGTATTTGCAGCATTTATACAAATTTATGTTATTTAGTATTAATTAATATGATACATGCTTTTATAAGGTGCATAAACGGTATAACTGGGTCATTTTAACCCATTTTGTTAGGTGGTTGCCAGGCAACATAATGACACTATACCTCCTGTTGTGAGATATAGATGAGAACCTTTAGGGACCTTAGCTGTACCTGTATGCCAAATTTAAATATTAAGGATACATATATACCTATTTATACCAAAATGACTGTGGTCAGATTGGGTTGTTATAAGCAGTGGGGACAAGTTTTATAACATGAAAGAGTTAACTGGAATCAGCAATTTAGAAGCACCGATGATTATATATCCTATAATGACCACTCTCTTGTCAAAGCTGTTAGTCAGTACTTTTAAGTCCTTGTCATTGTAAAGTTCAAAGTCAGTGTTGTAATTTAACGGGCTAAAGCTGACACAACAAAAATGTGTCACTGTCCTAACATCCCCTGCCTGTACAGTATACATAATACATTATCCTATAGCTATGTGTATGTTGTGTAATGTCTATAATTGAAGGTAAATCGGTTCTAAGTCCAGCTTTTCGCTAAAGCCCTCCAGGTGTTTTTCTCAGAAAGAGATACTGAGGCACACCACACTATTTCTCTGTGGATAGATTGTGCGTACATTTATTGTGTGCATGTGTGTGTGTGTGTGTGTGTGTGTGTCTGCGTGTGTGAATGATTATTTGTCCTTCTCTGTCTGCAAATTTAAGTCCAATTGCCAGTTTTCATGTCAAGGTGACTTAATTTACATACCAATCTCCATGCTCTCCCTTTGACTCTCTCTCTTTTTTTCCTTTGCTCTTTCCCCGCCTCTCTTTCCTCTGCATATCATCTCTCAGGTCTGTAACACTGAGTCAGAGTCACTGAGCCAACAGACTTTTTTTTCCACTCTTTCACTGCCACAGTCTATACTTTTGGTGGATAAATTATTTTATAATACTTCCAGTAATAATACCTGTATTCTAGAGTATGCGAAAAATGGTGCATTTACTTCCCCTGATTACGCTGTCCAACATGTTAGATAATAATATGTGGAGAATTACAGCTACCACGAGCTGCAGACAAATATCTAAAGCTGCTATACTTAAATAGAATGTGACAGACGTGAACGACACCATAGGAGTGTGCATCGACCTCCGGCTGTCCATCAATCAAGCGTAAGCACCAACACCTTCCCACAATGCCACGGGGTGCCTGCTGTGAATATTTAACATGCAGAGTTGTCTTCTGCAGACTTCTTGGGCACTTCAGTGGTTGATACAGGTTCTGGCTTGACTTTATATATGTATAAATTTCCTTACATGCAAATGTGATGTACATGCCCGTGTTTGTGCCATTGAGTGTATGTTTGCATAGTTGTATTTGTACAGTAGACAAATACAGCGTATTGTTCACGTGTACTCTGTAAGCCTCGAGCAACACATCTTCCCACTCTGTTCCCTCCAGATAGGAGGTATTGAGTCAATAATGTTAGTTTTCTGCACCAAGAGGGCATAGCTCTGTGGGGCTATCTTGCATCTTGCTTTAGCTTCCTACAGCGTCTTCTAGATGCCCTTTTGGTCATTTTTATGTAGGAGAAATATTCTTTTTTTTTTTCTCTGATTCCAAGTAGCTACAGTGTATTCTCATTTTGTCCCTCTTAGTACTATCTGTTGCTAGCCTTCCATAGTAGCACATAGCCACACGTCTTTTAAGCATACATAGATGCGTGGGTGCACACGTGCATGTCTGTGTCTGTGTTTTATGGCCCCAGGAGGTCAGAGGTGTTTATATGAGAGAGGGGACTCCCTTATTGCTTCCATAACCTGAATAGATCATATGAAACTCCGTCATTTACAGTGAATGGGAGCATCTGGCCAGCCATAAATGTAATGTAATGAAATGAAAGCCCATATGGCCTGTACAACCAGCCTTCCAACAAGGTGACTGACCAAGTGAGAGCTATCCCAGACAGACACACATTAAAAAGAATGTGGTCTTTTGGGGTGAGGCCATTTGTAATGGTTTGGATCAGGCTAGTCTCACAGACACGTGGATCCATGCCTTCGTTACCCCTAGACTCAATTACCGCAATGGCATTCTTTATGTCATCGGAAGTTCCTAACAAACTCTGGATGTGTTTACCGGTTTACTCACTCACTCGAATACTTTTTCTTGACCACAAGCACCTCTCCTGGCTTGCTGTTCCACATTAACTGAAGCTGCAGCCCTTTTGGTACATGCACGTAGCCTTTAACTTTCCATTAGCTAGAGAACCTAAATGTCTAAATCAGTCGGATTGGACATTTAGGAGTCTTTTACCAGCTTCCTAGTACAAAGTACTTGCGCCCTTATGAGAGTAGCTCAGGTAATTGTGTGGTGAATTCACACAGAGCAAGTGGACATCATGTGCCTCCTTCACACTCTGTCCAGATAAGAAGGTCACCTAAATCAAGTGGAGTAATGATAGTTTGTCTGACCCAGGCTACTTCCTGTTGTGTTCTACAGGTGAGAAAAGCACCTGCAGAAATATCCCAGTTTGATTTTCCCAACATTGTTTGCAACTTATGTGGAAAAGTGTCTTTCATTTTTTCAGGCACAGACCCATCCACAGCCGTCACCATACTCCCTCCTCCTTCCCCAGATACATTGAGGAGTGCATCACTGTCTTAAACTGTATTTAATTGATAGACAGTGTTTTGGAAATTGCATTTTATCAAATGATTTCCCCCCTTTTCTCTTTCTCTTTATTCCTCTGTTTATAAAGTACTCACAATGTAGTACTCAGACTACAAGCAAACTGCACCAAGCTACAAAGCTTCAGGGACAGGATTAAGGGATACGATTATCAGTCTTATCCCTTTCAAAGACTCTGCATATTCACAAACAGATATCTTTTTAGAGATGATTTCATGTAAGTATCTCTACAAAGTGCTTTCAAACTAGAAACATATTTTTTTTACAACTTTTTACAACCTCACAGCCCTGCTAAAGTCTGAAAGAAACTGGAGCACTGAAGCTAAATGCCAGAAAATTCCTGCGATTGAGGTCCAAAATCTTGTGGAGAGACCTCCAAAAATAGTAGAAACTATTACAGCGGCAAGGGTGTCCACAGATTTTCGGCCATGTATCATAGGCTTACCAGGGAACACTTTGTTACAGTCAGTTCTTAGCTATGTGTCAGTGGTGATAGGGACTGTAATGAATGTGGCTTTGATGATCGTTTTTATAACATTAATTTAAAGACAGAGTCATCTTTCTTTCTCGAATATCAAAGCTCGGGTCGTAGCTCAGGTGGTTGCTGAGAAAAAGGGGGAGGGTTGAGTCCTCGAGAGGCCATGAATCTTTCACTGTCCTGTTGTGAGACCATTTTTGCATTTCTCGTTTTTTCAGATTAACAATTTCAGCTTTCCCCCCCCATCCATCCATCCATTTTCATCCGCTTTGTCCGGGGCCGGGTCGCGGGGGCAGCAGCCTCCCCCCCCCCCCAAAAAAAAATTTCAGAATGTAGTCATGAATGTTTTCCACTGATTTTCCATTATTGCTAGCACTACAAACACAAAAAGAGGGCGAGCGAGGCAGAGGGGGGTAAAAAGGAAAAGAATAATAACTGAAAAGCTATCAAAGGAAAAAAAAACATGGTTCGTTTTTGGTTTGTGAAAAAGAAAAATCATATAAAAAGTTTCCTTTTTCTTTCTTATTCTTTGTAGATGTTTTTATTGAGCTGACAATAAAAGAAGACTAAATAAGAGCGTTATTCTAATCAAACTCATTCGTTAACTCCTTGCACTGTTCTTCTGTGCCGACAGGAACTCTACATACTGCATGAAGGTTTCCATGTCTCTGACTGTGGCGGAAAATGACACAAACCTGTGCTACAACTCTAAAATGAGACGAATGGAGAAGGCTGAGCTCAGCAAGAGTAAAGACATCCTCTGTCCTGACATAGATGACTATGTTGAACCTGGCAAAGAACCAGACATCACCTGGTCCAAGGTGAGATTGCTGTTCGACTGAGCGTGCTCGTTAATATGTGATTATGTTTCTTCTGCCATATGATCTTTGCATCATTATTTTATCCTTGCCTGGAGGCTCAGTGATATTTTTGTTTCCTGAATCCTCTTATTTGTCAGAAAGAAGGGGGCGTCTGTATCTAATTTCTTGCCTGTTTGTGTTTAAAGCCTTATTGGAATTGTGTTTCCAGATTACTTCGGCAGATTATATATAAAGGCAATGATGACAATGAAATCCTTAAGCCACATTCGCAGTGTGCCACACCATTTTGAGAGTCATCGAAAGAGAGTGAGGAGGGAGCAGAGGGCAGCCACAGAGATGGCTTTTATAATGAACACAAAACCTCTATGAGAAGAAAATTGTGCAATGTCATTCTGTGCCCTGTGGAAAGAGTGGATACCCTCCAAATGCTCCTGGTCCCTGATCTTTATTCAGCATGCACCTCCGCCCCCATCACCTGGGTTCTTGCCTTTCCTAGGTCAGGCATGGCCTGCGGACAACAGAGTGCATCCCGGAGAAAGGCTCATGCCAGACTAATCACAGGCAGATCAGCGGTAGATTAGCTGGCCGGGCTTGACCTCTAGGTTTTTCCAGAATTCAATTACGATCTTGGTAATGACTGGGAGTGCTGGAACCCGGAGTTATTTGGACCACTGCGGAGCCTCCGTGATTGAATTCGAAGGTTGCCGAGAGCAATGGTAGAATAGAATCCACCGAGCCACCGCTGTCCCTGGCTGAGCACCAAGGAGCTGAAGAAAGTATCATGTCACGAAGTCACTCACTTTGCCTGCTCACGTATACTCGCATTCACACGGATGTAGCACAAACACACTTATTTTGTCTGCAGAGAGTAGTGTAAATAAAATTCTCTGTCTCTCTGTGGCCTTTGTAGAATATTGAATGGAGAATATTCCGTTCAGTGCAATAAATCTTGATCAGATAAGTAGGACAATAGCTTAGTTTTATCATTTTAGCTTATAAAATTATTATATCAGAGTGACGAGCTATGTGTTTTTACCACTTTATTCACTTTTTTTTACACTCAGCATTGTTAAAGTGTTTGAAATCTCATGGATGTATATTTGTAAAAAAGATTCTGCAGGTCTTAAATTTCTCAAGGCCTTGCTTTCCCAGAATATTCCATCTCTGGCCGCACAAAGTCCACAGCGTCTTTACACTTGTCACTTATATGACATCTGACACCTCCCGTGATATATCAGTAAATAGATATTTACAGTTCTGATCTGACTGTTCTTTGGTACACAGGAGTGCCGTCCAAAGCAGTGGCGTGCAAGCATCATCCAGAAGAGAGACATTCTGTCTATCCAAGAGGTAACAGAAGATGACATTGGGAATTACACCTGCGAAGTCCAGTTTGGTGGTTTTGTGGTCAGAAGGACGACTGAACTCACAGTAACTGGTAAGTTCTCAGGAAAACTGAAGATGTGTTTTCTGCGTGTAGAGGCGCCATTTATACAAATTCTCCACATAGTAGCACATGTTTTAAGAATGAGCAGAGTAGTAATTATAGTAGACAGTTGAATAAAAGGAGAGGATTGTAACAAAGATACACACGTAGCCACGCACACACACTCATACAAACACAGACACAAATACCACAGGGTATGGCAATGATGTCCTGCTGTTGTGTTAATTGTTGGAGGGAGGTGAATGCTGTGGCCTGGCATCTATCCCTCCTTCTAACTCAGCACTTTCCAGTCAGCTAAGCAGTGTTGAAATATTTAAGGCTATAGGCTAAACTCGTTCACACAGAGAGCTAAAGAGCCAGGACCAAGGTCAGTAGATTTACAGTGCACTTACTCTTTGTTTCTATACATCTCTCACTCCTTTTTTTTTTTCTCTTTACCTTGCACAGCTGCAAGGTGAGCGTGTGACAAATAAACGCATTCATCTGTTGAAACCTGGGAATTGGATGCTCTGGCTTGTGTGTTCTGCCAGGTTAACTGCTCTGATGAGGATTGAGGGTGAATCTAGTTTTTCCTTTGCCCTTTTATACTCAATGTTGCCGCCTAAAGAATACTGATCTGTCTGATACTGACTGCTACAGTATATTGTATACTAACACTGCTATATTGAGTGGATTCTTTGTTTTCAGTTGTGATGTAGCAATTACAAGAAATTATTCAGCGCATCTTTTTGATGATGTTTAGGATAGTGGTATGATAAATGCAAATATTTAATATGATTTCATTATTAAATGTGTCCGCATAGATTGTTCATGGGCATGTTTGGTGTTTTCCCCACACTGAATATTTGTGAACACTTGATTGATATCCTTAGTGGCACTTTTTTGAGTAATTGGCCATTGTTGTTATGTAATATGAAGGCGTTTATGCATTTGAAGTGCACAGACTGCTGTCTGGCAGAGAGAGAGAAAGCTACATGTCTTAACCTGAGCAGAGTGTGCTGTTGGATAAGATTAAAAGTGATCCTGGAGGTGTGGTTTTGAGATCGGCTGTGGTTGTGACTGATGGGCTATCAGTTTATCCACGGCAGGGTTCAACAGGCAGACACATTAGAATTTGGCATTATTGCCATTACTATCGCTGGGAGAGCCTTCCCAGCTTGGTTGACTCATTACTCTAGTACGTGAGTACCCCTCAGTTGTGGGTCATGCAGTTTGTTAACCAGTTTGGGTTTTTGTTCCATAGCTCCAAAGTCACATCACCAGTGTTGAAAGTAACCTTTTTCCCTCCCTAGATATTGTGGTATCTACAGTTGATATGAGCAAAATTTGCAGGTTTGCTAAGCATTTAGATAATAAATTGAATACATTTAAATAATTTTGGAGCAATCCAAAAGAAAGTTCAAGGTATTCTGGCATGCTGAGAACTATTTATTTATTTAATCAACTTTTTGGAGAAAATGTAATAGCAAACTCTGAGGACTTTACCTTGCCAGTGTGCCCTAAAAGAAACTTTGTTGTTTCTGCATTTTTTAGTGAAAGGTGAATTAAATCCCTTCATCTTTTGGTACCACAACAATTCACCTTGGCTAAATTTACTTTTTAAATTGTTTTTGATAGATTTTGTTTTAAGTTGTTTTGAATTCATAGTGCACACCATAGCATACCTGTTCAACTGCTCGTTTAAAAGAAATCTCTAATTATCCAATCACATGGCAGCAACTCAGTGCACTAAAAATGACTGGACACCACAACCTACTTGAGTGTTGTTGCTGATCACATCCATCCCTTTATAACCACAGCCACCCATCATCTGAAAGGTGCTTCTAGTCGGGTACTGCACCATGTCCAAGAGTTCAGATTCACGCCACAGATGTGGTCAAATCTGCAGCAACTGTTTGAAGCTGCTATGTTAATATGGACCTAAATATCTGAGAAAAGGTTCCAACACCTTGTTTAGTCTATGCCACAAAGGACTAATGCATTTCCAAATACAAAAGGGGGTCAACACCAGTACTAGAAAGGTGTACCTAATAAACTGTCCTGTGAGTATATGGTCTAATAATACTGTTGGTGTGTTTAATTGAATGCTATAAAATGTGTAGGCTTCATGAGTGAATCCCATGCTGGCTGCAGAACATAAAGTGCCATCATTTGTCATGAAAACAGAGTTAGAAAGTTTACACTTGGGACACGATGCTTTTCAGCATTAATGCAGCAGAAAACTATCAACCATGACAACAGTTTAGCGAGATTCTTTTGACAGGGAAATGCAGTCACGTAAATGCCTGCGTTCTCTTCTGTATTTTCTACTCTGCTTTTTCTGTTGTAAAAGAAAAAAATATGGGGATACTCTAAATACTATAGTACCACTTGATTTAGCCTTAGTGGGATACCTCCTCTTTTAAAGCTGTAGTCTCCTGTTAGAATCAGATTAGCTCCCTCTCACCATGGGCTCATTTCCTTTAATAAACCTACACCATCATCCCCTCAAGTGGGTGTGCGATTATCCACATTTTATCACATCCTGTTAAAACCGACATTGCCTGGACAGCAAACATAAAAGGCCAAACTACATCCAAGGGCTAATGTTGTAGTTTATTTGATAGGCCAAGAGGACGAAGGAGGTCATTAAGTTTAACTGATCTTAAATATAGCGCAATAGATACTGGCCTTTGCTGTGACCCTGCCTCACTGCAGACTGTGTGTGTGTGTGTGTGTGTGTGTGTGTGTGTGTGTGTGTGTGTGTGTGTGTGTGTGTGTGTGTGTGTGTGTGTGTGTGTGTGCGCGTGTGTTCTGACCCTACTCCACTATGTAATGACTTCCATTAGAAGCAGTAGAGGAGCTGCTATGTGGAATAAAGTAAGTCTTGTAATAGAGGTTAACTATGAGCATAAACACAGGCCCTCACAGATCAGGCTGATCCAGGAGCCCCTTAATCAAGCTCTGATGCTCTTCGGGTTAATCGGAATGTAAAACAAACAACAGCCCCTCGCCTCATTTTATGTTTATGTCACGGTGCATTGAGATTTTCTTATCTGATTCTGAGCGTGCAGACGCAGGGAGGTACAGCCCGTGCAGCAACCGAGTGCACTGAGAACAAATGCACCATTATCAACAGATGGAAAGATTTTCCTTTTCCCCGCCCCCCATGGGCCTTCACCTCCACCTCCCATCTTTAAAAGAGAGTGCCTTTTTGTGTACTGTTATAATTGATTCATAGCAGCAGCAGGTTGGCCATTCCGCGGTTCCTCTGGGGAATGCTGAGTGTGGTCAGATTTGTCTACAACTGTGTTTACCCCTTCCCACTTTCACAGACACACGGAGCAGTCTCCGAGCCGAAACTGCAACCCACCTATGATATGAACCGATACGAGCGCGGGCCGCTTTATCTGTGCGTGCCTGCGAGTTTGTCTTTTTAACGTTAAACATACATACTTGTGGGAATTTTGTGTGATGTTTCATTCTACGTCTGAATCGTTTCTGTTAAATTTTTATGGCTCTCTTAGGCCTCATTCCAGTACTGTGATGGTAATGCTACAACAGTAAAACACCAGATAAAGCTCGGTTCAGCTGATGTATGCAGCCTGCTCTGTGTTCTGCAGGAAGGAAAATATTATACAGGGAGAGCGGAAAAGGATAAAGAGAACAAGGGAGCGAAAGTGACTGATAACAGCAAAAAGAGGGAGAGGGAGAAGCGATAGAACAGAGTGAAAAAGATAGAGGTTGGTGCTCGTGTATCTTATCTGTATTCCTAGCCAGTGTTTCCCAGCAGAAACAGTGTGTCCAGGACTATAAACAGACTATTATCCTAGTGTTTATCACAGTGCACATTACCGTTTGCCTCTGTCGGACTTACTGTAATGGAGTCGTTTGGCTTGATGGATGCCTCGGGCGTGGGTTTCTATCTATTGCTCCCATTATACCACTGTCTGCATCCCTTCACTGTAGAAATGTGTGCCTGCACATTCAGCATAGCCTGCAAGCATGGTGACTGAGGTTATGGCCAATGTAAATGTACCATTTGGCACAGTGAATTGGAGGTGCACAGGGCAAGAGGAAATCGAGGGGAGGAGAGGAATCGTCTACCTTACATTACCGCTTGTAGAATGTCCACAGCGCAAAAGGGGCGATGCTTGGAAAACTCAATTTATGTACAGTGAATGAATATGTTTATTTGTGAGGATAAAATATGTGACTGTTTGTGTCCTCGCTGTATAGGCATGCATTGTGTCTGATTTTTATACACTCAGCAGGCAGTGTTACACCTAAGATTCCTCCATCAGAGTTTACAGAAACCGAGTGTATTTGTGTGTGTAATGAGGAGCTGATGTGGGGACAGGTGAGCTGGGACATTGTCTCATTGCAGTAAAAGGTTTCTTACCGTTCTTCCTCCACAGGGTCACCTTCAGAAGTGCGTGCACTTCACAGCCTTATAAAATGTAACCGGCGACATGCACATGTGTGAGCATGACTGTGTGATGTAGTTATATATTTATTTATCAAGGCGATGACTTGACTTTTACTTTGTCGGCTGGATGTAGCCTCCGTGGATGCAGCAAGGGGATAAAAAGCGGAGGCAGAAGCAGTCAGCAGAGACGTGAAAGAGGAGTGTGGTATCCACACCCCCTCCGTCTGTTTTCTGTCCTCATCTATCAGGCCGAAGGAGGATAGATGGATGGAGAGGCAGCGATTAGCTATGATATTATCCCATAGAGTGGGAATATGAGGAATGAGAGGTGAGAGATAAGAAGTGTGGGGTGAGAAAAAGAGATGGGTTTAGCCTCAGCTGAAACCTCCTCCATCTCCGAGACTATGTGCTTGCGTGAATACGTTGTAACTCGGATGCCTGTCGTGTGCTGGCCTGCCATGATCGACTCTCAGCCTCGGTTACTGTACATGTCCTTGGAGACGAGATGATAAAATCACACCTGAGATAAGTGTTACGCCAGCAGTTGACTTTTCCCAACTTCACTTACACACCAGTGCACTTGTGTACACACACACTTACATCAATCACACCCATGAGAGGATGGCACACCCAATATAAAATTGCTTTATATTATCTGTCACAACCTGCTGATACTGATAAATCCGCATGCTTTTCAGAGCCTATAAATTTACAAAGCAGCTCAGTTACTGGTGAAACAATAGCACTGTATAGGATGGAAGAAAATGGCTCATTAGTTTAGGGTCAACTATCACTCTCATCATTAACTAATCTGTGCCCCTTGCCATATCTACCTCACCCCTCACCTCCCCGCCCTCTCCTCCTCCTGTCTCTCCAACTCACTTCATCACTATTCACCAGCTGTCCTCTTAGAGTCTGAGCAGGCCCAGAGTTCACATTGTTTTAATTCAATTAAAATCGACATCAGTCTGCATGTGACGAATGAAATTTACATACTACACAATTAATCTTGCCTGACCTACCACACACTACCCACATACACACCCTCTGTCTGTGGTTATTATCATTATCTAGGCCTATAGCGTAAGTACAAGAGCATGAGTGAAATTAAAATTATTATTCTGTCTTTTGAAGCCTTTTGAAGTCTGGGTCAATAATTAAACAGTGTTATGTAGTGGCTGACGAAGTACGTCTAAAAAGACCTGTTACTGTTATATTTTTGAGTCCAGTGAAATGGTCTCCTTTCACTGAACGTGTCCTCTATGATAGGGATAAGTCATAACGTTCATAACACTGATATCACTTATCATAGCAATATGAATGACACTGAACTTATATAGCGTGGCCTTCCAATAACATGAGTACTTCAGACTATGATAGATAGATAGATAGATAGATAGATAGTAGGGGTGCAACGATACACAAAATTCACGGTTCGGTTCGATATTTTGGTGTCAGGTTCAAAAAACTGTTCATGCCTTTTTAATTTGTCATTTATTAAAATTATAAATATATATTTTAACTCAAAAGTACAGTTTTTAAATTTAATGTTGCTGAAACAACAAAGTAATGAAAAAAATAAATATATCTAATCGAGAAATCACTCATCTTTGGAAAAGAGAGTTTATTACAGAGAAATGTCTCTTTCCAAACTAAAAGCTATACTATACGCTTCTTCTGGGCTATATTCTCAGCAGCATATTAAACATATCAGGTCCCCATAAGGAGAATCATGTGCTAACAGCTGTCTAAATGACTCGGGTAAAGGTTGTAGCATGCGTGCTTGTTGTTTTTGTCTGCTTCCACTTGTCTTTGCACTAGGATGATGTCGGAGTAAATATGCAGGCATATTCATTTTGTTCCCACTAGTGCTGTCAGCGGTAATCTCGTTGAAATGACGTTAAAGCCACAACACGGCAAATCTCCGTTAACGAGCTACCGCAGATCGCCCCGTGCGTGGGGCTGGACGGCCAACACGTTAACGATCTAACTGCGCTAACACACTAGTTCCCACCAATGTAATTGAGCATTGCATGGCACATCCAACATACTGTTTTACTTTTGTCCATGACGCGCTTACCTTCAGGGTCATACGTCACATGAAAACCAAAATACTTCCAAACGCCAGATCTGAATGAGGGTGGGGGAGGTTTAATTTGCCATGTTGCAAGGAGAACTTAACTTCTGTCTCGCTAGCTTGCCCTGCGCTCAGTGAATCTGCGTTCGACTACTCCGCCTAGGCTGCACTGTCGAGCGCAGATCGACTGAGCGCTCAACACAGACAGCATCGTCAGAAGGAAAGTTGATAAAATAAATTAAACATTTTGTATTGTTCGATACATATGCGTACCGAACCGAAAGCACTGTATCGAACGGTTCAATATCGATACGAGTATTGTTGCACCCCTAATAGATAGATAGATAGATAGATAGATCAAATACAACCCCAACTAGAGCAAATTCCCATCATATCAGATAAAGTCCAAACTATGATCATTTCTATCTGAGTTGTTGACTACAACAACAAAATTCTTCAATGGTCAGCTGACTTTGAGGTTGAGCTTCTTGTCTATAAGGCTTGAACTGATCACAAACTATGTGTTTGTACAACTTGTCTGCAGTTTATCAATTTGTCAGATGTCTGAGGTGAAGGACTTGCTGTCACCTTTAAGAAGTCATCAAACAACACAGAACATTAAATGTCTTTTGTGTAGCAGTTTGCCCTACAAATTAATGACAAGTCTAATGATAATGATCATCATTATTGAGTATAATGGCTTCTACTCTTACAGGGTCAAGCGATGGCCTGGCTATCCCACAGATAGTTACAGGTAGTCACATATATAAGTGGCAACAATCTTGTCATCAAACTCTTGTTAGGAGTTGGATGAGAAGTACTTATAAAGTGTATTTGGCCTTTTTGTGCTTTTTATCAGAACATTTCACGATTTATTTTTGCAATTTGTACACTTGGGTTTTAAGGGGTATTTATTATTTTCTTCTTTTTTTTGGGTTGTATGGAAGCCCCAAACGCAATTTCATTGTTCTTGACAATGACAATAAATAAATAAATACTAATACTAAAATACTAAATTTGGGTAGCCTGTTGGGTAGTTCACTTAAACCACAAAATCTTTTTGGTGAAAGGCAGAGCGCAAACATTTCAATCTCATCCAGAACCACCTATTGTTCATCAAGGATGAGAAAGAAGGACTTTTGGTTCTTAAAATGCATGAAACTCTTCAGGAATCTCCAGAAATAAGATAAGATAAGATAACCTTTATTAGTCCCACACGTGGGAAATTTGTTTTGTCACAGCAGGAAGTGGACAGTGCAAAAGTTATGACGCAAAAATTAGAATACAATAAGAATAAATACAGTACACAGCTGTACAGAATAGAATAAAATAATATACTATATACAGTAGAATAAAATAGAATAAAAATATACAATAAGATAAAAATAGAATACGAATGCTATATACAACTGAGTAAAAATACAACGATGCCAGAAAGGATTATTGCACTTAGTGTTATTGCACATGTGTGGATGTGTGTGTTTGTTCAGTTAAAGTCTTTGTTGTGGAGTCTGACAGCAGTGGGGAGGAAAGACCTGCGAAATCTCTCCGTCCCACACCGTGGGTGCCGCAGTCTCCCACTGAAGGAGCTGCTCAGTGCTGTCACAGTCTGCTGCATGGGGTGGGAGACGTTGTCCAACAGGGATGACAGCTTAGCCGCCATTCTCCTGTCACTCACCACCTCCACTGGGTCCAGAGGGCATCCTAGAACAGAGCTGGCCCTTCGGATCACCCTGTTCAGTCTCTTCCTGTCCCCAGCAGAGATGCTGCCGCCCCAGCAGACCACACCATAAAAGATAGCAGAAGCCACCACAGAGTCATAGAAGGTCTTCAGGAGTGGGCCCTCCACCCCAAACGACCTGAGTCTCCGCAGCAGGTACAGCCTGCTCTGCCCTTTCCTGTAGAGGGCGTCTGAGTTATGAGTCCAGTCCAGTCTGTTGTTCAGATGAACACCAAGGTACCTGTAGCTGTCCACAGCCTCAATGTCCATACCCTGGATGTTCAGTGGTTGCAGTGGAGAATGCTTGTGCCTGCGGAAGTCTACCACCAGCTCCTTGGTTTTACTGGCGTTGATCTGGAGGTAGTTCAGCTGGCACCAGTCCACAAAGTCTTGAGTCAGTCCTCTGTACTCCTTGTCGTCCCCATCAGTGATGAGGCCGACTATTGCAGAGTCATCAGAGAACTTCTGCAGGAAGCACTGGGTGGAATTGTGGGAGAAGTCTGCAGTGTAGATGGTGAAGAGGAACGGAGCCAGAACCGTTCCCTGTGGGGCCCCCGTACTGCAGACGACCCTGTCCGACACACAGCCCTGAGTCCTCACATACTGTGGTCGGTCGGTGAGGTAGTCCAAAATCCAGGTAGTGAGGTGATGGTCCACTCCAGAGTTCACCAGCTTGTCCTTCAGAACCGAGGGAAGAATAGTGTTGAAGGCACTGGAGAAATCAAAGAACATGATTCTCACAGTGCTTCCAGCGGTCTCCAGGTGAGCGAGGGAACGATGTAGGAGGTGAATGACGGCATCATCCGCTCCAATGCCAGGCTGGTAGGCAAACTGAAGTGGGTCCAGTGATGAGCTTGTTAGGTGCCGAAGCTGAGCCAGGACCAACCGCTCCAGGGTCTTCATCAGGTGGGATGTCAGAGCCACCGGCCTGTAGCTGTTGAGGTCCTTGGGGCGT
The DNA here is from genome assembly GCF_057382275.1 of Copadichromis virginalis. Classification (NCBI taxonomy): domain Eukaryota; kingdom Metazoa; phylum Chordata; class Actinopteri; order Cichliformes; family Cichlidae; genus Copadichromis; species Copadichromis virginalis. Next base: position 19,079,747 of record NC_140633.1, read on the forward strand.
GAAGTCTTTGGCACTGGTACAACACAGGAGGTTTTCCAGAGCTGTGGGACTCTTCCCAACCTCAGGCTCAGGTTGAAGAGGTGCTCCATCACCCCACACAGTTGGTCCGCGCAGGACCTGACGACCCTCGAGCTGATGCCATCTGGGCCCGCTGCCTTCTTGCCATTAATCCTCCTCAGTTCCCTCCTAACCTGGGTGGTTGAGAGAGACAGGCTGGAGCCTTGTGTTGAGTGTGTATTGGATGCTGTTGTTGGGGGTGGGGAGGAGTGAGCAGGGTGAATAGAGGAGGTGTGAAGTGTCTGAGGTGGAACAGCAGCAGTGGGGGTGGGTGAGTCTGCAGCCGATGTTGCAGACTGCCTCATGGCTGAATCAAATCTGTTGAAGAAATGATTCAGTTCATTTGCCCATCTCACATCCCTCCCAGGCAGAGAGTTCTGCTGTTTGTGGCCTGAGATGGTTCTGAGGCCTCTCCAGACTTCACCAACGTTGTTTTGCTGAAGCTGGTTCTCCATCTTCTGCCTGTAGCTGTCCTTCCCATTCCTTATCAGTCCCCTCAACTCTCTCTGCACCCTTTTCAACTCCTCTTTGTCTTTGGATTTGAAGGCCCTCCTCTTCTGCTTGAGGACAGCTTTAATTTCTGGGGTAATCCAAGGTTTGTTGTTGGAGAAACACCGTACAGTCCTGGTAGGTACAGTGTTATCCACACAGAAGTTTATATAGTCAGTAATGCATGTAGTAAGGCTGTCGATGTCCTCTCCATGGTCGTCACAGATCACCTCCCACACAGTCGACTCAAAACAGTCCTTAAGAGCCTCCTCGCTCTCCTCTGACCATCTCTGCACTGTGCGGGTGGCTGGTGGCACCCTGCGCACTAAATGTTACCGCAGCTGGCTCTATTTTGAAGTTTACTTCTCAAGAATGAAATTGCCGTCCTTACAAGGCTGCTGCATTGTACGTGAACTGCTGGGGAATAGAAAAACAAAGCTCTGCTGTCACGTACTCTCCTCCGGATGCAAATCACATGTTTGTTTGTTTAATCCTCGCTTTCTCGAGAAGACAGATCTAGGCTTTCTCTCGCTCTCTGACACTTTCTCTCTCTCTTTTTGTACCTTACAATGTGCATGTTCGTGCAGTCACTCCAAAGCTATGATTTTTCTTCCATTTGTGTCCTACCCTGCTATGAAAGACAATGTCCTTTTGAACTGAACACTGAGATAGCGTGCTCCTTTCTCAATTTTGAAGTCTACATGTGAGTTATTGTACAATTTCATACCTTGCAGCAAGGTTGGAGCTCCTGTAGTTTCATTTTTAAACCCAGCAGTAGCTGTAGCAGTGCAAATGGCCTCAGTGTGAGGTTTAATTTGAACAACTAGCAGGGAAGTTTTGTCAGTTAGCATCTTGCTTATAGTATAATGTTGTACTTAGATTAGTATCGTTTTTTTGTTTTTTGGTTGTTGTTTTTTTTAATTCTAATGACATTTCATTGCTATGTAGGCTACAGTATTTTGATTTGATGATGTTGTGACTTTTGACGTTGCAAACCTTTTAGTTTGCAGACATGTTCCTTTCCTTTCCTTTCCTTGTGAGAAAAAAGGAAAGTGCTCACAGTTCTTTTATATTCAAGAAGAGCCGCAGCACAGTTCTTATGACAGAGTATGTAATGGCTGAAGGTCAGTTAGAGGACTCTGAATAACCCTCTCATTATACGCTGTCCTCAAGAAAAGAAACTCAAGAAAGGCTTTGGTCCAATTAAATGATAGGGAGTATGACCATTAACAACCACAGGGAACGTTGACAATACAAAACAGAGAAATCACCAGACACTTGATCTAAACTTTGCAGTGACTGTGGACACCTTCGTGGAGACGCCCTGATGTGAGTAATAAAGGTGTTTTTGAGCATCTGTTGGCATATTTTAAAACACTTAATGTGATTAATATGCACATCTACTCAACTGCATTCAGATGCAGGACAAAGAGCAGTTAAAAAGTGAATGGAGAGACTGTCTGTGATTTTACAAGCCTGCAGGTAAATCTAATAATGCAACATTTCAGGGTGCCAAAAGACCTTGTAGGTTGCTCCAAGAAAAATCTGGAAGGTTAAAATTTTCTGTTATTCAGAGAGTTTGGCAGTATAACAATGTCATTTTGAGTGAAATGATAGAAACTGTTTTTCTTGTCAATACGTACAAACCAAACTAAAAAATAGCAACAATACAAGGGTAAATAATAGCTTTTGTAACTACCATCACATTTTTCCCCCTCCCTGGAGTTAATGATCTTCATAAGATTTTTGTCACCCTTGACCTATACACCTTTGACACATACATAGTGCCCAATCAAAGCATCTCTGTCTCCATAGACACACACACAAAGAGCTATGTATCAGATGTGGAATTGCTAATCATTGTGTCTCTGCGGGTGTCTTGGGGTGTCTGGCGCTGGGATGTTGGCATCGAGTCCTTTGGGCCTCTGTGTATCAGGCTCGTTCCAGAGCATCTTTCAGATGATCGATCAGATTGGGATCAGTGGGGTTTGGACTCCACATCAAAGCCTTGCAAGGGTGGTAGGATGCATTTTCCCACTTGGCGTGAGCACTGCTGTTAAAGATTGTCTTTCCCATCGAGGGTGTTTGGTCTACACTAATGTTTAGGTGGGCAGTAGCTGTCAAAGTACCATCCATATGAATGCCATGACCCAAGGTTTCCCAGCTGAACATTGCATTGTAATGAAGAGATCAATTTTATTCACTCCATCTTGACAGGTGAAGGTATACGGATGCCCACTAATGAGGTCATAAGATTTTTAAGGATTGACGCTTCAAAGAATGTTATGTATGTCAAAATATGGGTGTGTGGGTTTTTCAGCACCTTCCAGTAAGTCCGTGACTAAACGCCTTAACTGTCATTACTGTTTTATGGTGCCACCACTTTCCCTGATACACAATGAAAATAATGTCTTTACAGCAGCATTGATGTTTTTCCTGCTCTCTCGCTCTCTCTCTCTCTCCTCCTCTTCTGGCATCGCTACACAGTTTGAGAGGCTGTCCAAGATGCCAGTGTCAGCATCTACAGTGTGTGTATGTGTGCATACTTTGCACACCAGTACAGCGTGTTTGTGCACATCACTGCATCCATGTAACTGCTGCACATCCCTATGTGTGAACTGCATATTCCCACTCATGAATACATGCCCGGCTGCAGTAACTGCAAATGAATGCGTTTCTGTTCCACCTGTTCCTTGCATAAACCAATTGCCACTTGGACACACAGTCCAAATCTCCTTGCTTGTATCAGCTAAAGAAGAGCTGATTTCTCTGAATCAGGTACCAATGAGACTGATTAGATGATGGTAGCGGGTGCCAGCAGCACCCAAATGGCAGTTTTCTTTGAAGGATGTTGCCAGGCTCCAGGTAGCCAGCAGATATGTGGGCTGTAGGTGCAGGTGAGATTATGCTGATTAACGCTTTTGATTGACCTTAGTGAGATTATAATCTGGCACTTCTGTCTAGCTCGTCAGATGCTCAACATCAATAGGAAGTGCCCTCCCTGACTCATCTGTTGTCTTTATGACCATCTCTGTTCCCCACTGTGTCAGGAACAGATATTTTTTTTGTACTTTAATCAAATGCGTGGAACAATGAAGTAAAATGTGCACTGCAGAAGGAGACTGAGTCAGCTTTTATTACTGACTTGCCAGTTTGCTGCAGAATGATGTGGGTGTGAGGAGTATCATAGCATTTTTTCTTGTCCTGTATATGGTCCTGCTCTCTGGTCTCCTTTATTCCTCTCTCCCTGAGTTGTGCATTTTCTCTCTCCTGCCGTTGTTGTTGCTCAGAAAGGTAGGATGCGAGTGGTTTTGTGGGCTTTTCCCCCACATTCTAAATTTTTTATATTCTCTCCCACAAATCCTTTAGCGTTCTCTCCCTCAGCTAGTAATTTTAAATTCTGACTAGAAAAACTGCTTAACAGATAATAAAGAAAGTAAGTAAGTGCAGTTTCTCTAAAAACTCGACAGTGCACAATACTGTTTATGAATTATCTCTATACTTCCCTGTCCCGGTGTGGTGCATTATGAAGGCTGGGTCCATTCCTACAGTCGTTGTTTAGCAGTGCATTGAAGCAGGCTTTATGCTGATTAACTGCATCACATCTGATGGATTCCAAGCGACCTCTCCACCCCTCAATATAGCTCTGGGAGCCTTTCAGGGGGAAAAGGCTTCCCTTATTAATTAGACAAGAATAGGAAATCTATTAGTGAATGCAGACAAGGCTGAGTGCTGAATGAGGGGTTGCTGAGTTCTGTTAGTGCTAAACTAACTACAGTCATCTCCCCTGCCATTATTGCATTAAAAAGGAAATGGGTGATGTGCTCTTTTTCTTTCTCAAAGATATCTGTTCCATATTTGGTGAAAATAAATCCACATTATCAGTTGGTTGTATTGTTGCAGATAAATAACTCGCAGCAAATTAACTAAGCTAATTGCAGCCATACCTTTTTTGGCAAGTTACCTTTTCTGACTTGTCATTTTAAAAGACTTGCACTTACTGGCCACTTCATTAGGTCCTCCCATTTAACTAGTGGTTTATGCAAACATCAGCCAGTCACATTGCTGCATCAAAATGCATTTAGATATGCAGACATCATCAAGGTAACCTGTTGAAGTGATTGTTGGAGCCAGATGGGCTTGTTTGAGCATTCCAGAAACTGCTTGTGCACTGGGATATCCCTATATGCCATGTCAAGGGTTTAAGAGGAATGCTTCAGAAGACAACATCGGGTGTCACTCCTGTCAGCTAAAAACAGGGAACTGAGGCTAAAATTCACACTGGCTCACCAAAATTGGACAATAGAAGATTGGCAAAAATGTTGCCTGGTTTGAGCCATGATTTTTGCTGCAACATTTAGATGTTAGGATCAGGATGTGGTGTAAACGGCACAAACACATGGATCCATCCTGCCTTGCATTAATACTTTAGGCTGGTTGTGGTGGTGTTATTCTCTTTGGGTCCTCTAGTACCAACTGAGGATCACTAAAACATGAAGAGCCAATATTGTTGCTAATCTTGTCCATCTCTTTATGACCTTAGCCATCAGGAGATGTGTACACTGCCTCCAGCAGGATAATGTGTCACAGAGCTCAAAGCATCTTAAGTTGGTTTCTTGAACATAATAATGAATTCACTGTACCCAAATGGCCACAAAAGCCTGCAGATCAGTATAGCCAACAAATCTGCAAAAACTGCTTGATGCTATGATGTCAGTATGTCCCAAAATCTCTGAGCAATATTTCCAGCACTGTCATGTAGACCCAAGCCATTTCTGGGGGCAACAGTGATCCACCCCAGTACTATTAAGGTGTAACTTGTCAAGGTGTAACTAAACTAATGGAAAACCCTGAAAACCATGGTGAAACGTGCAGAGTCGAACCAAGTATGTACTTATGGAAAAGGGGCTTTATGGGCAGTGAGTATACTCATGTTACTAATAGCAAAGTTGCGGTAAGCCATAACACTGAGTTAAGATGCATAGCATCATTAGTGGAGTTTAGTAATAGTGTATCTGGGCGAGTTCCATATGTGACTGCATCAATAGACTGTACAAAAAAACCGAAAAAGCCCACTAGAGGATAAATCCTTGTTCTTACTGCAAGAAAATCATTAATAAGAAACTGGGAATAGTTATAAAAAGTACAGTACATCTCTAGTTGACCTCAATTGATTTACCACAACATAGCTTAGTTTGAGTCAATTACACTAACAGTCCTCAAAATAGATTAAAAATTCAATACCCTATTAAACATGTATTTTTCTTTTCCTAAATTAGTTTCCTGTAAATATAACAGTTAATGTTATTCAAAGAATGTTTACAATAAACTAAATTGACTAGATCTAAAATTACCTCTCTTTAAGATTTAGTTCTGTAGAGATTTAGACAGTAGAGTGTAAGGCAGACTATTTTATAAGCACTGAGAAATGTATAGATGTTTTTGGTCTTTCCCCAGAGCTGGTTAAAATATGAGAGCATTATCCTTTGACTGTGAGCAGGCTCACAGTCAAGTGCATACCTTCACATTCACATTCACATACCTTCACATTCTCATGTAATAAGCAAGCACTACACACATATTCCTAAATCATAACAGCCTCCATCGGCGCCCCTGCAGAATATTCAGTGGTATATGTTGCATGAAGCTCTCCAACTTTGATGAATAAAAGACCAGAGAGATCTTCTTCCTAATCATGTTATATTTACTGTATGCTGAAGAGCAAACAGAACAGAGGGAGAAAAGCGCAACCCCGGGCCCGACCACTCAAAAAAATAGCCCAGAATCAGTGTTTATTACTTTCATAGTGAAAGAAAAGAAAAAGTGTTTAAAGGTCCACATTTTCACAGGGAAATGTTTGTTGAATGATTTATTCAAACACTCGCTTGTAGAGAGAAGAATATTTGTTTAACAAGCAGCTGCAGTTCGTGTGAGGATGGCCTTTTTGAAGAGCACACTTTTCACTACTGGATTGATTGAATGCTTCCTTATGTGGGATGTATGAGTGTGTGTATTTGTTTTCTTTTTTCCAGCATTGTGATTTACTGAGTTCACGAAGCAGATGCAGAACCGGCATCATATCGCGTCTCCCTAAATGCTTTGCTTTGCAGTTCTACACACTCTTCCACACGCCTTCGTCTCGTGGCATCTGGGGCGTCTCACTGGGATAACATGTTACATAATTAGCACCAAATTAACACTCAATTAGAGAACCCGTGTTGAGAGGGTGGGGACAGACTATCTTCAGAGAGTTTCAAAATCACATCAGAGCCACCACCACCTGGCCTACTGAGAACGCACTATATGCCACATGAATATAAAACTACAATATCCTAAATATATCTTAACTATTTAAACAGCTATGCTGCAATATTCAGCGACATCAGGTGGTTAGAACGGCGGGGGTGGTGTAGTTTGCACACTTGAGCAAGTCTCTAGCTTGGGGACACTGGGATTAATATTCTGTTGTTGAATCTTTGTGTTTTACTTTGTTTTCACTCATTAATTTCTTGTGTGCACTAACTTTTTACTGCATAAAGAGAAGAAGATCATGGTTTGGGTTAGAATACATGAACCCTGCATGCTGAAATATATAATGCTTATCTCGTGCATTTAAGTGTGGCGCAAAGTGGTCCTTTACAAGCTGTGTGTGACAAAATGAGAATGACAGACCCGCTCTCAGTACTACTAAGCAAACCCTGTGCATATCAGAGTGGCTAACAGCTTTGACAAAACCGTAGTGTTTGATGGCCTGGAATGAAAATGGGCCGGTTTGAATAGGATATATTTTATGCTGTTTCAGCAAAAATCTTTGATTCATAAACTGAGCCACTTCAAACCAGGTACGTTATGATACTTTTGCTCCCCGGTGACAATCCTCCCACTGTCTGGAAGGCCATTCTAGCATATATTGTAGGGAAATTCACTGACATGTTAGCGCCCTAAGCTAAAGCAGCTCACCTCTGGCTCTTCCAGGCTATAAAAACTGCCATATGTGATCAGCCAGTGTCTTCCTTTCATTTCAGCGCCTTCACATTGTTGCACACATCCACATTCAGTGCTTGCATCATGATATAAGATAAGATAAGATAAGATAACCTTTATTAGTCCCACACGTGGGAAATTTGTTTTGTCACAGCAGGAAGTGGACAGTGCAAAAGTTATGACGCAAAAATTAGAATACAATAAGAATAAATACAGTACACAGCTGTACAGAATAGAATAAAATAATATACTATATACAGTAGAATAAAATAGAATAAAAATATACAATAAGATAAAAATAGAATACGAATGCTATATACAACTGAGTAAAAATACAACGATGCCAGAAAAGATTATTGCACTTAGTGTTATTGCACATGTGTGGATGTGTGTGTTTGTTCAGTTAAAGTCTTTGTTGTGGAGTCTGACAGCAGTGGGGAGGAAAGACCTGCGAAATCTCTCCGTCCCACACCGTGGGTGCCGCAGTCTCCCACTGAAGGAGCTGCTCAGTGCTGTCACAGTCTGCTGCATGGGGTGGGAGACGTTGTCCAACAGGGATGACATCTTAGCCGCCATTCTCCTGTCACTCACCACCTCCACTGGGTCCAGAGGGCATCCTAGAATATTGCTTCAGCACTATATTGTTTTATAATAGGTAGCCTCAAGAACATTCACAAACTTCACAAAGAGGGCCTGCCTGGGTTTTGAACCCAGGACCAGCTTGTTGTGAGGCAACACACCACAGGCCCTGAGCCACAGTACTTGTACGTGAATGTTGATGCAGATTTTTTTCTTTACACAGCCCACACGAGTCCAACAACCTGCCCCTCTATGTTCTGTATAGTAGTAAACTTTGCTCATTCACTCTTCTACCTCCCTCTTCATCTTCTCCTCTGTAGTAAACTCACACAGCTCTCACCAGCCCTCACTTTTTACAAACATGAATAGAGTCTCAGGCACCCACACACACACATTCACGCCTCTGTTGGGGTGGGGTTCTTTATTTCATTAACAGCCGCTTGCACGCCAAAATTCATTATGCCAACCTGCTGTTCTCGTGCACCCAAGCATGCCAGCTAACGTGCGGAACAAATTTTTCTCTCCCCACCTCACCCTTCCTCCCTCACTCTTGCTAATAAGTATGTTTAGGATGTGATTCACCTGCATCAAAGGCTCCCTGTGAAGAGGCCCACTTTGTATCACTGGTCCATGATTAGTCATTACTGTCAAATCCTCAGTGTTCCCCTCTGTTGCTATGCTTTGAAGGTGGGCATATTCAAAATGCAAATAATGCAGCTATCGATATCTCATGTCGCCTCATTTTTAGGGAATGTGATGTCGACTGTGCTTCTCTAGGAGATGTCACTGTATGGAGTGGCTGCCAGATTATTCCCTTTTATCAAAGCTGAATAATTTGTTGTCTTTGACACAAGAGTTTTGTGAATTATATATACAAAAAAGGAGGGTAATTTGGCTTTTAATATTTTTCGATGAGGTAAGATGAAAAACCCTAAAAATGTGGTCTTGGTTCCAGCTATGTTGTAACAAGTTATTCTGAGTGGACAAAAAAGGTCCTTTAATCTCGAAGTAAGGCCGTACGAGGCCATAGAATTAAACAGCTAAATGCAATTGCCACTCGTGTTTTAAGTCTTCAGAGCTTTTTCTTGCTAATAAATGCATTTGTTGAAGGACTGTAGAGATGAGTAGCTCTTCAAACATGCTTGCAGTCTCCTTTGCTCACATGTCAAGCCCACGACTCCCATTTGCACACATATTTGTCTTTCTCTTGTTCTACTTTCTGCTTAACAGTATGCCTTGTTAAGCTTCTGTTAACGTTACCCTCTGGCTTTGCACAAATATATTGTCCCAGATTTTTAGCACTGTGGTGTTGGTAATGGTGTGTGCATGAGTTTTTGTTGGATTGTAATTGATGGTTGATTTGTGGTCAGAGAGCATCAGACATCCTGCAGGGAACATGTCAGGTCTTTAAAAGCAGAGAAAAAGACTCCAGTTTGCAACCGTTTAACCTCCACCAACTCCAGGGAGGTCAAAGCACTCAATCAGCACTTCTACCTTTATTAGCTTTGAATTCAGTGTAAAAATGCTGACAGGAGGGTGACTCTTGATGTAGTGCATGTATGCACTTGGTTGTTTGTATGCGTTTGGGAATGCATGTAGTGTTTGACATTTGCATTAGCAATTACTTACCTTTAGACTTACCTTTTATGAACAGCAACAACAGCAGCCTTAGCATGATAATCGCACACTGTGGAATTCAGTTGGGTTCCATGAAACAGTGTGGAAAGGAACATCAGTCATGCATGCAACAAAATAAAAAAATGCCTTATGCAAACCAGCATTATGATGTAGCCTAAGAGGCGAGCTGTAACACAACCTACTGTACTAACTTCCTTCAGTGGGGCAAAACCTTAAATGGGTATTTTAATGCTTTTTTTCTGACTCCATATATTTATTTGTGTACCCTGTACTAGCTTTGCATAATTCGAAGTCTAAAATAACCCCTATATATTTATACTGGGCCTTAGTGCAGGCCCATCATTTGTCTGAAACCAAGTGTTTTAGCTCCTCTAACTTTAAGTCTATTTTTTGGGAGGACCAGATTATGACAAAATAAAGAAAAGCATTTAGATCCATCATTTGGCTCATAACGACTTGTTGGAGATGTTTAATATGACAGTCCACCTTTGTGATATTTTATATATGACAGAAAATAAGGAAAGCCATAAAAGGTCAGGAAACTAACAGCATTATTTACAGTGTGTTTGCTGGTGTCTGTTATGGAGTTGTGTTCTCACTGGTTGTAAAATATAACTGAAGTCTTCTGATGACACACATCATGCTTTCTTTCAGCTGCTACATGCTGTTTTATCCAGCCAATTTTAGAAAACATACCAATAAACCTCACGATGAATGATGCATCCTTTTTATTTCTTGGAATAAAAATGTTGTTTTTGTGGAAAAAAATCACAACAGAATGTTACATAGTTTGGCTTTAATTGCAAAAGATCAAGAGCACAGCTTGCGAGATTTCATTAGAGATACAAAGGCTGGGAGTAGGGCTCAATATCACAAATTTTGATCCTAGCCTTCTAATTGGAATTTTCAGTGATGTTCACAGAACAGCCTCAGTCATTTTAGCTTCGTTTGTGTTCGGTTACTGAAGACTGCAAAGAGGACTAAATTAAAGACACCTTTTCCGAGTCTCATTAGGGTTACCACACCACTTTTTTAAACAGCTCTGCAGTAAAGTTCTGTAATTTTTCAGCTGTAGCTTAAATGTTTTGTTTTGGAATAACATATAGACTTGTTGCCTGACAAGTGACCTAATTCAACCCGGATTCAGATGGTGAAACATTATGTAGAGCACTGAGTGCAGAAGACTGCTCAGACGTTTTTATGAATGGAAGTTCAAGAACAGTGACCCTGTGCCATAATTCATCCAAATAGCACGCCAACATGACAGCGTGCAACAGATGTTCCTTCCCTGTCATTGTACCAATAATATTCTAAGGGCGAAACTATAAAGACAGTCATCAACTGCCGCAAAGCCACATGGCTTATTAAAACACATTAAATGATATTATTAAAAATATTGATACAATATTTCTTTAAAGTAACGTAACAGTGTACTTCATAAATACTGTACTTTTATGAGAAATAGTTTCCCTTATAAAAGATACTACATATCAACAAACATTAGATTAGGTTTTATAACTTTGTTTATTGCAAAGTATACTCTTTTCACATGGAAAAGAATGATATGCAATAACAAAATTAAGTATTTTATGTATAGGAGACAAAACCCTTTGGTACAATTGCCTCTCCGATTCGTGGTCTCACAACCGCGGTGCCATAATGACAAATTAGGAGTCAGGGCCACAAAGGAAGTACAGAACGAAGTGATGGATTCTGTCCAGATGGTCACCAGTGCCGGCAGGACAGCAGGAGCTCTGTTAACACATTTCAACACTACTACAAACAGGCGCACAGCTAAAACTGTAACACTACCAACAATAAAGCTATAGATCCATTCTGGTGTTTACGCAGCCATATGCATCACCTAATAATGCCATTAATGACAGAACTCCATTAACAAATTTTAGAGTCTGCATGCCTTTTGGCAGATTTTCTGATGGTAAATTAAAACTGTGGGCAGATGTTGATGCAGTCACAGCTGTTAAGTTTATCATTAACATTTGCTCCTTTAACAACTGCTCAAAACACTAAAAACACGTAAAGCGATGCCTGTAAAGAAATGCTGCATTCGATTATTGTCTAAACAGCCACTGCTGGCCATGCTTCCAATGTCAAGGAGCAGATGAATGCCGTGATGTAGGCCTTTCTGTTCACTCTAGGATCAGCAGAGTCTAATGGCTTCCCATCAATTCCTCCTGTCTAGGGAAGTGTGTGTCATGACTCCTGTAACTACTTCTGACAAGAGTGATGAAGCACTTGTTAAAGTTGTAAGATTGTGCTGGAGTTGAAAACCTATAGATATAAATCTATGTAGAGGGAGATGGTTAGAGACATTGAGTGAGTGGCAGACAGACGAGCGAATGAGTGAAAAGGAAAGGTATAAAAATCACCTGTGGATGTAGACATGACAAACAATAGAGTGGGTGGTGGGGGGCTAATGATCCCATATGTCTTAGAAGGCTAGGCGAGGAGACCTTTATTGGGCTTTTGGAATAAGAGGAAGCAAGCAAATACATGATTTGCACTGTATTATATGGGTGTTTTTATTTGTGTCAGCTGGTGAAACATAGCTCAGAAACAGTTTAGACCATCAGATGTGTCATGGTAATGATTGGCGCTCTCCAGTCGGAGTGTTTGTGTAACAGTATGTGTGTTTACTGTATAAATGCCAAGCCACTGTGAGTTTTCAGCTTTTGTCTGTGTGTCCATGTTAATATATGTTCAGCCGTATTGAAAGTGCATCTATGTGCACATCTTGTGCTTGTGAACACAGATGAAACTAATGAAGCTCTAATTAGAATCTGGCACAGCCACTCCACAGTGACTCAAACATCATGGAGAGGGAGTTTGTTCGGCATTAGACGAGCCCACACTCACACACTCACAGTGCCTTGTCTTTTGTAACCGAGGAGGGGTTTACGGTGGGAGGTGCTTGTGTTGTATTGTGTGAACTGTAACTGTCATGGGAATAAATAGCTACAAGGGGAGCTGCTCTTTGAAGGACTTGGACTAGAGACAGGTGAGGAGTATTAAGCTCCACCACCTGGTTCTGACCAAGCCTTTCCTCGTTAGCGAGTAAAAGACCGGTTGAAGATGTTCTGTCTTGTTTTCGTTCTTCATGAGGAATGAGTCTCTAAACTAGCGGGGCCTGTGGAAACACAGACTCAACACTTTCAATTGTGTGTCCTGCTAGTAAACACGTAGGTAAGTGTAGAAGACCTCTTTGCAGAAGCAAACAAAACTATATAGCCTCCACATTACTTACATTAAGCACAGATGTCAGATGACATTAACATCAATGCTAAATTGGAAATACAAAGACTAAAAATGACCAGAAGTGCATGCATTTTTGCACATGCACAGAACATACTGTAGGTATGAAGTGCAGATCAGGCAGTGACATATGAGCACATTGGCAGTCTTGAATGTCCTATAAACAAACTTGCAGCACATGCATCATAGAAGTCAGTCAGTCACTCTAGCATATACCAAAGGTGCTATGTTGCAGTGGCACCTGGAGACTGTGGAGGTCATTTACGAACTCATTGTCATATTCAAGACGGCAGTTCGAATTAATTTGAGCTTTGTGAAATGGTGCATTATTGTGCTGGAAATAGCAAACAGAAGATGGGTACACTGTGGTCAATAAACGGATGGTCTAGATCAAAAACAATACTCAGGTAGGCTGTGGAGTCTAAATGATTCTTAATTGGTATAAATGAGCCCAAACTTTGCCAGGAAAACAACACCACTAGTCTATCAGCCCGCGCTGTTGATACCAGGCAGGATGGGTGTTTTCATGTTGTTTATGTCAAATTAAGACCCTACCATCCGAATGTCACCGCAGAAAATGGAACTCGTCAGACCGGGCAGCATTTTTTCCAGTCAGCAGGTCATCTTGACCATATCTACATGCCTAAATGCATTGAGCAGTGTTGGGAAGGTTACTTTTAAAATGTATTCCACTACAGATTACAGAATACATGCCCCAAAATGTATTTTGTAAAGTATTCCGTTATGTTACTCAATGAGAGTAACGTATTCTGAATACTTTGGATTACTTAATATATTATCATGCTTTTTACAACTACATGAATGTGATTTATTACTATTACTGAAGGTCCACGGCTCCGAACCGTAGTAAAGGGACCTCTGGTCAATACGTCGGGTTCCGTGTTGGGCTCGTAGCCGAAAAATAGCTTTACTTTGTTGTCTGGGTCAAGTTTGCTAGCGAGAGACAGAGAGAGGCGTTGAAAGACTGCTCCAACGGAACTTATTGTTTTGGAGGAAAACACGAACACAGCGTACAGTCGAGTCTTAATAGCTTACTTACAACTGGGCTCTCAGGCACTCTTCTTGGCTGCAGTGGTTATTATTATATTTACATGCTTCCAGCTCCCGTTTCAGCTCGATGACAACTCCTAGTTTTCCACTCTACTTTTCTCCCTCCTCGTGCTCACAGACACATAACGGGTATGGCAGTCCATTCTCCCTGCAGCACGGACTATACTGCCCATGAGGCTACATTCTTTAGGGCTATGCCTGTAGCATTCTGCCTATTAGCTTAGCACAACAACAACAACAACAACAAAAAGGTGCTCTCTCACCCAGGAAACACAGCGTCACCCTGCAACCACGCTGCCGCCTGCAACAACAGAACATAGCTGTCAAACAAAACCCAAACAGTCCTGACCCGTGACAATATGAAACAGGAAAATACCGCCGTGTAATCCATTTATTTCAACAAAGTAACTGTATTCTGAATACCACCTTTTTAAACGGTAACTGTAACGGAATACAGTTACTCGTATTTTGTATTTTAAATACGTAACGGCGGTACATGTATTCCGTTACACCCCCAACACTGGCATTGAGTTACTGCCATGTGATTAGCTGACAAACACTAGATAGTTGAGGAAGTACTGTATATGTAGTTGCTTTTGGAGGGGACTTATTGCAACAACCCATGCTATCATTCCTCTTAGGAGGACTGTTCCTTTAAATCAGTTTTACTTCAGCAAACATCTCTTGGCATGTAGGTGTTACATTTTGAAACCTCTCTGCAGTATAATAGAAAAAAGGAAGAAGACAGATGTGTGGTAAGAATCATCAGTTCTATCAACAAAGTATTCAGTATTCCATGGGAATAGTACCTTGGCATATTTTGGGATGTTGCTCTGCTGCTGTTCTGTGTGTCAAGCAATTTTTCAGAGACATAGTCCTTTTAAGTTGTGTGGTGTGCAGAGTCAAAAGAATCTGAGAGCCTGGCAAGTTGTCTCTCTCTCCCCTTCCAGCTGCTCAGCTTCTCTCCCCTTTGTCCGCATGTACTCATCAGCTAGTCTAACATCATCACCTGTTTCCACCTAAGCAGAATCCATTTTGCATGCCTGCCCTATCAAGAAAGAACAGGATGCTGATAAATAGTTGAGCACTCGGAGAGAGATGTAAAAATCACTTAGTCCTCTGAGACAATTGGTTCTGCTGACAAACACTTCTGTCAGGATGAATAACAATGTGGACTTTCATCAAAGGGACACTATCAAATAAACATATGGACAGGTTGGAATTAAATATTCATGTTTTTGATTTGAGTTTTTGCCTTCTACTCATCTCCACTTGTCTTTTCTTATCACTTGAACAGTGTGTGAACAACAAACATGCGACTTTAATATGCCAAGTCTATAGCGAACTACATCATCGGGTTGCTGCGTACACACTATTTTAAATTATATCTTGACAGTAACCCATGAATTTACGGCAGCTGTGACAATAGGAAATCAACTGGCATTAGTTAAGAAAAACGTTGCTTTTGGTTGGAAAGTAAATTGAAACTTGGTTCTAAAAAAATACGACCAGCTCACAAAAACCCGTGGAGACAAACCAGTCATGGCAATAGACAAGAGATTTGGAGTCAGATTTACAATGTGCAAATTTATAATCAAAGTCAGTTTGACTGAGACCAGTGCAAATCAGCAGGTGAAAAACAGGCAGAGTACTCTTGCTAACTAAAATAATACAATGTAAGCACAGGTTTCACACGTCTGTGAAACCTTTCTGTCTGGAAACAGTGTGGCAGTGTGAGGCAGCTGGAGAAGAATCAATATTTTTTGATATAAAGGCAAACTCTTCTGTTACAAATTGGACTGTGTGTGGTCTTGTAGGTGGAGACAGCCATGCTCTGGACAGTGAAGGTGGATCACAGCATCATTACAAACTGTTCCAACAGAGAAACCTGAGTCTGTGTGTCAAATGACCAGAACAATGTGGACGTTTTGTCAAAATACCAGTGTTTCTGAGGAGCAGCAATATGTCAAGGTAAACTCTAAACAGAAGAGTTATGGAACACACCCTTTTTGCCGTTCACCCACACTAATTAGGCATTCGTTCCAATAAACTCCAAATAAATTAACATTCATTCTTTCAAATATGCTTCTCTGAAACTTTTGCACTCTGAAGGGAAATTACAATAAGGCCAGCTGCTGAAATGTCCTGGCCTTTCATTTTTAAAACGGACACTGTGAAGAGAATAGTTTTTTGTTGATATAATAGGCTTTTGTCTTGGCACAGACTGCTAGTAAATTTGGCCTGGCTGTAGACATGTTCTTCTTTTGAATATAATGAAACCAGATGGCCAGATGACCAGCCTGCTGGTGTCCCAGTCAGAAATAGCAGCTATCTAGCGTTACAGCTAAGCTGATGAAGAGGCCCTTAATGTTTATATCTCATCATGTTGTCACCTGCATGGGCCGTTCATCACTAGCAGACAAAAGTTCCATTCCTGTGAGTAAGAGTGATAGATTTGATGAGTGTAGTTTCAAATAAAATAGTACCTACAAGAAACTGCCAACTAAAAGGCTTTTTTGTTAGTTTTGTTTCTTTTTTCGTTATGGGTATCATTTATTTGTATTACTTTAGTGCATTGAGCACTACAAGTTTCCATTATACTCAAAAGATGGCAACATCTCAGCAAATGTCTTTAAAACTGGGCAACTAGCACTAAAAAATTTAGATGGCTGAGTCCTCTTTTTCTTTCATCTGCTCTTTTTAGAGGTTTTCACCACAGTGGACTGTCTGCCTCCATCTGACCCTATTCCTAACATCCTTCTCTGTCACACCAACCCTTTGCATGTCCTTTACTACACCTCTCTAATCTTGTCTGTGGCCTTCTGCTTTTCCTCCTGCCTGGCAGCTCTGTGTTCAGCACCCTTTGTCCAGTACATCCACTTTAACTCTTCAGCACATGTCCAAACCATCTCAGCCTTGCTTCTCTAACTGGTTCCAAAGTTCTCGACCTGAGCGTCAGTCTGACATTCCTGTTTCTAATTGTTTCTATTCTGGCCACTCCCAATGAAAATTTTAACATCTTCAGCTCTGCCTCCTGTCTTTTTATTTTTGCCACAAATTTAGATGACTAAATAATACTGCAAGAAGCTTCTTTCAGCACAGCTGATAGCTCTACATATTTGATTTGGCAGATTTTTACACCAGATGTCCTTCCTGACGCAACCCCAAAGGTGTTTGACTTTCCTCCTGGTCTCAAACAGGGCACCTTTCATATGTTAGGGAAATGTGTAAAGCACTATACTATGGAGCCAGCATAACTGATGTAACAGGCAAGAATAAAGTTCAACAAATAAAAACATGAGGGTCGTGTCCATTTAAGCAAAGTTTATTGAAAATACAGGACTGCTGAATGGTTCCAAGTAACCTCTTCACCTTAAATTAACTGACCACAAAACCACATGAATATTGTTATTACACAACATTTTCAGTGACTTATTTCACCCGTACCAACTGTAAAAATGTGTACTTTCTCAATTGAACAGTTTTTAGTTAAATATAAGATTTAAATGATTTGCAAAAATGAATTAAATTATGTCTATATTTATATGTAATGCGACCTCGCAATTTTTTTTGAAGCAGGGTGCTATGCAGTAACTGTGCACATTTGTGGCTGTGTTAAAATACACAGATTAGGGGCAACAGTAGATTGTGGGAGCTGCCGAGTATGCCGTGGAGATGGGTCAAAGGGAGTTGATGAAGCAGATGGCAGCGAGGTGACCCTGCAGGCTGCCTGTCTGTTCCTCTGTTACTTCATGTAAATCTCAGGTCTGTATGTGTCATCGCAGGTAGCCTGATGGCACTACCAATGTGTTTACACACCTGGACAGACCTGAGGTTGGTGTACTGCGTGGCAAAAACGCATCCTTCCATTGGGATTTTGCTCTGTGCATGCTGCTTGTAATGTGCCAGGACTGTGTTAATCCTGTCCCTCAGGTGTATATCCACCTGCACTGGCCCTCCCCTGCAGTTGACTGGGTTAGCCTTGTCCTTCTGCTCTAACAGAATAACAGAATGGATACCAGACCACTAGGGTTTCCCTCTGAATCACCCACAGAGATTGCCACTGATTAGAAGCTAATCCTCTGTCACTGCCTACCAGGAGAAGCTGCCGGATAGTTTGATGGTCAGTATCTGTCTTGGCTGACAATGTTTCATCTCTCTCTCTTTGTGTTGTCACATGTCTCCCTTGTTGAATCCCTCCTCTGCCTATCTGCATAAGCTCCACACAGGTGTATTTTGTACATTTTGCTCTGTCATTTAATAAAAATGGCTCCTTTATCACAGGTCACCCACTGGGTTTTGTTATCTGAGGCTAGCAGGAAGGTGTATGTAGCATTTGAGGTACATAGGCAGTTGTGTGTGCATGTGCGTGTGTTTCTGTGTGTTAATTAGTGCGTGCTTAGGTTGCATACTGGCAGACGTACGCGCTGACTTGCAATATTGAATACATAAACACTGTCTGTGAGCCGCGCCCTAATAGAAGAACAGTACAGTGTACTCTTACCCATTGGGAAACGTTAAAGTTCACACTGATATCATCCAAGATACACTGCACAGGCACACAGGTCCTATACATGCTGCCGGGGAAAGGCAGAGGTACAGGCACAAGCTGAGTTGAGTGCAGAGGAGCTAAGAAAAGAACTGACAAGGCTTTCTGAAAGGGTAAAAAGAGTGGGGGTGGGGGCCAATTGTGGGACAGTGACAAATGGATGAAAAGATAAATGGTAAATGGCCTGTATTTATATAGCGCTTTACTAGTCCCTAAGGACCCCAAAGCGCTTTACATATCCAGTCATCCACCCATTCACGCACACATTCACACACTGGTGATGGCAAGCTACATTGTAGCCACAGCCACCCTGGGGCGCACTGACAGAGGCGAGGCTGCCGGACACTGGCGCCACCGGGCCCTCTGACCACCACCAGTAGGCAACGGGTGAAGTGTCTTGCCCAAGGACACAACGACCGAGACTGTCCAAGCCGGGGCTCGAACCGGCAACCTTCCGATTACAAGGTGAACTCCCAACTCTTGAGCCACGATCGCCACGATCGCCCTGACAGTGGGGGAAGAAAGGGCCACGCTCCTTAGTGAGGTGGAATAAAGGAAAATAACGGCGTGCTACAGCGACAGAGGTTAAGAGCGCAGAAGATCAGACAGAGATGAAAAGAGCAGGAATGTGAGCTGAGAGGGGGGCACAAAGCAGACTATGCTAAGCGACACCCACATAGATTTCTGGTGTGTTGATACTTCATCAGCAGTACTGCATGACTGAAACCAGCATCTTGGCAGTCTCTTCATCAAGTGTGTCTTCTTTCTACCCTCTTTATTTTCGCCATCTCCTACTTTTACCTCTTCCGCTCAATTCTCCTCGATCTTGGTGTTTTCATTATTTGTTTTTCTTTATCTTTGTCCCTTTCTACTTCATACCCGATCAAGGTTTCAACAACAGTTCAGCAGAAACGTATTAAGTAAGCACAGGCATGCACACGCACTTTTTATGTGCCCTCCATTTTACTCATACTCATTTAAACTTTTCACATCACAGAAGCACTTGCATAACTCTATACTAACTTTTTCTTGCCAGTAGTAGCTGCCTGTCCTCTTTACGAGTAAGTTCAAATAAACATGAGTGCGTTGAAGGGCACACTTGCATGGGTTTTACAGAAGGATGGATAAAGTTTGCACACAAACAAAATTCCCTCCTCCTGTATTCGATATAGTCATTTTATTAGGCTTTACCTAGTTGCCTTTGTTGTATAACTCAATGTTTCATTTAAAGATTATCAAAATGGATTGAGCTCTGCCTTGTTAGTCTTTGCTTCAAGTCCAAGTTAGTTTGACACAGAGCATCTGTGTAGCGCTGAAACAGTCATATCTCAAACTGTAACACAGCAGAGTTCGGCACACCATATGTGTCACACATCCCTAAGGAACGCGAGGAAAGTGGATTGGGCAGGCTGCACACGTGTGTGTGTGTGGTGGTATTTTATTTTTGTGCTCATGCAAGTGAGAGGTGGGAAAGAGTGACTACATTTGTTGCACTAGTTTTGCCCATACACTACCTGCTTTATCAGTGTAATTACTTCTGCTTAATTTAATTAGATCTACAAACGAAGTAAGTGTTGTCAGTTCAACAGTGAAGCAAGTCCCGTTTAAAATATTTATTTCTGTGTGGTTCAAGAATTTGCGGATGAATTATGTTTTTCTGTATCTGAGAACTTAATTTATAAACACAAGAATTTTATAGAGTGTTCTCATTTTTTTTCCTGCTCTGTCACACACAAGGGAGACGATTAAACATTGTGGTTACCTCTGACTCTCTTCTCCCCTCACCTTAGCATCTTCACTTTCTGTTCGTTCTGCAAACAATACACCAATAAAAATCCTCCTTGTTCATTTCAAGTACTCTTCATATTCCCTGAATGCTTAACTGTATCTCTTAGTGTGAAACACATTATTCAATCAGCCTCCATAAATCCTGTGCTGGGAGAATGAAAAGACAGTCTTAATTAGGGTGCTTTTTAAATAGTAAATAAAGTTTGAGGCAAAACAATATGATATTGTGTGGAGGTGGTGCTTTAGTTAAGGGATGTTAAGTAAAAAAAACCTGAAGTGTGTGAGTAGCTCCTCCTGCACGTGAGCATACATGTGTAACCCACTATGCATAAACACCTGCTGAGAGAGCAGACAGGAGGTGAAACTAGGAATCAGCAATGCATTTTTTTAAACAATGCTGTACCTAATAGGTAATAAATCGCTGAATGTAGTTTCTAATGGCTCGTATATTCTTCAAACAAGCAGGGAACTGACAGGCGGGCACTTTTAATTTCCTCTTTCTTCTTATTTAACAAAGATATGGGTTATTGAGGCCTCGCAGCTGGAGCCCTGCTTCGAACAGCTTGGTCACTGCCATGTTGCATCATCACATTGTCTCGCTTAGAGAGCTGCTTAGTCAGAAAAACTCGACTTCCTACTTGGCCACAAGAGGCCAATTGTTTTCACTTTTTGCGATGATAGCCATTTGACTGTGCCAGTGACAATGATGTAGGAACCTGTCTGGCCTTATTTGCTGGACAGAATGCGCACTCCTGTTGCTTTGATGTTGAAGTATTTCAGCTTTGCCAGAGGCAGGGCTTTTAGAGAGCATAGCACTGGTGCACAGCGGGGGAGCATGAAGTGGTTTTGGATGCTTTTATTAGCTTCCTCTGGATGACACAGACAAGCTCCCCATACAGCTTCTCTCATGTGGGAAATGGTCAGATCGGGAAGTGAATTCTGTATACTCTGAGGTGACTTTATAAGAGAATCATACACACTGGTTATTGCACAATTAGGAATGAAATGAAACTGGCTCTAAGGTGACCACGCTGCAGAGGAAGGTCAATGGTAATATATAGTGATCTCCTGCAGTACCATATAGGAGTCTGCCAGCTGTAGCGGAGAACTGAGACTTCTCTAGTGAAGCTTAGCAGTGTTGGGAGACTCACAGGGACTTCATATTTTTCAAGTCTCTTTCCTTCTTTTTTTTTTTTTTTGCTTTTCTTTTTCAGCGTGACTGCCTTTGTTGGTTAAAACAAAAACCTTTGGGAGCTAATTTTGTTAAACCAAGGGTTCGCAACGTAACGTGCACGAGAGCGCATCCATGCACGGACACACTCTAACAAAGTCTTTTCGTGTTCGTGAATGTCCCTGTAAAGCATATGGCAGTCATTTGTACATTGATTTCTTCTCATTTTCACCTTTGCTACTATTGTGCCAACAGCACATTTTTTCTTACAAATGGGACAGAACAGAAAAAGCCCAGTGATCCAAGAATCTCAGCTCCATCTGTAATTCGTTAATTTGCTGTTTGCCTACAGTCAGTCACCCAGAATAATCCATCTGGAAAGTCCAGTGAGCTTTTCTACCACCATGACCAAATGGGATTGTGGATGACTGATCACAAAGCTTACATCCACAAAGTCCTGTGCTACATTAATATATTTCATGTAGGCCACCACACACTGACACACAAAGGTTGATTCAGTCCTCTTCAGTAGAGCTTAATACTTGTTTGCAGGTATGCAGTCTGACTATCTAGTGTTAAAGGAACTAAAACACAAATCCAGCAATGTTTTTAATTACTTTGCATATTAAACACTACATTATACATTTTCACACAGTTAGTCATTTTTGTAATTCGCACGTTACAAGTTGTAAAGTATACACAAACTAAATGGACCACAATGCTAGTGTCGTGTTGTTGAAAAGTTTTATTACAGATGCTTTGTGTCTCCTCCGAAAATTAATTCCGCCTGATTTGCTACTGAGAACAGACAACCTTTCTGCCCTGGGACATCAATGTTTTATAGTGACTCATCGATTTCAGAGAGTAAAACTTGCACAGGCATACCGGGCAAGCCATTCAGGTCCCCTAAAGACACAAATTCACCCTGGAGACACTTGCTCTGCTCATACACAAACAGGCCATTTAACGTTTTATGTAAACTTAAAAGAAGTTCCTCTCAGAGTGTGATTCTGTGGGGCAGCTGTGGCTCTAAAGGTGAAGAGAGATGAGCAGTAGCTTTAGGATTGATAGTGTGGTCTCAAATTTCTCCTTCTTACACGTTTAAGGGTCTTTTAGTGAAAAGAAAAACATTTGTTCTCATTCGTTGGACGTGGCCATCCTGCTTTTTTGTGAAAGTTGACCTGAAAATTTTTCTTCTTAACAAAATTACGTTTCATTAAGTGTTCCTCATTCAAATGCAGTATGTCTGTCCACTATACAAGGATAAAAAAACATTTTACATGACATATAACTTGTCACATTATATCACATGTATTACTGAAGGAATAGTATGGCTTATTAGATTTAAGTGTGTAGCATATAATTCATTTGCATGTGTGATACTTCATTGTTTTGTGAATGTGCCAAATCAAAAGAATCCTGCAAGCGCCACATGGTGATTTTGGGCTTCTACACTTAACAATCTGCAACCACCACAAAGCATTATAGTACAAATCTGACCAAAAGTTTGCCCATTTGTTCTTGGACCAGGAGTTATTTTTCATTTGGATTATTTTTCAAGTGGATTTTGAAGTAGCAGATGTGCATACTTAGGTTGAAATCCAAGCTTATTGTAACCTTGAAATTAACCAAAAAAAAATCATTTTTTTATATAACAAATACATAAATCATCTGAATCTTCCGTCATGATGCCCACACAATCTGTCATTGCATTAACAACCCATCACTTAATGTATTTGCATGTTTAATTACCTTTTATAGCTTTGATTGCTTGATTTCATACGTTTCCTTTTTATTGGCAAACAGAGACTCTTTCCTTTGTTTGCTCCCTCTCTTCCATATTTCCATAAATGGTGTCCCCCCTCCCAACCCATGAATTGATGTATTTCCCATGAAGGAATGGTAATTAAGATAATGAGATTTTCAGAACCAAGTGTAGCATGCCAAAATTAAGCAGGAGGGGGGGCACGTTTCATATCTTCTTTTTATTTTAGCTTTCTAAATTTTCCCTCTTTTGTCTTACCAGCATTACCTCTCTGTCTATAGTCCTTACCACATCTGCTTTCCCTTTTGTCTCCCATACACAGCTCGTCCTCATTTGTTTGCCCAGTGTATAATTAGCTATAGGATCACCCATTGTGTAATTATGTATAGCAGTTTGATATGTAATTAAAACTGTATCAGTATCCAGCGTAATTTGTGCTGTGTGATTACCTATTAACAGTGCAAACAGTCGTGCCTAAAAGCCCGTGACCGCCCCTCTCACAGATGTCAATGTGCTTTTCTGTCAGTATTTATGTATCAGCAGGTGTTATAGGCGAGCCAAAAATAAATACGAAATCAGAACAAAATAGAGCTGATGTTTACATTTTGGTCTGTGTATCGTCACATGAGTAGTTCTTTCAGTAACTGCCGAACATGTTAACACAAAGCTTTACTTCAGTACTTCAGTCTTGCCCAACAATTTAGTCAAAGCAGCAACATTATGTCGCTCCCAAAAACAGAAAAGGCTTTTCAAACAGCTTGCTGGAAACCTCATCATAAGACGAAAAAAAGAAGTCAAGTGTGCACACTCTAAGGAAACATCTTAATGAATACACATCACTGCAGCTTTACAAATTCACAGCAAAATAATTGGGAATTCCAGAAAAGCTGCTGGTACTTGGAGGTATTATGTTGATTTTTTTTTTTCATCTGATTTAGAAAATGAGGAATTCTCTTTAGTTCATTTGATTGTACAAAATATGCTTGATTTGACTCTGCATCTGTGTGCAGAGTTGTTTAATATGTTCAAACATTGTGTTTTTATGTCCGACTTAACTGCAAAATGTAATACATGAATAAATACAATTAGATCACTACACATGGAGATTTACAATATAGACCAATCAGCCACAATATTAAAACAACATACCCATCAGTGAGGATGTCCTGTGGGACACAATCCATTTTAGCCCGGAGATGCTTAATCAAGTTGGCATCTCGAGGCTTTTGAGGTCAGGTCATCATCTTGGGCTCCTTGTCATGTTCCTTGCACAATTCCTAAGCAATTTCTTTTACTGTGGGCATGGTGTTTTGCCATTTGAGTCCATTGCACTCAGAATATAACACTGTCCTTAAGTGTGCTTCGTCTGCGATGGCATATACTTAAGTGGTACATGTCAGAAAAATCTCCACATCAATATCAAGACCGAAGGTTTCCCAAAGAACATGGAGTTGCAATGAGGAGAACAATGTTATCAGTTTCACCTGTCAGTTTTAATGTTGTGGCCGATCATGTATATCAAACCTTTTTATTCCAGATAGCCACATTTTTATCATTAGCATCAGGAATAATATAAACCCAGTAGAGCTCTGCACTCATCTCACTACAGAAAAAGAAATGTTAGAGTCTGGGATGATATCAAACATGTCATGCTTGCTAGCAGAGAAACGTGGGTTATAAAGCGCTTGATATGCCACTGTTTTTTTCTCATGATGTAATGGCACAGCAACAACTAAATGTGTCAGAGTTGTGACTGATTACCAACCACACAGAACTTTCATTTGTCATAATTAGGATGGAAAGAATGTGTCCAAGACTTGAGAGTGTCCTTTTTCTACAAATATGGAAAAGAAATTGAAAAAACTTATAAAAGACTTGCATAAGATGTGGCCTTCTTCATATAGTAAATCATATAACGCTTATATGATTTACTCATGAAAGTGGCCACTTTCTCATTACTTTCATACCTTGTTTTAGTAAGTATCCAAAACATACAAGTTTCTTTTATATAATTTTTCAAGGGATCTTATATCTGTTTTCACTCTTGTATGCTTTTCATATAAGTTTCACACAAGACAGATACAAACTTTATAAGATTTATATATATCTTTCCATATGGGTATAAAGGGGAGCACAAACACACCTGCTAAAGAATTGTTATATGTAAGTTTAAAAGTGGCTGGTCACAGATTAGCATTTGCTGTGGCCTCAATGCAAGAATTTTCTGCACATTCCAAGTAAATTACATTTAACATAAGGTGTGACTCAATACATAATTTATGATTTGACTCACACTACATGCATTAAATAAAGCAGAATGGTGGCTTGGCATATTGTGTAAAATGGTAGAGTCCAAGTATCTCACCTCCAGGATTCACAAAAGGTGGAAACTCCAGGTTTAGGAATGTGACCATATTGAATTACAGTAAACTAGCAAGTCTTAAACACTGAAAAATATATTGTTATCTAATCCTAAATAGTAACACATACTGTGGAGATTTGTGAACTTCCTAACCTGTGTTCCTTCTCTCCCTGAGCCTGGTTCTGCTGGAGGTTTCTACCTGTTAAAAGGGAGTTTTTCCTTCCCGCTGTCACCAAAGTGCTGCTCATAGGGGTCATATGATTGTTGGGTTTTCTCTGTATGTATTATTGTAGGCTTTACCTTACCTTGAGGCACTGAGGTGATATATAAATAAAATTGAATTGACTTGAACTTTACAAAAAGGATAGTTGTAGCATAGAAGAATGCATAAGAAGGTAAATGTGTATTGTCTGGAGGAGTAAGCTTCAAAGTAACCATAACTATAATGAAAAATTCCCTTCATTGTGCAATTGCCAATGACTTTTAAAGTTGTGAATTTAAACATTTTTTTAACCCAGTACAAAACATCAAACTGTGTTTACTGGGCATCTCTCAGCATAATGACAATGGACATTTATATTTATAGGCATTTCTTTATGAAAAAGCCGCTATAATGTGGAGCCAAGCTGTGAAGAACTCCAGTGTTGAATACAGCCTTTTCTATTTAATGTTCTTAAGAAAAATTGGTCATTCCTGCATTTTCCTTACAGATCTAGTCTTTTGAAACTAACAAGCTACACTGCTATGCCTGTGTGAAGTTGCGTATCAGAGTTTGTGATGCAGCTATTGATGCTAACTGGACTTTTTGACATTTGTGTTTACTTACTTTGCAGTGGATCTTAGGCAGGTTAGCACATAGCTGCTTTGGTAGAGGTCAAAGAGTAGCCGTTTACCTGTCAAATTAAATATTCATTTTAAGTCACACCAATGAACACATAATTCTGTGGAGGTGCTTAAGGTACCTATATAGCCCTTCTTGAGTTCCAGGGTTGTATTGAGGCACAAACATATATAGCTGAAAGATTGTAGTTTCTTCTTTTTAATAATATCTGGGCAGTTGATCAACCAACTGTCAGTTTATCCTGAACAATTTAATCATTGGATTGTGGTTTTTCTGATATCTATCAATCATGCATACAGATTAAATTGTGAAATGCTCTAGGCTACGTAGTCATTCCATTATGATTAGTTAAACCATATAAATGAAGCCCAAGGTCGATAGGCACTTAAAAACAATGTGGCCACAAAAAAGCAAAGAGTGAAGAAGAATGTGTATATAATATATATATATTATATAATGTTCTTTCCCCCCCCCCCCCCCCCCCTTTGTTTTTGCACAAGTCAAAATGGGATGGGCATGTATTTAATAGAAGTATATAATAAACAGATGATAAATCTCTGTAATGGCATGGCATACAACTAAATTTAAAAAAAGCTCATTCAGAAGTACCAAAAAGTGGATTCTGTTCATCTGGACGTAGCGTTTATAGTGTTTTTCCCACTGAAAACTACAGAAGTAGATCATTAAAAAGGTGTTTGTCTGTATTTCTGCTTTATCCAAAAATAAATAGTCCCTTTTTTTTCCTTTTCAGCTCCTTTGACGGACAAGCCGCCAAAGATCCTGTTCCCCTCGGAAAACAAGATTAGCAATATGGAGCTTCAGCTAGGTAAGACCTTTGTGGGATTTCTTTCCTCTGCACTCAGTGTTATCTGTGTCATTTTTAAATGAAAGCAAATGGATAACTGTACCAATCCTGCCCAGCACACCTACAGGCACTGATCGCAGATTGATGATGGTTCTTTTACTTGCTGAGAAAACAGCAAAACAGGAAAAAAAAAAACTGTAAAAGTGTTTGCCATATATGCTAATAGTCGCCACTAATGTCCCTTAGGCTGTTTTGTCAACAATGGAGAGCCCATATGCTGCCAGAGATCCATACACAGGCTTCCCGCATGGAGACGCAGCCACTTTCTGTTGCAGTTGTTTGTCTTCTTTGACGTGGGGTCACGATGGACCAAGTGTGTGCGCGTATGTGCATGAGCGAGTATGGTTTGGTTTCTTGTTTGTTTGTTTTTTTCTGCAGCAGCATATTGCTTGATTTCTGGGCACAGTCCGTTGTCCACATGGTGCTTGCCGCTCTATGAATGGCCAATGTGTCTGTCATGCTGAAGCCGGTCAGACAAGAGATTGGAAGAGTATTTGACAGAAAGACAGGGTGAGGACAAAGACAAAGAGTTGCAATGATTCATTGAGTGCTTGCCTTTTGTCTTCCATCTGATGCTACTGGAATGCAGGTAGTTAATTTAAAATGCCTCCACGGTTGGCTGATCAAGAGTGAAAAATTGCTGCTGTTGATAAACTGACAGGCACAGCCTCACATGTCAGCCTACTCACACCCATGCATGAACAGGTTGCACAATGTTGGCCCTTCAGCTATTTGTCTCATTTGTCTCTATCTTGATTCCATTGAGATTGTGAGGAAAGACTTCACCCTCAAAAGTGACTCACTCATATTTATAGCCTCACGTCAGTTCCTTCTCGCATTTGCTGTGTGAGTACTGTACAGTAAGTGTGTGTGTGTGTGTGTGTGTGTGTGTGTGTGTGTGTGTGTGTGTGTGTGTGTGAGAGAGAGAGACTTTGAAAGAAAATTCTTTAAAAGAAGAATAGTGTAAATTATTGGATAACAGATTGAAATATCATGATTTTAAGCTCTGCTATGCCTTAAGCTAGAAAAGATCTGGTCCTTACTCCTATTTAATGATTCATCTCTTTGTTAATTCTTCTATGGCTGGTAAATAAAATGCACCCATACCTCTTGTCTGAAATGCAGTGCAACTTTAATGTCAGAGTCACACTGGAGAAAACGGTGGTTGGAGGCAGTAGTGTGACCAAACTTAGTTCAATGAACTTGAGATTTTGTTCCTTTTGTAATTGTTGCTTTGAAGACCAGGGTCACTGTAGTCTGCAACCACTAACAGTCAGTTACTGCCTTTTAGAGCAACTTTGTTTATGGGAAGCACTTCGAGGCAACCTGTGTTGTGATTCTGCGCTATGTAAATAAAATTGAATTGAATTGAAATACTAAAAAGCCAATATGATGAAGACGGTCTGCTTTCAGTTTGCGAATGAATGGGCTCAAGTTAGTAATTGACCCCATTCAATTGTTAGTAATTACATACAATCTGCTTGCAATGATATTGCAATTAACTGTGATAAATTGTCAAATATTGCAAATCTGTTGCTATCCCTGATATTCAGGACTGTTGCCCCACAGCAAGAAGGTCCTGAGTTCTCTAATGTCTGCACGGGTTCTCTCCAGGTTCTCCTGGTCCAAACACATGCAATTATTTGGGTTAGCTTCATTGGTCATTTGAATTTGGCTCTAGGTGTAAGTGTAAACGTAAAACATCTCTGTGTAAACCCTGCAACAGTTTGGCCACCTGTCCAGAGTGTACCCTATGGCCCCCGGGTGACCCCTGAATTGGATAATTGGAAGAAATGGATGGACTTTTATAGCATAGCCAGAATCTCATGAACTTGAAATAACAATTCAGAATTTCCTCCGCAAAGAGTGCAGTAATATAATTTAACTGCAAAGTAACAAAGGCATTCTGAAAGCTTGCTTTTATCTAGTTATTATAACTAGGCAAAAGCAAGGTTGTTCAACTAGTTATAAACTAACTTTAATTTATCTAGATGCACAAAATAAGGGGAAATTACTTTAATAATATGGTAACCAAAGGTTTGGTACATCTACAAATAAATGAAATAGTAAATAGGGAACACTGTGAGATATCTAAGCAAGACAGAGAAAAAAAACAATTAAGTCTAGTGTCTTGCGGTAAGACCTCACAGACTCCCAGAGGAGAATCTAAAACAGAGAGACATTGATGTAAATATTTTACAGTGGCTCCATTTTGTGTGCAGAATAGTTGTCTCTCCCTCTAGACGAGAGTTTCTCTTTTATTTAGTTTTATTTATTTATTCTCTTCTTCCTTAATATTTGTTGAGCCATGCCCTAAGCAGCTTTATGGGGCATTGTGGCAGATTTATGATAGCTAGAACGTGCACAGAAAGAGGCCGGTCTCTTATGGCAAGCGCGAAATAGAGAGGGAGAGGAAAAAAGACACAGGAGCCAGTGGAGGCCGGTGGATGGGCAGTAAAACCGGAGCTGTAAGCAGAGAGATAAATCTGCAACACTGCCGGGAAACACAAGCCAACTTTATCTCCTCTGCTGTTGCAACCAGTGCAGATCTTAGACATCCTACATCCCAGCTAGCTTTACGCAGCGCACACGCACACACTGGCAGGCATAAATAAAAGACATATGTTACATAAACTCTCACGGAAGACCTGCAGCAGAGATGTTCTGGAAAGTCTAAGAAGATGAATGTGAGAAACTCAGGCCTCAGAATCGTGATAGGCAAGCGGGGACTCAGAGACAAGACAGGATGGTTGAGAGGGAATACACACACGGGATTAGAAACTGTTTTCGTTCAAAGGGGGGTTTTGTCAGATCTTCTCTCTTCAGGTTCCCTCTTCCTGGATGTTTCTGCCACTACATCCCTTTCTGCTGATGGACCGAAATCCCACAGCTACAGATTCTGTCACTCAGGACTACATACATTAAGCCCCAATTCTACCACCAAATAGCTGTGTGTGTATGTGTGTGTGCGTGTGTGTGTGTGTGTACGTGTGTGTGTACGTGCGTGCGTGTGTGTGTGTACGTGTGTGTGTGTGTGCGTGCATGCGTGTGTGTGTGTGTGTGTTGCTCTCTTCACAAATCTCTTCTATAGGGCATCAGGAATCCTCAGGGATATGTGACTGTGCGTCTGCTGAAAGCCGGCCTGCACTGCATCAGAAACATTACTTTTGGACATCTTGACATTTTCAGTCTGTGTATAATGTTGGATTTTTACCATTAGCCACTCAGCTATTCTTTTGCCAGATTTACTACTGTCCCCCAGTGGTGAGTTGGTGAAGTCCACTCCTATTTCTTCCAGAATTAGGAGGATGATTCATTATATTAATGGGTTTAAATCTGTGTGTAGGTGCTGGGGTTGGTGAGAGGGAAATGCACAAAATACATATACTCACAGTACAGTAATATGACACATTACACATAGCCTAGCAGAAACACACACACACAGACTCACATGCAGGATTGGTGTTGACTCCCTTGGAATGATTTGTCATGGAGTTCAGAGGGTGTGGGTTAAAGATTCAGCTCATGCTTACACAGCACTTCAGTGAGAGCATTTTTCTGTCTCCCCAGCTCTCCCTCTTCATCGCAACACATACAAACATGCACTTGCAAATATTCAAACAACCCGGCACTACTTGAGGTGGATAGGTCACACACACGCTTGCAGCGCAGACCTTTGCAACCGTGGGATAATTGTAACTGATAGAGGATTTTACTATCCCCCAAAGCCAGCAGATGGGTGCACTCGTGTGGAAAGGAATTAGAATCCATTATTTCGGAGAGCAGGAACCAACAGCAGAGGATGGGCAGCAATAGGGAGAAGGCTCTTATACCTACTTCATTTAAACAGAGACGAGTCTACACACACGCACGCACATCCATGCACCTGTACGTGTGCACACATCTTCTCACACTGTACACCCTCAGGGGTGTTTAGAGCTGTAATAGACTGACACTCAAAACGCTGACGTTCCCAATTTAGCAAGTAATTCAGCAATGCAATTTTAAAAAGCTCAAAGGAAAAAGCCAGCGTGGATGTTCAGCTTCTTTCATGACCTTTTGGAAACAGCTGGTTATGTTTAGTTTGAATGCACTGACTGAAAGAGATACATCATGTTTTGTTATTGTGAGCCGAGAAAGAACTGAGGGTAAATATTAATCTTGAAAACCCACGTTAGCTCGTGTACTGCTGTTGACGTGGCCATAAAACACATGATCAGGCATTTAGCTAGCCTGCATTTGTAATACTGAACTGTGATTATACAGGTTACCCTTCCAGATTCCACTAGTTCAACAAACAGCACCACTATTCATACATTTCATAGCTGCTTACCCAATTTAGGGTCATGGAGGGCTGGAGCGCATCCAAGCTGTCATGTGGCAAAGAGGTGGGTATGGTTTGCAGGTCCTGCATTTTAATTTATGTACCAAAAACCAAAGCACACCTGTCCACTTTAGCCCAGAGGGTGCAGTGTCTGCAAGTTTTTCCAATAATGTAAAATTTTGGTCAGGCCACAAGACAATTATCTTCAGTTCAGTCCATCTTTTAATGAGGTGAGCCCTAGCAGAAATAAAGTTGTGTTTTCTGGATCTCTCAAGCTTAAATGATTTGCTCATCATTCCATGTACACATTTTACACAGTATCCTTAATCTTTGGGAAGCAGGGTTGTAAAGCAAACAATGAAGTCATCAGAAATGTGACCAATTTCCAAAGGCAGTATATACTGCCAAAACCCCCCAAAGAAAATCACATATTGGGTCTTGATAGATTAAATATTCATGTTGAGATACACATTAGAGCAAAGGTATATAACAATGGATAGAGGGAAACAAAATTTATCAAACCTTTTAGGGCTAGATTGAACGCTAAAATGATGTTCCGAAAAAATGTTAGTTTTTTTCTTTAATGTCTTTATATATAAAACATGACATATAGCATCGTTTTCCTCCGAGTTCATGCCTTATTTCATCCATGTTCTTGCTCACCTCTCCCTTCCATCTATGTCTATTTCTACATCTTTTCATCCATTACATCTCTTCTGTTCTCACGGCGTCACCTGTTGACCGCTGCTTGCTTGGAGATTTGAGGATTGTACAGAACTCCAGATTAGTGAGGACATTCTTAAGCTTCGACACCTAGCCTTGACAACAAACATGCCGCTTTTCCTCGGAGAGGGTGAAATTGAAGTTGACATTGCTCTGGAGAGTTACTGGAGGTCAAAGGAGATTCACTTCATTAAATTACTTTCTGTCTCTGTCTGCTTCTTTTTTTGTCCGTGTCTTACAAACACACACATACACACACTTTAATTTCCGGACTTAAATGATACATCTTTGACAGTTTCCTCGCTCCCTTTTGCCTCTGTTCGTGCCACCTTTCTGATTTTCAGCTCCAGCATTCACGATCACCCAACATGTTGTTATGTGTTTCAATTGCATCGCTATAATAATGCAAAGAAGTATTGAAATCGTTTAACTAATTAAAAGTAAAAAACTGAATTAAATTCTTTAATTCTATTTTTTAAGTGTAAAATATTGTTATTAAAATACATTTACATTAAGAGTAGTCTTTATAATGAACCATTTCAGAATGATGTATGTTTTATTATAATTCCTGTACCATTTGTGGGTAGATTACTTTAACTTTTTCACCTGATGAAGTAATAATTTTTTGTATTTCCCTAGAGATCAATAAAGTTGTGTCCTAATCTCATCTTATTTAGAGAAAATAACATTACATTTGGTAAAAACTGCATTTATTGTATCTAGAGTAACTTTAGTTATCAAATAAATGTAGTGAAGAAAAAAAGGGGGTTGCAATCCTCCTGAAATGATGTGTGAGTAGACATACAGTAGCAGCAGAAAATCAAATGCTCGTGTAAATAGCATATCAAAACTCTTAAGTGCAGCTTTTGAGTAAAGAAAAGGACTATGCAGCACTTTCTAAAGATGTCCATTTGGTTATGTTAATGTTTTGTGATAAATGACGTATTTATATTACAGCACAGAGATAAAAATCACACACTGAGAACCCTTAAAGGTCACCCCGCAGATATGTCATTATATTTGGTTGTAGCCCCACAGTGACCCAGTGTTAAGTAACCCATGGTGACCGGTATGGTAAGTAGTGTGTCAGCGAAACAAAGCTGAATGTTTAAGTGTGTGAACGGTCGTCATTAATCACCAAGTCTGGGGCACAGAGCAGGGGACTGCAGTATGATAAATGAACTAACCGCTTCTCTCATGCCTAACCGTAAAGGGAGAGGGAGGGAGGAAAGCAGACAAACGCGAAACTGTACAGAGACGTAGCACAACACAACACCCTACTGTGCATCATACACAGGGGTTTGTTTGCTGCTGACTTTAAATTGCTCACCACGGCTGAAGTGAGGCCAAGAGATGCGAGAAAGGTGTGGACACTCTCTTGATTCATACTCGGCTGCTGAGGTACCAATCTCAGCAGCTAATTCAGCATGCTGAATTGGTGTGAGAAGAGGCTATCTGACCGCCTGCCTATTTAATTCAGTGTCCTCTTAATTTTGTATTCTCTTTCTATGATGGTAGAAGAGCATGAAACAGCTCTTTTAATCAATAGTTTTCTCAGGTCAGGTCCTACCTAGGCTGGCTGCACTGGAGTGTTTCATTATGTAACACCATATATACCCATCCAAAATGTGCAGACTTATCTATATTCTATGAACTCCATGTATTTTCTGAAAGCGTGACTGTATATAGGGGATAGGCATATGAAAGGTGCATGGATGTGTCTCGGCAAGTGTGATTGTCTGTGTGAAAGGGATCCTTCTGCTGTACTGATCTGTGACCTCAGCAGAGCATGGTAACCTTGTGATTCATAAATCACTTTTGTGTGAGCGAACACTGCCCCTCAGGTTCTCAGTCAGATCTCTACCTTGCTTGTCACAATCGGTTTCAAAACACCAGCATGATGATGGTTAAAACACTCACCTCAAGGCTTCAAGTCCAACTGTTATATATAGCTTACGAGACAAAATAAAAGCAAATACAAATATGACCTAGAGTCCATCTGTTATGCATTACTCAAAATATACGATATAGTAATGGTTGTGTGAACCTTAATAATAAGGCAAAATATGGCTGTGAAAAGAGTTTTGGCTCGATCGCTTAGGTGTGTTTGTCTGTGTTACCTTCTGGAGCAGAATACACAAACTAGCGTGTTATTTTCTGTTACTTTCACCATGTGCTTTCACGTCAGCTGACAGGTGACCCTCTGTTGTGGTCTTGTAAAGCGCTACTTAGAAGACGTGAGGCATTGTGACTTGACGCTTCAGTCAGCTTTACTTTCAACTCGGGGTGCCACAGATTGCCTTCACTGCCTGCTGTGAGCTCAACTTTCTGCTTACTGTCAGTGTGCGTATTCACTCAGGCAATCAGTCATGTGTTTGTGTTTGTGCATGTGTGCCTGCTAGGACTAAAGCACAGTCATTATCCAGGCAATCCCAAGCACTCGTGCTAAGTTAGTCACGGGTAAGAGTTTCTCCACATTTAAGCCCAAAGATGTCTTTAAAGAGAGACTATTTAGATAATGGTAGCTTTTACCTCATCGGGCTGCTGATGCTCAAGTTCAGTGACAGGTAATCAAAGGAAAGAAGCACCCCACTCATCCCAGCATCACTCTGTATTTGACACAACAAGGGTAGACAGGGTGAGGAGGCAGACATAATGAGACCTGTCTCCTTATTAGAGGGTCTCTTCTTTCAGAAATTGCCCTTTCATCCTCTTCCAGTCACTGCCTCCTCTATTTGGTCAAAGCACCAATGGCAAGGTCAGGGGGCACGATGTAAGAGAGGAACTTGAAATACAGACTACATCAACAAAATGTGACTAAAGAAGCATTAGCCAGAAAGAAACTGATGTAGGCTAACAGGAAAGGATGGAGCAAGGATGAAGTAGTGGAGAAAAAAAAATAATGACAAGGATGGGGAGAGATAGGCGGGGGGCAATGGGGAGGGAGCTGGCACTGGAATGACATGCATGAACAGCAAAGCGAGCAGGGGAAAAGGCGGCTTTGCCATTCACTTTGAAGCTTGCTCCACTTCTGTCTCTGTTATGTAACAGAAAAATGAAGAAAAACAAATGCCAAAAAACTAGGCAGGGTGTTGAGAGAGGGAGGGAAAAAAAGACGAAGAAGGCAAGACAGAACTTCTAAACTTCAGCGCTCTGATGTTTCCGGCAGGCGAGTGGCTGTATTCGGACAATGGGGTTAGTCACCGTGCTGCACCAAGCCTTGGTGTTGAGTGAGGGGTAAAAGAGTTAGCAGAAAAAGAGGGAGATCAGTCGGTGGTGTGAAGAGAGACAAGAAAGGAGGCTTGAGAAGAGGCAGTCGGACAGAAAACGATAAGGAGGGAGAGGAGAGAAGGAGGAGGAGGTATAAACAGAAAGCAGAGGAGAAGGACCACACTGAGCGTTTCAACCTGAGAGATCTAGCTACAGTAACTCTCTTTCTTCTTCTTCTTCTTTGTTTCTGTGTTACATAAGCAGATCTCTTTGGAGACCATATGAGGCACTTCACGTATGTCTGTTCTCTGTTAACTAAAGAAGACCTCTGGCTGGAGGCCACAACTTCACCTGGCAATCAGGAGCAGTTTTGCACTTTAGCTAACACCTTTTTACCAGCTCCAGTTTTGCTTTTTTATGACAATCAATCTTCATGATGTCACCATCGCCCACGGCAGTGAATGTTGCTATGGAGATCAGTAGATCTGCACTGAACTACTGCCTTAGGGAGAGCGTATGCAGGCTTACATTAGTGCATGCGTTTGTGTGTGCGCGCGTCGTGTGTTTGTGCGTGTGTGCATCTTTCTGTCTGTGCACACACGGTTCATCTTTAATTGCCATCTGCAATCTGTATCCTGAACACAGTCAGTAATTCAAGAGGCCCAGCATGTGGTAAATAGCTGAGACTCATTTACAAGTGTGTTAATGGACTTTCTCTGTCTCTGTCTTTCGGGTGTCCCTTTCTCTTTTTCTCTCCACAGTCACACATGCAGCTCAAAAATATATTACAGAGCGTCAGAACAAATGCGTTATAAAAGTGGTTTGCATAATTTTATGAATAAACACATAGTCAGATAATTATCTTCGATTTTTTTCCATTACCATAAACACTGTCAGACTGATTGTAATTGGCTTGTTTTATTCTGTAAAATTGGCATTAACGGGTGCTAGTCTGAGGTGGGGGAAAATTAGGGCAGAGTACAGTCAGCTAAAATTTACTGAGGCTATTCTTGCTGCTGTTCAGGGAAGTGTCTAATATGAAATTGAAGTTTGTAAATTTTAAATAAAAAAACTGACAAATCTATTTTTAACTGTAATTTATCCATTCATGGGATGAGACCGAGCCTCATTTCCTTTAACTATTTTAGCCTGCTCTTGCCTTCTTTTCTGCACTTTCCTCCTCCCTGATTCTCTTCTTCCTGCCTTAACTGCTCCCTTCAACCTCTGAAAAGTGTTATTAGTATTAAACAATGGACGAATAGGCATGCTAAGTAGTAGCTTTACTTTCCCTAATAACCACCCTCTATGGTAATAATTGCCCCCTTTGAAACAAAAGGAAAAATTCTTCTTGCGTTACTAGGCAGTTAGCATGCAGCTGCAACTGTTTTATGTATTTGTGGGGGTGCCTGTTTACTGTTGCATACTGTATATAGCACATCATTAAAGATATCACACTTTTTTACTCACTCTCTTTTTTGTTGTTAGCATTGTTATCCTCTTCAGTGACAGCTAGCTTGATTTATTAGGCCAAAGAACCGAATGGAACAAAACGAAACAATCATTAGCATGTGTCTTTTGCACTTCTGCACATGAGAAAAGTTGTCGAATTTTGTTATTGTGTTAAGCATATGAAAAAGAAAATTACAACATTGCAGGATGAATGGGACTTAATTTTTTAAACCCCCTTTTTAACAGCTGTAAAGCAGCTAGTGCTAACTTATTGAACAGAACAAGGCCAGTAACTAGCAATTGACTGAAAGCAACTCCTACAAAGATAAAGACAGGTGTCCAGGAGGAAAAACTAGGGACATTGTGTGCTCATTTCCAGGGGCAGTTTTAGGGTTTGTTGGAAACCTTGGCAAAAATTCTTCCAATTAGCATTTAGTATGTTATAAATCTGACAAAACACCAAGAACAACAGTGTACTAGTCTTAGTTGCGTAATAACCAGGCCTGACAATGAACATAATATGTTTCCTGACCTGCAATTTTTCATTATTTATTATAGCGTCAAGTTGTTTTATTTTGTTTTGTTTTACTTTAAACTTTTTTAATAGTCAAGACATGTGTTCTTTAATTTCTTATAGAGTTATTCTATCCCATGCTGCCAGCATTAGATCCTATTGTTTATTGTAGAAACAGCTTGTTTTAACACTATAACAGCTTGTTATAGTCCTACTAGATTTTTGTTGTCTGTCTGAACTGTGGATTCTGTTATTTATCCACCTATTTACTGTGTCATTACATAGCTTCAGCTTTTTTTTCTATATAATGTGTGGCTGGCAGTTATTGTAAAGCTAACAACTTTGCACTGCTGGTTTGCTACCTGCTAATAACCTTTTTGACCTCTTCTTACTTAATTTCTTCTCCACTCAGTGGCTTTTCTAATCGCTTGCGCTGCCCTATTAGAGATAACATGACCTTTTATGTGTTGGCAGTTTCCTGTGTGACCTTTAAGAATAAGGCAGACTGAGAACAGATGTGGATCGAGTGGAACGTAATGTGTAGCTAAAGTGGATTCCATCACTGATTCAGCCAAAATAGGCCATTACAACATTTTGTCCTCAACTGTAAAATGAGAAAATTAGTCACCTTTACGTACATGCAAGTGTAGCCAAGCGTACAAGGACTTCTCTGGCCTCATCTCTTGTTCCCTTTAGTAGAACAGGCCCACCTGATCAGGCCATGTTTCCCAAGTAATCTGTCACTTTCACTGTTTTGCGGTGTTCCTCCTCA
Source organism: Copadichromis virginalis (assembly GCF_057382275.1). Taxonomy (NCBI): domain Eukaryota; kingdom Metazoa; phylum Chordata; class Actinopteri; order Cichliformes; family Cichlidae; genus Copadichromis; species Copadichromis virginalis. Next base: position 19,118,171 of record NC_140633.1, read on the forward strand.
TCACTTTCTTTACCCCTCATTGGTTTTGAACTCCTGTATCTGTTTTCTATCTCTGGTGCCATCACTCTTTAGTTTATCTTTTTCTTTTGTGAGTCCTGTTCTTAAAGGAAATTTGTGAATTGATTTTTCCCCCACACTGAAATCAATAGAATCGACTGTAATCTGAAACAAATGTTTGGAAATGCTCATTATTTGTAACTCATAGTTAGTCCTTTGTTTTTCACCCCTCTTTTTATATAATTTTCTCAAGGAGTGAGTAAATAATATTAAAAGTACTTTGGTAAGAAGCATAGGTTTTTGACTTTTGGCACACATCTTTTTGCGATTATAGTTAATATTCAGCAGCTGGTTAGAAATAGCAGCGAAAAAGCTGAATTTCAATATATATGAGCACTGCATCCACACAGTGCTATCAAATGGTGTCTTTACCTCAATCAGGCTCCCTGTTTCTTTGTGAATGTGGTTGCTCAAGCATGCACTAATGTTATTTCCAGCAGAACAACAGTATTCCCTTTTGGCTTTAACTCTGTTTGGGAAACATATAACTTTTCCATTACTTAAATTCCCCATGCTCTGCAGGTAGCTTGGCTTTTCACCTGTGTGAATGAGCAGCATGCACACGCACTGGTGAACAAACAAAACTGCCGTGCATGATTGCAGAATTGTATTGTAGATTTACATTCACCCTTTTCTATGTGTGGGAGGTCTTTTCTGAAGTTCATCCCACATATATTTTTTACCTGATAGTGAACAATTCAGGCTCTAAATGTATAGGTAAAACCATAATATATTTCCAATCCTACCAGGTAGATTTTTGGACAGTGACAGAATTTACAAAATTTGTGATTTTACCCCTGTACACCACCACCACAGTGGATCTTAAATCAAACAGTAAATGTGTGATTGAGGTACAGACTTTGAGCTTTAATTCAAGGGATTTAACAGAAGTACCGGATTAACTGTTGAAGAATTAAAGCCATTTTTCATACCCAGTCCCCCATTTTCAGAGACTGAGAAGTAATTGGAAGTTGACTGAAAAGTAGTTCCTGTTCCCTCATTAGTCCATGACAAATTAAGCTTATTGAAAGATGTGGAGCTGATTCCAACTACTAAACTTCCATTTGGAGCTCTCAATATGAGGTCCAAAGAGATGTCAGTGCAAATGATGAGTGCCATCATTAGGCAAAAAATACATCAATAAAATAGAAATAAACCAATCAAAGAGACTGCAGAAACTGTAGCAGTGACCAAATCTACAATCCAGTACATTTTTTAATGCACTCACCAGCTCAGTAACACCAAAGATACCTGAACAAGCAAAGAAGAAAGCTATATTACAGAATTCCTTCCTTGGTTAAGAAAAATCCATTCAAGTTAGGGACACTGTTGAGGAGGCTGCTGCATCACTGTCAAAGTCTAAAAGTCAAGACACAGCTTCATGGATTAAAACACAGTGTTTACAACATGGTGCAAACCACTGGTTATGCTCAAGAAGAGGAAGGCAAGATTAGACATTTCATGACAAGATGTTGTCTGTGATCTCAAATTACTTTTTACTTTTGTGTTTCTATGTCATTTGCCTTCTGGCCTGTGTGTGTCTTTCATATTCAGTGTTATTCTACAGCACTTTGGTCAGCCCTGTTGTTGTTTTTAAAAGTACGTTATAAATAAACTAGAATGGTAGGGTCTCAGGTCCCCCTTACATCATCCTGATGCAGGTGAGGGCCAGTTCTTCTCAAATTGCATCTTGGCTTCTACTTTCTAGGCGTTTTTGCAGAAGAAGGAATCCAACTGGGACTGGCTGGACTAGCTGGCTTTGTTTTCCTCTTTAAAAAATATTCACATAAATAAGTGGTCGTGTCCCAGACTAATCAGATACAGTATTAAAAGAAAGCTTAAAATGATTCTTAAACTGGGACACAAAAGTTGTTTTACATACACTATGATAATGAATACACACAGATTTAAAAAGTAATCTTGCTGGGTGCAGCTCTACAACGTATAATTTTCCTTTTAATTGTTCCAGTTTTGCCAAAGTGATGTGTTTGTCTTTCTGGGAATGATAATGACATGACTGAAAAGTACCAAGTTGGTAATGATAGAGAAGTTCCAGTCGTGCAGTGATAATCACTTCTACAGGATTAAGTCCTGACCCACATCAGCTGAGCATATTAGCATTCTGAGAGAGCACTGCGGCAAGATTCCATACCAAGTAAATCCCTGCAGTTCATAGGATGGGAAAGAGGAAGGAAACATAGGACTGGTGGAGAGGAAAGCAGCAAAACAGACTGAATATGTGTGAAAGGCTGCTTCTTTCTTGTGTCAGGATTTCCACGTTTGCTGCATGCATGTTTTGTGGCGTGCGTTATAAGATCCTTCTCTCTGCAAGCCTGTGTTTGAAACCGCATGCTAGGAACTGATTTGCATCTTCTGCATTGAAAGAAATGTAAGTGACATTCCCTGCACCACAGCTACACTGGGCGGCTGATATTAAAGTTCCACTGAACTTTATGTAATTTTATTGATTTTCTTTCTTTTTAAAGCCACTGGCATTTCAATGCAGATGGCCCTGCACTGCCCGGAGCGCGAATCACAAAAACACAAACATAAGCAGAGGTTTTATGCTCTCCTTAATGCACACAAGAAGTGCCTCTAACCATTTCTCTTTTTTTTTTAAATCGAGTGAAGATCCTGCTTCATGGTACTTTTCACCTGTTTCTATTTTCAATGATGGTAGACTCTTTGATCTATGATATTGTCTGAAGTTTCAAACGCTAAAACGCCTCCAGTTGTCATTTGCGTGATGGAGGATTTGAAAGTGCAGCGTCTTCTAATAATTACGAAGTTTAGCGAGCAGCTTTTTAGTGGGCCTCCGTCTTGAATCTTTCACTCAGATTTACATTTGCTGTGGGTGTGAGCAAGCAGCAGATGGTTTGTTGGAAATAATGACAACATTGAACGACTGGCCCACTCAAAACTATTAAGGGCAAATTGTTTTTTGTTTTTTGTTGTTGTTGTTGTTGTTGTTTTTTCCATCGAGAGTTTAATCATTTTGACCATCGGTGCAGTCAGTTCTGATAATAAAACAAAAAACTTAATGAATTGTGAAAGCGACAGATATGGCATCAAACCTACACAACCTTACAATTGTTTAGCCTCAGTTCTAACCTTTCCTAAAAATAGGAAACATGCCGCAGCATTTCATTGTCTTTTCTTCTTCTTTTGTTTTTTTTCCTTGTGCATGTTCTAGGCCTTCATGAATGTGCAGCACCCACAGATTTCTAACATTTTCCTAACAGGGGTAATGACATTGTTTGATAGAGTGATGAGAGCTCATGCATTGGACACAAGCCAGAAGTGGTTACAAACATTTGATCTAACTATGGTGCAAGCCATCTTTTAGGACTCACCTCCTGATTTGGACTGAATATAAAGGTTCATACATCCACATTAAGGATTACAATTAATTAAAGATGTATAGATCTTTAATCAGTGGACTTCAGCAGTCTTTATATTAACAGGAGAAGAAAAGACACATTAACCATATTTTCTGTAAAACACTGTTTCACTGAAACGACACTGCAGACTAGAGTGTCTGCTAAGAGTAGCATCCAGAAATTAACCTGTTCCCAGTGTCTTATTTATTATTCATATTATTTCATGTGAATAGCTGGGTCGACCATGCATTTTGCAGACCAGCATCATACACAAACTTTACGTCCTGTGCTTTCTTTTTAAACATCCTTTTGACTTTCGATGTCCCATTCCCAGCTCCGCCTTAATTCCTCTTACATTTTCTTTTACTTTTTTTCCCCACAGTACTACAAACAAAACTGTGTGCATTCATGAATAACGAAGGTACAACAGGTCATCCATCACGCAGATCTGCATTGCAGTGGTTGTTGCTAAACTTCTGGGGTGACTCATTTGGAATCAAAGAAACTTTGCCTTATAAATCAGCGAGTACTTACTTTATAAATGTAGGTAATTAAAGTTAAATAACTTAAAATTAAAAAAAACTTCCTTTAGCAATTTGAAGCAAATCACACAGTGCAAATTCTCCAAAACTATCATTCAGATTTCTATATTATAAATAGTGTTACACAAAAAAGTTAATTAATAATGTGCTTAATTATTCTTGCTCGGCTCTATATTATTATTTCTTAAAAATATGAAATACAAATTTCCATCTCAATAAAAAGGTTGAAGTATATGTCTACCTCTTAACAATATTTCCCTAACTGATAAAAATATATATATTATTCAGTTCTATTCTAGCTTACTTTACCACTATTAATTACTTCATATTATATAAATTATATTACATACACTTGTATTGTAAGTGTATTTACCTTATTACTAAATACTTTTCCAAGTTGTGACATTATTTGGTTTAGCAGCATTCAGAGACGACAGGTTATGACATTTGGGTTAATGTTGAAAAAAAACAACAACATGATATTGTTTGAATACTGGTAAACAGATTGTGTTTCCAATCACTCTGGACCTTTTCTGAATAAACCAAGCCATGAGTTTTTATTAACAGTAAAGCTCACGGCCTCATTTAAAATGCTCTATTCACAATTTAAAAAAACAAATATATTTGGGGAAAAGCTTAAAAAATATCCAGTAATTGAACAATGTATTGGATGTTTTAATCATATATGCTGTTTAAAATAGTTGCGTGTAAAGTTAATTTGTCAAATAAATGGTTAGCATTAGCCACCGATATCAGGACAAAGGTATCAAAAGCACCTGAGCTGCAAATTACACACACGCAGTAAGTAACAGTTGATTTGTTGCCACATGATCCCAGAACAAAAACAACTCTGTTTGCTCGATTTGCTGTTTGGCAACAAAAATCGCCATTTTTTTTGATCTGCTGTTCATGTGTTTGTTTATGACTGGCTGCCTGTTTGGAGAAAAATGGATGCTGGTAGCAAAAACTTTGTGATATACAAACTATGTGTTGAATTTTTCTTTGGAAAAGCATTTATTTGGGTGTTGAATACAAAACAAATGACTTTTTTGTTTGACAGCATACAGTAAAAATGATGACAGCTTCCCAGCTTTAACGACTCCAATCCGTTAACTAGAGTCATTGCACATAAAAACAATTAAAAAGCTTAACTATATTATATTTAGTGTATTTCATTGGGCTGTGGCACTTCATTCTCATTATTGTTAGGTCGGCTGCTTGACCTTTGTGCTGAGCATCTTCATGACAACTAAAATCCATATGTAGTTAGCAAATATTTAGATCATATAACATGTCTGTTTTAGAGTTAAAACATCATATTCACATAGTCAGGAAACAGATGAGTATCACTATTAGATTAATAGAAAGAAAGGTACTTTTTAAATAAAGATTTTGTTGATGTGAGCATGAATTGCACTTGCTAACTGTGGTGTAATGTATTTAATGAAAATATAACCAGAACGTAGGTAATTTCTGATTAACAGCCCTACTTTAAGCCAGATTTTAGAAATATAGGACACGATGTTAATCTAATCTGTCTATTTTATGCATTGTAAATTTGTATCTTTATGAAATAAACAGTTGCTCCAAGCACATGCAGAGCATGAACACATGCAATATGCTGTTTAGTTTGCTTAACCAGTTGACCTAATTTACACGCATTTATTTGCATGCGGATGAGCACTCATGCAAGCAAACAATGTTCATTTTTTGGTGATAATTGAAAGACTTTTTTCCCCCAGATTGTGGATAAGCAAAGTGCACTTTGCAGTTACTATAGAAACCAGATCCCAGTTGCATTCTTCAAAAGTATTGATCCCAAGGACCTAAAAAGTGAAAATAGGATATCATGCAATGTGTTTAGTTGCCTTCCAAACAAAGTCCTGGCAAGGACTTGTAGTTTGGATCGTCGAGAGAATAATCTGTTAGATTTCTGACAGTTAAGAAGTGACATTGTTACAGTTAAAGGTTATGGTCAAATTGACAGAAACTGAATAAGAATGACTGATGAGCCATCGAGATAAGGATTTATGCAGTGCAAGTCATTTAATCTCTTTTAGAGAAAAGGAGGCACTGATTGATGCTGTGCTCACCCCATCGCGTGATGGAGCATGTGTATTCTTGTAGGTAGACACACACACACACATGCAAATACACACACAAATCAAACCCATCCTGCCTCTCACAGGAAATCATTGCAGTAATTAACGTCCTAGCGCGCTCCCTCATTGCGATTCTGATTGGCTGAAAGTCACAGATCCCTCAGGTATTTTGCAAGAGTGAAATTATCCCAGTGCTTGCCAAGTACCATGGGACACCATCAGCCTGTGTTAGTGTGTAAACATTTCTGTTTTCCCCAGTGCCCCTGTCCCAGTGTCTCCAGCCCACATGGCACAAGTCATTTGTCAGCCTTGATTTAGATTTCTCAACACATAGGCCTCCTGCGGCCGAAGCTCAATCTGCGCTCCTACTCAAAAGCCCAAAATTTACCGGACATGGTCTTGGCGAGGCAGGGGAGGGTTGGTGTGAAGAACTGGATGATGAGTCATAAATTGAAAAACAGAGAAAGAGTGGACAATCGAAAGAAGCGTGAGGTGGGGAAAAAACAAAGAAAGTGAGGAGGGGTAGTGAAGTCTGTGAGGTGGTTTTGACTCAAGTGGTATGTTGAGATTTCAGGGTTAGGCTACAAAATGAGAGGGTGAGAAAGAGTATGGAGTGCTAGAGGTGTGATAAGAGGCAGAGCTGTGGAAGTGACGAGAGGAGGGCACCGCTTTGTTATAGGAAGGAGTGTGTGTGTGCGTGAATGTATATTTCTGGATGTGTGTGGATGTGCTTTGACGGGTGCATAAAAAGAGGGAAGGTAGAGGAAAAATGGGATTTTGGTGATGCTGAGAAGATGAGTGAAAGCTTTAGAAGAAAACTCAGAGAAAGACTACAAAAGAATGACATACAGAAGGTTTATCTCTTCATGAAGTGGACATGTGGGATCTCTAGAAATGAAATAAAAGAAATAGTATTAACCTCTTTTTGTGTCAAGGCAACAAACCCTTTTTTTTCTATAGCAAAATTACAAAGCTTTGATTTCCTAACTAGCTTCAGCTTATCTGATATAGCAGCAGATGTTCTTGGGGATCATTACATTATTCTGTTTTACTGTGTTCAGCTATAATTAAAACAAAAATTTAAAATGGAAATTTGGAGAATGCATAAATACCTCCGGGTCTTTCATCTGTTATTCTTGCTATGAATGTTGATTTCATGACATTTGTGTGAATAAAAAGTGACCTGTTTCAGGTTTTGGAAATGTGTTATATTTCTTTTTGCAGGTGTATAATCTGCATGCTTTTGTTTGAGTTCACAACGCTATACTGAAAATCATTTGCACCTGGTCATATGATTGCATCTGCAGAAAAGAGTGAACTCTCCTTACCATGGGGTCAGCACAAAGTTGCATATCTGCAACTGCTAAAAATAATTTGTCTTAGACTCTGAACAATGTTTCAGCCATTACAGTCACTTTCTTCTCTACCCTGCTTTTGTTTTAGGATGTGTGCGTCTTGAAAATATGCTATAACGGTGTACTTTCTTGGTTTGCTGAATAGCCTGAGAGTCCTAATAGAGTTATTTCTAACTCAGTGACCTTTTCTGTATATGTCCTGCTACCCACTGAAAAATCCACTGCTGCATTACTGTGGACTTTGGTGAAGAGGCACTTAACATTGCATCTATTCCCCGACTTTGGTGTTCCTCTTGTCTCTTCAAAATCCCTAAAAGCAATCAGGACTCAGCACAGCAAACCTTAAATTTAAATTTAGGCCTCAATTTGTTTGATCATTTCTGTTAAAATAAAACTTTACACTGTTGCAGAATCGTTCTTTTTTCTGCAGTTTATCCATATTTAGTTTTTTCTTGTTTTAACTCATTAACACGTGCCTTTCCTGTCTCATTAATACCTCAGCAGGTTTACTACCCTTCCCACGCACACAGAGTTTTATCCCCCCGCCCCCTCCACACACACACACACTTGTCTTAACTTTAAACTACTGTATGACACCTACTGTGTTACAGATTATTTCTTACAGCTCTCATTAATTCCAAACAGAGCTCTTATAGCTGGTTTGTATAAGAGTAGAATAATCATATTTTGCAATCATTTCACACGCCTTCAATGATTCTTATTGAGCTTTCTCAAAGCCCAGACAGCCTTTAACTTAAAACATATTTTAAAAAATGTGATCATATAAAAATTAAGCTTTCTTTAGTCTGTTTAAAATACATTTTTATACATTCTAAACTTTCTTGAGGCAGTGCTTTGTATTTTAGGCTGGATATATGGATGTCAGTAAGGGAATAGAGGGCTTTTCTGTTGACATAAGTTGGATGACACAAATGTTTGAATAGGATTTGATAAAGTCACTTGGGATACGGTTGGTTAACAGTGATGGTCTGTGCTGGTGTGACCTAACCTTAGATACTGAGCTCCGGTTTTAATTGAGTTAGTCAGACTCCGGTTGGTATTCCGGTCAGTGGGTCAGTGCCTGCAGCCAGGCCCCTGTTGGGCCATTCGTTAAAGTGATGTTCTTCGTCAAGTGTTCAAATCTCACCATTTAATTGGCATCCAGTTCCCTGGATAGGAGCCAATTACAGATCCCTCTATATTTGACTTTGTATCTCTGTGCTTATCCATTAGCTGCAAAGTTCTTCTATCATTTTCCTCCCTGCTCCTTTCTTCCTTTTGTTTCTTTACATTATTGTCGTCCCAACACCTTCAATTTTTTTTTTCAAAATAAACGGCAAAGTGGGAAAAAAAGCTTTCTCGAGGTTCCTAGAAGGCAGTTTATGACACCCACTGACACTGAATGAAAATTGCATTTATTTTTTGTCTCTTTTTGACTATAAAAGGAGATTTTACATGAACTCAGATTAGTAGGAAAAGTGATTCCAAAAACCCTCTGGTGTAAAATGGAAAGGGGAGATGTGGGGCCGTAAGAAATAATAAGACATGGGTAATGAAGGCACTTTGTGAGAAAGCAATTCTAAATCGAGTGTGCAGAAAGGTTAGAAGACCAAAGGTTTGAAACGTGGGTGAGTCGGCATGTTTTGTGAAATTTTATTTCTGTTCCCACGGTGGACAGTTTCATACTGGATGATCAGAACGTTGAAAAAGCTGATTTTTGAGAAAAAGTTGGGGCATGAGCACTTGTTGCCACACTGATAAAAGAACATTTATTAAGTTCGCTATCACATAATCATATAATCCCCCACAGTGCCTCTTGTGGTATAATGAGCCTCTGTGTTTCCCTTCCTCGGACAAAGCACCTATTATGTCATCAAAAAGGGACGCTTAGCAGATGAAAGGGGAGATGAAAGCGAGGGCACCAACTACCTGTTCACAAAGGCCGTAATTTTTACCGGTAATTAAAGGCTTACATTTCCCTGATGGATCGTCGGGGGCCACAGAACAAACGAGGAGAAGGAGCAACAGAGAGGGAAAGACGCAGGATTCTCCTCTGTTAAAAGCTCTCAGGCTTGTAATGGTAATTAAGGGCTTGTCTCTGGAGAGGGCACGATATTAGAGCTGCAGAGAAGCTGAGGTGGCGGAGGGGGTGGGCCCTAACTCTTTTATGTTCTCATTGCCCTTACTCATTCCTCCACTTATTCTGCCCCAAATCTTCCAATCCATCTTTTTACTGTACTTCTCACCCCTCGATATCCCCCGCCTCACACCGACTTCCGCAATGCAGAGCAAAAGTAATCAGTTCAGCCAACGTCATCGTTCCACATCAGCTCACCAGAGTGCTACGAACAAATAGCCACATCTTTACATACAGTGGAGCTTTTTTCACAGATTCCAAGATGTTCGAAACGCTGCACAAACAAGCGGAGGACTTTTCAGTTTGTCAGGAGTCAGAATTTTGTTTTGACCCTCCTCCAAGCAGAGCCAGCTTTGATTGCTGCTCACTGTCAATATATCCACCAGGATCCTGATGTCATTACAGTACGTATCTTTACTGTATTCTCTGTCCTGACGGAGCCTGCTGAGCTGCTGCTACCTCGCACGGTAGGTGTAGTCATGGTAACCTGCAGGCAGCTAAAGAATAGAAATGTTGACAGACAGATTTGGACTTTCCTGTGCTCCAACTCCCCACTCCTGAAACAGTAAACACACTTGCCTGCTTACGGTTCTCTAGAGATTTCACCTCCTGCATCGAGAGATGAGCACGGACAAGAAGCGGGATCAGGTATTTTTAGCAAAGGGGACTGGAATGAGAATTTCAAGGAGTCACCCGGGAATGCTGAATAGCTGTCATTCACCTTCTTTTCTCAATGCCGCCGTTGTCGTTACTTTCCGGCTCCCCTTACTCTTCCTCTGTCTCCCATCCTAGCCTTGAAAAAGGCACGTGTTTAAGGCATTCTACAATGTGAGTGTGGGGTGAATATGAGGCTGGATATAGTTTACAGAGTAGGCGCGCTCAGAAAATGTATGGCCTATCCATTTTTAACTACTCAAAGGGACGTTATTACATGTGCAACACGTGCACACACACACAATACACATCACAATGCACCAGCCAAAGAAGGTTTGACATGTATCATAGTTTTGTTGTTTTCCAACTTGTTCACTCTCTTATCCTCTCTCTGTGCAAAAAAGGATTACACAGTACTGTGTGCACTTTTTCATGCTTGTTTCACACCTTGTGGGGGAAGAATCATGACTGACAGGACTTGTATCAGATTCTCCTGCAGAGATATCCACAGGAAATCTTCACAAACCCTTATTTCTCTCTCTCTCTCTCTCTTTCTCCCGCTCCCTCTCTCGCTCTCTCTCCCCTTCCCTCCCTCCCCCTCATATATGCATATGCACACACTAACACTTTCTTCTTGGCCATTTTATTGAAAGCTTAAAATACCCAGACTCCGAAATTTAAGCCTGTGTCTAAAACTAGGCTGTGGGATATTGCTGTTTGCCATAAAAACCTTGTACAATAACTCAGCTTTTGGTAGTTTGTCCATTCGGATGGATTACAAGGACCTATATAACAGTGGGGAGCAGAACGATTCTATTAATATCTCAGGAGAAAAATATATTGCAACAATGATATTGTACAGCAAAAAGAAAAGAAGGGAAACACTGCATGGCTCAGAGGGCTTATCTGAAAGGTGCTTTTCAGTGCAGCAGGTGAAATCTTTAAAAAAAAAAAAAACGAGTTGTAGAAGCCCTCTTATTTCAGGTAAAATTATATAGTTCAAGTTTATTCTTTGAGGGAAAACAGACGAGTGTGTATGCGCTCTAAGTCTTCTTTGGGGGTCTGACAAGAATTAAATATCAGCCTGTGGTGGCAATCAATCAACACATGTGCTATGATATGTAACCCCTGGAAGGTGCGCAGCTTATTAAGGCTGTATTTAGGTCGGGTGGGTTTGAATATTGCAGCAAATATTGCCAAAGTGTTGATGCGGCTTCTGCTTTTGGATGCTTGACTTTCACTGTACAAATTGATCGACATGTTGAGTTTGTAGAAAGCTGTTTTCACGTTCATCTGCTCCACATGCACATATGGGCCAGTGCTTGTGACATCACAACCGACGTGAAAGCCAGTGATGGCTACCCAAAAAAACAAATTACACAAGCACAAGTGTAAAATTGAAATCTTTCGTGCACAATACTGTGCGTAGGGCCCTTTATTTTTTTATGTGAGAGAATAAGCAGGTGTGTTTGAGAGTGCTCTTCTGTTTTTAAGTGAATAATATTTGTTGGGAACCTGTTATGGACAGCGTGCCCCTTTGGGGTTGCTTCAGGAAGGGCATCTGGTGTAAAAAGCTGCCAAATCAAATATGTGGAGCTAACCGCTGTGGACCCCTTGTGAATAACGGAGCAGCTGAGCTTTATAGCAGTTCTTGTATAACATTGTAATTAAAAGTCCTCCTTCCAGTGAACAAGATGTATGAAAGAAGATTATACATGTAGCTGATTCCCTTTTCTGAATGAGGACGCTAAGATGGCCGGAAACAAGAAGACTGACTGTCATATTAATACATTTTTATTCTGCTGTTTTTGTTTGATGTGTATGATTTTATCACAGTAACAGCATTTTTTCATTGTCAATTCCATGTTTTCTCTACACTTCAAATAGTCTATTTATTATTTTAGGGCCACCCCTTCCTAAAAATTGGCAAAGTGCATCTTCAGGGTGAGAAAAAACACTCACATGTGATGTGCAAGACTGTGCCTTACCTTGAAAACGAAGTACCGAGAAAACAATTGTGCTGAGGACTAGAGTGTGTTATGAAACATCAAACCCACTCTGAATATGACTTTTTCAAAAGGCTCTCCGGATTGTTTCTTATCCTACAAATAAAACATGATGGTGGCTGTCACACGCAGTAACAGCACACAACTCCGCTCTAAGCAGTGGCACGAGAACGACACGTGTATTCAAGGAGAATGAGTTGAGACGGAAAAGAAAGAACTGACACGATGTGTATGTGTGTGTCTGTTAGTTTCTAATCATGTTCATATATGCATAGTGTTATTGTTGGGGGGGGGGGGGGTTCTGTCTGTCTGTCTGTTCATTCATCTGCCCCTCTGTCGGCGTATCTGTCAATCTCGCTGTGTGCTCTGTGCATCTGTGCTGAGTTTGGACAGCATCTGCAGAGTGTTTTCTGTGCAAGGTTTGTTTTCCTCTCCTCTGGCTTGGAAAGTATTCCTCTGTGTGAATCTGAGTGCCAGCTCTGTGAGGCCTAATTATCCCAAATACTGTGAAATCAGCTAAACATGCACCAAGAGTTGATGCAAATCAAATTTATGACCCTGTGCAGCACACATTATTTTATAGTCTTTAAAAATTTGATCAGCATTTCTGGTTTCACTCAATCATTTATTGCATTTCACAGTAAAGGCCTGCCCAGCATGAGGGTTGGCTTGTTTTTTGGCTGCTAGGTTTCATTCCACTATATTGTCTAATAAAGAGCTTCTTTTGTGATCCCTTTGAAAAGTAAAATGTGTACCTATCCTTATTTGACATGAATATATTTAGTGTGCTCTAAAAGCATTCAAAAAGCTCATTCATTAAAGTTGCTGTAGACATAAGTGTTTCCCAAATAAATGTAATGTAGTATAATGGGCATTATAAATTCTAGTGGCTGGTAAAAACTGAACAGCTTGTTACTTTACAGAGGTTTTGTCACAATGTGCCGATAAAGTAGATATTTAATCCACAGAAGACAGAAAACGAAAAATTTAAGCTGCTATTAATTCCCTCACCCCGAACCAGTCACAGTAGATGGCGGCCCCTCAATGACCCCGAAGTTTTCTTCCTGTTAAATAGGAGTTTTTCTTTCTCCCTGTTGCCAAGTGCTTGCTCGTAGGGGGTCACGTGATTGTTGGGGTTTTGATATTGTACGGTCTTTACTTTGTGATGTAAAGCACTGATGTTGTCACAAATTGGCACTATGCATCCATCCATCCACTTTCGCTTATACAGTTCAGGGTCGCAGAGGAACTGGAGCCTATGCCAGCTACCATATGAAATTAAACATTGAAATAAATTGAAAATTTATTTAATTTCCCCAGAAGAACAGTTTGTAATCTGAACCCAAACTGTTTAGTTGCAGTATATATGTATAGCATATATACTGGCCATTATTAGCTATTTGCCAATATATCAGTATCAGCATTGACAACACCCAATAAATCAACATTTATAAAGTAAAGATGAGTTGGTAGAAACACTCTTCAGCCGTGTCATGTGTTTTCATGTTGCATAGTTTGTCCACCAGAGAGCGCTCTGCAATTTCCCTGTCTGCAACACATGTTTGAAACACAACAAATACAACAACCAGCTAAACAGACCAGAGTCAGAGTGTGAAAGAGTCAAGCCACAACTAAAGATTATTTTTCCTAAATAACTAAACATACCAAATGTTAGGCAAATTTGTTTATGTTTTGTGTATTTGAAAGAAAAAAATATGAGTCGATATATCAGTATGAGTTTGACTCTGTTTGATAAATGCAGCCATTGTCTTGATAAAAGATTTGAATGAAACCCAAAGTTAAAAGAAACAACTGGTTTGTTATTTTAGTGGTAACTTCTTGCCAGTACCAATTTTACTGATGACATGACTACAAGAATTACCAACACCCAAACTAATGAAAAGTAGACATTGTGTATGCAAACTTAAAAGGTTTTGTACAACTGTTTCTCTATTTAAGCCGTTTGCTGGTGTGGCTACATTCTAGGACCTCTTAAAACATCATATTTTAAGTTTTTCAGACAGACAAATAAAAGATGCCATCTCTGAGAAAGGCATGTTCTGAAAGCTAGATTAATAAGGGCACTGGGTCCACTTTGTATAACTACATCCCATCGCCTCATGTATATACCCAGCTATAGTAATAATAGGGTCAAAATGTATTTTTATATTATACTGTTCCCTACCAAATATTTATTTGTTGCTATAGGAGGACCAAAGATGTAGTCTGTGTGGAAGACTCATAGAGACATTGGGCAGAAGTGGGAAAAAAGGGGTGGTTCTTAAGTCTAATTTCCATCAAGCGCCGTGACCAACTCTCAGCCGAGGGGAGGATGTCAATCACTCAGATTACCGGTACATGGATTTGTTCCACACCCACGCATGTGTGAAGGCAGTAACAACACACAAAGACATGCACATAGAAACGCACACTCAGGCAAACACTTAATCACGCTCTTGTGCTGTACAAGACGCGCATCCACTCAGCGGGGGATATTTTTCACGCCTAATCTTGCCAAGTCTTGTAATGGCACACTTATTTATGAACTTCAATAAATTAAAAAGAGATTTGAATTTTTGAGTTTTCACCAAAAGCTAGAATGCTTATTATTCAGGAGACATGGATGGTGGTGGTTGGTGACAGGTATTAAACCAGTGATGCTGTTACATATTATATACGACCTGTTCCCTTGAAAGCTTTTCTGAAGCCAAATTTAACTTTGGAGGGTTTTCCTGAACTTATCTTTTGCCTAAAAATTCAGTAAAAATTCACTCTCAGAGTCAAAGTCAACACAGAGATCATTAATGGAAGTTTCCAAATGTTACAAACCTCTCTGAGACTAATAACAGATTATAATAATAATGATACTGCTATTGGGTTTGACAGCATGAGAGAGATTTTGAAAAGCTGTTCCTCCTTTGCAGCTAGTACAAATGATCAACCTCATTGTTCCAGTTCTGGTTAATAGTCCTCCTACCATCTGCTCCAAGTCTGGCTGGCTTAGCATCATAATAGTTATGGCAGTCTTGCCTAGCTTAAACAGGACATACATACATATATATATATGCCTGGGTAATACTTATATGCATTTCTCTGCTGCCTTGCAAAGAGTCGTCCACCTTTCTCTTCACCTTGCCAATTAAAGCGCAGCTGGAGGTATGCATTGCACATGTAGCACCAGGGGAGCGCAAGTGTCATTTCAAATAACTTGGGTGTTATTTCAGCTGCACACTGAAGTGCTGAAAGAAAATAAGCCTCTAAAGGTATAAAAAAAAAAAAGCTGTTCAGTGTTCAATGCAGGCAGAGAACGTGGTGCATGTGACCCTGCAGACAGTACTGAACGCCATGTAATAATCAGTCGGGATGAAATTACATTCAAATATCCAACTTCAAACACACGTACAAATCAGATGTTTTAAATGGCGCAGACGATCTTTCGTTTATGATTTATTAACCAATCTTCTTTATTTTTAATAATAATATGAATAAAGATTTGTAAATCTTTATTCATATTAAAGGATAAACTTTCAGTCTTGACTTTTAAGCCAAAATAAACCAGAAGAACTGAATCAGCTAAAAAAAATCATATATCATCAAAAGCTCCAAAAAGCTGTGTAGTGCACCGCTGGTATTATTTGTTCAATCAGAGCCTCAGCAATGTTTTTATGTATTACTTGAATGTACAGGATGAGCTGATAATGCAAGAGAGCACACATGTGCCCTATGAGCACTTTATCAGACTAATTGGCCACCATCCTGTAACAAAATGTCCAGCTTTACACTGTATCGACTGTGACGATGATGTTGCAGGTGCAACACCACCCACCGGCATTCTGGAAGTAACAAAGGTGGCTGTGAGAGCGTTTCAGGGAGTGCTGCATTTGGACTAGAATAAGACAGCAGGAGGCCTTCAAGTGTTTCCTGTGATTCCCAGGCAGCTCAGTGGAGACTTCCTCTCCAGGCAGCGGCTGCTGGCAGCTTGACATTCCTAGTTTACAATTGATCTGAGGGATATACGAACAGCAGGGGGCAGATTTATAAACAGAGGAAAAGGTAGATACTGCATCTGGGTCACACACAGAGACACGGAGTTGCCTGTAATGTGTAATTTTGTGCCGTATGTGCATGTTAAAAAATTGGATCTGATTATATAGTAAAGTATTTTTGTACCAAGTTCTCTGTACATGTGCATGTGAGTGGTTGTGTTTGTATGTGTGTGTGTTGCACGCAGGAGGTTCCTATTTTGTAGGTAGAGCGTGTAGCCTTTGTAGAGCCCGGCTGTGCACAAATACCAAGCTGAGAGAGGCTGTTGAACTTTGGAAATGTCAGACACGGCTCCTCACAGACAGCGCTATCAGTTCATTCCTGGGTGTCCTCCCATCCTCCTTCCCTGCACGCCACAAAACTTTCCTTATGCTGAGAGAGAGAGACCCGCTGAAATCTTTTGTAGCTGTGTCTCGGTTGTTGACAGGAGGAGCACAGAGAAAACGAGCTCTTAGTTCAAACACAAACAATCTTCTAAAGAATAACCCTTGTCGGCACAGCTCTGAAGATGTGTGACCGGTGGCACAGCCGGGGCATCCCAGAAAAAGGTGGTGGGCTACACTGTGGTGTGCAGTGGGTTCAAAGATCACAGTGAGGGAACAAAGAAAAAATCCTTGTATAATATGTAATGCAAGAGAAGAGACTTGCAGTAAATCCTTAAATATTTAGTTTTGACTCTTACAAAAAAGATCTGACTTAGACGTAGTTGCTTTTGAAGTTGGTGTTAAGTAGCAGAGTTTCCCTTGGATTCCCAACACAAGTGCTGTAACATACTAATCGGGATTAACAAATGCAAACCTTGCACTGCGGCTTGTAAATCCTGCTGCGAAACAGGCAAAAAGCATCTGCGTCATCCCCCCAGCCTCTTCACGTCTTTCTCCCGGCGCTTCCCAAATCACAGATCCGACTCTCCTGAGAGGAGTCCCCACCCACTTTACAGTATGTGCTACGGGATCAAATCATATGTATATTGTTTACACGTCGCTTGTGGTTTGCCGAGATTACTGCGCTCTGGGCGTTTAGTGAATGCCACCTCGCTGGAACGAAAAATAAATGCATTCACAGTGTATGCCAGCCACGCTTTAGCTTTAGTTTAATACATGCAAAGTTCATGGACACTGAAGTTCTTGCATGATTGATGACGTGTTGCCAGCTTTAATCAGCTCACAGTTGTGCTGCTTGTAATATTTGATTCATTATGTATATATGTATATTTCTTTAATTTATTTATTTATTTATTGCTTTTTATCTCAGATTCATTTATGATTTATCTCTAGGCTTTCTCGAATTATAAAAACGCTGCCAGCAGCTTTAGTGCGGTAGATTTCAACTGAAACTTTTTTAATTGGTAGTGAAGTATCACCTTTTCTTCCATGCAAATACTTGCCCTCTGTGTTGAACCACAGAGATAATCCTTTCATTCACAGAACCAAGAATCCATTGGCTCCCCAGTGACAATTACTTCTTCCCTCCACATATCAACTCGCAGCAAACTGTAGTTGTTGACTCCTCACCTCCCTTCATACCCATCAGCAGCTCTAAATAAAATGATGTGTCTGTCTCCGCTCACTTCCTTTTGCCTTATTTTTTCCAATGCACTGTCTCCAGGGGGATTCTGGAAAGCTCTTGAGTGCCCTCATGTGTTCATTACTTGCTTTATGATCAGTGTGCTTTGTGTGTGGCCAAATGGGCATTTAAAGCCGACGTTGAAAAGAAAGCCTGTCTCCTTAAATAGCAGACGCACATCCCCCAAACTAGTTGAGGATGGGCATATTTTCACTTTCCCTCATCAGACGGCATTTGTGTGCAGATTTGCAAAGTGTGTATTTGTGAGTCTATGAATGTGTGAAGTGTGTGTCACACCCTATGTGTGTATGACGCATAAAATAAAAAGAGTTGGTAGAATTGGAGTATCTGTGCGATATCACTGACTTTAAAGCCCTGCATAGCATTTGACACAATATTTTTTCAGGTTGTGCATGTGAGCTGTATGCCTTTAACACAACAGCAAGACCATCGAGCATGACAGCATGTCATCTCCTGTTTTGTTTTGTGGTTTTTTGCAGGAAGCGCCCTGAACCTTACCTGCCGGGCATTTTTTGGCTACAGCGGCGATGTCAGCCCCCTCATCTACTGGATGAAGGGGGAGAAGTTCATAGAGGACCTGGATGAAGAGAGAGTCCAGGAGAGCGACATCAAGTAAGGAACACAGGGCTACAAATCACCTCCCTGGACTTGGCAGTAATGAGGAATTAATAGCAGATGTAGATAAATTTACCCCATAATATTAAAGGACGATGCAAATGGTTTCGCATCTCTTAGCCCATTAACTCCAAATTGCATACACTAAACCAACCATTTTCCAGAGATGTATTCCCTGCCTTCTAAGCAGCTGCTCTTTTCAATTAATTACACTACAGCATGAACACGATGCAGAGGCTTGAAATTTGTTAGAAACTGTAATTTATTTGTTTTATTACCTCTGATATATTTTTTGTCAGTTAAAATACATTATTGTCCTGTGGACACAAACACTGCTGTACAAAAAAATGTAGATGAATGTAAAAAAACAATGTGAGGACACCTTCAAAAGTTGGCCTATAAGTCAAGTAATTTCAGTCAAAGTGCTACAAAAAGAAAAAAAGCAACCCTGATCTAATCGATATTTGGTATCTCATGCCTCTCATGCCTGGATGCAGCTTCATCTTCATCTCTCTTATTGTAATTAGGCTGTTATTTATGATCATTATGAAAACTAATAAAAATGTATGACTGAAACATTCAACATTTAAGCGTTCCTCATAATAGAAATGTGCACTCATAAACTCTTTCTGTTAGTTTAGAAAAAAAAGAAGAAGAAAAAAAAGTTTTGACTTGAAATCTGGAAAGAAATCGTGGGGTATTAAAGTGGTTGCCTGTGTCTTACTGGGAGCTGCTGTCTCTCCATGACCAGCGCTTTTCCCTCTCCTTATCTCTGACAGAGCAGGATGCAGCACAAGCCCTGAGAATAGATTGAGATGATGCTGAACACATTTGTAAAAAGCAGTTTATATAACTTCACCTCGCTTAAGGTCTTTGTGCAACATTGCAAAGACTCCACTGACAAGCCTCGCTCCGGAGGCTGTGAGACATTTAAAACAAGCCCATCTTCGTGTCGCTCCCCTCCTAGTGGTGTAGCACATTTAAACAAGGCCATTCTCTGGTCCATGTGCATGTTTCCCATTAGAGCTGTTTGGAGAGGCTGCAGCTCCTGGGAGACAGCCCTGTCAGATGGTTAACAACTGCCATTTTTCACACCGCCACCACTATGCTATCTCCCCCGCTGCACCCACCTAGAGCAGCATGCAGATGGGCCATGGGGAGCTGAGGAGAAGTGCTAGAAGGGAAAGAGAGAAAGAGCGGGAGAAAACAGAGAGGAAGAAAACAGGAAAGACGAGTGAAACGAGTTGAGAAATATTCACAAATCAATGAAGAGTAAAGTGAAGAGGGATGTTATCATGAGTTGTTTAGCACACTGGTATGAGTATGCAGAAGAAACAGATTGCTGTTTAACCAACCCCTCTCTGCCCCTGCCTTTGTCACCAGGATTCCTCCACTCGCTGGCTGAGGGGTGATCATTTTAATAATTTAAATCATATTTCATGCAGGAGATCAATAATATATCCGATTATCCACTTTCTCCTACTGATGCTGCTCTTGAAGGATTCAGCAAACGACTTGATTTTACTTAAACGCACACAGCCAGACATGTATGAGGGTCAAAAAATGACAGGAAATTTAAAAAAAAACCAAGTATACAAGAAGCTAAACACAAACTAATCAGTGCTTCCCCTGCAGTCAAGCTCTTTCTCCCCTTTAAATGATACGCTGGGCATGTTTTCTCAGGGTTACCTCGCTTTGTCAGCCTGCCACCCACATACTTTTATTACTAATGCATCAGCAGCCAAACTTAAGTTTAGAGAAGAGCACTCATACCTTGAGAACAGACTTACTGCAGGCTTTTATTTACCCAACTCTCAGCCTATTGATTTGGTGGAGTTCATTTCTGTGGCAACCCGAGCCCATAAATTCTCATTTGCGCCATTGGGACTGGGCTGTTGCTGTTATCATGGCATGGATGACTAGACATCAGCATTGTATGCAGAGATTAATAAATTAACAAAACAAATGCGTCTCAGCATAAAAAAAAAAGGTGATCAATACGTTATCGAGTGGCTTCAGTTGATGTTTTGCAGGTGTACGTGCACTTGAATATATGAAAGAATTGAATACGCTGGAAATTGATCACTAAATGAGCAAACACAGAGGTTTTATCAATGAGGAGGGGAGTGGATGTACAAGGGAT
Organism: Copadichromis virginalis; assembly: GCF_057382275.1. Classification (NCBI taxonomy): domain Eukaryota; kingdom Metazoa; phylum Chordata; class Actinopteri; order Cichliformes; family Cichlidae; genus Copadichromis; species Copadichromis virginalis. Next base: position 19,138,793 of record NC_140633.1, read on the forward strand.
AAAGAAGAAGCCATAGCTTGAGAAGAAGTTTGCAGTTTACTCCTTCTGCTGAGGCTATATCAATAAACTCGGTCACTCGTGAAAAAGCAGAGGGCATCCTGCAAATCCGACCCTGATGTACCAAAGTAGGAACAACTTCCTGTGTATCGGTATCCCAGCCGTTATGTGTCCTTCAGCTCACATTTGTGACTATGACCCTGTTTACACTTGGTTTTAAAATGTATGCTGGGTGACTGGGTCACAAGTAGAGAGCCAAGATGTGTCATCATTTCATTAGCCTCTAAGGTTTCCAGCTAACCACAAGTTCAGCCTTTGTTACTGTGCAAATTCCACTAGAAGGTGAAAGGACAGCATTATTTTGTCTGTCTGTTGCCATTCAAGCGTAAGATCAGCAAGAGCTAGCAAAGAGAACAAAATGTTTGTCCTTCAGTGTTGGCATATTTACTACTACATCCTGATACGTTGCTCATGTTAGGACACATTAGCATTTACAGTACAGTGATATGAGGCCAAGTGCATTTAAAATCACCTCAGCAAAGTGGCCTGAATGACCGGATCAAAGCAGCACCTTTCACGATGTTGTTTATTTATCATTGTCCACATTTTAAAACCAAGTGTGAACTCCATTCAAGGTTCACATAGTCATTATTCATCAGGTTCAATGGCTGTGTTGTGTCACATGGTGTAAAATGTGAAACAGAAGACACCACGCCACTCACACGCTACACTTAAAAATGAATAATACTATGCTGTGAAGCTGCTCTGTAAAACTGTAGTCCAAGAGTTAAAGCTAGAAGTACTGATTGGAGAAATATGCCCACAATTACTGTTTTCCCATGAACTCCAGACAGTGTTGGGGGTAAGCTGGGTTGAGATGCTGTCTGGAGTCTGAGTTTGCACTTTCCCACAAGGGGAACGCAGCAGGAGACGGTCGACTTCAGTCACATTCTCACTTCAGGAAATATTGGTGCTGCCCAGACGGAGCATGCAGGAGACAGGCTTGCTGTGAATTCACCTGACTATTATCTGAGCTATTCTCATGCACACGCTACCAAACATTAAGACTTTAATGGATACTTTATTGATCCCCATGGGGAAATTACTTGTTTTTCTCTGCATTTGACCCATTCACTCTGTGAAGCAGTGGGCAGCCCACTAAGCAGGCGCCCGGGGAGCAGTGTGTAGGGACGGTACCTTGCTCAGGGGTACCTCAGGGTAGCCGTTAAGTGGATTCGAACCGCCAACCTTCCGATCATGGGGCGACCACTTTACCTACTGAGCTATCCCTGCCCCTGACCAGGGAGTTGGCGTGTTAAGGAACATTTAATGTCCGATCCCATTTATTTCTTCACATGCACCCCTGGCAGTGACTTTAGTTATAGAGAAATGGACATGGCCAGTAAAAATACTCAGGTAGGCTGTGATGTCTAAGCAATGCTCAGCTGATATTAAGTGGCCTTAAGTGTGCAAGAAAATATGAACAAAACAGGATGGAGTTATGCTTTTATGTTGTTTACACCAAATTCTGACCTGAACATCTAAATGTCACAGCAGAAATCAAGACTATTTTCCAATTTTGGTGATCCCATGTAAAATATAGCCTCAATTTCCTTTTCTTAGCTAACAAGAGTGGAATCAGGTGTTCTCTTCTCCTGTTGTAGCCCATCTGCATCAAGGTTGGGCATGTTGTATATTCAGAGATGCTCTTCTTTGGTTGTAATGAGTCGTTACTTGAGTTACTGTTGCCTTCCTTTTCAGCTGGAACACAACACTGGTGATTTTATCTGACATCTGGCATGAAAAAGATGTTTTTGCCCAGAGAACTGCCCCCTAATGGATATTTTCTCTTTTTCAGACCAGTCTTTGTAAACCATGATTGTGTGGGAAAATCCCAGTACACCAACCACGCCAGATTCAGAGTCACTTTTCTTCACAATTATGAATTTCCTACTGAACTGATCAGATTATTTTTTCCATTAGTTGACTGGTTAATAAATATTTTTTAGAATAGTGAGTAATGTTTCCACAAGTTCTCTGAACAATTATCAAAGTAGTTACCAATGTTTTTCTTAGATTTTTTATGCAAAAGTTTTGACTTGCAAAGTAAATCGTAAAATGCATTCAGGAAACATGATTTTGGGACTTCAGCATCTTAACCGAGGACGGTTTGGCATGCAAAGTGGATGATCCACCTTAAGTGTTGAGCCACAGTCCCATAGTACACTGCTTGAGTAAGCAATACACAGTTATGGTTAGGGTCACCACTGCTTTCTGGATAGACCTGATTTATTCTCATGCCTCCTTCTCACTGCGCCTATCCTACAATAAAACAAACTCTGAATCATCAGTGCTGCCGCCGCCTCTTCACACACGGCCCATGATGCACTTTCAATTACAGATGCCAATTCTCCCAACAAGCTTTCCTATGTGCAGTTTATCAGTTTGAAGGTGAGGGAGAAGCGAGATGCTTGAGAGTCATTATCCCCCTCCCCCCCTACACATTTAAACACAAACTCACACATGCAAACACTCTCTCTCCTTTGTCCTCGTCCCACTCCTTCTCAGCACAGTAATGATAAACACACTCACATACAAACAGAAGGGATCTTTTTCTCATTTGCACTTTGTTTCCTCCAAAGAGTCATTTGTGTTGAGGGTGCTGTAAAAGTAGGCTAAGTAGTGTGTCCAAGGTATGAGGGAGCATTATCTCCCTATTCGCTCCTCCATCAGGCTCAACCAGCCCAGCGGGGGACACTCATTTACTTTATGGAATATTACTTTCTCTCCTTCTCGCCGTTACCATGGCAGCTGCTATAAAAAGATTTTCTCCTCATCGCTATTATTTGATTTCCTCCCGCACAAGCTGAGGAAGATCCCTTATTGATTTTCATTTCTCATATGTTTGAGTGCAAAGAAAGAAATTAACATACCATGAAGTACTTAATGTAACGCAAAAGGGCCTCGATCAAGATACATTTGTACCACAGGAAAACTATTTTGTATAGCTTAACCCTTGGGATTTGCAATAACACCGTATCTGGTTAACGCTGACTGATGTGCTTCGGGTCATGACTCCTGAAGACCCCATCACATGCTGAACATGAGAGTTTTTGATCTTTTTTTAATTCCATCAACTCCAAGTCACTCCCCATCCACCTACTGTGTTTGATGCTGAGAAGAATTGTTCAATACCGTTTAAATTGTTTGTCTTGCAGGGTCATCAAGGAGCATCTTGGAGAACAGGAAGTGGCCATTTCACTAACTATTGACTCTTTAGAGGAGGAAGACCTGGGAAATTATTCCTGTTACGTGGAAAATGGCAACGGCCGTCGCCAAGCTACCATCCAGCTTTTCAGGCGGGGTAAGTGCTTATTTACATTTCCTACTCCAAACTTAAAGGGACAGTTCAACCCCACCCCCCAAAATAAAAAAATAAAAATACTGATTTTTCCTCTGGCATGTAGTGTTGTTCATCCATGTACATCATTATGGTATGAGTTTCCTCATTTTCCACATATTGGCTGTAAAGATGTCTGCCTTCTCTTTAGTGTAATTGAAGTAAATAGGACTCGCCTTGTGGTCCAAAGAAAGAACACATTTCAAAGCAATATAGCTTTTCAAAAATGATGACTACAAATGTTGCTATGATCAGGTTATTGTTAAACTAGGTTTTTATTTACTTCAGAATGAAAAGAAGCATGTGTAGCTCAAAGTATCTGCTTTTATGTCTCCGGACAGGGTTCTTTGCCAATTTAGGGGGTTGCTGCAAGGAAAGGAACACACTTCAAATCCTTTATGAACAGCTATAGCTACAAGCAGACAGCAGGAGCAAGAATGCATTAAATAAAGATAATACCAGAATCAGAATTGATGAACAAATGGGTAATGATCAATGGGAGAATGTGGATTTAATTCTCCAGCTCTTGGAAAATTATGAGCCAGATGAAAGTTAATAGAATATCTGAATGATTAAACTAATTTTAATTCACACTAATTCAGATTAATTGAGACTACCAACAATATTAACTCTGAGGCAGTTGAACTTAGGCTTGATTTCCTATTGATTGTAGTTATAGGCTGGGTTCGTTCAGTTCACAAGCGGGACTTTTCAGGTCATCCAACAGCCTAATGATGGAGTAGATTCAGTAGGGTGCAGCCGTGAAATCTTGAGCATGTGATGCAAACAGACCTCAGCAGCTGATGTTGGCCCTCAGTCTTTTAGAGCTGATGTCAACTGGATTCTGAAATAGTACGTTTTATGGCTTTAACATTCATTTTAGAATAAGGAACAGCTTTCCATATGCAATTAGCAAAATAAAAATTACACCTGACTGCAAAAAAACTACTTGGTGAGCTAAATGAAACCGAATATTATAAAAGAGTTGAATATGGTGTGAGTCAGTCTTTTTATCATGCTGGTCTCATTGGGATGTCCTCTAAGGTGTGGCCAAGATTATTTGCGCCACTACGAATTCTGGGGCCACAATTGTTATTTAAATAATGAATTTTGTTCAACTTTTATTTGGACAGATCCAACCACGAAGAACAATCTTCCTTCCAACCACATAAATAAAGGCAATAGAGTTTGTTCAGAAATATGGACGTGTTCAGATGTATATGAAGAGAAAATGGGATTAAAACAGGAAGTGTATTTCAAAGGTTTATAGACTGCATCATCAGAGTATTATATGGATGACTAATCGTCATAACATCACTTCCAACATTTACAACAAGAAGTGAAAAACTGGTTTAATTATTAAATTTCATATTCCTCAATTAAATCAATTTTAAGTCAGGAGTTTCAGGCATTGTGATAATTAAAGTTTAACAAGCCTGAATGGATTATATAATATTAACGTCTAACAAGTTTCACAATGAACAAGTAATCACTTTCAGTGAATAAGTCTATTAACACTTCATTTGAAAAGTTGTCTACTCCAGGTGTGCACTCATATTTGTGATTGAAACATGAGTGATATCTCCTGTGTGTGTGTGTGTGTGTGTGTGTGTGTGTGTGTGTGTGTGTGTGTGTGTGTGTGTGTGTGTGTGTGTGTGTGTGTGTGTGTGCTTTTAAGAGAGAAAGAAATGAGGTCCAGCAACAGAATATTAAGATATTGGTATTCGCTGTCTCTTCCTACTTAAAACGATGAGTCCTATAGAAGTTTTATTAATTCTTTTCAGCTCTTGCAGTTATAGAAATGTTTCCTGATGCTGAGCTGGGGTGTTTGCACAGTCTTCTCTAACATTACCCAAATACTAACATACCAGCCATTTAACTAACAGATTGAAATTCAATTTGTAGGTTAAATAGCTGTGTGATGGGAGAGAAGTAAGTGCATTTTATTTCTATAGCACATTTAAAACTAAAGTGCTTTACATGAAAATAAAATAGAATAGAAACAGGTTCCTATCGGCAACCAATCCAGCAAAGTTCTAGAAATGAGCATTTTTCAAGTTTAGATTGAAAAACAGTTACAGTTGATGCTTGTCGAGGGTCACTTTGGAACTAAGGTTCAACTGTGGGATAATCGGGAGTGAGAATCAGGCCATTATGATCTTGAGTACATGGACGCAATATATCTACCACATATGCAGGTGCAAGACCATTTAAAGCTTCAAACACGAACAGTGCAGCTTTGTACTAGATTATGCAATGCACAGGGAGCTTAGTGCAAGACTGCTAACACTGGACTAATTGTAAGTGGGCAAGAGATGAGTAACTCCACTATGCATTCCAGTAGTCTACTTTAGACATAACAAAGCCCTTTCTGGATCTTGTTTGGGGGTTTTGTTATGTTTTTAGTCTGGAGATTGTTCTGAGCTGGAAGAAACTGCTCTCGACCACTGCATTTATTTGTCTGTCAAATTTCAAATTTGTGTCAAACATTGTCCCAAAGTTCTTAACCTGTGTTCGTCCAGCTTGTCATTTGTATGGTAGGGAGATGGGAGGACAGTAAAAGGCATATGGTGGCATGCTGGTCTGTTAGATGGGTTTATTTCTTCCATCCATCCATTCGCTTCCGCTTATCCTTTTCAGGTTGTAGTTTTATTATAGTCAAGAATATGCAGATATTTGTACACTTAACCCAAAACTGGATATTAAAATAATCTTGATTGATTAAAATCCCTGTGGGCTTAAGGAAAATGTGTGTTAGATTTGGGGGGAAATCATCCTTTTTCTTTTTTCTTTATATTTAGTTGCTTTACATTAGAAAGCATGATATTATTTTTTCTGTTTGCCTGACAGTAAAGCCTCGTGACATATGAAATAATTGAAGCCTGGCTACATCATTTCATCAAACAGAAATATTCTAATTGATTTGCATGTTTGGTTTTTTTCATGTTTCCCATCGGCTGTGTAGCTATTTTGGTGCTCTAGTATGACTTGTCAGAAGCTCTTTTCACGCACTGGTTGTCATCCTAAAAGAGAGGTAATTTGATGGTTGTTTAAACAGCAAATTGGTCCTCAGCTTCTCCCAACAGGCCAATAAGTCCAGCATACAATTACATTTTATGCTGTTATATGTCTGTTTCCCCACTTTAATCTCTGTCTCTGCAATCATCTTTTGTAGACAGCCATTTTAGCAGTTTTCACAGACTGCAGACAACTTCATTTAGCTCTCTTTGTAAAAGCAGTTGCAAAAAAAAAGGATGCTACAAAAAGACTTCAAGGCAACACCCCCCCCCCCTCCTTCTCTCTCTCTCTCTCTCTCTCTCTCTCTCTTGCTTCTCATCCACATCTGATGTTTATTTCATGTTCTATGCTCCAAGAATGCATCACTCACAAGCCCTGCAGCAGGTCTAATATCTCTGCAGGCTCCCTTTCCTTCCATCTCGAAAGAAAGAGAGACATGAAAACAGAGAAGGCAGAAAGGAAGTGGGGGTCAGTGAAACATAAACAACTTCAAGAGTGAAGATTATTGCTGATAATGAGTTAAAAGCATTACATTTGGTTACAGTTGGAAAAGGCTGGTAAATAGCCAATTAGAAGCCCGAGAAAACATAGCTGTTTTCCACAACACACTGTCGACTGCTGCTGAAATGAAAAAAACATCAAATATAATGCACAAGCCAACATAAAAGATCTGTCTTTACAAGTTAAAGAGCTGTTTTGAAATTTGCCATATACACTTAATTCCCATGCCTCTAAGGTAAATACAAAGCTTAGCACAAAGACTGGAAACAGTGAGTTGAAAATTGTTGAAAATTAGCCAAATCATATCCACCCACATAGCTTCTTTTATAACTCTTACATTTTGTTTCTTGTATTTATTAGAAAACAAGACATGACTGGTAAATGAATGTTTAGATGTGCTTGAGGGCAGATTTTGTTACTCTCAGAAAGCAGCTTTTCCTGTTTTTAGCAGTTTAGCTAAGCTAAGCTAACTGGCTGCTGATCATGAGTGTTGGTCTTTTTCTTTTACTCTCACCAACACAGATTTAATTAGTTATCATTTTGTAATTTCTCATAACCTACTATGTCTTCGGTTAAACCTATTTTAGAATAATAATCATTAGATCCAGAAAGTGTAGCTATAGTTAAGTGACTTTTAATAAAAATAAGATTTTATAAATTCACAGTATTTCTGTTATTACTTTAATATGTACCTTTGCTGTGTCTGGGGTTATATATAGAGTAAATTGGCATGCAGCCTAGAGAACGTAGGGCCACTGTGCAGCATTACAGCCCATAGTGTGACAGAGAAATAAAGTGAACCTGCTCTAGCTGAGCCTACCAGGTAAATGCGGCTTTAATACACACCATAATTCATCCTTCCCCAAGCTAGGTCTCTGGGGAGATGAGAAGGAGATAATGGAGAGGAGAAATGAATGGAGAGACAGCAAGAAAAGTGGGCAAGGAGAAGTAAGAGAACTCTGAAGAGAGTGGGTTATGATGGCGAGGTGAGTGTCAGCGTGATGACTAAACTAAAGCCTCTTGTTTTGAAAAAGCCTCCATCCATGTCCAGAATTGTCCCAGTCCCGCTATGGATGACAGCCAAAGTGCAAAGCTGTGTCATTGCTGCACTGCTCCAAAGAAATGAACCCAGTTTCTCATTATCTCCTTTTTTTCCCTGTGTCTCTCTGCTATGTGCCCTCTCATTTTTCCCAAACTCATTATGAGACTCGTGTCTCTGAAGATTGATTCTGCTCCGCTCTGAGCCGAGCGCTGAAAATGCTGATGATCGTCCAGATTTCAGGCAAATGTAAACGTGTAAAAGTGCCTCATTCTGTGAGTTTACCTGAAATAATGAAACAAAGAGGCCAGTGTTTGAGGCCGGCCTGATGAATACTGTCATAAGAGTGTGGGTAAAAAGAAAGCAAACACTTTTTTTTCTAAAAGGACATAATAATCAGGACATAATAAAAATTATCTAGTCCTTAAAAATCTGGCCTTTAACGCAACACATACTCAGATTAGCAACAACACATGACATAGTACACTGTGTCATTATTTATTTAAGAAATAAATTAGCCAAGTTGCAGAATCGGTGTGTGAAAAACTGAGTACACCCTACTGCTTCCATAACAATTAAGAGGGTAAGAGGTGCTGCTAATCAAATGCAGCTAATTACCTGATAATCAGCAGGTCTGAGCACCTCTATAAAAGCATATGTTTTTGACTATTTGCAGGTATGGAGCATTTAGGTGTGTTTTAACACACTGACAAGGAGAAAATTTTCAGCAATGATCTTAGAGAAGCAATTGGGAAGAATTAGTAAGTTATTTACAAATACTTTGATTTTCATCATCCTACAGAAAGACTATTGGAAAACTGGGACGACAATTCCCATTCCTTCTTAGGAGTGAATATACCAGCAAATTTAAGTTCAGAATGTGTAATGTGCAAATAAACACCCAAAAGTGACAGTTTGGGCTCTACAGGCCAAGTTCAATACAATACAATTAGTGATAGACTGAATATCTATGGCTAGGTTAAAAAAAAATACCAGGATAATAATAATCTGGTAGCATGGTTGAGATTTGCAAATTTGCATTGGAATGAACCACTAGACTTCTAGAGCAATGTCCTTTGGAGTAGTGATGTTTGGCCATAATGCAATGTAGCTTAATTAAAAACAGAGCATATTAGCAAATACTTCATACCAACTTTCAGCCACGGTGGTGGAGGAGTGATGATTTGAGTTTCTTTTGCAGGCACAGGACCTGGACACCGTGCAGTCTTTGACTTGCCTATGAACTCCTCTGTATACAGTGGCTTGCAAAAGTATTCGGCCCCCTTTGAACTTTCCCACATTTTGTCACATTACAGCAACAAACATGAATCAATTTCATTGGAATTCCACGTGAAAGACCAACACAAAGTGGTGTACACGTGAGAAGTGGAACGAAAATCATACATGATTCCAAACATTTTTACAAATAAATAACTGCAAAGTGGGGTGTGCGTAATTATTCGGCCCCTTTGGTCTGAGTGCAGTCAGTTGCCCATAGACATTGCCTGATGAGTGCTAATGACTAAATAGAGTGCACCTGTGTGTAATCTAATGTCAGTACAAATACAGCTGCTCTGTGACGGCCTCAGAGGTTGTCTAAGCGAATGTTGGGAGCAACAACACCATGAAGTCCAAAGAACACACCAGACAGGTCAGGGATAAAGTTATTGAGAAATTTAAAGCAGGCTTAGGCTACAAAAAGATTTCCCAAGCCTTGAACATCCCACGGAGCACTGTTCAAGCGATCATTCAGAAATGGAAGGAGTATGGCACAACTGTAAACCAACCAAGACAAGGCCGTCCACTTAAACTCACAGGCCGAACAAGGAGAGCGCTGATCAGAAATGCAGCCAAGAGGCCCATGGTGACTCTGGACGAGCTGCAGAGATCTACAGCTCAAGTGGGGGAATCTGTCCATAGGACAACTATTAGTCGTGCACTGCACAAAGTTGGCCTTTATGGAAGAGTGGCAAGAAGAAAGCCATTGCTAACAGAAAACCATAAGAAGTCCCGTTTGCAGTTTGCCATGAGCCATTTGGGGGACACAGCAAACATGTGGAAGAAGGTGATCTGGTCAGATGAGACCAGAATGGAACTTTTAGGAACACATGCAAAACACTATATGTGGCAGAAAACTAACACTGCACATCACTCTGAACACACCATCCCCACTGTCAAATATGGTGGTGGCAGCATCATGCTCTGGGGGTGCTTCTCTTCAGCAGGGACAGGGAAGCTGGTCAGAGTTGATGGGAAGATGGATGGAGCCAAATACAGGGCAATCTTGGAAGAAAACCTCTTGGAGTCTGCAAAAGACTTGAGACTGGGGCGGAGGTTCATCTTCCAATCTAATCCAATCGAGAATCTGTGGCAAGATCTGAAAACTGCTGTTCACAAACGCTGTCGATCTAATCTGACTGAGCTGGAGCTGTTTTGCAAAGAAGATTGGGCAAGGATTTCAGTCTCTAGATGTGCAAAGCTGGTAGAGACATACCCTAAAAGACTGGCAGCTGTAATTGCAGCAAAAGGTGGTTCTACAAAGTATTGACTCAGGGGGCTGAATAATTTCGCACACCCCACTTTGCAGTTATTTATTTGTAAAAAATGTTTGGAATCATGTATGATTTTTATTCCACTTCTCACGGGTATACCACTTTGTGTTCGTCTTTCACATGGAATTCCAATAAAATTGATTCATGTTTGTGGCTGTAATGTGACAAAATGTGGAAAAGTTCAAGGGGGCCGAATACTTTTGCAAGCCACTGTACCAAAGTATTCTAGAGTCGAATGTAAAGCAATGTGTCCGATAGCTAATGCTTGACCCAAACTGGGTTTTACATCAGAACAATGGCCCCAAGCACAGAAGCAAATCTACAACAGGATGGCTGAAAAAGAAAATAATCAAAGTGTTGGAATGGCTCAGTCAATGTCCAAACCTCAAACTGGCTGAATATGTTGTTGAGAAACCATTGGAGATCTGAACATCAACAAATGCCTGCAGACCTCAATAAACTAGAGCAATGTTGGAAAGAAGAAAGGGCCCAAATTCCTCTACAGTGATGTAAGAAATTGATGAAGTCATACAGAAAATGAGTACTTCAAGTTATTGCAGCTAAAGGTATTTCAACAAACTATTGAATTATGTGGTGTACTTACACACTCTTTCTGGGGTTTGTCTTAGTTTCTATTGAATAAAAAAATGACTCAGTGTAATATTTCATGTGGTTTTTTTTAGACCTTGTAGGGACTAGATAATTTTTTTATTTTGTCCCAATAAGTAAAACCTTAGAGGTGCGGGGATGTTTATCTATTTGCAGTGACTGTAAGTGGCCACACAAAACTGTAACTGGCGTTTTAACCATGACTGTCTCAGCAGTTTTGCTTATTTTCTTGTCTGTATGTGTTGTCTTCAGCAGAGCTCATGTACACTGTGGAGCTGGCAGGAGGGCTGGGAGCAATCCTGCTGCTACTCATCTTTCTCATCTCACTCTACAAATGCTACAAGATTGAGCTGATGCTTTTCTACAGGAGGCACTTTGGCAGTGAAGATGTAGACGGAGGTAAAGACAGAAGAATGCGTCTAAAAAAATGTCTTTTGGCCTTTTAACCATTATCTTATTCACACTTTTTTCACCAGGACTTTTTTTATCCAAAAACTCAATATCAAGCAAGCCATGATGACTCCATATGTGCCTTTGCGGGCTTGTATTCATAGATCCAATGAATGTACTATTTTGTTTAAAAGTAACTACTCACTAGTAGTTACAGATGTTTACCCCAGTGCTATCTCAGTGACGGCATTTCCGCTGCTGTTGGTAAAGAGGTGCATGGTGCAGTGACTTTACCGGGAAAGGAGGAGACAGTTTTTCAATTTGTTGCCCATTTAAAAAGAGATCAATCTCAGTATGTCATGGAATGAAGCCCACCCTCTGCTGCCAGATAGTGATTCACAGCAACAAGGCAGGCTCGAAGCACCGTCTCTGAGCAACAAATAGGAGCGTAACAATCCTCAAATTGAAAAGCAACTTTCTGCTTTCTCTACAGAACATAGTTAACTTGTACTTCACTTAAGGATTTGTCTGTTTGTGTCCCAGTATGATTCCTCTGTGTTTTGCATTTTTGCTCTCTTTTCAAGAATTCTGGAAAGACAGAAGTCACCGGATTGTTTCTACAGTAGCATAAATTATCCATTACGCCCAAGACTGTAGACTCAAACTTCCACATGATTAAGTCATGCCGTCAGGGACCGCTGATACAAGCTGTTTTTGATTTTTCCAACTTTGCTAGGTGGTTAATTTGCGAGGTTGGTTGCTAATTTGAAAGCTTTGTTTGATGTTTGGATCCTATCGAGCACAGCCATGGCCCTTCCAGTAAGTTTCAAAGCTGCGCATGCTCCTCAAAAGAGTTTCTGAAGCAGTCCTTCCTCACTTTCTGACTGAACCACATTCCAGTTTCCACAGAGCATAATGACTAGGACTTAGCGAATATGGCACCAGCACTGTTCTTTTCCCTGTTATCTATTTTCTACCTTCTCAGTTCTTCCCACTGTCTTCTGGGAAATCATTTTGAGGTGGGAAGAGAGTATTGCTTCTGCATTGTTTTGGGTATTTTTGTATCTACCACAATTTATTTCTTGTATACACTACATGGCCAAATCAATTTGACACCACTAGAAAAGTGGTCTTCTCTTTTCCAAACAAGAATGATAAGCAAAAAATACATACAATAGACAATAAAAGAAATGGTTTTCTGAGTTTGGTGTGGAAGAATTTGACTGCGTACCGGAGACACTTATTGGGAACAGCATTTGCAAGAAAGGCCTTCTCCTTGATCATAAGTAGCTCACTTCATGAGCGATCTTGTGACTCACTGGAAGGAAATCCATGTCGGCAAATTATTAAATTTAACAGTTTTTTATAGAAAACAAAGTACCGAATAGAAAATGTAAACTGACACAGCAAAGCACAATCGTGTGTCCTGTAGAAAGTTACACTATAGTTTCATATTAGACTATAGACTGTATTACCCATGTTTACAGTTCTTTAACATACTTCAGTGCTTAACAAATTTATTAAAATACCATTAAGTGCAAGTTTTTTTCACACAGCTGCCCTAAGTTACCAGTATTGGTAATCATCAAAAAAGTTATGTTTCTATAATGTTAAATCCTCCAGCATGAACAAGCATTTTAATTAAAATTCTATTTTTCAGTTTTATAATTAATGTTACCTATGAATCTTCACATTCGCTGTTTTACAAAAAAAAATGTAAAAAATAATAAATCACATTATTATTATTTGATTAGTTAATGGCTCAGTTTCTGGAACAGAAAAGTTTCTAGCTTTCGCAAAGTTTTTGACAAATTTCTAAAATATTTGTGTTTTCCTGTTTTTATGGCAGGTGGTCTAATAATTGTGTTAAACACTGTATAAGAATTACACAAAAGATATAACTTCCGACTTTCGGCATTTTACTTTTGTGCCTTTTGTCTATAAATTTGCAGAAATTTCTGATGCATATTCTGTTTGGATGAAAATAACTGGTAACTATTTGAGGTGCCGTGCATAAGGGTTAAATGGCACTGTCATAACCATGGCATCACATGACACTGAATGTGAATGTTTATGGATAGAGCCAATAAGTGTAAGAAAAACCAACGTTATTTTATTATTTTGAAACTATAATAAGGAGTGTGTAATTCTGGTTTTAGAAGTAGCTTTAAAAGTTGTAACTATTGTAGAAGTTAGCCAACGCAATTGCAAGAAATGTGTAAAGTCAGTTGTTTGGAATAAAATGCTCATCAGAGAATGAGCGTGCAGTGTTCAGTGAAAATGCCATGGCGTTTAGTCTGCATATTTCATGACTGACTCTCCACTCTTTCTTCCTGTTCCTCAGAAAATAAAGACTATGATGCATATTTGTCTTACACCAAAGTGGACCCTGACCAGTGGAGTCAGGAGACCCGGGAAGAGGAGCGCTTTGCCTTGGAGATCCTCCCTGATGTTCTGGAGAAACATTATGGCTACAAACTCTTCATCCCAGATCGAGACCTCATCCCATCAGGAAGTAAGACTGTGTGTGTTTGTATGTATGCATGCTTGCACACGTTTGAAATGTTTGTGCCATACTGTAAACAGTTGTATAGGTGTTTGTTTGTTTCTACTATAAATTCTATATTGGGGGAAATAATTATTTGATCCTCTACTGAATTTGTAAATTTGCTCACTTACAAAGAAATGTCCAGTCTCTAATTTTATGATAGTTTCATTTTAATGGAGAAAGACGTTAAAATATTGAGTGACAATGAGCGAAATAAGTATTTGATTCCAGACCAACACGCTAGAATTCTGGCTCCCACAGACTGGCTGTGTGCCCACATGGCACACAGATTACAATCAATCAATTACAGATACTTGTGATATCAAACGATTATGTGCATAAAGCACAGAATCAATTTCTTGGGAAGACCAAGAAATTAGGTAAGACCAAACAGCTGTTAAAGGATCCCAGGGAGCAGCCTACAGACCTGCACAAGGCCACAATGGACGACAAGACCATCAGCAAGAATCTTGGTGACAAGGTGACAGCTGCTGGCGTGATTCAGAAATGGAAGAAATACAAAACCTTGTGTCAACCTCAGTCTGTACAAGATCTTCCCTCATTGGGTGAGGATGATCATGAGAAAGGTGATAGATCAGGTCAAAAGTACACGGGAGGTGCAGTTGGGACCAAAGTCACCAAGAACATCATTGATGGCACACAACAAGAGTTCCCACTGTTTAACAAGGCACATCTACAGGCCCATCTTAAGTTTGCTAGTGAGCAACGAAATAATTCAGAGAAGGCATGCATGAAAGTGCTGTGGTCAAATGAAACCTAAATCAAGCTCTTTGGTATCAACTCAACCCGCCGTGTTTGGAGGAAGAGAAATACTGAGTATAACCAAAGGATCACCATCCTCCACTGAAGTGGAAATATTATACTTTTGGGCTGTTTCCCTGCTCAGTCAGAACACCGAAGGTGGGTCATGGATGGGTCTTCCAGCATGAGAATGACCCAAAACATGCCACCAAGGCAACAACGGATATAAAGAAGAAGCACATTAAGGTCACGGAGAGGCGTAGCCAATCTCCAGACCTATAAACAAACTGTGGAGGGAGCTGAAGTTTAGAGTTGCCAAGCAGCAGCCAAGAAATGTAAAGGATTTAAAGTCAAAGGAGCTTGCAAAGAAAAGCGTCTAGACTTCTTTGAGTTGCTTGAAGACGTTTCACCTCTCATCCGAGAAGCTTCTTCAGTTCTAAGGTCAAATGGTGGAGAGTCCCAGATTTAAACCTAGTGGGAGTAACCCCCCACAGAGGGACAAAAGGACCCCCTGATGATCCTCTAATCGCCTGAGCCAAGGTGTGAAACTGGGTGTGGGTCCCAATCAGCCAGAGTTTGAACTGAAGAAGCTTCTCGGATGAGAGGTGAAACGTCTTCAAGCAACTTAAAGAAGTCCAGATCCTTTTCTTTGCAAGCTCCTTTGGCTACGATGACCTGGATGACTGAGAACCTTCACAGACATAAAGGATTTAAAGTTTCTATAAAGAGGAGTGGGCCAATATCCATCCCACATCTCTCTGGTGCTTACCAATGAGGCTTTCTCTACAGAGTACCAAGTCATGTTTTGCTTGGGCATCAAATACTTCTTTCAATCTGTGACTTTTATATAATGTCTTTTTTCTAGAATTTGGTTGATGTTCTGTCTTTTCATTAAAACTAAATTACCATTATTGGAGATTGTTAATTTCTTTGGAAGCAGGGTACATGTATACATATACATATACATAGACTGTCACAGTCTGTTTTGTCTGTGTTGTTTGTTTTCACCATTGTTTTTCCACCGTCACTGTCTTGTGTTTCAATGTCCGGTGCTGTCAGGGCAGAATCAAGCAGAGGATGCTCACAAGTGATGAATAGATGAATATTTCAAAGTTAAAATAAGGGAAGAGGAGGGAAATGCAATATTCAATGCAATACTGTCAACAAGAACCCTTTTTTTCTTGTATCGTCTCAAACCTCTCTGGATTAAAGCACTAGATCATAGCATTTCTCACTAGCTCTTCCCTTACTGTGTACTACAGATATGGGAATACAGTATGCGGTGTGTACCGGGAGCCGATATATTGAACAAATTTATCATCCTCACTGATTTTTATCCATGTATTAATAAATCCATGAAAATTCTGTCTGAACATATTCTCATGTGTGCTAACTCTGTTTAGCAGTCTGTCTTTGCCAGTGGTACACAGTGTGCTCTAGTTAGTAGCAATGCTGTGTGTTTCTACTGTAGGCTTCATGTGAGAAAGATAAAACGCAAACACGTGCTAGCTGGTCCAGACAGAATTAAACATCAGTGGGTAATGTGTGAAGGCTCTGAGCCCTGCTGACTGAGCCGCTTCTATCCTTTAATCAAAAGAAAATTGCCGCCAGCACCACTGCCAAGTAAAATCATTGCAGATGAATGTCCAATCAGAGAAACATGGTATGTGATTAATCGTATGTGAAATAAAAAGATGACTGAGAGGGGACGCAGCCACGCTTCTGACGGTGTTGAGCATGTTTCTGTGTCTGTAATGTGTTCTGCCTGTGACCTGAATGTTAAAATGTTTATGTTTAGGTCTCACCAATGAGCATTACCAGGATGACACGCGGCTCTTTAGAGGTACTCGCCCTTCGGTCTTTTCCTCTTGCATCAGCTGCTTTCATGCTTAGAGTGGCACCATTGTGTGATCTGAAACATCAGGCCCGATTCAATAGCGAGCTCAGCCCTAATCCTATAGAGTGTGCAGCTTTATCAATCACTGGTTTGCAGTTAGAGCCATATGGATCTGCTCTATGTGCATAAAATGTTAATTTATATGCTGCACCTTTGTGCACACTTAAAGCTCCATATTAAACGGGTGTTAGTAGACCAGATACTGTCACTGTCTTGCGTTTTGTGTCTGATGCTGTCTGTGTGTTCATCCATCACTGTGTTGTGGCCCTGTTCTCATTAGGTGAAAACAATGCTCACTGCAATGTTTTGCCACACTTGTGTCACATAAATTTTTGCTCTTCTCTTTCCTTCCCGCTTCTTTCCCGCAGCCTACATAGAGGACGTGGCCCGCTGTGTAGACCAGAGCAAACGCCTCATCATAGTTATGACACCCAACTACGTAGTGCGGCGAGGCTGGAGCATCTTTGAGCTGGAGACGCGACTGCGCAACATGCTGGTGACGGGTGAGATCAAAGTCATCCTGATCGAATGTGCCGAGTTGCGCGGAATCATGAACTACCAGGAAGTGGAGGCGCTTAAACACACCATTAAGACCCTTACTGTCATCAAATGGCGTGGAACCAAGAGCAACAAGCTCAGCTCCAAGTTCTGGAAGCAGCTGCAGTATGAGATGCCCTTCAGACGCACGGAGCCCATGCTCACGCATGAGGCGGCACTAGACGTCAGCGAGCAGGGCCCATTCGGAGAGCTGCAGACTGTTTCTGCCATGTCCATGGCGGCGGCCACTTCCACGGCCATGGCCACCGCCCACCCAGAGCTGCGCTCCTCGTTCCACAGCACCTACCACACCACCATGAGGCAGAAACACTACTACCGCAGTTACGAGTACGACATGCCCCCAGGAGGGACCTTGCCACCTCTCTCATCCCTGGGAAACCAGCACACCTACTGCAACATCCCACTGACACTGCTGAACGGACAGAGGCCACCCGGGAAGAGCCGAGAGCACAGTCTGGAGGAGGGGCACGCCAACAACGCCATGCTCCCTCTGCTGCCCAGGGAAACCAGCATCTCCAGCGTCATCTGGTAATGGCAAGCAGACTCGGCGCCAGCTTTAGGAAGATCGCTCAACGTCAGACATGACGAGGTTACAGTCTGGCAGTTCTTAGGAACACAGTTCGAGGTTGTGATTACGGCAAAAAGCATTTGGATCCGTATGGCTCCGGCAGCTAGTCATGGAGGTAAAGCAGGTTCCTGGACGTGGTTTGTCTTGTTGTTCAGTCGGACTGCACCTCGTTTCCAGAGGATGTTTTCTATGTGGAACTACAGGGGATAATGCGAACACACTGTTTCATTAACTAGCGAGAAATGGACTCACAAGGACTCCATGGTGAAGAACCAACACACTATGGCAATTATTCACAGGAACGAATACACACACACACATACACACATACAAGAAATTGCATCCATACAAGCAAAAGGAAAACAGGGTCTGTACATATATTTCAATTTATTTGTAGCATCAGTGTTTTCCTGTTTTGTTCTTTTGTTTATTTTATTCAATCATGTTTGTTGCCTTCTCTAATGTAGGACTTTTGCTTTAACTTGTCATAAAGAGTTGTATATTTTTAATCTTTTTCTCTTTTTTTGTCTCTTTTTCTTTTTTTCTTTCTCATTTTGTAACACGCTCGATAGGAAAGCCAATATGACATGTGCGTGCGCTGTTGTTTGTTTGTTTAAAAATCTTTGTGTTGTTTAAAGAGAACTTTTTTTTTTCGAACTTTGGGAAACGCCTGGACATTTCAGGAGCTTCAAGGAGCTAAAACTTGTTTTCGTTTACCTGTAAAAGGTGTATCTAGTTTAAAAGGAAACTCTCTCTTTTTAAAAAAAAATATAGAATATGCAAAAAGAAGGAGAAGCTGGCAAAAAATATATCGTCTCGTGGGACTGAAAAGGAGGAGTGGTTGGGGAGCAGCGCTCGTCCTCTCCAAGCAGATAGACTGGCAGATCTCTCTCTAAAGCTTCATATTTTCTATTGAGACAAACAGCCTTGCTGTTTTAGAGTGATAGTGAAATGCCTCACCTTAAAAAGAAATCTGTAGATTATTTTAAAAAGAATTCTATTTTTATAACTGAAAAGAGTTTGCTTGAGATGTCATACTTATTTGCATTTCATCTTCCATAGAAAGAGGATTTGTGTATAAGTGTTATGCTGGTTTTGTGCCCTTCGGTGTGGCTCCTGGTTTGTTAAAGAGATTAAGGTGGCTTTTAAATCCCACATGACAAAAAAATGTCCTCTGCTCTTCTAGATTCAAAGGTAAAGCATTTTCAATGTTTTGGTTTAAAGAAAATAACAGTATTATTCCCATCCTGATAATTCATTTGGTTCATATGGATAGTTCATGTTTAAGGAAAGAAAAGAATTCCTTTTGTGTTTTGAAAGACTTTTTACATATATTTGAAGGTGTGATTTTTGAGTATGCATAGCAAATAGATATGTATTCTATATATAATATAGATATTTATATAAATATATAAACACAATTTTCACTTGGAAAGAAATGTCTATCTTTATAGAAACACAATCATGATCAGTTGCCCTTACTTTCTCACTGCACATTAAAAACATTGATTTCCTTTCGATGTTTTCCTTTTGTGTCCAAGTTGAACCAGCAGCAATTCATAACACACCTGATTATGCTCTTAACCTTTTTTCTTTTTTTCTTTTTTTCATTACCACATGATTTTGTAATGGCTAGAGTCAGCTACATCCACCAGATGTGAAACAGGACATTTGAATCAGTGATCAGCCCTGGGAAATCTGGCACAGGGTAAATGAACAAGTGTTTTAGTACTGTTGAAATAAGTCTTTAAACAAACTGTGCCTTGAACGTCCAGTTATAAAGATCTTTCTATAAAGTCTATGATCCAGCTGCTCTTTCTGGTGGATAACACCGAAATGCTGTAATACTAGACTCATTGGAAGGTGATGTCCATGTGTGTACAATCATTGCAACTACATTTGCCCTCTAAGAGAATAGACGGGCATGTTTCTTGACCCTATGGTATAGTTGTGTCCAGAAATATGCCAGATCTAATCATATTCCTCTGTCCTCTATTTCCTCAT
Organism: Copadichromis virginalis; assembly: GCF_057382275.1. NCBI lineage: Eukaryota > Metazoa > Chordata > Actinopteri > Cichliformes > Cichlidae > Copadichromis > Copadichromis virginalis. The sequence goes on from NC_140633.1 coordinate 19,158,636, forward strand.
CGTGTCAAGAAACACGTTACGTAATTATACTGATAATTATTCTTTCTTGCAGCAAAATGTCAGTGCAGTGAAGAAAGGAGAAAGGCAGATAAGCAGACTGTTTAAAGGAGATGTTCTGGTATTAGATAGCATGAATGCAAATCATGGAATTTAACTAGAACTAAACAAAACTAAAAAATAGGTGTGCAAAAACATGTCAGCTCCTCAGTTCATGCAAAACAAAAACTTTTGCATATACTTATACACAAATACTTATCCGTACTAAAAAACAAAACAAAGAACCACTGAGACAATGAAAACACTGAAACTAATAAACACTAAATTATTTTTTAAAAGAATAAAAATGAAACTGAAATGAGCAGCTCTTTTTCTTCTTCTTCTTTCAGCTGTGCCTCATAGGGTCGCCACATCGGATCATCTGCCTCCATGTTGCCCTCCCTAGCATTCGCCTCTGTCACACCAACCCTCCCGCATGTGCTCCTACACTACATCCATGAATCTCTCTCTGTGACCTTCTTCTTTTCACTCATTCCTGGCAGCTCCATCTTCAACATCCTTTGTCCAGTATAACCATTATCCCTCCTCTGTACATGTTCAGACCATCTCAGTTTTGCACCTTTGTCTCCAAAACACTCGACCTGAGCTTTCCCTCTGATGTACTCATTTCTAATCCTTTCCACTACTAAAGAAGCATCTGAGCATCTTCAACTCTTCAACCTCCAGCTCAGTCTCCTGTCTGTCAGCACCACCATCACCAAGCTATACGTCATAGCAGGCCTTGCTGCCATGTTGCAAACCTTCCCTTTTTAACCTTACTGCTATCGTTCTGTCACAAATCCCCCCTGGTGGCAAAGTAAAACAAAAACAAACAACTTCAATGACTTAGTTGGCCATTTGAGAGAAGTGTGACATACAAACATACAGGTAACGATGGAAATCAAACGGTGTCTAAAACAAGCACCATGAAATTCTCTGGTTTAAAGCTACCTGAATAAGTTTGCTGCATGCTCTCCCCCTTGCTCTCTCCTTATGTTCACTGCCTTTCAGATAGAGCCAGAAATGCCAAGTGAAGATAAACCTTTAACAAAAAAAAGGTGCTGATATAAGAAACTGCTTGGCTTAAGGTCAAGCAGTTTCAGTTGACGCCTGACATTTGCCTGCACATTGGTGGGTGAGTGCTGACAAACAGTGCCATCTCCTGGGGATACACACTACCTACAACGGGTGTCTGAACACTGGTAAACACAGAGACAGAAAGCAGATTTACTGATGTCTGCCAACCCCAGGAGAAAACACAGAAACTGGGGCAGAGGAAGAAAAAAAAAGCAGGAAAAGACTGAGTAGAAGGCAGAATGATGAAGAAATGAAGCTAAAGACAGTGTTTATAAAATTCAGCCTGTGGACATTTTTGCTGGAGACAAGGGCGGTGGTGGTGGTGCTGGGGAGTGCTGCTTTCAGACTATGCAAACACCAAGAGAAACTGTAACACCGTACCAATTTAAAAAGAAAGAAAGACAGAAAGAAAAGGGTCTCAAATGGTGGAATCTGCTTTGGTTGTGTTCTTTTTGTAATAAGTGATGCTAACTCAGGCAAACACCCACAACATATTGTCAGCCACAAGAAAAGCAGCCTCCTGCCAAACCAGTGTGGTTTTATTAGCAGACACAGGATTAATAGAGTCTTTATTACCCAGAGCAATTACAGGCTTAATTGGAGAGAAAATAGGCCCCGATGAGAAAGAAAAAGGCAGAGGAGATAGACGGGACGGCTTCAAAGTCCACATGAGCACATGTGCAAGGCCGTGTGTGTGTGTGTGTGTGTGTGTGTGTGTGTGTGTGTGTGTGTGTGTAAATACACCTTCATGTGCATGGTTTTGTTTTGTTTTTTCTTGTTATTTTACTCTTTGCAATGCCTTATCTGTCCACCAGGAGGTATGTGAGCTATTTCATCAGTATCTCAAGTTTTCTGTGCCAGCCTTTATTATTGGCATCACCTCCTCCCTTTAGTGCTTTGCTGTTCTGCTTGCATGAAATTAATAGCAACAAATTAAGCACAGAGACACTGCTTTTTCTGCTTTAGGGCACCATTGAAAGGTCTACTGATCTCGAAAACATCTTTTCAGGGAGTTTTTGATGTGAAACCAGAGATGGAAAACAATTTGACTGAAAAGTCAATTTGATCAACTTTGATCAACAAACAGTGATTCGCTGTTTGCTTCCTTGTTCGAAAGAACAGTAAATATGTTGATTTAAACGCATGCGGTTATTATAAGATGGCGAGGATGGTGACTGGAGAGCTCCCGATACAGCATTATAGTCTAGAAGTTTCAGAAATGTGACTCATAACTTTTTGTTCTTTCCAAGAGCCGTAATTTAACAATGTTGCCTCTCGCCGAAAGCCCCCTGCTTTGTGGCTTTTTAATAAGGTAGCTCGTCCTGCACTTTCTCCTCTCTCTGCTCTCACCTCGGAGACAGCCACACACACACAGTCACCTCCCATGTTGTTGCGCCCCATTTTTTAAGGTGTACCCAGAAACAGGAGGTCCTTTCATACTTCGGTGACCGAGATGAGAAATCTTCTCCAATTTTACACCCAACAAAGAAGCTTTACGTCTGCTTTCATCTTTCTTTCCTTTCTCGTTTGGGAATCACGGTGGAAAGCAGCTAAGCACTTTTACACACGTACCTAAGTGCTTTATTTGAGTAGTTCAATTTTCTGCCAATTAATATCGTTGTGTTTTACTAATGAGTGTTCTAACCAATTCAAATTAAATAAATCTGACCACATTGTGATATATTATTGTAGGCTAATATCCCCGCAGTATGAAACGTAAAATCTGCTCCATGTCGATGCAACATTGTGACACAAATGTAATAGTTTTTAATCCAATAATTATCCGATCATATGCCATTTTACTTCTGATGTGTGTATAGTGCAGGACCATTACTTGAAGTATTACTTTAATGTGTGCTACTTGTTCCTTAATTAAAGTGTGTGAGAACTTCTACCACAATTGTTTGGGTATAATATAAAATGCTAACAATCTGGCCGGGTTATTTTATTGGTGCTGCCACAAAGCGAGACCAAGTGCAGGCTCAGGCCATCTGACCTCTGAACAGTGATGAAGTATTATAGCTGCTAGATGAGATGTTCAGGGACTGAGCTTCGTAACATCGTGTGGCTATGGTGTAACAGCAGCAAGTCCTTGTGCCATTGTCTGAGATGAACATTCACTCAGTAGTGTCTCATTACAGAGGTCTGGTTTAAACCATAGGTGTATTTTATGCGGCGTCTCTAGGAGCTTTTGTTCTGTTGGTTACAGGGAGATTATTTTTTTTTCTCCAGCGAGCAAGTTGATACCTTACCGCACTGTGCCCACACTGTGATGGCCAGACTACGAGGAACAGGAACATTACCTAAGGTCCTTTTCCTCAACCACTTTTGCCCCTTTCTGTGTGCATGACAGGGGAAGTTGATCCATGTGACTTGCACAATCGCTACACGTTGTATACTGTTGCACTCTGGTGGCCTAACAGGGCATTTCACCTGAATTCAGAAGTCCTGCATCTGTGTTTATACTCCACAACTTACCTCCTTCACTGGACAGTGAATAGCTGCTACACCAAGCCCTGACCTTTTGAAGATAATCTGTAGTTGATGTGACTGAACTGTAGTTGACATCAATCAGTGTGACTCATATTTTTCGAGGCGACGTGATTTCTTAAGTACTTTCTGCGTGTGTACTGAGACACATTATCTTCCTTCGTAAGAGTTTGTCCAGGGCTGATTTCACAGAGGAAAATGTGTCAGCAATGACGGAGCAATTATCACTCACATACATAGTTTGTTTTTAGGGTTGTTTTTTTTATTATCATTATTATTATAGAAAAATATTTTATATAAAAACAAATAAGTTATGAATTACATGAGCTGCTTTATATTTTCCTCTATTATGACATATTCCCTCAGCACATTCTCTCTTTCTTTCTCTGTGCCGCTCATTCTCACATGCACACTCACACTTGCTTGTGTTGGTCATTTCACAGTCACTGAAGATTTCCCAAATACATTTGTCTTTAATTAATTGAGTCCCACACGTCGTCCTCACCTGCCAACCAATTAAATCTTTGAGCAGTTCAGTCCATCTGACAGCTGAACCTGCTGAATTCATCTCAGTCCACTATGGACCCGTGACCTACTTCCCGTAGAACATCTCCATGAGGACCTCTTCGATGTTGACAGTCCCTATGACGGGTCTGAAGAAGAGCTGAGCGACCACTGGCGGGCTGATGGCCCTCAGCATGGACAGAGCTATGAGCAGCTTGGCGAACCGCGTCGTATCCTCGCGATGGATCAGCCTGACGTGCTCGTTTAGAGCCTGGTGCGCCTCTCGACGCAGCGACTGGATGTAGTGCAGACAGCGCAAACCCTCCAGATCTAGAGGTGGGGAAGGATGGGGGGAAGTGAAAAGTTGATAAAAATGTTACAACGCAGACAAGTAGTTAGGTAAAGTGTAAATATCAGAGCAGTCATGCTGAAATAAAACAAACTTTTACCCATCAATTAATAAATCAAACGGTTCCACTCGTGAGCGTGGCACCTGTGCTTAAAAACTGATGCTCTGCTATCAAAAGCCCTGACCCACCTGGGTTGAAGAGCACGGCTCCCTTCAGGTACGCATATTCCTTCGTGCTTATATCTACACTCCAGCACTTCTTTAGGAAGGCTTTGATCGCTTCGATGTCCACAACAGAGACGCCGGGTGCCCCCCTGTTCTGGCCGCCCACAGCCTCGCTCTGCCTGTCCGGACAGCCCGTGAGGATGCGCTGCAGCATGCTCGGCTCCACGGTCTCCGTGGTCTCAAAGTCCACCCGGTCTTGTGCGAGTCCCAGCACGAGCAGAGGCGCCCAGCCGCTCCGGATCAGCACGAGCTGGTCGTCCTCGGGCAGCTCGCGAAAACAGGGGACGTTTTTCACGAAGCGCAGCGTCTTCACCAGGACCGCGGACGCCGCTTTGCAGGTCACCTGCGGGGAGCGGAGGACGCCCCGGCGCCGAGACGAGCCGCAAGAGCAAGCCTGCTGTCGGACCTCCTGCAAAGAGGCAGAAGCGGAAGAGGGGGGCTTCTGGAACAAGTGCTGCAGCGTGTGCTGTTGGGGATGCTGCTGTTGCTCCTCGGCGGTCACCAGGCGGTCATCACTCTTTAGAATGCTGTAGAGAATGCTGCTGCTGCTGCTGTTTTTTCGGCCGCTGGCACCCCGACAGCGGCAGCCCTCCAGCGTGGCCATGACCGCCGGCAGGAGCTCAGCGCGTCCCGCTGCTTCTTTGAAGCGCTTGAGGTCAGTGACAGAGGTAGCCCTGTTTTCTTAGCCCCTGATAGCCCCGAGTGAAGGGCAGAGCGTTTATATTAGCTCCCGTCTGTCCCCGCGCTTTGAGAGATTGTTCAGACCCCCTGAACACACACACACCCCTCCCTTCTCAAACACCGCCCCTCTCTCCACCCCTCTCCTATTTCCCACACTTACCTTTTCACAGCCCTCACATATTCAAGACACACCGGTGTAAATGATTTTTTATTATTATTTCTTATTTATTTTTATTGATTTATTTGCAAGTAAACACGTCGGACAGTAGCAGCTTTCATCTCTGTTGCTCACCTGTGAAAGGTTAACCATGGCTCAGATAAAACAGGAAATGTAACATTTCCGTCTGCTCGCTCGGTTTATCAAACTGTTCAGAAATCATGTTTGTTCGTTTTAAAAACCCGACAGTCGTGCTTAATCAAAGAGACTTCTTTATAAATTGTGTGAAAGAAACAAAAAAGCAGAGGAAGAGAGCAAGAGAGAAAGAAAAGTGGAGAAGGCGCCAGAGACCAGCTTTATTCTCAGCATTACCTTGACTCTCTGAGCAGTCATCGGACAGAAGCCAGTAAAAGAAAAAATAGTCCAGGGAGGGATCTGAAGGCTTAATTATTTTAGGGACAATTTATATGATTTTCTATGAGAAAGAAGTAGGAAGAGCTGAGGCGCGAAGGCCGGCCTCCAACCTTGACTCGGACACGCTGATATTGATTTAACCGTGAAAACTGGAGCTGGTGAATTATGATGTCATGACTCAGTGCTCTCCTTGCTTCTGTCACTGAAGGAGGTATTTGGGAGGTGGTGGGGAGAGGGGGCGGTGGAAGTCAGTGAATGAGAAACTAAGAAGGACAAGTTGGGATAAAGCAGATGAATTAGAGGTTTATCTTAATTGCTCCTGAGAGGGATCACAAGTTAGGGTTGGCTGCTACCTGAAAGAGGGAGAGGAAAATCCCTCTGGGGAAATCAGAGCTGATTACAGAGGAGTTTAACCAGACAGAAAGCAAGCAATAGAAGATGTCAGGATGAGCAGAACTGTGGGTGACTAATGCAAAAGTTTGGAGCAAAGGTTCTAATCTCAGTTTGTTTTGTAGACGGTCTGAGCATCTCTGCCCTGGCCACGTCCCAAATACCCTCGCATGCTTAAAAAATGAGGGTCTTAACAAAAGGTTGTCTTTGGTTTGGTGAAAGGATGACATTGAGTACATGGTTACATTCGTGAAATTGCAGTAAGCAGGACCTCAGTGTCCCTTGCTCTGTTGCATTGAAGGACACAGTTATGAAAAGAGAGACAGGATGAAAACTTTTTTTTTCTGTAGTGCTACAACATTGTTCAGAGGCCGAATGTCTTTGTATTGATTTAGCAGAAAGAAGAACCACAGAAAATTTTTCACATGTTTATATCAAGGACACAGCGGGATAAACAGCCTTCACTCAGCCTGTCTCTTCTCCTGCTCAAGGCCCAGCCAGCGCAGGTTATAAAAATCCTCCCGTCTCAAGGAGAGATTACATTATGTCTTGTTGCAAAAGCACAGAGTTGAAAAGACAGCTGCAGCGCTCGGTCGCTCTTTTTCAGGCCTCCTTTTCGTCTATTGTTTGTTTATCAGATTTGGACAAGGTGTCTCTCCACTTAACCATCCTTCCCAGGGTAAATTTAGTCAATCTGAAATATTTCTTAAACATCTTTCACCTAACTGGCCTCCCACCACCACAACAAGTTGATGCTTTATTTAAAATTGGATGAAGATCTGAAAACTGATGCCAAACATGCCACCCTATCCCCTAAATAATGACTGATGCATGTCATCTGATAGACACGTATGTACCACCTTTGCATCTAAACACCAGATGAATTAATGCAAGATGTCAGTTTAGATGACAACAGTTGGGGTTTAATATGCAACAGTTGAAAACATTTATCTGCATTACAAGTCTGTTTCCTGTGAGCTAGGAAATCTGAAACAAATGGATCGGGCTGCACAACTAATCCGCAGAGACTGGCAAGTGTAAAACTTTAAATGGCTGTTGCTGAAAGGGTAGGGGGGGAAAAGGCAATAGTTCAGTTTAATGAAAACTTTCAGGTTCTTAACTTTAGGAGGAAACTCAAGGGTAACGCGTTGATAATGCATTAATGAAATGTGCAGAGACTTTTGGTTTCCCAGGCTGAAAGTTGTTAGTTTTTCTTTTTGATATGAGGCAGACTTGTTCTCTGGCACGGTGCCTGCTGGTTCCCAGCCCAGTCTGACTTAGCTCAGCATGGGGAGGCCCTCTCACGGTCGCATCACACTACTTAAAGGATGGGACTTCTTACAAAACATGCATTCTGTTTTGTGAGAGGGGGTTGCGTTGTTTGTGTCTTTAAGTCAAGACTCCTCTGAGTTCAAGTAACATTTATCAAAAACTGCAAGAGTGTCTTTTCGCACCTCGGCAAAGAAAACACCACCGTTCTCTTCTCTGAGTCGCTTCTGCCAGCGAATGGGCCGCTCTCAAATAAAAGCAGATCAGTAGTTTGTGTGTGCATGTGCATACAAAACGCGCAGTTGATCTGCACTTTTGGAAACTCGCCGCTGTGACACGCGGACAGCTCGAGTCAGGCAGCTTCAGCCACGGCACAGTTTTGTTTCTGGTGGTGAAATTTAGAGCGAGGTCAGAACCACAGAAGATATTTACTCAAACAGGGGCCATGGGAAAGTGAAATCCACTTGCAGGAATTACAGAGGGAGGGAGGACAAAAGGAAGTGCCATTAAACTAAGTGGCTAACTTTCATAAATCTCCCGATGGGATCATACCAGCTCGACTCCACTGAGCTCATGCACCACATCCATCTTCAATAATATTGCACATTCGTACATCAGATAAAGATACTTAATATGGGAAGTAATATATTAAAAACTAAGAAGAATGCAGTGCAGAGGCATAAAGCAAAGAGGCCTGGAACCCTTTAGGCGTACTCGCAGCACTGATGATTTGTACTTGTAGGTCGAACCACACCCACTTTAAATTTTGTTCTCGACTGCATGTCATGAACTGGCTGTGTGGAGGCAGATGAGGACCCAAACGCAAAACTCACGGAGACAGGAACTGAACTCAAAATCACTGCTTTATTGCAGGCCTTTAAAACGAAACAGAACTAAACTGGGAATACTAACAGAAGACCGAGGGAACACAGAAAGACACACAGGTTCGGGGAGAAGACATTGACGACGCAACACTGACCTGAGGGAGACACGCACATAAATACACAGAGGGTTAACGAGGGAAGTGGGAGCACACGGGGAACACAGCTGACACAGATAATCATAACGAGACAGGGCAGGAGTGAACACAACATGACGCATACTGACGAGAGACTGTCAAAGTAAAACAGGAAGTACACAGAGGTTCAGACAGGAGGAGAGAGAGCACGGGGAGAACACAGTCATAACGGGCTGGGGAAAACATGGAATAAAACACAAGGAGAGACGAGGGCTCACAGATACACAGGGGCACACAGGAGGTAACCAAATAAGGAACATCTTAACTAAATAACCTAGGAACCAAGGCATAAATAGGGAACAAAATACAAAAACACACAAAAACTAAGAATACTGGGCCAACATGGCCCAGGACCATGATACTGCACAGCTATGACATTTCATCATTTCATGCACAGAGATGCTATCACACTGACAAAATCATATAACACCTGCCATAGAGCTCAAAACAGTGAATTATTTCACTGAAAACAATACCACCCACACTGCTGAGTCCGGTAGACAATTTCCCTAAAAAGACAATTGCAGTTTGTCTTAAACGTCAGCCTTGGATGCATCGCACTCACAAACAAAGAAGTTCTGCGTCCATCACAAAATACTAAATTTGAGCTTTGTTAGCGGGTCCAGATTACTTCAAAACACAAAATGCTTTTAATAAGTAAGTATTGTTTTGTTCTTTAGTGGCAGTAAGCACTTCCTGAAGGCTGATCACACAGATGAAATCCTGAGGTTGCCATGACCCAAGAAGACAGTTCTTTGGCACATTCAGCCAAGTTGGCCTTGAAGCACAAGTGCGGAGAAAAACACAAGGTTTTTACCAAGTACTTGGGGCTTAGATACCCACAGACACTCCAAGACAGGTTTCAGAAACTTAAGAGGACAACTTTGTATGATTCAAGGCTTCGCATTAAATGGCTCCCCTGGAAAAGTCTTGTACCGCATTGTTTGTTGATTTGTTGGGCACTCTTCTGGCGGTTGCTATAGTGACTGCTTCCATTTTCTCTCTGTGGCTGCTCACATAAAGGACTTCGTCCTTGTCTCCATAATAGTTACAAATTGAATACTGCACTTTCCAAGGACTCGTGTCACCAACTTACAGCAAAGTGAGTGTATGAGTGTGCATGTGCATCTGTGTGTGCATGTGTGTGTCTCAGAGCATGAAAGAAGACTAGCTGACTTTAGATTTGTTGCACAAATGGAAAATAAAATGTACTTTTTTTTTCTAACTTGGTCTTTTTTATGAATCAGAAAAGAAAGGACTAACAATACAAGCACTAAGATGAATGTGGAAAGATGCAACGAAGTGCAAGGCAGATTAAAAGGACTAATCAGGGATAAAAATTAAAAATTAAAAAGAAAAGGGTCTAGATCTGAGAGCACGAGGTCAAGACTGTGTACACCAAAATCAGAACAATTGAGTTAAGAGGACAGTTCAAACCAAAACTGTTAGACACGACTCACGCTCCTGTCGCTGAAGTATGGCCCGCCTTGTCTGGTGATGTGAAATGCTCAATCACTGCTCACACTGAGGAACGAAAGGATATATAATGGAACGGTGATTATTTTAGAGGTCTGTGGAAATGTTCTAAGCACGACTTTGTTGTTTTTTTTTAATGTTTTTAATGTACAAGCACACTGCTTCTTCCTAAGTCATTATTTTAAAAAGAGCAAAGAAAGTGGGTCCTGAGACATTTCACCATATTTTTAAGTTGGTTTTAATGCATGCACTGAAGCCCTGAACATTTCTAGACTTCGCCCAACAGAGGTGTGAAAATGCAAATGTCAGTTTCTTTTAGATGAGATTAGAACCTCTTTAACCTGCCGGCTCTCTAATAAAAAGTCAGCGTGGTTTCAACTGTGCCTTAACACCACCGTGTTCTGTGAATTCTGTACAGACAGCACTTTCACCCAAGCCAAACATAAGTCTGAAATGGACTATCTGTGTGTGACACAACAGTCCAGGCCTGTAAACAACTTAACTTAAAACTGAAGCTCCATCAGATCCATGTTCTCACGGTTCACTGAATCTCAAATCTGCCAATCTTTAGAACATTTTCTGCTCTCCAAAACTCTAATTTACATAAATAATTTAACATATGTAATGAGTTTTGTTTCCTTTTGCTCATTGAAATCTGAGGCAGTGTTTGAACATGAATATTTCAAGAAATATTAAAGATAAAAGCCTGACATTTTCACTGGTCTTTTTTTTTTTTTAGCATCAAAACAGAAAAAAAATCAGGCTGATCTGTAAAGTCTCATATTTGAGCGCAAACTACTCAAAAACTCCACAATGCAAAAGACAAACAGTGACTTCTGTATTTCACAATATTGCAAAAATAAAGAATGTAGAAAACTTTTTAACACAGAATTCTCTGAAGAAAATGTTATTTTCATGAATCTTTATGCTGGACTGGGCACATATCACAAGTTGTAGCACAAAAACAAAAGTATTAATAGATGGTATAATCTGAATGGATTGTACTCTAATTATAACTGTGAAGATAATAATTCATGTTTTTAAATATGTGCAGATTTTCCATTTTAGCCGTGTTCTACAAACCCAAAAAATATATGGTGAAGTGTTTGATGTATGAAGCTAAAAGCTTCACAGCAATACGTCTAAATTTTTGAACTTTGAACCTTTTTTTGTTTGCTTTGTTTGATTTTGAGCAAAAGGTGTTAATTTGAGATTTTAATTATCCAAAGTAAAAATAGATTTAAAAAAAAAAAAAAAAAAAGAATTGAGCTTTGAGAAAAATTAAAACTAACTGAAAATTATTTTGTGAACTTTTAAGACACCTTAGTTTGGCAAAATTTGCTATCACACCTTGCTCGAAGACGCTTTGTGTTTATTGATGCTTTGGATGTTTACAAGTCTGTGAGGCAAATTCTTTCCAAAATGTCTGTGTTTGTACTGTAATACACGGACTGGTTTTCCTAAATCTTGGATATTTCCTGCATACAATATTAATTAAAACAACTGAACTAATAAAAACTCAATTAAAACAAAACGTTTTAAAACAAGGAAAACTAAACTGAAACTGAAGTGAAATAAAAACAAAAAATGAAATAAAAAATATGAATTAATAAGAAAATTCAAAACTATAATGATTCTGCATCAGCCTGATTGTATCATGTATTATTCCCTGAGACAAATATGTGATTGTAGGCTAATAGCCTACACGCACACACCTACGGTCCTCCACAAGAAATAAATTTGCTTGGCATTCACAGAGCAGCCCCGTCTCCTACCAGCTGCTCGTACAGTTCCTTAGATCTACAGTTTTACAGTAAGTTGTGCGTCGTAACCCCGGCAGTTTTTAAAAACAGCTCAGTGATACACAAAGCCTCTCTCTGAACAAACACAGCTTTGCTCATTGTTTACCTCAGCTGCGAACCTCTCACTGAATGTGGGTAAACTGCAAACACGAGCAGCGTAACATGCTTGCGATAGGATGGTTCATAGTCTGTTTGTCTCTCCTTTAGTAACAGTGTTCAAGGTCGGTGTATAAACACAAGGCCATCCTGATTACAACAAACAAAGCAGCAGATATTCGAGCTTGTAGTCTCTTCTCTGCGCCCCCTTCGCTTGGGGTAAACGTGTCAGATGTTGACATTTAAATTTTACATTTTTCAGATTCTTTCATTTAAAGAAACTTTTAGAATGTTCTTGCTGTTAATCGAGGATTCTGGCATTCTGCGTCTCTGTCTGTACTTCACCTTAACCCCACTTTTCTTAAAACTTGGCAGGTTGGGGACACAAGTAATTTCTCGCTGTTGTTAGGCAACATCGCAACGGCCTCACTCAGGTCGTGACATTGTCTGCAACCTTATAATGACATCACAAGTCCAGATAACACAGTTTATAAATAAACCTTCACTGTCTGCAACATCAGATTACACTGGGGGGGGTTGCTTTCTTATCAACTGTGTTCAGTATGGTGGTGGGAGAGGGCTTGAGAAGAGAAGGTGAACTTTTGAAAGTTTATTGAAAGTAAAGTAGTCTTGTAAATGGCTGAAATCATGTTACCATCAGCCTTTGTTTATTTCCCATCTGAGGGTACAATGCCCTGCAAATTGCAGCCTCGGGCCACTGCAGCCAAGCAGGGGAGCCTTGAGTTTACCCAGACCACTTGACAAACAGATGCCAGGAAAAGTGACCCATGTGTTCTCACTGTACTTCAAAGCCTTGACAATATCAATTGCTGGCTGTCTCAAAACCTTTCAAAGCTTAATGATGATAACTTTGATGTTTTAGTTATTAAATCCACTACCCTGACCCACAGTACGCTAAGCCTTTTGTCCAAAAATGTCAAGCAATCTACTCATAACCAGTGATTTTCAACACTGAGCTGTGTTTCAATGCTCAAGTTGAAAAAAAATGCCCACTACACTGACTCCAGATAATTCAGAATGTGGCTGGATTTTAACTGGCACCAGGATATGTCAGTATATTACTCCAGTATTAGGAAGTTTACACTGGTTGGCTGTTAAATTTCATGTCTATTCTAAAAGCTTACTAATGACTTGCATTAAATTACAATGCTCCAAATCATATGAAAGAATTGTTTGGCCTCTATATGCCTGGATGGCTATTTTTATTGTTGAATGGGGCTGGTTTGTCCAAGGTCTCACCTAGTAAACAAAGGTCAGCAGGCCTTTGTTGTTAGGGCTCCCAAACTGTGGAACAGCCTTCCCACCAATATCAGGATGCCACTTATTGTCTTATAAGTGGCAGAGATGAGCGTTCTCCAAAGGGTGGCTGGCCCCTCAAAGAGATAGGCGGAGGAGTTCGGCCATCTGGGAGGGGTTTAGACCAGAGCTGCTACTCCATCAAAAGGAGCCAGTTGAGGTGGTTCGGGATCTGACAAGGATGATTCCTGGGTGAGGAGTTCTGGGCATGTCCCACATGGATTGATTGTGGCATTCATTTAAACGCTGACACAGTAAGGCTGGCTGCTTATGATTGAAACACTCAAAGAAAAAATACGTTTGAAGGACTTTTATATTTGTCAGCGTTGCTGAGTGCTTCAAGTTTCCAAGCAGTCTCTGCAAACTTTACAGACTGAATGCACAAACACACCTCCACACAGACACAAAACAATAATTCACTTCGTGTTGAAAGTCCCCTAAGCCACTCCTGACATTTCACAGGTCTTTCAATTAAAATGTTTTATACAAATTTATTCAGCACCCATTCCTTCCACTAAGCTCGTCTGTGTTCATCATCAGAGACACATTATAATTAAGGTCATAAGGACATTGGGTTGTACTCAGAAGTTTATATATGTGGATGTTGGGCATAAATGGCATAGTAATTTTGGGCTTTTAATGATTTCTTTGAACTCTTCTTTTTCCAGGGTGGACCGATTGTACAGTCTACATCTTTAATGACTTAACGAAACAAGAATTGTGGTGCATAAGTTTGATTTAATTTGGATTTTCTCTAATGCACACAGGGTCAAAAGTCTACAAACACTTGTGAATATATAGACTTATTTACATTCTTTAGTAAGTTGTACTGAAGTTGTGTGTCTTTTATCATGACAAAGCCAAGGCCCATTAACTTCTCATTAGTGATCATCACTGACTGCATCTGCTTGTTTCTCTTTGCCAGCATAAAAATAATTTGTTTAACAGCGCTCAGCTCTGGGGCCATTTTACTGCCAGTGGTTGTGGTACAATGCACAAAGTAGAATAACTATTTTTTCAGTTTCACCTCACATCAACAGTTAGACAGTTGAAACTGGGACACAACTGGATGTTCCAACAGGACAATGATCCCAAACATGCATCAAAACTGGTTTTGGAATGGATAAAATAGCATTAAGATTCTGGAATATTCTTCTCAAAGCCCCGACCTCAACCTTATGGAAAATTTGTGGACTATAGTTAAAAGTCAGGTCCATGCCAGAAAAGTAGCCAATTTAAATAAACACTACCAATTCTTCCTCGAAGAGTGATCAAATATCCAGCCAGAAGGTTGTTGACGACTATCAAAAACATCTGGTCATGGTGAAACTTGGGAGCAAATAAAACCAAATTTCAAACTTGTTCAACTAATTGTTGTTTTTTAAGTCATTAAAGTTTTATGCTGTTCAATCACTTCATTCTGAAAAAAGAACAGTTCACAGAAATCACTAAAAGCCCAAAATTAACATGAAATTCAAAATGAGTGTAATGTAAGCTTCTGACCGAAGCCGAACGTTCTTGTGACCATGTAAGTCACTTTGTCGTTGCTATTGGCTTTTTGTGAGGAGAGACATGACCTCTAAAATCTAAAGCCCTTTTCCCAACCGCTTGTGCATTAATTATGAGCATGCATGGTCATACATGCTCATGGAGCAGTAATTAAATAATTAAATGGAGAAAAGCCCGTAAGTTGGTTCAAGCATGCAAATAAAGTTTCTCCTCTGAGGACTGCCTACTAGCGTGTTTGTGTTATTTGACACTGTGTAGTCAAATGTCATTCTAAATTGGTGCTGATGTGAGTGTGTGCGCTTATCTGTCTCAGCCCTGTGATTGACGAGCAAACTGACCGAGGGGTACCCTGCCTTTTTAAGCTTTCAACTTCCCTTCAATTGAAGTTGAATAAGTGGTGGAGAAAATTGGTGGATGGACTTGTAATTGAAAGGCAGCAGCAGTACAGTTAAAATGAGCTTCATATTTGTGCAAGGTCTTCTTTTCTGTATTGACTAAGATCAAATTAAAGGAGAGAAAAAGCCTGAAAAACTGTGTTTAATCACTGCAGTCTTCTCCCGCCCCTAAGAATGACAAAGGTTATTTTTCTTCCATTAAACTTATTAGAAAAACCCTAATTTATGCAAGTCTTTCCACTGCGTGATGGAAAAATTGCTTGCTATGGATTAAGCATCTTTAACATTTTTTTAAAAAATTCAAAAACAGCTGATAGCATAATGCTCTGCACAATTAGCGTAATCTTGTTCGACACCAGCACCTATCTCCTAAAATTGGCTCTTTACTGATATAATAGTGCTATGCAGTCCACTTATCAACTTTGTTACGGAAAACAAATGTATAAAATGCTGACTATACGAAACTAACATTCAATGTTCATGTTAAATAAATATCTACACATACGACTCTGTGGAAAAGTAACTAACTCTGATTAAATCACTCTTTCACTATATATGGCCAGGCCTGGATATCGAAAATGTTAAAAAGCCATTTCTAAGGCTTTGGTATAGAGCAGGGGTGTCAAACTCAAATACACAGTGGGCCAAAATTCAAAACTGGAACAAGGTCGCGGGCTAACATTAATATTTATTGTAAAAAAAATCTTCCTCCAGATATATGAATGATTCTTTTCTTATGGACTCAAACAAGTTTTGCTGAAAAACTGAATATGGAACAAGCAAAGCTTAATACTAAACAATATATATATTAGCTGTATAATACCAGTAGGCCAGCTCTAATAATAATTTGGTATGGCTTCGCGGGCCAAATGTAATTAGGCTGTGGGCCAAATTTGGCCCACGGGCCAGAGTTTGACACCTATGGTATAGAGTGACCCACAGTGAGAGCCATTACCCACAATTACAGAAATCTTGAAACAGTAGTGAACCTGCTGAGGAGTGGAGTACTCTAATAGTTCATCAATGACTCATCCAGGATGTCACAGAAGAACCCAGAACAACATCAAAGAAATGCAGACCTCACTTGCCTCGTTTAAGGCCAGAGTTCAGGAGAGCTGACCAAACCACTACTGACCAAAAAAGCCCCAAAGGTTTGTTTCACATCTTCCAAAAAAAAAGACTAAAAGTAAAATATTCTGTGGACTGACGAAACAAAAGCTGAACTTTTTGGGAGGTTTGAGTCTAATACAGCATTTCATATAAAGATAACCTTAACAACAGGTGGAGGTAGTGTGATGGTCTGGGTCTGCTTCAGGATGACTTGCTGTAATTATTAGAACCACTAACTCTCCTCTCCGCCAGGAAATCGTAAAGGAGAATGTCTGACCATCATTTTGTGCTCTAAAAGTCAAGCTCACTGGAGTCATGCAGCAGGAAGATGATCCAAAACACACCAGCAAGTCCAACTTTTAATGGCTAAAAAAATAAATAAATAAACATCCATCCATCGGTGCACACAAGACACCCAAACACTATGGCACCTCCTGTAGGTGGTGGGCCTGCAGGAGGATGGGCTCATGTCCCTTTTCATGCTGCGCCCATCCGGGCCCCATGGAATAAGGCCTCAGGCACCCTACCTATGCCTGGCTCCAGGGCAGGGCCCCAGTCTTCTGAATCATTCTTTGTCTGGTCCCTCACCCAGGACCAGTTTGCCATGGGCAAAAGCACCCAGAAAACATAGCCCCTGGGATCCCTGGGATATACAAACCCTTCTACCACAATAAGGCAGCAATTCGCAGAGGGGAAATAAATAGATAAATAACTACTACGGTTTTCCACAAAGATATACCAAAACGAAAGTATCGACAGCTATTTACATCAAAACACCAAACTATTTACAACCGGGGGGGAAGATCGCGACCATGACAAACTGAAACACAGGGCTTAAATACATAGACGGAGCAATCAGGGAATGGACCACAGGAGGGAAACACAGCTGGGGCAAATCAGAACTGACAAGACAAGGAAGCGTAAACTGAACACACTAAGATACAGACCTTCAAAGTAAAACAGGCAACATAACAGTCACGCCTAAAACAAAACACTGACAACACCGAATCGTAACAGTTCCCCCCACCCAAAAATCAAACATTTAAAACATGTAACCCCAAAGAAAATGTTTGATTCATGCCCAGCGCATACGGCACCGGCTGCTGTTCTGCAGGCGACGCTGATGGCTGGACAGGCCCCTTGGATCCTCCAGTGGAAACGGAAGGCTGGAGCGGTCCCTCGGACCCCCCAGCGAAGACGACGAAGGCTGGAGCGGTCCCTCGGACCCCCCAGCGAAGGTGGATGAAAGCTGGAGCGGTCCCTCGGACCCTCCAGCGAAGACAGACGGAAGGCTGAAGCGCTCCCTCCCTCTGACCCAACAGTGAAGACAGACGGAAGGCTGAAGCGGTCCCTCGGACCCACCAGTGAAGACAGACGGAAGGCTGGAGCGGTCCCCCCGGACCCTGCAGCGAAGGCGGACGAAGGCTGGAGCGGTCCCTCGGACCCACCAGCGAAGACAGACGGAAGGCTGAAGCGGCCCCTCCCTCGGACCCTCCAGCGAAGGCAAACGATGAGAGAGAGCAAAATAAGACATTTATTTACATCAAAACACCAAACTATTTACAACCAGGGGGGAAGATCGCGACCATGACAAACTGAAACACAGGGCTTAAATACATAGAGGGAGCAATCGGGGAATGGACAACAGGAGGGAAACACAGCTGGGGCAAATCAGAACTGACGAGACAAGGAAGCGTGCTTAAAAATGTGTCTGAAATTTTAAAAAAAAAAATCTGCAGAGTAGGACAAAATTCCTCCACAGCCATGTGAAAGACTCACTGTACACTCAGTTATAAGGTTTGGGTTACTTTTTCACACAGTAACCCACATGTGGCCCTTTTCACACAGGGCCACATAGGTTTAAATAAATTAAATATCCTTTAAAAACTGCCGTTCGCATTTACTCAGGTTATCTCTGTCTAATAACAACATTTTTTTGATGACCTGAAACGAGTGACAAATATGCAAAAAAAAAAAAAAACTGGGGAGAAAGCTGTACTGTTTTTTTTACAGCACTGTGTTATAATACTTAAATAAAAACAGATAAGCAAGCTACAGTGTAGCGCCGGTAACATGAGAGAATAAACGAGAAACAGCACAGAGGCGGGACGCTGCAGTTGTTATGTCCTTGCTGTGGATAAATTGCGTGTTGAACATGTGCCACTGGGATGTGAGCTAATTAGCCAAGGTTGAGTGGGACCCTGGGGGTGGGTTAACGTGTAGGGAGGAGGGAGGAGAAGAGGGAGAGGCAGCCAAGGTCAAACCCATGAGTGCTACCAAATCCATACAGCACAATGGTCCCTCTGTGCCACTCTGAGGGGTTCATTTGATTCAGTCTCTTCATTACTTAAGACCATCTTCACTTCAGCAATACACGCCTTCATTCTAGTTATCTCTGCCTGCACTCCTGTAGTTGGTCTAAAAGGTAGCATCTTAAATTACCAGCGATACAAATGCATAAATGCCTCACATGACTCCTGTGTATCCCATTTACTCGCCTTCATGCCTGCACCGCACACCTGTCCTTGCTTTTCATCTCTGTCTGTCCTTTGATCTATTTATTTCATAACAATGTCACACTCCTTTGTCTCACATGTAGAGCCTATAAAGAAAACGCAGGTAAGGCATGCATGCATAAATGCATGTGCATATTGCAATACTAGGAAATGCAGCTGAGTGAAATATGAAATACCGTAGCAAAGAAGAAATAATTTATGTCCCTCCTATCTCATTCTTTATTGGTCTCACGGTGACTACAGTATGAATATTTTGCCGGCATATCGGGGACAGGGTCATGTTTGCATAAAGAGGTAAATTATGACACCAATAACAATGCCGGCGTGCCACAAAGGGACGTAGGAGTGGGTGAGGGTAGAGGGGCTGAGATGTTGGACGGATCAAGGCAAGTAAAATGTAGCTGATAGGTGAAATACATTTAGAAAGAAATTGGTTTCCTGTTTGAGAGATAAAACACATTATTTTTTATTCACATCCCTAAAAATTCTCATTAAATTTGGCAGCGAGGCATTCTTTTCTTCAACTTACTCACCTTGAACAACAAAGACGTTTTCAAATTTCTGTAAGTGAGTCGCCGGCAGGCAGTGAGTCATGCTGTCTGACTTTGCTTTGCTTCCTTGATAATTGTGCAGTTAAAGATCTGCAAGGCCTTGAAAATGCAACATTTTCAATCTTTCAATATTCCAAACTCAAAGCATTAAACTTTCTTTTTTGAAGTGCATCAAAATTAATCACCCTCCTTCTCTTTCTTTTATCAACGGCTGTAGTTACATTTGGCAGATAAAGACTTAGTGTTGCTGTTAATTAAACAAGGAAAAGGTGCAGGGATAGCTCAGTAGGTAGGGTGGTGGCCCCGTGATCGGAAGGTTGGGCGTTCAAATCCACTAAACGGCTACCATGAGGTACACCTGAGCAAAGTACCGTCCCTACACACGGCTCCCCGGGCGCCCAATGGCTGCCCGCTTCACTGAGTAAATGGGTTAAATTTCAATAAAATATATAAGAAAAAAAGTGTATCTGTACTTGGAAAGTGACCTGACTTCAAGCAGCTGACACCTTAGCTGTAGAATTTTCTTGTCTTTTGTTTTTTAAATACTTTTCTCTACCCTGCATGAGATCCTAAGCTCTATTGCTTATTGTGATTTCTTAACTTTTAGGGACTGTCTTTGATTAAGTTATATGGGGGTGGGTGCCGAGTTTGGCAGGTGATTGCTACCTGCCAAACTTGGCGCCCCGTTCTCTTTACAGGTAAGAGCAGGTTCAGACTTAAGAGTCTGATGAATGATGTGATGCCTGCAACATTATCTATGAAGTGAACAGGGTACCAGTGGGCAACCTGCCAGTTCTGGTGTTCTCTAGTTAATTTCAGTCGAGCTAAAGAGCGCGGGGCTGGGAGAACTGGCTCCACCGGAGGACCTCCCACCTTCATCTGATTATTTCAGTTTGGTCACAAACATACACATGAGCAGCCCGGTCATTTTGTAGGGTTCTGGCAATGCTCCTCATATTGTGCTGCCAGGTTAATGGTCTTCTGTGGCCCTCTCCACGTCTTCTCATGTAACACCTCATCTCCTGGCATCTCTTCTACGCACTTGAAAGTCATGGGAGACACAGCAGACCTTCTTATGATGTCACTTATGGGTGAGTTGGACTATTGGTGGAACACGAATGGGCTGGAAGTACTGCCCCGTGCTACCAACAATCACAAGGACTCAAGTAAAAAGTAAAACTAGCAAGAAATCAGTCAGGAAGGATAAGCAGAGAGCAATGATCCGTGGCCACCACCTGCAAAACCATTCCCCTTGCAGGGGTTGTCTTGTAGCCACTTTAGGGCCCCTGATTCACAAAGGTTTATTCAAGGCTATATCCGTTTGTATTAACCCCATCTGATAGCATGACAACATGCATGTAAACAAACATTCTTGGTTCTTCAATTACGACCGCTGGCTATAGTTTTAAAGCAAGCCACATTCCGCCTGTATTAATATAATTTTATATCTAGAAGTTCTTTCCAATTACCCTTTATTCTTTTCTGCCTTTTCAAGTTCATCTATTGGCCTTGCTTGGCACATCATTCTGCCTCCTCTCCACACTTTATTTGTATCAGTAATTTTTTTCCTCGCTCTTCAGGGTGTTGCTTTCTATACATGTTTTCTTTTGCCAAGGCCAAGGCCTCCTCTAAATGCCTGCTGAACTTGATGAACTTCCTGTTTATATGAGGCAATCTTTGCCAGGCTACCTTGGCATCTCTTACATTGGTCGCTACATGTTATATGTAGTAAACACCATATCTTATTTTAGCTTTTGACTCTGTATGTTATGGGTTAGAAAAGACAGCTCATTCTCACTCCCAGCTTGGTGCATACTATGTCAAGATGTTATATATAAATGCAAGAGACAACAGCATTGTTTTCTGACACACGGGGATACCTTTTAAGCATACCCCTTTAGCATGTTTTTCATACTGCCAACTGTAAAATAAAGTTTTCTTCATCTTACAGTTCATCTATACTATTCCTGCAATGTGAAGCTGAATAATCGCTGCAACTTGTGTCTTTCCTTGTTCAAGTAAAGAATTTGTTTATTTGTATTATAACATATCTGAATATCTGCAATCACAGCATTTTAAGATGGTGAAAGGTGTACCCTTAGGCACCCTCCCTGATTCAGACCTTTCTTTCTCCACGTAAATGGCCTTCTTGACTCCCCGCTCAAACCAGCGTTCCTGTGTACATCCTCATCATTGAAAGAGTGTCCACTGGCCTCTAGGTGTAAATGTAGAGACCTAGCCTGACAAGGTGGCTCTTCTATGTTATGGCATCCACTTAAACAGAGGTTGTTTGGTTTCCCCGATGTATAAATCACAGCAATCCTCCTGACACTTACCAGCATACGCTACATTACTCTGTTTGTGTCGGGGAATCTGATCTTTTTTTTTGGCGCAGCGTGTTTTGGGGTTTGAAAGCCAAAGAGATGTAGTGTTTAGACAAAATGCATCTTAGCTGTTCCAATACTTCCAACACATAAGGCGTCACTCAGGATTTTCTTACTTAGGCAGCAGTTGTCCTTCTTCTCTGCTGGATCATCTGGCGCTTTCTTCAGGTGCCTTCCCAGCTTTGACAAATGTCCAGCTAGGATAATGATATTTACTCAGGGCCTTCTTGATATGATGTTCTTGTTTGTTTGATCAGTGGTTGTTGATCAATGGTCATGACAATTTGCATATTAATGACCAAGAGACCTCACAAACCATTGTTCATCAGTGGTGCTAGTTTCAGTCATCATGTAAATCTACTGTTTATAAGTTTGGGGAAACCTGCAGTCAGCTGAGACTGGGATTTTTGGGATTTCTTGTATGAATGTATGTGTGTGTGTGTGATTGGGTGACGAAGCTTGTAGTAGAAAAGCGCTATATAAGTACCAGGCCACTTACCATTTATACTCAACTATGGGCTTGTCTACCTGTCGCAGATTTCAGTAGCTTGATTACTGCCAACCTTGTCTTTCACACACTCACAACAGAGCGTCACTGACTTCACGCAACAAAGTAGCAACCTTCAGCGTTAAAAAATGAAGCTTGGCAGCGCTGAAACCAGCTGTTCCTGTACTTGAGGCTGGATCCAAGAACAAACAGACTCCCATCGTAACAGGAGAAAGAAGCCTGTTTATTCCATCATGGATGGTTTGGGAAGCAACTCTCTGTTTGCTCTCTTGGATCAAGTAAGGCCTGTCATTACTGCTTCTTAGTTGAGAGAATACATCTGACAGCCTTTGTTATGACTTGGGACCCACAGGAGAGGATCGGAATAGTGTTTTGAATATACCTTTGACCTTTGAGAGACACGATCTGTTTTCCATATCACGGTGATTAAAAAGCTTTTAGCAAGTCATCCTCAGCTCCTTAAAGGCCCAGCAGACACAATGAAACATCCCCTAGCAGTAGTGTCACTACTCGGCACTCAGAGTGTCTGGATGATCTGTCCAGGAGAAAAAAAAACAATGTTGTGTTGAAAATATATTGATAATATCCCATTTCACATGATTTGTACGAATCTATAAAACATCAAAATCAGACAAGATAGAAGACATCAAGATATTTGATGACTATACCCTAAGTTTTGAGTTAGAAAATCAGCTGTTCATCCAGCTGGAACATTGTAGGCTCAAGAAGAACACCATATCACCCAGAGGGAGATTGGTCAAAGGCTCCCCTGCTGATGGTGAACATTCTCCCAGAGATTGTGGAAACCTGTGTGTTGCTTAATAAGCCAGCCTGTGAAATGCAACTTCAGAAAATGTGAGCCAGTGAGTTTTTACTGCCTATTCCGGAGGGACCTACAACCTCTGATTCTGAATAACAAGAAAGTAGAACCCCATACTATTGAAATACATGAAAAAAGGGGGGGAAACTGAAAGCAAAAAGCTAATATAGTGCTAGAGACGTCTGCAGAGAGAGAGGAAAAAAGAGTTATGACAACAAAGTAAGGCATTCTGGGAAAAGAGGAAAGGCAACCACATCCTAATTAGAAACATCACGCCCTGGTGCACTACAGGCACGCTTGGTTGTCACTAGAAAAACTGAAAAGTTGTCTATCTGGTAAAGAGAAAGCTTCCAATTTATGAATTTGTACATGCGCAGAATATTGCATCATTGCCTCCAGCTTTCATGTAACCATGAAAATACTTGTGCCTGATCAAAGGAAAAGTACAAAAGAAAAGATTTTTATGAAACACAAGTGCATCGGCGCAACCTGAAAGCAGCAGTGAATGAAGACGACTGTGGTGATACCTGCCAGTATACCGCTGGTAGCAAAGCAGATTCAAGCAGATGAAAGCACAATGTCAGCTGACACAAAGGATGCTTACAACTTCAAAAAATAAAATGTAAAAAATAATAAGAAATATGGCTGAGCAGAGACAAGAAGATTTGGAGGACACTGTGTCATCAGCCAGTCAAAGCAAGCATGGAAACATCTGTGTTTTTTAAACTCTCATCACACAACTTAGTACCAACACTTGCCATGCAGAATTAAACTTGAAGCACTATGTCTTTATCGTCAACCAGATACTGACCACAGAGCGCTCATTCCATCGTTTATGAGACAGTTTCCAGAACAGCAGTCACTGAATAACATTTCCCAGAACAGCTTTCACACATTTCATGGACTGTTTTGAAAATCAGATTGTATTCACATGAACTTGGACTGCATAGTATGATTTACCACAGGAGCTGCTGAGCCAGCTCTAAACTGCAATCAGGATCTTGTGCACATCCATCATACTCTGATGTGGCGCAGCCAGAAAGCAGTGCAGAAACTGACTACAGCAAACAGTGGAGAGCAAACAGAGCAGCAAGGACGAGGGGGGCTACATTCGATCACCTGTGATTAAGGTATTATGTAAGAACAAAAAAACTGCATCGTTACAGATATCCAACATCTTGTATGGGATTTTTTCACCTTCCCTCCAGCCAAGGTTGAAGAGCTGTTTACACCAAAACTACCAGATACAGCAGCTTCTATCCTTAAACTATCACGCTCATACATAACTGACCAGTATCAAGATTTATACATTGAAGGCTCACTTTCATTCATGACGTACACTATATGGTCACTGTATATAGTATAATTGCTGACCATGTGCATTCCTTTATGGTCACGGTGGTACCCATCTTCTGATGGCTGCATGTCTCAAAGCTCCAACCATGTCAAACTGGTTTCTTCCACATGTGAATGAGTTCACTGTACTTAAATGGCCTACACGGTCACCAGATCTTGAGATGAGGTGGAGAGATGTGACAGTTTCACATCATGGATGTTGTGAAACTGATAAATGAGCAGCTGTAACTGGAAGGTCGCCGGTTCGATCCCCGGGCTCTCTGTCCTGGTTGCTGTGTCCTTGGGTAAGACACTTTACCCTCCCGCCTACTGGTGTTGGCCAGAGGGGGCGATGGCACGATATGGCAGCCTCGCTTCTGTCAGTTTACCCCAGGGCAGCTGTGGCTACAACTGTAGCTTGCCTCCACCAGTGTGTGAATGAATGGTGGCATTGTAAAGCGCTTTGGGTGCCTTGAAAAGTGCTATATAAATCCAATCCATTATTATTATAAAGAATTAAGGTTGTTCTGAAGTAGTAGCAACATGTGCCTAAAAAAAGTGTCTGACAAGTTGTGTAGTGTTTGCTATGTGAGCCGCCACACACAGCTGCACTCTGTATTCATTATCTTATTCATTATTATCTGTATATTGCTTGTATATTGTGTATTGTCTGCCAACATGTGCATTAGCATAGTAAGACACAGGTGTGTGTATAGCAGCCGTTACACACATGATAGGGCATGAGATTTGTATGGTTTGTTTATGTGCGAATTTCAGTATTTATTTGCACATGATGTAGCCTGATGGGGTTTGCCCTCAGAAAGTAAATATTCAGCACAATGGTCAAACTTTTGGTTGTGTTTTGCTTCCGTTACTTTTTACATTAATCAATCAAAGAATACCGTCCATGAAAAATGTACAAGTTTCAAATAAAAAATGCACTTTGTATTTCTTTCCGTGTGTCTTATGCATTATTTTACATGCCAGTTTGAGAACCTATTGTTTGTAGCCTCTTTACAAACCAAAAAGTGAAATTATGTATACTTTTTTCCCCATTTCATTAAAGTCAAATGTTACTGGACTTGTGTGGAAGGATAGATAATAAAAAGACACTGTTGATTTTTTGCTCTGTAAGCTAAACCATCTGACAAACAAATACACAAAGGATGCACAAACTGATAACAACAGAGATGATATAAGAAGGGGTGAAAGAAAATGTTCATCAAAATCTCCAGATGGACAGGTCAGTGTGTGCGCGTGCTGTCACTGACAGTGATCAAAGTCGTAATCAAAGACAAACACATGAGAACACAGTAGTGCTTTGACGAGTGGAGAAGAAAAAAAGAACCTCCAAAAACACTTTGAAGCTACTCTATCTGTGAAATTGAGGAATCTAAAGATGAAAAACAAGGATCGGGTCCACAAATGAATGTTATGTCTCGGAAATCAGAAATACATAATAAGCTATCCAGTAAAGGACAGCGTGTGGGGGAAAATCTGTTTTCAGAGCCACATGCTGTCCACATTCTGAGTTCTGTGATATATACTCAAACATGAACGCATTATGTTTTCCAGCTCTTTGAGAGCCAGATCCTGCTGCACCGCTGTCTCTCAAGGTCGCTCTCTGTCTGCTCCAGCTTAACCAAGGTCACCCGCTTCACTGCGGGCTCTCTGCAGCCTTGAGCAGCTAACCGACCAGGAAATGTGTGTTCTCCCGTTCCACCACGTATATCTCCCAGTGTCAATCAGACAGTTACAGAGCAGGGCTGCCATTTAATGTTCCTGCATGCTGCCTCTTGTTCATTAGGTCAATCCACTGAATATAATCTAAGAAAAAAAAAGGCAATCGCTCAAGCGAAGTTGAGCTTCTGAACAAATGTTAATCGAATTAAGTGCTTCAATACACCAGCTGTAGTCTGAAATGCTTCCACTTGTGTGTGCGTTTACGTGTTTTCCTGCATGCGTGTGAGTCTGTGTGTAAATCTTTGAAGAACCCAAAAGATCTTGACTTTTAGTAGGCGCTAACAAATTATGAAAAGTCACAAAAAGAAATGTAAACATACGTGGCTGTTCCAATTAACAAGGCCGCATAGTAAAAGCTTTTTAAATAAAGGGAAGCCACAGAGTGCGAAAGGCATTAAAGCCACAATAGTGAGAGTGTATCCGGGACCTTGGTTTTGATATAAAATCCCATGGCCTTGCCTCCACTGCTCTCCATGTTAAAAGCTCTTTGTGACAAGGAAATTACTTTATGAACCTCTGAAAGACACTCCAACACTTCAACCTCCCCGTTAGTTTCATTGCTAGGCCATGAGAGAAGTGCATGTGCGTGCATGTGTTTTCACCACTCTCCGTCTGTCTTCTTTATTCATGTTTTCTCCAAAAAACATTCCTTCCCTTAAAGAAAAAAAAAACTCCACATAGCAATTTTTTTGAACTCTTTGTCCTTCTACTTGTAAAGCATTTGAAACCAAACGAGTAAAATAAAATCTGTAAATTATAAATCTGCTGTGAAGAAAATGTAAATAGCGTGCATAATTTGTGTGAACGGTGAATTTGAGGGTCTCTAGGTAAACAGACTGTGAGATACTGCTTTATGTGGTGTTACCTTCAGCCCTTCAAACAATTCTTATAACCTCTGCTGGAACAACAGGTCTGTTTTTCTTCTTTTTTTTCCTCCAAGGTCTGTGGAAATTAGTTTATTTGAATGTGCTCACGCTGCCGGGCTTGGCATTGGGTGAATCATATTTATATGTGAGCGTTTGTGTTTAGGTCTGTAAGAACTTTGTTCCTTTAACATGTACCTGGAATGTTCAGTCCAGATAGAAGCAGAAATACCAAACATGTGTCTCTCTGGCCTTGAGACTTCACAGGGCTCCGACTGCGGCACTCAGCTCGGTAAACACATTTTCCTCCTGTGGCTTTCTGTTTGGAAAGGAAACAAGGAAGTTGATCAAACACTGGATCAGAAGGCCATGGCTACACTGGAGCCGCTGGTCTTTGAAAGTGGAGAAAAAAAGGGTGAAAAGAATGTGCAAAAACATTGTCCAGCCCTGCTAAAAATTATACATGTGCAATATTTTCCAAAAATAAATCTTGTGGTGTAGATATGCTTATCCTTATCTGAACAGATTTACACCCCAGTCCTGATGACATCATAGAGTCAGAGTAAAAGGGTGCACAAGATAGAGGACATTAACTGGCTGGATAGACACTGACTGTAAGGAGGAGGTGAAAAGGGGGAATAAAAGGTATAGAGGGGCAAAGCCATGAGGATTAAGTTAGGTGGCAATGCTTCCCCCTTGTGACTGATTATCAAACTGCAAGACTTACAAGAAAATCAGTGAAGCTCTTTTTTTGTAAGAGAATAAATAAAGATTTGAATGCCTGGAGCTATATCATGAAACCCAATTTGTTTAATTTCAGAATTTAAACAATTGTCCTGGGCTTTGAAATATACTGCTTAGATGCATGGGAAACACTCAATACTCCAAACATGCAGAAATTCACATTATATGAATAGTGCACAAGAAATTAATACTTGATAACATTTGGTTTTCAAACTAAATGTGATCATAAGCATTCCCATGTGTGGTTTCAAACATCATTTTAAGTTGAGCAAACAGATAAATGTCCAAAAAGCCTTCAAGTTCTTTCTGCAATATGACAACAACTCCAAAAAAAAATACAGTTACAGCCATATAAAAAAAAAAAAACCCTCAGCTAAACCCTCACAGGCTCGAGTACCCCTCCAAAGAAGGATGTGCCCCTGACAGAAGAATATGCCCCTCATAGCGTCGTGATCATCACTTAGTCTGGGATTACATGAGGGCAGATATCGACAAAAACTGTGTACAAGTACCCCAAGGTGAAGAGAACAACCTACCTGCCAATTATCCAGTTCTTTCAATGTCCACCTCAAAGAACTGTTGCTTTTTAAGGGCAACAATTTCTTACACCAGATATCAATTTTTGATCGCTTACTGACTTTCACCCAGCAAAGTGTGAAAGTTAAAGGAATAAAAATGAGCAAAAAAGCACATCTGAGTAAAATACATGGGCACAGATTTAAGTCAAGGGGAACTTTAACCTCACATCATGACTTTATTAAACCACCCTGAATTAAAGAAGCTTTAGAAATAAATATGTAAAGCTCCTACACAACCTTGCTCTACCATTGATTCAGCCTGACAGTTAGATAAGATTATCAGCGCTTTATGACTCCCGTTCTTCTCAGATTTTCTCTCAAGGAGAGTTTCAGAAGTAAGTTATCCATTAATAAGACAGCAAACTATTCAACTCAAAGACTGAGAAGTGAACAAAAGAGTAGCAGTAACTCAAAAACAGCACAAATGGAGCCAAACCCGTGAGTTAATTCAAGTCAGCTCGAGCTGAACTGCATACATACGGCAACATGTGTCACTCTCCTCACATCATATTCCAGACAAACTCTCCCATTTTCCAATCTCTCCCTCCAACAAATCAAACCTACTGTTAACACCCCAGCTCCCACCTGTAGGCTCTCAGCGGACGATTACTTATGATTCCACCGTGCACTGGCAAGGAGTGATGAGCACGCAACAAGATGAGAAACTATAACTACATTCAGCTACAATAACAGCTCATTTAAAATAAAACATAATAAGCGAAAGACACTGAGGCGTGGAAACATGATAAAAGAGGAATGACCTAAAGGACTGAGCTATAAAAAAAATCCAAGTATGATTTCTCAGAGATGTAAACAACTTTTTCCTGAAAGAAGCCAGTAACCGAGGATACTGGATAACATCTATTTGAGCAGGTGAAGAGAAGTCCGAGGTTAAACAACAGGTTATCAGTAAACGGCAGTGCGGCGGGGATGGAGGATGAAGCGCTGGGTCTGGCTGTGAATGGGTTTGCAGAAGATCAGAAAGGTTTGTGGGAGTAGGTCAGAACAGCGGGCAGTTAGACGGTCAGAGCCTTTTTCTACAGCTCACAGAGGAACTCCGAATTGTGCTTCAGGTGACTGATTTTTAGAGGGATCCTCTCTCTAATTACTTAAGGAGGCAAGAATCCGACCCCCCTAAAGTCATCATTTAAATGGATTTCAGAGTAGCCTCCAAAACCATGATCTATAGTATTTCATGCTAACATCAGAGAGTCAGACGATCAAAAGGACAATTATATAAACTAATTAGAGTCCTTAGGGGTTATTAAATGTCTCTAATTGGCTACATAACACATAAAATGACACATAGAGAGAGAGAGGGAACATTCATAAGTCACATTATAATATAAGTAATTTCATCAAGGGTGGGATATTAATCTGTGGATGAGTCAGTAAGGGGAAAGGTGATCTGCAAGACAAGAGAATAAATGACATGAGATGTACAAAAGTGCCTTTGTTTTCTTTCAATGATTTTCAGCAGTCTTGATTCATCTTTGTCCTCATCATACAGCTGAGTTCAAGGAAGAGTGGAGGAGGGGGAAATAGTCAGCTCGTGGAGTTTTCTTTTCATTCTTAAGGAGCAATTACACTCCTGGATGATGACTTTTGAATTAATAGAAAATCTGTTTCGTTAAAGCATGTATTCTCTTTTCATGTGCTGCTCAGACATCATGAAATCAAATTCTTTACATCTGCAGTCCTGATGGGGAGACTGGGGTAACAAACGACTCATGCAGCACTTGGTTACAGCTACATTTTTAGGTAACAGAGCCGATGAAGTTGCTGTGTGAAGCCTAGAATGACAGCGTGTTGATCGAAGGGCATTTCAAGGCTGCACTTTTGGATATTTGTTGCAAATTCAGTGTCTTCCCTCCTAGTTTCATCATAAACAGCCTTGTTTCCTTCGTGAAAAAAAAAAGTCAAATCTAATTAATCAGTGATCATTAAGCATGCAAAATGATCTTAGATGTGGCTGCACATAATACATAATGAGGCAGCATGCTGTTTTTGATTTCATGTTGTTCTGCTAGACCATCGATGTTCTTTTGAAAAACGGGAAGCAGCGGTTTCAGTTTTCAGTTCCTGTTTTTATTTTCTTTAGAAAGTTAAAGCTGCACTAAAGACAGGTAAACACAGATCCCAGTGTCATCACTGCAAATTCAATTTAGGATGCATGAATACGGCACATTTTCCAGGTAATTACTGCATAATCCCACGTAGAACTCTCATTTAACATCTTCTCAAGAGCTAATAAAATAAAAATGTGGTTTTCAGTCCAATCCTGGGTTTTTTCAGTGTTGTACTGAAATGAAAGGCAGTATTGAATGAAGGAGTTCCTTGACAGTGGGGTCACTCATTACTCTCTGTGAGTTGCTCCCTGGATGCCTCATTAGAAATCTGCAGAAAGGGAGTACTGATCTCACTTGACTGCATATCACCAGCGACTCGCAGGAAGCAGCTCAGGACCATGTCCTTGGCCAAGCCGGCCTCCATGTTGCCCTCCCGGCTGAGCTGCAAAGTGATTTGGTCCAGGCTGGTGAGGACCAGCTCTGAGCCCAGTAAAGGGCAAATGGCACTTGCGTCAGAGTCTGAACCAGGGGCTCCTTCTCTTGCCATATTCTCCATCATGTATTGCTGATACAGATCCAGGAGTTTTTGCTCCAGGTAGTGATTCAGAAGGGAGTTGGAAAATGGACCTTCATGCTCCTGGAGCAAAAAGCTCCGATCACGGCCGCTCCCCAGTCTCCACCGATTCGAACCTCCCCTCAGTGGAAACAGCATCCCATCCCGAGCTTCGTGTCCTTGGAGGGAATCTTCCACAGCTGGGGGCACATCACAAGACTGGATAAAGGGACCGACATCCGGTACATTGGCACACACCCTCAGCTCGCAATTATTAGCTGAGAGAGGCAGCACTTGGTCACCTGCAATATGAAGGTCACTGTAGTTTTTGCAAAAGCTCTGACAGAACGAGGGAACCAAGAAAGGGGTATCGCCACCTGAGTGAGCTTGGGCCGGGATCTCTATCTCTCGAGAGATCTGCCTGCCTAGATGAGCTCTCTGAAGATTTAAGGACTGCAAAGGAGAAATGTACAACTCAGCTGAAGCCCTTCGGTTGTCTGTAGTTATCTGCTCCGGGGAATTGTGATGAACAAGCGGAGCATGTCTGGTGGAACCTGGTATGAGGGCAGCAGCTGCTTTCTGTGACCCATAAGAATTCTGGAAAGCTGGCTTAGAAGGAAGGGAGTCCAGCTCTTCAAATTCACAGTAGGTCATGATCAGCAATCTGCCTTCACAAAGCATGGCTGCAAGAAAGAGCACATATTCAGAAGATGTATGCAGTGAGAGTAAAGGGAATTTAACATGTGATACGGATATATATATATATATTATGGAGTGCCCTTTAAGAAAATATTATATATATATACTCCAACCAAAGTCTGAATATATAGAATGAAACTTGAATATACAGAATGATCTTTTGAATATATAGAATGAAACTTGAATATATAGAATGATCTTTTGAATATATAGAATGAAACTTGAATATATAGAATGATCTTTTGAATATATAGAATGAAACTTGAATATATAGAATGATCTTTTGAATATATAGAATGAAACTTGAATATATAGAATGATCTTTTGAATATATAGAATGAAACTTGAATATATAGAATGATCTTTTGAATATATAGAATGAAACTTGAATATATGGAATGATCTTTTGAATATATAGAATGTATGAACCTCATTTTTAGAGATGATGTGTTTCTGAATTCTCTGCCTTTACAAAATGGCATCAGCTGAACAATTTCAGTACTTTTTAGAGCTTGACAACTGTTTTGCGACAGCTGTTCAAATTGCAAATTTCCATAGTCCACTAGTTGTATCCTGTGGTTGTACAGTGTTCGAACATTTACTGACAACATTTGAGATATGGCCATCCAACTAAACCCCAAGTCTCGCATATCAGTCAGCTCAGTAGCTGGTATGTTGTACCTAAAAGAGTTAGAAACAAAAGAAGAAATATGTTAACTTCTTTCTTATTTCTTGCATTCATTATCTTGTTTGCCATCTCTTGACTCTTTCAAGTGCCATACACATTATGAATGAATTTGTTTCCATTTTTATCACTTACCTTGACCTTCCTCTTTGAGATGTAGAATGATATAATGAGCCCATAACATGTGCTTCAGCTTCTGCTCGAAGTGTTAGCTCAGTTGACATCTCCATCAGTGATTGATAAATTCCCTCAAGAAGTGTGCATAATCTTCTCCCAGAAACATTTTGTTGAACATTATTCATGAGCACTAGAAATGTTGCAATAATGAAAACGTGTTCTTCAAGGTGATGTAGTATAAATTCAAATTATTTCTACCATTTGCAATTTGAACAGCTGTCACAAAACAGTTGTCAAGCTCTAAAAAGTACTGAAATAGTTCAGCTGATGCCATTTTGTAAAGGCAGAGAATTCAGAAACACATCATCTCTAAAAATGAGGTTCATACATTCTATATACAGTGGGGCAAAAAAGTATTTAGTCAGCCACCGATTGTGCAAGTTCCCCCACTTAAAATGATGACAGAGGTCAGTAATTTGCACCAGAGGTACACTTCAACTGTGAGAGACCGAATGTGAAAAAAAAAATCCATGAATTCACATGGTAGGATTTGTAAAGAATTTATTCGTAAATTAGGGTGGAAAATAAGTATTTGGTCACCTCAAACAAGGAAAATCTCTGGCTCTCACAGACCTGTAACGTCTTCTGTAAGAAGCTTTTCTGTCCCCCACTCGTTACCTGTATGAATGGCACCTGTTTGAACTCATCATCTGTATAAAAGACACCTGTCCACAGCCTCAAACAGTCAGACTCCAAACTCTGCCATGGCCAAGACCAAAGAGCTTTCGAAGGACACCAGGAAAAGTATTGTAGACCTGCACCAGACTGGGAAGAGTGAATCTACAATAGGCAAGCAGCTTGGTTTGAAAAAATCAACTGTGGGAGCAATCATCAGAAAATGGAAGACATACAAGACCACTGATAATCTCCCTCGATCTGGGGCTCCACGCAAGATCTCATCCCGTGGGGTCAAAATGATCATGAGAACGGTGAGCAAAGATCCCAGAACCACACGGGGGGACCTGGTGAATGACCTGCAGAGAGCTGGGACCAAAGTAACAAAGGTCACCATCAGTAACACACTACAACGGCAGGGAATCAAATCCCGCAGTGCCAGACGTGTTCCGCTGCTGAAGCCAGTGCATGTCCAGGCCCGTCTGAAGTTTGCCAGAGAGCACATGGATGATACAGCAGAGGATTGGGAGAATGTCATGTGGTCAGATGAAACCAAAGTAGAACTTTTTGGTATAAACTCAACTCGTCGTGTTTGGAAGAAGAAGAATACTGAGTTGCATCCCAAGAACACCATACCTACTGTGAAGCATGGGGGTGGAAACATCATGCTATGGGGCTGTTTTTCTGCCAAGGGGACGGGACGACTGATCCGTGTTAAGGACAGAATGAATGGGGCCATGTATCGTGAGATTTTGAGCCAAAACCTCCTTCCATCAGTGAGAACTTTGAAGATGAAACGAGGCTGGGTCTTCCAACATGACAATGATCCAAAACACACCGCCCGGGCAACAAAGGAGTGGCTCCGTAAGAAGCATTTGAAAGTCCTGGAGTGGCCTAGCCAGTCTCCAGACCTCAACCCCATAGAAAATCTGTGGCGGGAGTTGAAAGTCTGTGTTGCTCGGCGACAGCCCCAAAACATCACTGCTCTTGAGAAGATCTGCATGGAGGAATGGGCCAAAATACCAGCTACTGTGTGTGCAAACCTGGTAAAGACCTATAGTAAACGTTTGACCTCTGTTATTGCCAACAAAGGTTATGTTGCAAAGTATTGAGTTGTATTTTTGTTATTGACCAAATACTTATTTTCCACCCTGATTTACGAATAAATTCTTTACAAATCCTACCATGTGAATTCATGGATTTTTTTTTCACATTCTGTCTCTCACAGTTGAAGTGTACCTCTGGTGCAAATTACTGACCTCTGTCATCGTTTTAGGTGGGGGAACTTGCACAATCGGTGGCTGACTAAATACTTTTTTGCCCCACTGTATATTCAAGCTTCATTCTATATATTCAAAAGATCATTCTATATATTCAAGTTTCATTCTATATATTCAAGCTTCATTCTATATATTCAAAAGATCATTCTATATATTCAAGTTTCATTCTATATGTTCAAAAGATCATTCTATATATTCAAGTTTCATTCTATATATTCAAAAGATCATTCTATATATTCAAGTTTCATTCTATATATTCAAAAGATCATACTATATATTCAGACTTTGGTTGGAATATATATATAATATTTTCCTAAAGGGCATTCCATAATATATATATATATATATATATATATATATATATATATATATATATATATATATATATATATATATTTGCAGCACACATCCCTACAGGCTTTTATTTAAGTGCATACAAACAGTATGCGTTTGAATAAAGGCACCAAAACGGGACATAAGCAACACTGAGAGAACATTTTGCATAAGCATTATAAGAAGCATCAAACTATTTCTGCTGCACAATTGATCCCTGTTGAAAAGTCTTTGCAAACTATTTCAAAATTTAATTGGAGTTTAAGAAGTTACATGTAACAGAAGAATATGTTGGTTTAACACTTCCAAAGACTGTTCATCTATTAAAAAGAATGATCTTCCTACCTCAGATCTGAGTCACAGAAAAGCTTAAAACCTGTATTTTGGCACTAAACGTCCTAAAGCGGTTCTCTCAAAAGTCTGTTTTGGAGTCTGAACCTGGCTGTTGTTTTATACAACCCAAAAAGGAAGTGGGACTATCCCTTTTCACCTTGATCCCAAGTCTGCAAACTTCTGCTCTCATCATTAATGCATTTCAGCTTGTAATCTTTACAACTAATATGTTGTTTTCACTGGATTTAGCTGGTATTTTCCCTGATTATTTAAACCCTTTATACCTGGCAAACCTAAATAAGACGTGCCTACCTCCACATCAGATTTCCTTCTTGCACTATGAGGTAAAATGGTAGATGCTGGATGACAGCAAGGCGAGATGTGCGCTGTAAAAAGAAACCATTGATGTTTCATTTCCTCACAAAGCAGGTGTGCAACTGAGCTTTGCATAAAAGCAGAAAAGAAAGTCGTGTTTAATATGATAAAAATACAAGGAAACAGAAAGTTCCAGATAACTGATTCCTGTTTTCGTTTTATGGCAGATCACACCACAAATGTTTGAAGTACCTCAAAAATTTCACAGCGTTTCTTTATTAATTGTTGATTGTTTTTAGCTTAAACAGTTTTTTCCCATCCTCTGAGTTCACAGCAAAGCAGAATTGGTAACTTCACACTCAGTTATGTGACCACAAATAATCATTTCCTCCTTGATGCTTTGCCTATTCTTCAGGCACTGAACTGTCAAAGTCACTTGAGCCCAGAGGCTTTGATGGTCGTGAAATAGTTTCTTTTTCCTCACTTGACTCAAGCTTTGCTGTAGTGCAGCTATACACTGAAGTCTAAATCAGATATGTGGTGAAAGTGTTGAGAGGTTTCAGGTGTTATTTATGGCCTGGATTTTTTCGAGATGAAAGCCCCTTGTCGGCTTGAAGGACTCCTTTCTGTCCAGACTTCCTCTGCTTGTGATAGGGAACTCCAACAATAGCAGTGCATGAAACATGAGAGAAAGTTATTTCTTATTAATGAGGAAAGGAAACCTAATATATAACAGCATAAACTCATGAGGCTGTTAGGTTGTTCATGCAGCTGAATTATAAGTCTCGAAAGCACAAAATACCACCAAAGTCTAAACGAGTAAACCCATGTGTAACTGCAGCTTTCTGCTTCTGATTATCTTTCGTTTTCTCTAGTATCAGGTGTGTAAACAGGTGGCTTCACAGCTATAGTCGCTAAAACTAAAAGGTCCAGAGTTTCATTGGTGGCTGTAGTTATTTTGTCCACTTAATCTCCTGTGGGTTAAGATATCTGACACAGGTCTGCTGCTCAGTAATGGGAGCGCAAAGTGTAGAGTTACCAACCCGTTGCTACAGCAATGTTGCTGAGCAACATCCGATAACATTAAGGACATGCTGAGATCAGGTTAGACACCTGTCTCACGTCTGCTCTTGTAGCACAACAAGGTAGCAGTTTGGCAATTTCAGCACCCTGGACAGCTTCTGGTCCCGTTGAACAGCTCCAGCAAAGATGTGATAAGGACTCCCATAAAGGACAACAACTGTTTTTTGTTGGTTTGTACTTTTTTTGTATATGGATAAATGGTGTGCAAAGGGGAACTGGAGAGCAGGTCTGTCAACATGACATACTGTCCTTAGAGGAATGTTCAGAAAGATCAATAATGTGTTCCGTCCCAACCATCATGGACAGAGAGGTCGGGATGGTGGTGGTGGTAGTGGGTGTCGGGAAGAGCAGGACTACCACAACGCTTGCACTGTCAGGCTGGTGCGCAGCACCTCCATGCTCGTTGTAGGAGAGAAAACTCAGGCAGCTGCGGGCTCGACTTTAAAACGGAGCAAAAGCACAGTGAGCATCGAGTCGACCTTGTACTATTATCAGAGACAAGAGGACAGGATATGGCTGTACTCACAGAATCAGAACTGCCTTGAATACCTGGAAGCGCTTGTGGCTCTGAGGAGGCAGTACATGAAGAGTGTGAGCGACTTGAAGGGTACAGACGCAAAGGCCACAGTTTCTTCCAAGAAGAAGCCTGCGCCCTCGCCGCCTAAAAAGGAGGGACCGGTAAGCTTAAACCAAGCAGCCAATATCACATGGAAGGAAATATCAAAAATG
Source organism: Copadichromis virginalis (assembly GCF_057382275.1). Taxonomy (NCBI): domain Eukaryota; kingdom Metazoa; phylum Chordata; class Actinopteri; order Cichliformes; family Cichlidae; genus Copadichromis; species Copadichromis virginalis. The sequence continues at coordinate 19,195,864 of NC_140633.1, forward strand.
TTTTCTTTTTTCTTCTATCATTTTACACCACAGATATCAAGAGCCAAACCCTCAGCACCCCCAGTTCCAACTGAGGACGACACTTTGCAGTTCTTTGATGCGGTCATTGCCAGCTGTGACAGCGAACCTCTGCGCAAGCCATACAAGGATGATGGGCACGCAGACGTGGATTTTATTGGTGAGTTTGAAATTCCAGCATTTAATTTGAGTAATGCTGGAAGTGAGAGAGGATCATTGAACCTTAAGACAACCTGGAAACCTACGAGCAGTGAAGTCACCTACGTGATAAAGCCACCAACAGCTTGTTTGGATATTCTGTTTTGGATGTGATGTGAGACTTAAACTGCAAAAGCAATGATTAAATTGGTTCGGTCAAAATCAGAATATTTACTGTGATTTGCTAAACGTGATATAGGCTTTCTGTTTCACAGCAAACTGCCCTGCTTACATTCATGCATTCATAAGCCACTGATGCAGCTGACTAAGTTAAACATGTAAAAAGGGCTTTTATGCCATTTTTGAATGCACGCACCACATGGTCAAAGGTGCTTGATCTTTAAGTAGGCTACCCTAACGTCTTCTTGTTGTGGCTTCACCACAGCAGATCATCTGCCTCCATCTTCCCTATTTCCCTAACATCCTCCTCTGTCACACCAACCCTCTGCATGTCTTCCTTCACTACATCCATGAATCTCTCTGGGTTTTTCCTGGTTTCTTCCTGCCTGGCAGCTCCATGTTCAACATCCACTATCCCTCCTCAACTACACAAGGTTAATTCAACAGTCGACGTCGTGTATTTTGCAGATTTAGATACAAAACATGATAAACTATTAGGTTCACTCCTCCACCAAGGCCTCACCAATCTCTTATTTTCCAATTAAATGATACGGATCCAATTTTAAATGCGGTCTGCCTTTACCCATGATCACTTTTTTTCTTTTTTTTCCGCATTATGTTGCTGAACGACTGATGGCACTAAAAAAAGGCCCATCTCTGCCCACTCCAGACATGTAAAAACAATGTAATCAGAAAAGGTGTGTATTGGTATCAGTATTAAGCTTATTGCTTGTAGCAGTAAAGAAAAATGCTTCTAAAGATTTATCTTTGTTTATCTTTATCTGATGAGTTTAAACACAAGAGCAGTGGTGCCACACTGAATTAAATGCAGCAATTGTTATTAAACTATGTTAATTAGACCGGTAGACATAATTTGGGAGATATAAATATACACTGACTGAGCTGTTTGAGGCCAGATCCATAATTTCAGTTCAGCTGCTGCTAAGGATTAGATTCATTCATCCTGGAGAGGTTTACAAAACAAATATATCAAATATCAGGCTTTCGTGAATCCTTTCACGGAGGCTGTTTAAACCCGGTAAACATGGGTGACCCAGTAGCTCCACAGTGTATTGGTTTACACATTTATTTAACAAGGGAAAAATCCCCAGCTCATTCCCAGGAGGACACACCCCTGTGTGGTTGTGTCATGAATGGCACCTGGAGTACAGATCTGCCAAATCAAATATGCAGAGCTACCTATTGTGGCAGGTCCTTGTGAAGGGAGCAGCTAAAAGCAGCTCTTTAAACACCTACAACCCAGTGAAAATATTCTCATTAATAAAAGCCATGAGTACAAGTCAAGAAAACAGTCAAACAAAGTAGTTGAAACACTGAGAATTCCAGCTTGAGCTCACCCCATTGCCAACTCAACCTCACAGGGAAAGTATGAAATAATGAAAATAATGATTATTTTACGTTAGGCTTTGAAAGCTCCTTTCAGACAGCGCATCGATGCTAACAGCAAAGCTTTTCTTTCAACTAGCTTTAATTATGGCTGCCACTTGCACATATACTAAATGCTTCCTCGGGTTCTTGTCATTTCCTCTCACAGTGGCCTCCAGCTCGGCCGAACATGACCTCCACTCTAACTGGGTCTTGCGAGTTCCTCGAGTCTCAGATGCTTCGGACCAGACAGCAGTTCCTGACTGTGCCAACGAAAGGATCCCCACGAAGAAGAAACAGAGCGGGTCTACGAGCAGCAGGCTGCGACTTCAGAGAAACCCGATCCACCTGCCCAAAGTGGTGGAGAGCGCATTCCAGACACTGCGCTTCAAGCCCAAATTAAAGAAGCAATGAAGCTTAGTGGACATTGAAATCAGTAGCACTGCCACACTGATCATTTGACACCAGTAAAATAAATAAATAAAGCTGTGCAGACAATTACTTAGTTTTTAATAAAGAAAATAATTTTATTAAAGCAAAAGCAGCCAGCTGTTGAAATATATTTTAACCCTTGTGTTCTAAAATTTCGCTTTTCCTTGGCAGAGACTTGAACATGTCACAGTAAGAAATGCACAAGTGATAATATTTCATATTAATAAGGATTTCACTCTGTTAAAGTGTCCTTTTGGTGCACCTCTGCATTACAGTGTCAACCCCAAATAACTTCATATTGAAAAACACAGCAATCATGACACCAGGGCCATTACATATTTATATTTCAACATTGGATGTGCTAAAGCAGCAGAAGACCACAACAGGTGTCACTCCGGTCAGTTAAGAACAGGAAACTGAGGCAGCAGTTCACACAGGCTCATCAAAACATGTTTAGAAAGATGTTGCCTGGTCTTGATTTCCACTACCACATCTAAATTTTTGGGTCAGAATTTTGTGCAAACAATCTGAAAGCATGGATCTATCTTGCCTTGTATTAACAGCTGCTGGTAGTGTAATTGTGTGGGGGATATTTTTTCCTGCTGCTTTAAACACCACAATTTAACAGGACTATTGCTATTGACCATCACTTTGTGACCTCAGTTACCCATCCTCTGAAAGCAATTATGTTAAAAAGACTAAAAATGAAGGTACCAGACGGCCTACAGTCACCACATCCCAGTCCTTTCGAGCACCTTTGGGATGTGGTGGAACGAGAAATTCAAATAACAGATATTCAGCAAGCAAATCTGCAGCAACTGTGTGACAAAATCACATCAACACGGACCAAAATCTCTGAGGAATCTTTTCAGCACCTTGTTGAATTGATGCCACTGAGAATTTAGGAACTTCGGAGGGCAAAATGGGCTTCGATCTAGTACCAGCAAAATGCATGTAATAGTGTCCAAGTGAGTACTGATTTCAGATACATATCAATTTGATGACACTTGATGACACTAAAGATCCAACTTGGATCATTTTTGTATACTCTAAAATAAAAGATCAGGAAATTCTTTTGATATCGTGAAGAATTTTTTTTTAAACCTATCTTTTAATGTCTATTTTAAACTGAACAAAGTGAGGGTTAAGTATTGTGTTTGATACAGAATTTTGTACAGTAGTGTACAGGTAAGACCCAAGGAAAGGTTGGAGTCCTCTGAGGTATCAAAACCAACTGAAAAATGTAACAATGGCTCCTTTCAAAGTCAGAGCGCTTCATGTGAGAGAGAAGTTCAGCAAGTCCAAGGACTGGGCTGTGTGAATAGCTCAAAACCAGCCAAAGTTATTGTATTTATCATTGCTAAAGTTAAAATAGTTGTAAACATGAAAAGTCAATAAAACACAATCTACCTGACCTAACTTTTATGGTATACAGCGAGTGTTGCATTATTGGTTTTATTTTCCCAGGGTTACAAATACCTGTCACTCAATTTCAGGATACAGAGGATCTGAATGAATGTTTAGGTACTAAAGTAGGATTAAAGAAAGTCTTTGTGTAGTTTGTGGTTGTTGCAAAAGAAGTATGCAGAAACTTAAATGAACCCATATCATCTGAAATGTTTTTTTAAATATTATATATTTATCCGTTTAAAAGGAATGCTAAATTACGTGCCACGATCCCTTTACCTTCAAAGTATTTAAAAAGAAAGTACTTTCAAATACTTTTTTTTCTTTATTAGAAATGTCACAAATCAAACACAAACAGCATTCATTTCTTTTCTGCTTTGACCTTGGGGCTGAAAAAGGACGACATGGGCTTCATGCCTGTCTTGTCCACCTTAGCTAGACTTTTCTGAGCTGCCGTCATCTTCTTGGGCGGCTGAAATGCAAAAAAGAAAAATCTATATAACACAACGCCCTTGTGTGGAGACAGCAGGAAATTAATTACATAACATCAACTTCAATTAAATCTACAAGGTAAGGGCCACAGCCTTGTGAATACACGATGTACACCAGGCTTGAAGAAAGCGATCGCCAAACAAAAACTGCACGAACAATCAGCGTCTTAAAAAAAAAACACAAAGAAAGAAAAAGAAATAGAAAAAGCTAAAATAACAGCAAGCTTTGGTCATTATCATGTAATTACAACGAAGATAAAACCACCAGACGCTCCACATGCTTTAGTCTATTCCAGCAGACATACACTCACTTTGCGCGCAAAATCTGCACTGTTGAATTTGGTGTAGTCTTCTCCAGCCTCCACCGGCTTGTCTGAAAGTTTCCGCTTCTGCCAAACGAGGAAGTAAGACAGGCTTTTCATGACTAAAACCACCAAGCTATTTTTCCACAGAACCACCACTACAAGCTCTAATGTCCTCACACTATAAGCAAAGTTAACCCCACACAAGCGCAGGCAGAGGATTTCCCCTGTGAAACATGCAACACTTTACAGTAAGGTGGATGAGTGCATGAAGAGTGCACGGCATCTACGACAGCAAGCAGAACTGAAAACATGCAACACCACATATATTTGCACCTAAGTGGGAAGAGCTCATACCTTAGAAGGAGGCTCGGTCTCCTTTGGGCTTGTGAGCTCTGGTAACCTATGAAGCACAATAAGAGATGTGCTTGATCTGCAGTGGCGTTAATACCATTACTCATTAAGATGTTCATCATTCATCAACTTACCCCAAGTGTGTGAGGAGGGCTTTGCTCAGGTCTTCAGTGATATACTCTGATATCAGGCCGTGGGAATACCGTATGAAGTCCTCTGTATCGTTAAATAAGAGATACAAATAACCAAAATCGCCCTGTTTGATTATTTCTGTATTTCTTTATGACCGAGAGATTTAAAAACTTAAGGTCAGGGAATTGTTTAAGTGATCTGTGAGTCAACATAATCTATAAACAAAAACTTTGCAGCGCTACTGCCATCTGCTGGTCAACAGTCTTCCTAGGAAGAAACTATTTAAGCCCAAATATGTCTTCTCGGGTTAAGAATGAGGCAGAAAATTCAGATGGTTGAGAAATGGGAATCATCTTAAAAGCGTTAAGTGGTCTTAAGTTACCCTCTTGGTTGTCTGTCTCTGACTTTACTCTGACATATGTTGAGGACTTCACTCCTTCTCCCACAGAGACATTTTTTTTCTTTAAGGCAATAACTGTCCTCTCCACCTATTAAAAATACATACATAAAGAAAATGTGCAGCATGTGCAAAAAATAAGCATGCATTTTCAGTGTTGTATTGCATTGAGCAAAAATAGATTTTCAATAAATACCTTTTTCTTTAACCAGTTCATGGTTTTCTCTTGACTGTATCGATGATACATCTGGCTTTCCACCTCTGGAACACAACATTTGGACAAAGCATCCAGCTTGACCTTGTAGCTTCATGAATCCCAGTATCTTTAAAAGTAAAATTCACCTTTTTCCTCAGCGATGTGGTGCAAGGAGGCCAGGGTACGAGCGCAGCTAAGCAGCCTCGAGCAAGCTGGGAATTCTTCATCTTTAACAACTTGATCCACACGCTGGAACTTTTCCTGAGCAACACATTAAGGGATGAAACAGTCAGGTCCACACGTTTTTTTGACAATGACATAATTTTTGTAATTTTGCCTCTGTACACAAAAACTTATAATGTATTCAATATAGTTAAATCCATGCAAGTTTTTCTGAACTTCCTCTACTGTTCTGTGCCTTATGAAACAATATCTAATGTCTCTGTAATGCTATGCTGAAATTGAAAAATGCTTCACTTAATTGTATGTAAGCCTCTTCTTACCTCTTTGCCAGATTTGATCAAATATGGCAAAATTAGAAAGAGAGGATCCAAAGGTGTTACAAAGATCAGTCTCCCATCTGATTAAAAAAAGAGAGAAAGACAACTGGTAAAGCAAAGACACGTAATTAGCATCTGATTAAATTTTGCTATAGGACAGCAAACTAAATAACTGCGAGACATCAGCTGAAAATTCATAAATTTTTCTATGACTTAATCAATAAATTGTTGATTAAATAAAAAGAAAACTATTACAAATACAGTTAAACTGCATCGCAGTATGCAAACCTGTGAATCACAGACCTGAGCTGTCAGCTTGGTGTATGATGTCATGTTATAGGTAAGCTGTATGTTGAATCCATTTGTCAGTATTTATGTCCAATGTAAAAGGAGCTTCTGAATAGATCATTTGGCTTCTATGGACTTCAACCAAGCTGGAATAAGCCCTGATTGCAAAACTCTTCCCATCAGACAAATATAGCTGATGCAGATTCAAGATAAAATGAACCGACATCATAGCTGTGTGTGTAATTATGATCAGACTGATTCAGTTTATTCTGGAATGAGACCCACCTCTCTGCACAGCCTGGCCAACAAACCAAGAGTGGAAATCATCCTCAAATGCTTTGACCTCATACAGCATCACATCCCCACAACCCAACATGTACAGAGATGCTGCATCTGCAGGATTTTAAAAAAAAAATGAAAAAAGGAGGAAATGTGTTATTTCAGTTCTGTTTCTGCAGTTTACAAAACACAGAATTAGCCCAGTTTAACACCTGATGGGAAACGTGAAAAAAAAAATCTATTTTTGAGGTTCTGTTTTAATCCAATCCAACTTTATTTATATAGCACTTTTAAAAACAACAAAGTTGACCAAAGTGCTTTCCAATAATAAAACAGAGATAACAGTTAAAAACCATATATTAAGCATACAATGAAATCAATAAACAAAATAAATATATAATTGAAAAAGAAGATAAAAATAAATCAATGTGAGTTTTAAATGTGAGTATGGATGCTTGTGTCCGCCATTTAAAAAAAAAGTATTCATAACTCGAAATTTCGACTTATTTTCTCATAATTTCGACAGTAGTAACTCGAAATTTCGAGTTAGCTCTGCCAATCAGTAATCTACGCACTCAAAACTGGATTGCAACAAATTGGCGCTTTCAAGAGTACGTTTGCTGATAGTAACGCATGTGATTCAGCTAATAACACCAGGATTTCATAATTTGTGAAGCCACACTGAAAATAATCAGCAATTTGTGCATTCATGACTGGCTGTAATACTGGTAGCTTAACTGTAGCATTTGGAGCTGAGGGCTTCAGCTTCCGGATAACAAGGAAATGACGTCATTCACGTAGATAACTGATTGGCAGCACTAACTCAAAAGATAACTCGAAATTTCAAGTTATGGATACTTTTTTTTTTAGTGGTGGAAATGGGTTTCCATATGTGAGACAGTTTTACACCCCAATTTCCCACTCCACTGATTAGCCCTTAATAACACAAAGGAAAGTGGGAAACATCTCAAGGATTAGAAAAGTTTTAGATGACCAAAAATTGAAAAAAAAAATGTTAATTGTACAGAAAGCAGTTTTTCTACACCACTGTTTTTAATTCTTAAAAAAGTTAATACAATCAATCCCTACATGTACACCACCTAACTTCCAACCCTTCTGCCTGTTGAAGGGACAGTAACTATTTTGTCCACTATTTGGACAATACTGTATTCCAAGAGGTACTGCTGGAATACATTATTGCTACCAGAATCCTGCTTGGTCTGGAGTTCAGTCTATAGCTAGCTAATGACCCAAAAGATTAGAAGACAGAATGATGAGTTTCAAAGCAGAAAAACTGGCCCAGATTCAAGATTTCAGCCTGACTGACCTGCTTTGGGTTCATCTGGACAAAAGCAACACAAATTAGCAAGTGCAACACACCTGCAGAAGCACTGAAACAAAAATTCAAACATTATTGTGTGTTTGCTTGGAGAATTAGTGAAAATTTTGTAATTTAATTTTCTATCATTCTTTTTATAAGATATATACTTGTTTTTAATTTCACAGTATATTGAGACATGACACTACATGCTAATCAAGATCAAGTGGCTTTATTGTCATTCGAACCATGTGTAGTGGTACAGTACACAGTGAAACAAGACATCATTCCTCCAAGACCATGGTGCTACATATGACATATAACAGACAATCAACACAGGACTGCATGAAGTGCAATGTACAAAGATTGCAACAAAAACAAAGACAGTGCAACACCAGAGAGAACAGAACGACACAGACACAACAGTGCAATAGAAATCTGCAAAAGACTCAGTATTGTGCAAAAATTCACTTGGTGTATGAAGGAGTGCGTGTGCGTGTGTGTGTGTGTGTGTGTGTGTGTGTGTGTGTGTGTCAGTCCAGCCTCAGCAATTTTGAATATCAATTAAAAATCAATGAACTGCAACTGAATTAAAAAAATAAATAAATCACACATTAGAAAACAAAAAGGCATAATCCATAAGTCCAAACCAACAAGTAACAAAACAAGTGTGTGAATATAGACATTACCCTGCTAAGTGTTCTGGGTTGGCACAGGTTATGATTTAGTGACATCTTGTTGAATTTTAAGTTAATATTTAATTAAAACAAAGCATCGCGAAGGCCCACGGTGGGTGTTGACGCGATGTGATTTCTGCCCAGTGCTCTGAATGTCAAAGTGAAGAAATTCAATGAAGCGCGGGTAAACGGCGGGAGTAACTATGACTCTCTTAAATCAAAAGAAGCAAACAGTGGTCAGATTTTCTTTTACAAAGCTGCTCAGAGCTGATGTTAAAGTTTTCTCCTTTGTTAGTTTAACTGCTCTCAAATCTCTTGCAGCAGCTACGTGTTGATCTCAGAAGTCGGGAAAGAGCATGCAGTGAGGCTGGACGTTATGGTTGCACACTATGTTCTGTGATGGTAACACACAGTAAGAACAGAAAGAGTTTAAACTAAACCAAACATAGCAGGATGTCAACCCAGAGCCACCCACACAAAACTTTAATCTACTGATATACGTTCAGTGATCAGCATTACTTTAGAAACACAGGCTTGTAAAGCCCGTAATCTGCTGTTATCGATAAGTTACAGCCTTCTTCTTCTTCTTAGCATTTGCACAGTATCTTGACAATTTAAAACATCCTGTCTCAGAGTGATGCTGAAAGATTTATTTATGCATTTACTGGTTCTAGCCTAGACTCCTGTAATTCATTATCAGGTTTATCTCATAGCTCCCTGAAAAGCCTTCATTTGATCCAAAGCAAGAGTATTGACAGGGACTAAAAAGAGAGACTTTTATCTCTCCCACATTGGCTTCTCTTTATTGGCTCCTTGTTTAATTAAGAATCAAACTTTAAATCCTTTTCCTCTCATACAGGGTCTTAAATAATCAGGTCCCATCTTATCCTAAAGGCCACGTAGTACTATATAAACCAAATTGAGCACATCACTTTCAGACTGATGATTTACTTGTGGTTCCTAGGGTATTTAAAAGTAGAATGGGAAGCAGAGCCTTCAGCATTCTGGTCCCTCTTCTGTGGAACTAGCTTCCAGTTTGGATTTAGGAGACAGACACCCTCTCTACTTCTAAGATCAGGCTCAAAACTTGATAAAGCATACAGTCCAGGGTGCCTAGACTAATGGCACATAGTTTCTCGGTGTGCCAGTTTCTCTTATTTCCATTGCATTTTATATGATAGAAGTTTAATTTCATCTAAAGGTTTACTCACTTAATGATAATGACATGAACACCAAGTTTCAGAGCTAGACCAAAGTATATAAAGACACAATCAGACCTGTTGATGGATTCCTTAGTCTCACAAAAACTGGATCACCGTCGTGCTTGTGTGTGTCGATGGCAGAGTCTGCAGACATCAAAACAGACACCACATGATAATTCACCACTATTTCTCCTTCTTATTCTTCTTATAACAAATATGCCAAGCTTTAATTTATTATTATAGCATGTAGTTTAAGACAAGAGCATGGCAGCCTCCATAAAAGCTCACAACACCACCAGCAGTTACATCAGTTATTACACCTATCAACGCTTAATAACTGCTTGCAAAGTGCGCAGCAAGCTAGCTCAGTTAGCTCATACTACACTCTCTAACCCACCTGGAGCGATGACAACCCAGCTGTCATTATCTACGTTTGACGTTCGCTTCTTTTTAGTAGCCATGTCGTATAGTTGTGTTAAGCGCGTAAGTTAACTTTTTTTTTTTTTACTTAAAAACAGTGCTGGCCTACTCAAGAGCGTGCTCAGAAAGCTCAGAAAAGGCGCCTCTCTGCGTTCACTTCCGGTTTGTGTCACACGGGACAAAACATTGCATTGTTTATCCGCAGTTGGCTTATTTTCTGTCCCTTTTGGAGGGAAAGTCTGGTCGTTAAAAAAAATAAATGGATGCCGGGGTGTCAAGAGCTCAAAACAGTGAAACGTAGACTTTTAACTTTAACCTTTTACACACTTGCTGTTGTAGTAGTGGTACGTTCCGCGGTGACGTCAACCAGCGTGTAAATTCGCGGTAGAGCCGCTAGAGGTCGCCCAACAACTTTTATTAGAATTCCTGTAATAAGATGATATTTGTCTTCCACAGTTTACCTACCAGATCCTTACCTGATGGGCTGTTTCTGAAATTCTCCAGTTTTGAGCCTCTGCTCTCAGGTGCAAGATGTTTGGTGGCCGGTTTGTCCTTTGGCACACTGGCACGTAACAGATTGGGCGATCCATCTGTCCTTCAATAAGAGGAAGGCATCTCTCACGCTCTCTCAGGATATGACAGTGTGTGTCCCAGTTGGTTTTCAGTGAGTCACTTGTTTTGTTTTGATTCTCTGTTTTTTTACACTATTTGCGAGCATCCTCAGATGGGGATGTGTAGGATGCTAGTGTGTGTTTTCAACCCTCTTATTAGTTAACAATAGCTGCGTCATCGATTTGTTTAACTGTTCAGGGGTCCCTGTGATATGTTTATGTAGAGTTTTTTTTTAGCTGTTGATTTCCCTGTCTTCTAAAGACACCCACAGCACAGCCCATTAACAGGTTTTTAATTAGCTTGTTTTGGTAATGAGGAAGGGAGGGATTTGTGTGCTGGGTGACTGAGCTTTTAAAACATCACCGCTCAGTGTCCCTGTGGGAGCAGCATGATGTAGGGGAAAACTTGAGTCTCCACATGGTAACCTATGGGTTTATGTTTTTCCCTGCTTGTGCATTTTCGTGCCACCTCTTTGGGCATTCTCTGCTCTTTTGTGTCGTTTTCCTTTTTTGGTCCATTTAAAAATAATGTTGCCTCACAGGCCCATTTGCCCAGATTTGAGCAACACATGCTCTAAAACCCAGTCTCAGCTCCTCCTTGAAATCAGTGAGATTTATGTTGCTGTAGTCTGTGGCAAAGAGAGCGTGGGTGAGATATTGTCTGTGAATTACTTGTTTTATGGGCCTCGGGAGTATCATACACAACAGTCTGTGCAGCTAAACAGAATATTCCATGAAAGCTTTCTTTCATTTTGGGCTGCTTGAGGGAATGTCTGTGTTTCTGACAGCCAGGCAGAACAACAGCGGCCTTTCTGATACTCTGGACCATAGACAACCCCAGAGAGCCGAGTCCTCTGTCACCAGCATGCAGACGAGAACAAAGCGGGGTCTAAATTTAGGCCTCTATATGGCTTTAGACCCAAAGTACGAGACCCCACTATCCTCTCCCAAACCCAGCTCCACAATCCTTATCAATCATGCATCCAACAAAGAGAATTTCAACACACCAAAAGCCGTGTCTGTTCTTTATGTCTCCCCACCTCAAGCTCTACTTCCTCCTCCTCTGTGTAATTCACTTTCAAGCTTGCTATGTCTTTAAAAATAATATGATTCCAATAAACTTTGCAGTAGAGGTAGGAGTTTATTGGAGCTAGCAGGCTGTAGATAGTTGGTCACACTCTGCTGAGCACATTGAACAGCCCATGGTCCTAGCTATCGCCGTGGCCTCATTTGGTGGTCCAATGCATGGCGGCTGGTTACAGCTTACATCGACTCACCCTCCAGCTTTCATCTCAGCGCCATGTCGCCATGTGCTGCACATCACAGAGAGCTTTTTTTTCTTTTCTTTTTTTTACTCTTTTCATCATCTGTCTGAAGCAGTTATAGAGAGAAAAGAGCCCATTTTAAGAATGTACATATTCACGACAGTGCATTTTTGTCTGTCATGGCTGCCAAGTGAGGTAAGTTATAAATAGCAAAGGAGCGTCACTTAGGGTGTCACTTTTTCTGTACGTAGGCTGTGCCGTTATTTCATGCAGCTGTAACCACTTTGAATCCCCCACCCCTCGATCCTGCTGATCAACACTCAATTTTCAGCTCAGAGATGTAATGTGCACATTGACACATTTTTAACAGACATGCCATGCACACACATGGAAACAGATGTGGGGAGAATTCCCTCTGCAGCACAAGCCTTTGAGTCATCATCTGGGATTCCCTTCCTCTCACTTCCAAATATGGGTGGGATTGTGAGAGAGCGCGAGGAAGAATGTGGAAGGCAGTGGAACCCCCTCGTGATGTCAGAGCTGTGGAACAGTGAGCCTCACGCTGCCTGGAAATTCACCGGAAGGAATGTCGGGAATGTAAGAATCACCGAAATGCTATTCTCTGCTACATCTTGGTAAAACCTGACTTGTAGTGGACATGTCTCGTTTTTACTCCCACACAAACACACACACACTCCCATAATGTTGTTGGCCAGTCCACTCTCCGGAGAGACGTTCTTTCCCGTAAAGTCTTATTCCTCTTCCCCCTACTTGTTTCACAAGATGTGACTCCTTATTCCCAGCATCATTTGCTCTGTGTGAGGCCTCTGGATGAAAGTGGGTTTTTCCTTCTCCCTGTGTGAGAACAAAGTCCTTGAACATTGACTGCTGAGTGCTGTGTGATCTGGAAAGACACTCAAATAATAATCACATCCTATGTCATTCATTTGGCATGCAGCTTTTGAACATTTGGTTGTCTCTGAAACTGAGAAAAACTGGGGGAAAAGGCACTAAATTAGAATGAATCAAAGATTGTTTTCATGATTTAAATAAAGAAATTAGGCACCTGGATAAATCACACTCCTACATATACTGCACCTTCAAATCTGTGAAATTCAGATTTTCAGAAATTCTGATTAAGTGCAGGAACATCCATTGAGAGTGACATGTGGACCAGCTCTTATCAAAACGTCTGACATTCTGACAAGAAAAAATGAGCAGGGTTTTTTTTTTTAAGTGATAACAGCACAATCAGCCAAGGAGTAGTTTTTTTGATGCTCAAAAGATGTCTTCAAGAAGCCCAACATTTCACCAAGGGATCTGCAACTGAGTAAAGTCAAAGTAAACGAGTCTACAGTCGGCAAGAGCCTGTATCAATTTGACCTGCATGGAAGGAGTGCCGAAACAGGAACAGACCAGGCACTTTGGAAAAGCATGGTCTGTATGGACAAATCAAAGATAGAGCTATGTGGCCAGAGTAACAGTAGACATGTGTGGGACAGCTATTCGTGCATGGTGGTAATGTTATGGTTTGGGGTTGCTTTACTGCCTCCGGGACTGGGCATCTTGCCTCATGTTCCTTCTCTGGTTGCTGCAATATTTTACACCTACGCTGTAATTTCTTAAGTTGATGGAGAGCTAAATTAGGTAGTAAGACTTGATGTGACATGATTTTGCTCAGACTGGTTATAGGCAGACTCCAGTGAGACTGAAGTCTGACTTAGCGAGACAAGAATTTACCGTAGAAATTAAAACAAATATAATAATAATAATAATAATAATAATAATAGCAGTTATTTTTGAAATGATATGGCAATGATTTAAAATGGGCTTAATGGGCGTAATAACTTGTTATAAAAAGCTTATTTTTCATTGTGGTGTTTATTGCATCGGTGAGGATCAAATATTTGAGCATGTGTTTGGCTAAATAAACTCACTGTCTACTTCATTAGGTATACCTGTTCAATTGCTTGTTAAATATCTAATAAGCAAATGACGTTTAGGCATGTAGACATGTCCAAGACAACCTGTTGAAGTTAAAACTGAGCATCAAGATGAGGAAGAAAGGTGATTGAAGTGACGTTAGAATGGCTTTTGGTGCCAGATGGGTTCTTCTTAGTCTTTCCGAAATGGATGATCTACTGGGATTTTCCAACACAACTATCTAGGGTTTAGGGAGAATGGTTTGAAAAGGCAAAAAATAGCAGCAGTTCTCTCTGAGAAAATGTATTATTGATTCCAGAGGTCAGAATTGCTTCAAGCTCATAGGGAGGCAACAGTAAGTCAAATGATCAAACCTTGAAGTAGATGGGCTAGACCAGCAGAAGAACCATATTGAGTTTCACTCCTATCAGCTAAGATCAGGAAACTGAGGCTGTAATTTGCACGGGCTCTGCTTAATTTCTTAATTTGGCACAGACAGTATAACAGCATGGGTCCATCCAGCCTTGTATCAACAGTCCAAGCTGCTGGTGCTGTAATGGTGCATGAATATCTTCTTGGCACACTTTGTGAGCCTCAATACTAACTGAGCATCATTTGAACACAAAGGTCTACCTGAATATTATTGCTGACGTTGTCCATCCCTCTGTGACCACAGCATGCCCGTCATATTGATTGGTGTTTTCAGCAAGATGAGGCTCCATGTCACAAAGATCAAATATTCTCAAACTGGTTTCTTGAACATGACAATGAGTTTCCTGTACTCAAATGGCCTCCACATTCAGTTCAAAGAGCACCTTAGGGATGTACTGGAACAGGACATTCACATCATGGATGTGCCACTGATAAATCTGCACCAACTGTGGGATGCTATCATGTCTGTATGAACTAAAATCTCAAGAATGTTTCCAACATCTTATTCAATCCATGCCATAAAGAATTAAGGTAGTTCTGAGGCCAATCACAGTATCCAGAGTGAGTATTTCAACAAAATTCACACTTTGATTGTAATCTGATGAATCAGGCCTCATCACAAATAATTCAAACAATGTAAACCAGGGCTACTAAAGTCTCTGGCCCCTAGGCATTTGAGAAAAGTTAGCCAAACAGCTTTGAATCATTAGCCCACAAAGTTGAATTTTTTTGAATCACTAGCTCTCTTCAACCAAAAAGTTCCAGGAAACATTGAATCACGAAAGCTAGTTTCAAGAACTGAGGTGGGAGCAGTAAAGATTGTGCAATAAAATCAGGCCGTCATGAAAAATGAACTAGATAAGTGATTACTCTATTTACTTTTGCGTAGCGCTGATGTTTGAGAATCAAATGTGTGAATGAATGCAGCACTGTGAAGCCCCGGTTTGAGGAGTGTTTTCTGTTTGTGTCTCTTGCACTTCACCGAGGACAAGGAATCGCACGATACACGTTCCTGCCAATGGTTTCACACTAGTCTGCTGATTGCGGGTGATGACAATACGCCAAGAAAAGTAGGACTGAGCCAGTAAATTGCAGGGAAGAAGACGACTGCAAGCTGGCAAATGTGGACATAGGCATGATCATTTAAAGCACAGTAAATGTATACACTGGGTTTTTGGATAACTGGTTATCCAGATTAAGTGACTTTCATCAAGAAATATTTACTTGATAATTTGGATAGTGGATGATTTAATACTGAAAAGAAATACGTGAAATAGTGTTCTGCGGGGTTTGATAATAATTTGAACTCTCTGTCTTTTCCCATCTGTCCCAGAGACTGATCCTGTCTACTCGCTCCCATTTCTTTACCTCTTTACTCTGTCCCGCCTAGTAGACGTCCCACAATACACCATCCCCAACCCTAATTATTGTTTACCAAGATCAATCTCTTTCTCCCTATCCGTCCCTCATCTCCCTCTCGCTCTTTCTCTCTCTCAGCGTACAAGGGACCAGAGATGATGTGGTAATTACATCTGCCGACTGCTGGTCTGCCGCAGACGGCTCCGCAAGTCCCTGTGCTCAGAGAAAAAATTAGAGACTGCTCAGCACAAGTCCAGGGCTGTAATTAGAATAAGTACTCTACGAATGAAATGTGTTTATTTGTTTATTTATGAGACCCCAAAATTCCAGGGCCCTGCACTTCTGCTCTCGAAGGTTATGTCATGTCAGGCGCATGTGCACCAGAACCCCTGTTGAGGAGTTGCGAGAAGAAAACTGTAATCGTAGTTCATTTTCTGCAGCACCAGAGAATGGCACTCACCGTTTCAGCGTGTGTCTCGCTTTCATACTTTCATATTGTTCTTATGAGATCTGAAAAGTGCTTTTAATTTTCTCAATGAAATCAAAATAAACCAAAAGAAAAGAAAAACTGCTGTGCTGTTTAGTTTAACCCTTTTTTACTGCAAAGAGTAATGATTCTGAGCTTAAATCTTAGCTAGCCCTTGAACCCAGAGGCTGTACTCTGTGCAGTCCTGTGAAATGCTAAGTACACCCCAGGACTGAGTAGTTTGTAGAGTCAGCTTTAGCAGAAATAACTTGAAGTAATGGTTTTCTGTATGACTTTATTAATCTCTCACATTGTTGTGGTGGAATTGGGGCCCACTCTTCTTACAACATTGTAACAGCACCAACCATGGGATCATTGTCCTGTTGGATGATCCAGTTTCAACAGGTTTTATGGATTGTTGAAACTATTAAAACAGCAACAGGGGTTGGGTGGGGGAGGGGGGGGGGCACTTAGTCTTTGAAAACTTTCTTTTTTTTATATGGCTGATGAACTGCGCAGGGGTAGAATGGCATGTGAACATTTTTGGGACTCTCTTCAGAAACTTAACATATGCTATTTCCCCTGATGACCGGTCCACCAGCAGTGTAATTCTTCCATCTTAGCAGTTCTTATTCCATTATACTTTGAAGGGATCCAGTTTCAGACACAGTCTGGGCAAGGGGACCCGGAGCTGCAGAGGGGCGCTTTCTCCACTCCCAGATTTATGAACTGCCCAATGAGGCAGTTGAAAACTCAGGCCATTAAAAGATTATCTGGATTTTTCACAGGCATACTGGGATAATTTGAGAGCAAAGTCATTGTATTCATTCCATATAAATCTGCAAAGTGAAAGATGTCAGACCCGTGTAGTACACTATGTGTCTGTGTGCATACTCAACGAACACATTACAGAATGCAGCCATGGGGTTTTTTAATGTGTCTTTAACTATGTGAAATCAGTATATGTGTATGAGGCGTGAACATATTTAGGGTGACTTTACTTTACTTTACTTTACTTTACTTTACTTTACTCAAACAGGGCATGTGAAGGTCTTGTAGCAGGCAGAGAGACTTTGCAGCAGTGACAGGTACTTGATGGCTGAAAGCCCGACCCTTTAACTTACCTCAGAAGACAGATTGACCCTGCTGCTTCATAAAATAACCAGCCAGTCTTTTAGTGAAATTGTTCTCATGATGGATCTATGCTTTTATGTCAGAACTGCCATTTTCCACAAAACTAAAACAAGTTGTCATGATTTCATATTCTCTAAAGGACTTTACATTGAAGCGAAGCAAGATTTTTGAAACCCACACCATCAATAAACACATTGGCATCAGTTTTAAGTAATGCATGAAATTGTCTGCTTCAGCAAATATTTATATTGGGACACGCATGGACAGACAGTTTGTGTGTGTCATCGTTTATGACCAGAAAGACCAAAACATTACTCATGTGACGCACGAATTCTGGCAAATTTCCACACTATAGGTAATGACTGCTTTATTAGCCAACATCGTTATCTTAGAGCGTGAACAAGAAAATTTAATCCCACCATTAAGCTTCTGTCACAGGACAACAATGGCTTAACCAGATGCTTTCACCTCAATAGTAAAAATGGTCATTATTCTCCAGACTGGACTCAGTCGCATAGTCTGCATTTTGTCCTTGGCTTTTCAGGAGTAGGGGTCTGGGCATGAACTAGCCAAATGTAATGTAATCGAAAAAGGCAAGACCGTGAATGTGGTGGCGTGATGTCATCACTCTGAGACACTTGTGTGATATCATAATTATGAGGTAATGGCAGGAGGGTGTAGGTGTAGGTTTATGACTTTGGCACACGCTCAGTTTACCGTCAGCCGACTGCAACAGGGCACTAATGAGAATGGATGGTCTGCCTCGAGCTATCCGTGTGTGTGTGTATGTGTGTGTGTGTGCGTCTGTGTGTTTCTGTGTGTTTCTGTGTGTGTGAGGAGTTCATGCTATGATAAATTGATGTGTTGAAGAAAAGGGGGATGCAAATGACCTAGAAGAACAATACATACAAGAGAAAGACACACCGGGAAGCCCTGTGTGTGAGTTTCTATGTCTTCGAGGTTTAGACGACTCTGATTCATCTTCCGTTGACACATTTTGTTTAAGAGAACACAAAACTATTCACCAGATGAGTATCGCTGTGAACTAAGTCAGTTTGAATGAGCAACGGCTGAGTCCGTTTCCAAATTTAAGCTTTATGGCCTGAACAATCACCGCAGCCTCTTACACACTGCCACAATAGTCTCGTAAAGTTAATGGTTAAGCGTTAGTGTATTTGCTGTTCTGACTTCTGGTAGTTAGTTGGTAAAATCAAAGGATCTCCTAGTTTTGAAATCTTTGCATTCTCAATTTGAGAATGAGGTATAAGAATTAAATGTAGATGTGAAGGGTTTGGCTATAAGCACGGTCAGCATTTTGTTCACCATATATGGTTGCACTCGATCTGTGGGGAAACTTCCTGTTTCATGCGTGAAATGTGTCTCTCTCTATATTCAGTACATGCAACATCTAATGCATGTACGTCTATCCTGCTAGAGGGTTCATTCCTATATCTTTCTCCTCTTAAAGACGTTGCTGATCTAAGAGCAGAAGGCGATATGCCAAAAATTGCCTTCTGCGAAGTCACCAAGCGTTGGATTGTTCACCCACTAATAGGGAACTTGAGCTGGGTTTAGACCGTCGTGAGACAGGTTAGTTTTACTCACCCCGATCAGAAGAATCGGGGTGATGTGAATAAAACTGATCTAACTCTTTTTTTACGAACAACTTTACAGTGGAAAACGTGTCAATCAAAAAAAAGTATACATGTTTGTTTTGTTTTTTTAGTCTGTAGAAATGCACAAGTTAAAGAAGTTAAAATGAACATTGGACCAAAAAATTAGACCATCGCATACAGACAAAGGCCTAACTGGCTATCTGCACATTTTCCCCTTTTAGTTTCGCTTCTTCTTCTTTTACTGCACATACAGTATGTAAATTACAAATTCTTTCAGCTCAAAGATTGTTACCATTCTAATAAACCCATAGTAATAATTGGCTGGTGTCAGAAAGCACATGGAGAAACCGCCCACTGTCATACAGTAACTGCGCACAAGCAGCAGGCTGCACAAAGCACAAAAACACACATCATAAATTCTCATATTAACACAACATTTATGTCGAAATCAAAACTGAGTAAATATTAAATCCAGATCTCGATCCAGAATTTTTCCATGTGCTGGTCAATTAAAGGAAAATGACAGAAATGTCTGTAACGGCAAATTAAACAAAAAGCTTGATAGCACCTTTTAAAACTTTAACTTCTGACTACCTAATTGGCATGGCTCAATCTGCAGAAGTGACCCGCTGTTTCATTGTCAATTACAGAGAGTTAGACGAGAAAGTGTGACCTCACCCAGGCAATCACATGTGCCAAAGTCACCCTGCAGAAATGACATCATGGATAATGATGTCATCCCAGGATTCCAGACCCTCTCCCATTCCTGCTTAAATGCTTTTAGGCTTGGCTACACACACACATCACACACACACACTCACGTATACACACGCACACAATGAGGCGTGTGCTTGTGCACATGCTTTTGCTCACACACACATACACACACACACACGCACACATACACACACACACACACACACACACACACACACAAACTGGCATGTGCACACATAAAACCATTTGAGGAGCCTCACCCAAGACTGAGTCGTGATACAAACAAGACAAACACACAACAGATGCGATAAGGATGTCATTTGGCCGCAGAACTAATAAAACAAGTCTCCAGGACTAAAAATGCCTAATAATAAGCTTGCAAGCCTTCAGGTTTCTGACAAAAGCCATGCCGCAGAATCTCATATTCATTTGTGCCACACACACACAAAAAAAACCCCAAATAACAAAAAACTTTAAAACCCACTTTAAAATAACTCTAAATACAATTTCAAGCCATTGTGTTAATCTTTTGTGGCTTATGTATATTTCTTTTTCTTGGTAAGTACAAAAAAATACTTGTTGTAATTAACCGGAAAAGCAAGATGTTTCCTTTCAGCGTCAAGAGCACGAGCCATGTGCATTCAGGAAGATGCTTTCATCAGAGCCTGGTGTCTTCACTTAGCAGGATGTGTGGATGTGGCTGTGGGATCTGAATAATAAAATGATTTCATTTTCTGGACCTGTGTTGAACCTCTGCACTCACAAGAGAACAATTTGTTGATACAGTTATGCTTCTGTGCATTTGTTTGTGCTAAATAAGTAAATAAGACCACGGTGGGGCATGTCAGTCAAACTAACTTGGTTCTGGCTCCCACTTTCTCTCTTTTTCCCTCTCAAACCTCCACACATGCTCCCCAATGGGCTCTGCGCCCAGTGCCTGACCTTAGTAAATACGTGGCTAATTTGAAGCATGTGGCGGCAAATTGGAAACACTGAGCTTTTAAAACTGTGGACTTTTCTTTTGCACATGCTAATTTCTCCCAGGAGATCCCATCAGATGAAATGACCCAAAACATGTCAATGATAGGGTGACATTAAGGCCCAGAGGGTGAAGGCTGGTGGGTGGGGGTTTTGAAGGGTGGACAAAGAGTGGCTGAGGACTGTGTTAAAGAGGGTGTGTTTAAAAGGGGAAAATTGACTCAAGTTATCCCGTCATCCAACCTCTTTTATTGTCTCCCTCTTTATCTGTCACTTATTTTAATGCACACACACACATAGTCAGAAGCAATCGTACTCAACCTCCCACGCACAGGTGGAAATTCTCAGTGCTCCACCTCCTGTTCAAGGGAGAGCTGCATGAGCCATATAGGACAACAGGTGCATTCAAGGCAGGAGTGCGCATGAGCATGTGCATGTGTGTCTGCATGGACGTGTGCGTGCCTGTGCACGTGTTCACACTACAACTCTTTATTTTGAGAAGTGCAGCGAAACAGAGAGAGTGTGAGCTTTTGGCTCGGACACACATCTCACTCTGGGTGGACTCCGTGCCCAGCCTCCTCAACACTGAAAAAAATGTCCACCCTGTTTAGTCTTCTTCTCACAATCCTTTCTCACCAATAAATGAATTCCCTTCGTAAAATGTGCAAAAAAAAATGGGTGTGGGGGGCAGAAGTGTCAGTATTTACCAAAACAGGTCAGCACATTGTTTGCTTGTTTTTCAAGACAGGAAGTAAAGGTTTCAAGGATGCTGCCATGGTACGCTCTTTTTCACATTAATGAGCTTTCATATAATATAAATGACAGAAACACAAAACAGCATTGCTTGTTGGCTCTGCATTTATAGGGCATTATGCGCTACCAATTTTTGCAGACTTCACATGCTTCATTGTTTGTTGCATGAGAGACTGTAGAAGCGTGCAAAATGAGTAATAAAAAGTAGATAAACAATAAATAAATAAAAATTTAAAACACACAAGATTTTATTATTAAATATTTTAAAGTTGCTCTGATAATTAGACCACAGTAATGCTAGCATCTCTGATTATTTAATTATGAGTTATTATTTATCACTGACTCTCTTTCAAAATGCCTTTTGTGCCCAGTTGTCTCCTTGTCCCCAACCAGGCCGGCCCTCCCTGAGCCTGGTTCGGCTGGAGGTTTCTTCCTGTTAAAAGGGAGTTTTTCCATCCCACTGTCGCCAAAGTGAATGCTCATAGGGGTTCGTCTGAATTTTGGAGTTTTCTCTGTATATTATTGTAAGGTCCTTACTGACTTACTGCTGAATTTGGCTGTCCATGTATAGAGAAGTTATTTACCATGGCAATGCTAAATAATAAGATATCTAATCCGAGTTTTTATAATCTGTATTAAGGGTCACAGAAGTGACAACCAAGTTAGGCTTTAGTCACGCTTTCTATTAAAAAAAGAAAAAGTGAAGCCAGTGCAGACATGCTTTAAGACCTACCATAGAACCAAGTCCACCAGAGCTTATATTATATTTTTACATGCTGTAGTACCATTTTTTGGAGCATTTCAAGTTGCTATACATCAATACAACCATTATAGCCCAAATTTTAATAATATGCATTAAGTGCATAGCATAGTAATTACATAAATTGCAAAAACGTGCAATAAACTACAAAAAAATTTAAAATCGTTTTGGTTTTTTTAACATATATTTCTAGTTAGAGAAATTTAAGAGGCTTATCCCGCAAAACTGTAAATACAAAAAAGTTATACAAAATAGTTTCCCACCACAGGAAATTTATTTCGAGTGTCTTCATAGTTTTATTTTTGAAATACACCAATTTTTATATACTGCAGGAAAAACGAAAATAAGCATCCCAGAAACGACACAGAAAGTCATAAAGTCAAACATAACTTTTAAAAACACCAGTATAGGCTTATAAGGACCTGAAGGTAAAAAAAAACAAAAAACTACATTTCCTCGAAAACAACATCACTTCCGGTTTCAGGCAGGTAATGGCGGACATGCGATAGTTCGCGCTGACGTCTATTCCAACGTAGGAGGTGTTATGAGCAGCTGATCGGATTGGCAAAGCGTGTTTCTGGAATATTATGTTTTTGTTGCTGCAAGTGCTTTTTATGCAGTTTTTGCAAAGCTATACGTGGAAGGAAACCGTGACCTAGGACAAGCTGATGGCATAAGATGTAAGTACAACTCCTCCGGTTTCATATGCAAAAACATTATTGCGCTAGCTTACATGGTTGCAGTTTTACCGGGATTTAAAAATAGTTACAAAACAGAGCCTGCTCCAACCGGCTTTAAAGGGTTAATCTGACATTATTTCTAATAGCCAGCAGTTTTGAGGAAAACCTGCCTATTTCTTATTTGTTCTGTGACCACACTTTTTCTGATGATTTTACGGTTTCAGTTGTTTCAAGGCAAATTTAATACGGGACAACATTCATGTTGCAAATACTGGTCCAATAAAGAAAACCGGGCTTTGTGATTAACAAGGTGCTAGGATGTGTGGGTTCTCAGTCAGAGACACCCCTTAACTGGTCAAAACACCAAGTTAGCCAAAATCCTCAAAATTAATGGCTTCATGTGAGTGAGGCCATGACATCAAAGTGGTTACATCTTTTCTATACAGTCTGTGATTAAAGTCATGTCACATTAATATTAAAAAATATTGCTTTTGACACTGCAGGTCTTGAAGAGGAATATTTTTTGCAGTAAATACCCTCCCTCTATGTTTGGCACAAAAATGAAGGCCCTAGTTTTCCAACAATCTGGAGGATCTCTTTCCTGCCTCGCGTCCACAAACGAGCTTCCTTGTTGGACTAAATTTAGCCTTGGTCCCCTCTGGAGGATGGAGCAGGTGGAGGTGACGGGGGCCTTGGCCTATTCTCACAGGACAGACGGGTGAACGCCATGACCAAATCCCCGGACCTCACAACCTAGTTATAGGTTATGGGGCTGATAATGAAATCCCCCACCTCAGCACATATACAAACCTCTAAAAATGAGACTGTTATTGCTTCAAACTGATGGTTACAATCTGTGCCACGCTATGTAACAATCCCCAGCTGAAAACAACAGATTTCACTGCCAGACTGTAAAACCACTTATCAAAACTCTTCCGCATCACCACATGAAAACCTCTAACCATGCCTCAATATTTTGAGACTTGCAATATGTAATTTGAGACCAGCCATTGTGGACAGAAAGTCTACAAAGTTCCTTATTGTCCTCTATAGAAGACAGGAAAACACAAAAGAAGCAGCGACTTCACCTTTCTGTCCCGATAGTTTGAATATCTACTACTAAACATGATGTCTATCCCCATTGTGTCTTATTTCAGAAACTTGCTGATCCCCATATTGCTGCCCTATTCGCCAGGATGACATCATTGGCTCAGAGTGCCAACTGTGCTCAATAAAGAGCAGGCGTGTTTCAGTGTGGGAGTGCCTCTGCTGCTCTGAGACTCATATGAAAGACGTGAGTGAGAAGATCTTTGTACTAAATTAGTCGAGGCAAAAATTTGAGAGCGTTCTTGTCACCCTGTAATTGTAAAATTAAATTAGAAAAGGTCAACTGCTGCATGGCGATAGTATTTATTGTAAAACAGCTCGCAATGTTGATATGCTGTTTGTAATGTATGCATTCATAATTTGTGGGTGTTAAAGATAACAGTAGCTCACGTAGTTCTTCTGTGAAAACTTTAATCATCAGTCAAATCTGAAACCAATATAGTTTATATTTTCAAATAACAGGCTTTTCACAGCGATAGGCAGTTGTAGACTGTATATAGAAGATGAACTTATCCACTGACATCATCTATTGGCTAATGAATGCTTTGTGAAAATTTTGAAGCTCGTGTTAATGGGTAAGTTATCCGCTAACACTATCGTGCTTGGTTAGCACCCAGCTTTACTGGTGCATCCCACAGACACACTAAAGACAAAAGAGTCAGATTTCACTGAGCAAAACTGGTGCACAGACTTCTTGGACAGGCTGTAAGTAGAATTAACTACACAACAAGGCACCAAGACGACAAAGGCAAGAGATCAGTTTGAAATAGCTGAGGTGAAGCCTAGCAGACAGTTAGCAAGGCATCCAGCTGACACCCAAAGCAGCCACGCTTCTAATGATTTTAAGCCTGAATGCAAAATAAAAAGGCGAGTTTAAAAAAAAAACATACTGCTGCCATGAAGGGGTAAATTAGCTGAAGAGATATGTCTGTGAAGCTCCTTTGACTAGCTGAAGAGACCAAATCAAGGGTTTTGTAACATGCTGCAAAGATTTTGGGGGGTTTTCTGTTGTAAATCTGGATATTCCAACATACTGCATTAATATTAAGCTTCAAAAGGAAGCTGAGGTATATGGATGGGTCAGCAAAACATATGATTAACACAGAAGACAAAAGGTTTATCATTAGTGAAATACAAGCAAAAGTCAAAAATGAGAACTCGTGGTGTGCAGAAATGTTTCAAGCTATTACTATTACACCACATTTTAACATTTTGGGTTTTTTTTATATGTATCATACTAAATAAAGAAGATCAAGTATGTCCTTTTGTTTGCATTCTAGGTTTCGGAATGTGGATTTTGTTACCCTAGCTGTTTCCTCTTGCTTCCAATCCTGGAAGAAAGGGAACTACACTAAGCTGTTGGCTGCAACCCATTATTTAATGTTCGGTTACAGATTAACTCTTAGCAGGAAGCAAAGGCTCAAATTTTCCAAAACGTTGAATTATTCCTTTTTAACTCATTTGTTTACTGGAATTTTTTGGACCAGACTGTTGAGTCTTATATATAACCATGTTAACAATAGACAATAGAGCCAAAAACCAATTCACACAGACTGTGGCACTCCCCAGTCCACGGGTTTTTTTATACTAATGACAGTTTGTGCATGGGCTTTGTGGTGTTATAGTAGGACCAATATTGTGTAATTAAACTGACTTGCCCCTCAGAGCCCATCCCCTCTCTCCACACCACTTTCTCTGCCCTCAGATCACACCACTACTACTTTAAAGACTACCTCGCCTCCTTCTTTTGTGTGTGTGTGTTTCTGGCTTCCTGGCAGTCTGTCTCTCTTATTCTCCTTGCTCTGCCTTCTGCGAGCACTTGTGCTAGCACGGCAGTTTGGACGATGGTATAGCGGGTGTGTGTCAAACAGCACCTTCCCTCTGAGAAAAGAAGCAAAGGGAGGGCTGCAGGGAGGTGGTGTGTGTGTGTGTGTGTGGGGGGGGGGGGTTGTAGTGAAGGGGGCTGCACACACACTCATACACATAGCACAAACACACACACATACACTGCATGGTGATGTCATCTAAAATGACATCATCCCATGGAAGGGAGCCAAGGGACCTGATGGGTTAGCATCCTCCAGTGAGTTACAGGGAGAGAGCTAGAAAGAAACACACACGCACAAACACACACACACACAGACTTGTAAATAAAGAAAAAGAAAAACAGTAATGGGCGCTGCAATACACATTGTCACAGTGAGGTGAATTTCCATTCTTTGTCTGCAACAAGACTGCTTCTTGTTATTGTTCAGTCTTCATAGAGCCACGCGTCTCTCTTTTAGGAATATTTTCTTCATTTCCATTTGCAGGTGTTATCGTCCTGAGGGAAGTATGCATGAGCGCTGCTAAAGTGCAGCTTGAGTGCAAGTGAATCAATACCAGCGCGCTAACACAAACACACGTAAATACATAACACACACACAAGCCCGTGCATTGCAGAAGTGCATTTACAGTAAATCAACACGTGTTACATGCATGACAGTATGCTCACATGTGTACACACATACTCAGGCTCACAAATAAACACAGTCTTTTCACACATTGTGTTTCTTGGTAGGGACACCTGTGTCTCTGCGTGTTCCCATTGTCGTCCACTTGGCTGTGCTGTGCTCCACACTGTGCTCCCAGCATGTCCGCCATCTGAAACCAGACACCTATGGACCAGCATCCTGCTGGAGTGATACAACTCTCCATCTCTGGAGCCACCACCGATGCCAGGGATGTTCCACTGGGCACACACTGATGCTTTTCTAATCTATGACTTGCTGTTTGTTAGCAAAGTTGTCATTATCAGAACTTTGTTTCTGGTCAGTTCTTTTGGAGGTTTTAATGAACCATGCTGTGTTTACTTTTTAGGGAGTATCAAAAGATGAAAGCTTGAGTTTCTAAGACATGATGATTCAGTCTTCCTTATCACTCAGTCCTGTCAGAGGGAAACTGACTCAACAGTATAAATAGAGAGGCACGTAGTGTGGAACAGAGAAGAGCAGGGATGAGAGATAGGAGGGAGGGCTCATCGTGATGTGAGGGTGTGAGTCCACACAATGGCAGAGAAAATTTGGTCAGGGATTATCAAACAAAATAACTGGCAAAGATGAAATTGTAAAATTCTCTTTTCCCCATGAAGAGCATCTATTCTTGGCAAGGTTATTACTCACAGCCATGTATCAATAAAGACCAGCAAATGCATTCAAGGGCAATGGGCTACACAGAATGGATGGTCTTGTGCTCTTTTTTTTCAACTTCAGCTTTAACTAACTTATTAAGATACACTTGGAACAGAGAAGAGGAAGCCGGCAAATTTAGTGATTACTTCCCCTTTAAGTTGTTGTGTGGTCTGTGGAATGACTGCTTGCATGCTAGGTATTATACTGTACTTAATGTATGAACAGCACTTAAATATAATTCTACTTTTGGGTGTCAATGACTTTATGAAAACGTAAATGTTTACTTCAATAGGCATGTTTTCCACTGCCATCCCACTCCACACACACAGCCTATTTTTGATCCTGTTCGGCGTGCCCTTACCCGGTCCAATCGCCATCCACTCTTTCCTACCTTCTTTCTTTTCTCCGCAGTATTGGTATGGCAACATTGGCAAAGACACACTCCTACTCTTTTCCGATCTTAGTCATAGGCCTCACTCATGAGGCACCAGCTGAAGTCCTCCAACAGTTGATATGTTTGGTCACTTCCGTATAGTTTCCCTCTGTGCCTTTATCAATCTTGCGCACACAAACACTACTGTACAAATGCAAATGGCGCCTGAGTCCTGCTCCCGAGTGAGAATAAAGAGGAAACACGATTCGGTCTAGGGCAATTTGAGCCAGCTCAGAGGGTAAGTTACTTTTGCATGCATCTGTGTAATATTGGGTTCGCATACAATCCTGCAGTAACACATTTTTATGTTTCTCTGGGGTCTAAGTTATCTGTTGATTCAGAATGTTTTGACGGACTGAAGAGAGAATAGGACATGGAACTCAACACCCCGCACCAACCCTCACTAACCCCGTACTCTGAATATGGGACACATTGAGGGTCTACATGTGTTCCACTTCCTGTCAGCTTGTGTCACATTATGCGTTTTTCTATTACATAACCCCCTTTGAAATATAAAACACATACGTAATAAGGAAATGCTGGAAATTTTGCAATGTACGCGTGATAGTTGCACTCACACTCGCACAGCTATAAAGTGGGTAATCCCATGCACCAATACCATACACAGCATATTGAAGTCTTTGTTTTCGGTACACATGTGTACACATAAATGATGACACATGGTCCTTTATATTGTATATCACACACATGCTTATTTGGCATTTGTTTCTGTAGCTCATACATTAACTTTTAACTTTCCTTTCTTAAATTCATCTTCTTTTGCATGAAGTTCTTGCTCCTGTGATGGAGTGTGTACCTGTGTGGGAGAGCCCCGCACAGCTGCGCTTCTGAATTAAACAGCACTACTAAATACAGGAAGTGCTGACTGGGTCATACCAAGTTTTGTTTGTCTCGTTTAATCCAAAAGTTGTTGTGGATTCGATTGCAGTTACGTTAAAGTAACATTGAAACTAAGCTTTGTTTGTTTGTAATTAGATGATCTGCTACTGTGTGTTATCTGTGTGTCTGGTTTGTAGGTGTGGCCAGCCAGTATTTAAGTTCCCCTTAGTCAGTCAGTTGATGAGTTGGTGAGCAGTTAGTCATGTTACTCTGATACCTTATGCTGGTGTCACATTGTAACACCAGTATAAGGTTAGTTTGTCCTCTTTTAAAGGCCCAGAACTGTGACTCTCAGCATTTTTGGGTCAAATAAAACCAGTTTGTTTTAACTACTACGCTGTGCTCCTTGTGCCAGCTCAACCCTTCGCAGTATGTAACAGTATTGAATTACACTTCATCTGTCCTTGAATTCAATTTCCTTCTCACAGCTATGATGAAGTTGTTTCAGTTAAAGCGTGAGCTACAAATAAACTCAGCTTCATGACCTTTTGTTTTAGCAATTCTTCAGGGACTGCATATAAGTTCTGATATTAAGATTTTATTGGTGGCTTTTAAAGTGCATTGACTTCAGTTGGAGGAGGGGGAGTTGGTTACAGGGCCAGATGTGCATGTAACTATTGTAAGATGGGTTTGTAAAAACTCCTCTTAAAGCAGCTGGAAACAGTGCAATCACTGTAACTTGCCTCTATATTATGCAAGACTTCTGCAAAAGGATACATTTTTACAGAACAATCTTTTAAAATTAGTTAGTAATCTTTTAAAATCACAGTTTATTATACTACATAGCACTTTGTTTTATCGAATCCTTGGATTTCATTTCATTGTGAGTTTATTCTATTTACTACATCAATTTATTTCATATAATGCTCATTTAGTTATGGATACAGCTGTAGAAAAACCTAAATCCAGTCGAATCATTAATGAGCGGGATGCTTAAATATTCAGATTCCGACCAACTGACAGTTACTGCATACAGGACATCTTTGGATGTAAGTTTCATTGGAGACAAAAAGATGGAGAAACCTTCAAACTTCGGCAATTTGCCAATATTTAAAAAAAAAAAAAAAAAAAACATAATTGGAGGGGTCCAGTGGAGGGCATGCTCTCGACTAAATGGCCAACGGTTTATTTAAGGGGACAAATAGGTCAAACACTCTCTAATTATCCCTCAATGGAAGGCAAGGATTTTCTCCTTTTTTCCCTCCTTTTCTTTCCTGTGTGTGAGAGCACAGCATCGTTCCAACTCACCAACCAGCGGTCTCTGTTGACCTAGTTCTGCTCTGGACACAGGGTGCTGTAGAAGGGCCAGGCCTCACCCTCTGTCTCCACTGTGGGCCGTAGACACACACACACAGCCTGGTACATAAACATAGTGAGAGAGAGATGCTATATGCACTCCCATCCATAACCTCTCTGACATTTTATCCATCAGGTTAATTGAGTGAACATCATTGATCTTGGATGTGTCCCCAGCTGACAAGGATACCATTGACAGAGTGACAGTAGTGTTTGCATGCTGGCAGTGCATTTTCAGTTTATATGAAATGAGTGGAGGGCATTTAAAGTGTTGACAGGTTCTTTGGTGTCTATTTATATTTTTTAAGAAAACCCCAGTTATTCTGAAGCCATCATACCAGCACTGTGACTAAACTGATGTCTAAATTTGAGTTGAGGCTAATATTGATCTCCTGGTTTGTTTACATGTGTAAACAGAGTGTTTAAGAGAGCTTTGAAATGTCCACTGGCTGCATAAGCAACTATCTAAAGACGTCTTCACAGTCTGAAAAGCTGCAGAAGCGCTGAGACGCTGATCTCGCTCCCAGACGCACACCACACAAACAAACACCCAAACACAGAAAAAGGCTCGTGTGTTTTTTCGTTTTGAGTCATATAGATTCCTCCCACACAATATGACCTTTCTGTTGCAGCTCATATTCTAAATATCTAAACTGAGTCAAACAAAAGGTGTGCTTTAACTGCCATGCTCTTGCGCAATTGAGCGCGCTCCTCTAATGCGCTTGGTCATGTTTTCCTGTTAAAAAAATGCTTCAGATAAATAATAGATTGCAAAGTGACATTTTGAAAACAAGTGTTACAAAGTGCAAAACGAGGGAAAACTTGGACGCAGTGGGTTTAGCTTTGTTTGCTTTTCCACTTCTTTTTATAACCATTTTCCGGTTTTCAGTGAGTTAAGGAGCGTTTATGCTCCCTTTGTTTCTATTTTTAAAATCCAGAATTTAAATCTTAAAAGCAGGTATGTTACACCTCTCTTTGCCAGGCACTGAGGAGGGAGTTGTGAGTCCTAACGGGTTTTGATCGGCTTGGAGTTGATCACAACGCATCAAACGCGCCTTTTACGCGCACCTTTCTAAGCTTTATTTTCAGTGGGTCCGCGATCGAGTGTTAAAGAGGAAAGAAAAAAGAAAGAGAGATCACAAACCCACACAAACTGTCTCGAGCAACACGTGCGTTTGTTCAGAAGAACCAGTTGTTCGTTGATTCAAAAGTAAAAAGTGTGTAAATAAATAAATCTCTCCACAAATATCACAAATATTTTGGCGCTCTCTTTGCAGCCTTTTACTTCATCGATGACCTTTAAGAGGAACCGCAGCCTGTCAGATAATTGTGCATGATTACGGTTTCTTCTTTGCATTCTGACTCTGCATCAGCCCACACATCGGGCAAATATTCAAATACTGCTGTATAACTGTGAGCGTGACACTCCCAAACACACACGGACGCAGAGAAAGCGTTTTAACAATTCTTCACTATCAGCTAATCACTTCAATTTGCGCACAGAAAGCCGGAATCTAAAGTTCTACACTGTCAGTCTGTGTAAATTATAATGGAAGCAAGTATCAATTGTTTCATTTTTTGTGTACTGAGCACTCATCATTCTGTTTTTTTGTCTGCAAGGCAGTTCGCCTTTTAAAAGAATATACTGGCACCGTCAAGATCAGTAAATAGAGTCTGTATAGCATCTTTATGAGATTCTCCTGACTTCTTATTCATCTGAATATTTGCAATTTATCGAAACGTGGTAATGTAATTGATGAATGTTCAATTTAATTTTCCTTTTGCTAGAAGAAAAACGAGTCATCGCCTGTTTTAAGTATTCACAACCATACGAAACTATTCGGGTATTTCATTTGGTTAAACTCACTACATAAATGTTCATAGTTATCCCAGCACAGTAAATACCGTTTTAGAGCTGCGCAAATGCTCATTAAGTCCAAAGGCAGAAAGAGAGAAACAACATGTTGTGGGTGTAAAGCAAGCAAATAAACCTTAATCTACACATTTTTTTTCCTTTTGCTGTAGGTTTTTAATATTGTTTTCTAATAACACTATGAACTTACAGCCCATTTCTTAGGCAGTACAAGATGCCTTGCGGGGCGTGCGAGACGTCCACCTGTCAGACAGACAATAGGGATGACGCATTAAACAAGCAAAATCAAACGTTCTTCTTGCATTGCATTGCATTGTTTTAAACGTGTTAAGCTCACCTTTTCATTCTGGATGCTTGGCCCAGTGTTAATTGAATTGAATTAGTTCCTCTGCTATGCAACTGGACAACTTTTCGAATGCATACTTCTTATTTACTCTTGCTTCTGCTGCTCTAACAAAGTGGATGTTGGCTTTCCAACACATCTCTTTCCACGCAATGAAAGTAACATCTTATCCCACAAATAGGATTTCTTTCAAACTTCAGTTCTCGTATCATCATCATGAGCATTTTACCCACATCAAATCTTTCCAGTCGTGTTGTTTGTCTTTTGGACTAGTGCTTCTGATCCAAGTTAACCCACTCATGCAGTCTTCACAGTCTGTGAGGTCATGCGTTTATTGTTGTGTTGCTTTGGCAAATCATCTGTCACGGGCCTGCATTTTGATGCTATACTTGTTTACCAGCGAAAATTCAGTTTCAAGGGAGTTTTGTGAAACCATAAGAGCAGGCCTCACACTACAGGCCTGTTTTGCACTAGGAATATCTTTACCTGTTTAATAATGTTGTTTTGTTGTGAGAACTTTGTCGCACTCATCAGAGATGCGTTTTGTGATTCAGGGTTGTTGTTCTTTTTTTAAGAAAAAGAGAGAAGAAGAAGAAAAGAAAAAGAAAAAAAGAAATCATCCGCAACCTTTGAAATTTACTTCCTCTTCGCCGAACTCTGCAGCGTTTTACTTATATCGTGTTATCCACTTTATCAGAGCCTCTCACGTTGTCAGGTTAACGTATTTTCAAGGACATTGAGGATTTGAAGGCAGAAGTTGATTTGGGGTTTGACGCAAAAATGAACCAAGCGGACTGTCTCAAGCATATGCTGGTATGGTCGTCAAGCTGGAGGAAGAGAAGGGCGTCTTGATGGTGACTTCACTGACACCAACAACTTCCTGACGCAACGCTACTGTAACAGCAGCGGGGGAAACAGCTCACCTTTTCATCCGATGAACCAACATGATCCTATTTCTGCATAGTAAGCCGTCTCAGCTGCTTTTCTCCTCTCCGTTCCAGGAACAGCGGCGGGCTCGTTGCACCAAAGAATAGTCTGCTTATGTTTATATTTTTCACATCATAGAAAGTGCCATCCGTTACGCCGTACTTGTTGCACAGCTTTGCGATCCCCTTTGTTGTTGGACAACGGGAAATCGGATTACCTGGGTTTCAAGTGTGCCCCAAAATTATTCTTCAATCTTTTCTGTTGGCGCGGAGAAAGTGAACTTTTCTACAAATCTATGACAGAAAATAACACATCGAGGGAGAGCAAATGGTGGATGGGATTATTGCTCAAATGCAGTCCAGCTTTTACGCTGAAGGAAAGCTGAATTCGTTTGACAGCACAGGGTTGTTGTTTTTTTCTTTCTTTCTTTGAGTGGTAGAAAACTGGAGGACTCCTACTCCTTGCTGTGGGGGGTAACGCGTTACTGAGCAACGCGTTACCGCCCTGCACTGTCCGGAAACTAGTTTGAAGTTGAAAAGGCGTGTAGGCTGCACGCGTTCTGCTTTTGAAGACCGTGGCTCGGCGAAGTAACAAAGAGAAAGCCCGTCTCTGCTGTGCGGCTCTGTGCAGGAACTCAATTTACCGAGACGCACTGTATGCAAATGCACCCGTTCCTCTACACGCGCACGGGCGCACCGACCTGTAGTAGCCTGATCTTGGACAGCCTATCGGACCCGGGCACCGTGTGCCTTGTAGCCTTGTCTGCTTCACTTTGAAGAGATGCTGGTCGTCCCGGACACGTGAGCTGAGCTGTTGAGAAGACTTTGTGGCGGATTTGGATGAGGGGTTTTCTTTTCTCTGTGCGTTAATGGCCAGGCGTGCGAACTAGGCTATAGTGCGCTCAGATGTGTGCGTATGTATGTGTGTGTGTGTGTGTGTGTTTTTTTTCTTTCTCTCCCTCGGTCGCTCTGTGTATCCACCGCTCCGCCTCCTCCCCCCTTTTCGCAACATTGACGCAACCAAAAATACTGGAACAAAAGAAACAACTTCCTTGAAGCTTTGCTGAAACTGCACTTAGTCGGTGAATAGAAGGTTGTTGTCAACTTGCCTGGATGAAAATGTCGATGTGAGGGTGTCACCAGTGGCCGGCTGGCAACGAGAGAGATGCAGTCGATTCCTCTGAAACGCGCCCAGGCTTATCCAGTAAGTGCTATTAAACATTCAGTAGAGTAATTTCAACTTTTGCTGTGTGACCTCTCGACTAGTTGAGTTTGCTGTACGCTGTCAGTCAACGCAAAAATAAAGAGTCGTTTTGGTCGATTCTCCGCGACGCCGGACACAAAGTAAAGTCTCTCTGAGGTAATGTTGGCGACCTGACGAGGTAGAGTATAAGTTATATATTGTGGCAGACGTCGTTGTGCACGAATGACAAGTTTATAGCCTTCTCCTTTTCAACAATCCGGCTCTTAGGAGCCAGTGACAACAAGGCTTTAACTACACTGCTGTCAATAAATAAATAAATAAATAAAAAAGATCCGTCAAATGTGAACGAGACATCAGTTTGTTTGAGGCAAATGTGACGGGGGCACTATTAGAAATAGGTTGTGCACTAGCAAGTCTTGAACACGGGCTACCAGTTTATTATTGTTATTCATGCAGCAGCCTTGAGCTGTCGCCGGTTGCACGAAGATCCCGGTGATCTTCAAACATGTCCACAACGGAGCAGCAATGCGAGTGTTTTTATTGATTCGATTTGCTGTCACCGTTTCAGATGATGTGTCTAACTTTGCTTTTAAAGCTTCGGTCCGCAGTTTGGGGCGGACGATCACTCCGCTTTGTCGCGTCGCTGTTTTTTACTGCATGAACAAAGGACTGGATGGAGTAGTCGGCTCGGCACAGAGCGTCGGTGGAGAGCAGGCGGGCTGTTTACAATAATAACACGATAGCGGTGACGTCACGCAGACTGACAGCAGCCTCGGCCAGTGCGGAGTTCGCGTAGCCATCAGCAACACGCTATATTTGGAAAGCGGTTACATCATCGGGATACAACAGTGGCCCGTGGGGGGAGGGACTTCCGCAGGAATTCTCGATTTGTAGTCCAGAAGCAAGACAATGAATAGGCCTACATCAGTTGTGTCTTTGCAGGGTGAAATCAAATTATTTCAGACCTTCTTTGGATTTCCATAATCTGCTCACACTCTCATATTTCTAAGATGGTGTGAGAAGTGCCTTAGACACTCTTTATGACTGTGGTACTACAATACCAGTAGGTTCAGGTAACATATAATTGAATCATAACATCTCAATGGAAAATGTAAGGAGACTATCTCCGATCGGCATTCTTCCAGTGTATCTGCTAAAATTGGGGGTTTGGGGAAGGCTTGCGAGGCCGAAGTTGACTTTGCATTGGTGAATAATATTTTCCAGCCTACTTAGTAATGTTTACTCCCCCAACATAGTAAGTAACGGTTCCCTAGTAGTAGTAGTAGTAGTAGTATTGCTATGATACCTGCACCTCTTTTTAAGTCAACTTGAATATAAGGATTGCTCCTCTCACACAGCAGCAAAGTGACCACCAGACGTCAATAAGCAGATTAACTGCTGCCTGTCCTCAGTCTCCTCATCCATAGCTAAAGTGCCTGAGGTGAAATGAAAGAAATTTGTTCAAATTTTGTCAGATTTTATATACAGATCAGCATCGGTAAGCCTACTACATGCTACACAGTACTCAGAAAGCTGTGGACTCCAAATCGGCTGCATAGAGCAACTTTGTTGCAATAACACACAATCTGCTTTGTGGCAAGCAGCATCACTGGTTTCCACTTGCTATACTGTTGTACACAGTGGTAACCTTTGAGTATTTAATGTATTCAAATGTAATGTTAGATGAGTATTTTCTTTATTTCAGGCATCATTAGTACCAGTGATACGTTCTCTGATATCATTCAGTCAACCTGAAACCAACATTTAATTGAGTTAAGCGTCTCATACTCAAATCTAGACACTTTGTTTTTATAATAGCACAAAGTCATTTATTAGTAACTTGAATTAGATGTGATTGTATGTCCCTTTAATGTAAACAATGGCATCATGTTTAATGAATATTGCCCTTTCATCAGCTTACAGCAGTTAAGAAAACAAAACAAAAAAAATTATTAAAATCTGCACTAATCTAACTAAACTGACTTATTTTCAGAGCTAGAAAGCATTATGCTACCTAAGGACTGCCGTGACTTCAGTGTGTTTCCCATAAACCTACAGGCCTGTGTTTTGGCATCAAAGTATAGTACAGTATGTGAGTAGTGTAAATTCTCATTTTCTCGGGTATGGAAAGCAAGAACAGTATTTGGTAATGTTCCGAGCACATTGGGTACTTGAAGATTAAGTAATAAATAAATAAAGCACATTAAAAAACAGAATGTTCCACCACTGTGTGTATATCATTTTCAATATATTACTGTCATTCCAGTATTTACTTGTTTCACAAATATACATCATGTAAAATAACAGCTTTTTTCAAATGTGGTCTTGCATGCATCAAAAGTTAAAAATTTTCGTATAAATAGGCTTAATTGAAATCTTTCTGGACACAGGTAAAAAAGTGAGACAGACATAGAAGCAACATAATCTCAACGCCGTGACTTATACAGTGTGAGCGTAGGAATATTGCTCAGTGCCAGTAAATACAGTTTATGAAATCTGTCAGAGGCAGTAGTGGTTTTTAGATACATGCCATTACCTAAACACAGTTAAATGTCATAGATAGCATCTAGCAGAGAGCTCGCAATAGACTGTCAATAAAAGAAGGACTGGCCAGAGGGATGTTTTTATTATGTGAGTCTCCTTTAGTCTTTTGAATGCCACTAGAGTTCATAAATGATATTAGACACTCTATAGTCATTTTAAAACCGTCTGCTTGGCTTTGTGAAGCTTTCGCAGAGACTTTTTGGTGTATTTCTTGTTCTAGTGACTCTAACTGTTACAGGATTTTAATTTTAATGTGCTAATTTGATTAAGGGGCATGCAAATATGCATATAAAAATGATTTGTTTACATTGTTTTTGTATAGTTTGGGTCTTAGAAGACCTGTGTTGATCCTGCTGTTCAAACAGTACTTGGCTTTATCTTTTTTGTCATCCTCAAATTTAATGATAAAGAACATAAGCCCAAATATATCGGCAGTCATCAGCTTGAGGCAATGACCCAAAAAAAAAGAAGAAAACACACCTAGACAAAGTGCTCGTAACACCCAAGGTAACTCTACTGCCCTAAGATTAACTCTTGCTTCTGTTTAGACTTCTCTGTTATCCCTCTCACAAATCTGCCTTGAAAATAAATAAATAAATAAAAATAGGTGGTGTGGGGTGTGGACAGTTTAGTTGAGATTTTTTAAAAAACAAACTACAAGTTCAGGAAGCAGCATGAATAATGTTTTGTTGTCAGATTTATATTTAAACCTACCTTGAATGGAAAACGGCTCTCATTATGTTACACACCAACGAGGCCACTTTGACTCAGGATGCAATAACACATGTCAATGCGGTTATGCTCTATTTTTTTTATTTTTCATCCATCAGGCATGGGATCATTTGGCCTTTTGGCACATGACTTCACATTTAGTCTGGAAAACACAGTGTACTCATCATCAACTGGTATCAACAGAAAAAGTGTCCAAGAACACAATTTTAGGATGAAAATTAGGCGACTTGTGCTGGCTTTGTGACTGATGCTCGTTGTTTGCAGACTGCATGGAAGTCTTTGCTTATCCTTTGGCTAATATAGAGAATTTCTCTGCTTTAGCCTAGCCTTCTGTGAAATCCCTTTTTCTACTCTATCTGCATTACCACCAGGACAAGTATAGTTTGTCCCCATAATTGTCCTCTGTTAGTGATGTCGCTTTAGCCTGTCCAATGAATTGTGCCCACTTAATTTGATTGCTGTGAGAATGTGTGTAAGCTTATGGAGTGAACAAGTGAAAAGGGCTTCTTGTGCTGTAACATCTGAACTTGCTGGCCAAGCATGTGATAGTGTTTAGAAGAATTCTGGCTGTTAGAGTTCATCTTTTTCTCTTTTTTTAAAGTGAATTTTGCGTTCACCTGAGCAAGTTATCTGTCAAGTAACTTTATTGAGCGAAAGTTTGTCATAAAGCAAAATAAGAAACATTATTTACATGCAAACGAGTCGCATGCATGTGTGGAGTGCACGTGTGTGTGTGCCAAATTTTAAAGCACCCAAGGGCTAATGTGACCACCTTTCAGCCTTTGTGCTAAAAAAAAAAAAAAGGTCAGAGGTCTCTGTTGTGTTTTCAGGATGACCTGCTAGTGACTATTAGCCATTGACAAATGTGATGTCCCACAAGTGTGCGGGCCGGACCCCTCCAAAGGGGGAGGTGTCGTAACACGCCCCACGCTAACCTCCGAGCCAACCCCACCTCAACTAGTGCATACACACACGCTCTGCCCTGCTGACAGGAGCACAAGGGGGCAGCTGCTACAGATGTCTAGAGGGGGAGGGGAACCAAGGAGACATCAATGGAGAGTCTCTAGTATGGAGTTTTCTGTGGGGCTCATTGTGTTCTCTAAAGACCAAGACGAGGGCCATGTTAATATAGTATGCCTATGGTATCTTCAGCTTCGTTTCAGGCTGCGTTGGTCATAGGGCTGCCTCGTGCATATGCTGCTTTCAAAAGGCACTCTACGTTGATCCATGCTGCCAAATGTTCCTAAATGTTACACAGCTTGATATTTACCAAGAAGAGTGGCAGAATAAGCGGTTTCTCTCCTTAAAAGTACTGTTTAGTCTCGAGTCTAGGATGAGGTGATATTTCTTTGATTTTACAGTGTGAATGGATCAGACTGTAATTAAAAATTACGATTATCCAAATTACACCGATACAGTGGGAGAAGGGAAAAAAAGAAGAATTAATTTCACAACCTGCTCTGTTGTGTTGGTTGATTTAATCCAGCAGGCAGCAATGTGCCACAGAGAGCTGACAATGTGCGTACACTCTCCGATCTGCAAACACCTAATGCTCCTGAGCGACGTTAAATCGCCTGCAGTTGCCCAAAGTTGACAGAAATGCTGCAAACTTTGTGTTTTCTGTGCTACATAGGTGTTTATTCCTGATTTAATACCACCCTTGACCCTCACTCACCCCTTTTGGGTGCTATTAATGTGCTTTTTTTGTCTTTTGGGTTTATTTTTTTTAAAAATAAAGAACGATATATTCAGTCTGTTACTACTGCCTATTTCCCCACCTTTTCATATCACGCAGCCCCAAGTCTGGTGGTGGTGGTTTTGGGGGTGGGCCTGTTTTTGAAGCACATGAATCAAGTGAGAGAACCAAAATAATGTGTAAAAACCCCTCACTGAGTGGGTAGCGGTTGAGTGTAAAAGCCAACCATGCACACGAGTCATCTAAACTGAAATCAAATTATGCTGAACTAAAATTACCCCAGCGTAGCAACTTTGCAGCCAGGTTTGCCTGCAGTGGTCAAACACCATGATACGTGACACTGTGGCTCTTGTTCGGCGCGTCTACCAGAGGACAAGGGAGAGCTCCACTCTGTCTCAACCCTCAAATGAAGAGATGCATTATGATGTGGATTTCATTTAGGCCTGCAAAAAAAAGGGGGAAAGAAAAAAAAGAAAAAAAAGCTGCCGTAGATAACGGAGCAGTCTGAGTAGCATGGCTCATTTGTGTAGTGACATGTGACTTGTGTTTTCGTGAGTCATAAGGATCTCCTGCCTAATGGAAGGCAGTGTGTGCTCATGTGACGGTGACACAATGCAGGATGAACTGTATAGTGTTCACCAGAGCTCAGCTTGGCTACTGTTTTGGCACTGCTAATAGAGACCCATGAGGGTCTTGTTAATTTTTATCCTAGTGAAACCAAACAAACCACAGTGTCGGTCACTTTAGGGTTTGGGCGATGATGATTACGCTTTTTTGTTTGTTTGTACACTAAGGATCAAAGCTGGAAGCACTGCAGAAATGCATGCATGCACTCGTGTGTATGTTTGTGTGTGTGTGTTTGTAATGTCTATGAGTACTGCATCCTATTCTTCCCATGGTCATAGTGGTGTTTTTGCTGGCTCATCCCTGCCTCTCCACATGCCTGTTTAACAACACAGAGCTCCTCCTTACTGGCTTCCTGTCCAAACCAGTTTATCTGTAAACAAGTGTGTTTTTTTCCTCTCCACCCTATTGTCCACACTACACCAGAATGCATACACAATGGGCGCCCTCTCTCTCCTGGTCTGCTTTTGTACTCAAAAAGTAAAAGGCATTATGTTTTTACTACAATATACTGCAATGTAAAGAAATTATGTGCTTCCTGAAATGCTCTAAAGACATATTAAGTATTTAAAGGTCATTAGCACGAGTCAAAATGACTTAAGGCACAGTTAAAAACTAATAGCCGTTGCCGCTAATTCTTTTTTCCAGTGGAACCAACTGCTCACATAGCAGGTGAATGCTATGTGTTGTTATTATGTGTGCATTGGGATGAAATGGCTGTCTCTGTTTATCTTGCCTGAGGTACACTATGCTACAGTAGATGTGATAACAGTGGGGTTATTGTAGTAGAGCCCAACCCGTACGTGCTTTGGCTACCGCATGTATACTACAATGGTACGTGAAGTTATAGAGTGTTGCCAATCTAATCCTAAATTGAGAGAAAACGGTAATCCCATTACTTACTTATAGAAGGTGTTATTTTAACAGAAATGTCCAAGCCCACTTTAAAAGGCGTAGAAATAAATCAGTGAAAAGTTCAAAAGAAAAAAGTGTAGCCTCGCTAAAAAGGAAAGTTAATTAAAATTAGGCACAGCAATATGATGTCACAGCAATTTAAGATAAGAAAGCAATGTTTGAACTGTGGAAAATAAAACAAAGCCAACCTCAGAGTGTGATTGAAAAGAGTTAGGAAGGAGGACTTTAACTGCTGTCTGAGCCTGTGTTACCTTACTCAGTCAGTGCTTTTCTTTTTTGCTCATTGTTACATTAACATTATTTGGTTTGCATCTCCATAGCCTCGGGACTGTTACTTGTTGACCTATAACACAGATGTTAGACTTCTGTCTACAGTATGCTTAATTTGGCTATTCTTGTCTTTGATAGGTCTGTCACTCCAAGGCAAGCATTTTAGTGCTAACGGCAGATAACCACACCATCCTATAAATGACTAACCGAATTTGAATAGACATTCATAGTGCTTATATGAAAGATGGTAAGAGAAGCATGGGAGAAGAGAAGTAGAGAAGTATTTCAAATTCTTATGCATCCGTAGGAAGATGCTTTTACATGCTTTGCATGGGATCGATCCTCCTATATACAATATTCTATGGCAAGTATAATTAGAAAGATTGCTTATACACTGGCAAAAGCCTTAAGAAGAAATAATCAGTGAGTTGGAAAAGAGCAAACTATTGTAACCCCAAGCATAAGTGCAACATCCTTGCTATTTTGTTGTGGGTCACTATGGACTGAATTTGCTCAGTGTAGCCAGT
Source organism: Copadichromis virginalis (assembly GCF_057382275.1). Taxonomy (NCBI): domain Eukaryota; kingdom Metazoa; phylum Chordata; class Actinopteri; order Cichliformes; family Cichlidae; genus Copadichromis; species Copadichromis virginalis. The sequence goes on from NC_140633.1 coordinate 19,237,235, forward strand.
ACAAATGGATATAGTTGCAGGTGTAAATAACTGTAGCTCTCAGTAAATGTTTATTCCTGTACAATCGTGCCTGGTAGGACACATTATGCGTGTATTTCTAACGATATAGATTTTATTCTATGAATATAGGCCAGCTTGTATTCTGTTGATTTTTTTTTACACACAGTCTTTTATTCCCACTTTTACTATGTATTTAGACAGACTGCAATGTTTTGTAAATAGTGCGCAGTCTCTACTAAGAGTATTCGTGTCATATCAGAAATCCTCGTATGAACTAGTTTGAACGAAAAGGGTTTCCCGTTAGTTGCTGCCGTAAAAGACACTGCGAGGCCTTGAAGAGTTAATTTGTTGATCGCTGCGGTGGGCTGCGAGATCATTCGAGAGTGCATTTTCAGCAGCCAATCAGCAGGCAGACTCGACACCGTATTTAGCCAATAGGGCGAATGGAAGGCTCTATCGAATTTGAATGAGACAAGTCTTTCGGCGCCATTTTCGAGTGAACAGCGATTGCCTCGACAGCTGCGGGTAGAGGATGCTGCGAATGTAGAAAGCTGTTCCGAGACGGGGGGGGAGAGAAACCAAGCGCTCAAAAACTGCGCTTTTAGAGAAGGAGTCGTGTTATTTCAACGGAAACACAGGTAATTGTAGCCTCAAAATATTTAAATTGATTTAACTGGAGTGCACGAACGGACTTAAGGCGAGGAGTACGTGGAAAAAAGACCGCGGAGGGGAGACGTTAGCCATTTGGCCAGCTTTGTCAGCTTGTACTTCTTTAGCAGCTAGCCTACTAGCTTAGCGTGCTAGCACGTAGAGAGGGATATCTGACTTTGCTGCACTGTAACGGTGAAAAAAAAAAAACGAGAGCGGGTCGTTTTAGTCAGGAGATGAGGAGGAATTATTTGGGTGAAAAAAGACTTGATGGGAAATTATACCACACTGAAGACGCGCTTCAATCGATTGTTATTAATCAAAGTGAAACTATAATGGACTATTTATTTTGCACTGGAGCTCAGTTTTGAGCGGGAGGTGTAAAAGCTGCCAAGCTGGAACAGAGGCGAACTGCATTCGGCAGTGTCAACAAATGCACACGGCACCTACGCTGGCTTAGGAGGGAAAAAAAACCCGAAAGGAGACCGGAACAGACACAGTGCTTTTTGTAGGAACTTAATTTGACCAAGCTTTTTAAGTTAAGACAGGCGTTTTTTCCGAGCTGCTAAACTGCATGTGTGATGTTGGAAGTGTTTTGTGGATCGTTAGACAAAAAACACCTGGTAAGTTTATTATTATATCCCTGTATGACCTATATCCCTGTAATGCCCGCAATAATAATGACGGAGTTTTGTTTTATTTCCCTATCTCTGTCATGAAGTGGCTACTAGAGTTTTTTTTTTCTGTTTGTTTGTTTCTGGCCGTTACTAGTGACAGGTTGTGTTATAATGCAACTCCGATGACTAAAAATATGACTTTATCTTATCTAGAGTTGAGTACTTGCTTTAAATTTGTGCCTGTCAATATATTCTAATGCCTTAGATTAATGTAAGATGATCCGTGTGGCTCTTAGCCAAGGGACAACAATCATAACTCGCGACATGATGTTTCTACTTTAATAGCTGTGTTAAAGGTTTGACGAATGGCTGTCACAGCCACTAACGAAGCAATAAAGTTGAGGTAAGGTTAGATTTACAAAATAAAAACGAGGAATTGGTAGTTGTGGTGATTCCCGTGGCATGCTGTAATGTTAGGGTATTCGGTTCATTGTAGTTTGATGTAAAAGACTTGGAGCCACTGCTCGCTGCCTCCCTTTGCCCCTTCCTTTCTGCTCTTACTAGCGTCGCAGCAGTTTCTGTGTGCCATGGACCCTGATTTAATTCAAATAGAGTGAACCGGGGAGGGGAAACTGCGTGGTCTAACCTCTAACGAGTGATCGAAAAAATGGGCCCAATCATGACGGGTAGGGGCTATTTTGTGACCTTTTTTCAGTATTATATTTATTTAGTTTTTAAAAACGAACAGGACTACTCGAGAAATAAAGCATATTGAAGGAAAAGAGAGGCTCCATATAATTGCGCGTCTGAACCCGCCCTTCTACTTCCTTCCAAGTCGAGATCGGTTTAATATGTTACATAATGTGAGGCCTTCGTATCTTTTGCAGTGTAGCCTTTATTCATACAACTACGTATTCACATTAGTAAACAGGTGATCTTGCTTAAGTTTATTTGGGAAAAAAAACTCTTTCAGATGAGGGATCTACAGAGTGTAGGCACCCCTTTCCATTTTTCTTGAAATGCATATTTTTTTCTAGGGCCATGTCTTACTAATAGCATTTTCCCTGGATTTTTATTTTGTCACACATATTCTGCAGCAGTAAGTAAAGAATTGTTTTAGGTTTGCATGACTTTGAATGAAAATGTAACTAAATGGTTGGAAACAACAAAGTTGTCTTCTGTGGAATTGCATATTACACCCATAGTATGATAATTATTGTAGAAGTGGGGCAGCATTTTTAAATGATTATTAATTTATTTATTTTTATAGTGAAACTTCTAAACCAAGATTTTGTATATTTTTAAGGGTAATTGGGTTGTGGAAATGAGGGAAAGCCCTTTCAAAGAGACATCAGAGCAAAGAAGTGAAGGAGGAGAAAATTACTGTACAGCATCATCTGGTGTGTCAGGCTTACAAGAATAGTAGAATTTGTGGGATTATGAAACTCTTTGAATAGTACGACTTAAAATGTGACAGGCATGTGATCACCCGTGTTGGGAATAATGCAGTACCACGTAGTGTACGAAAAACTGGAACTCTATATTTAAACAAAGTTCCCATTTCATTCTACTGTAACTGCCAGTTTGAAATTACAGGTTTTAAAAATGTTTCATTGATAATTAAACCATATGTTACTCCTACAGTGTCAAAAAGGCTAATTGGGTCACTACACTTGAGCAGAATTAAAGAAGTAAAGTAGAGCTTGGACAATGTAGGCATTTAGACACCTAATTGTAAATATTTAATGGGATTCTTAACATTTGTCTATCTGCTTATTTCGTACTAAAAGTTGAAACTGTCAGCCTGTCGTGGTGTCAGTTTAGCCAGAGAGGCAGTAAGTTTTTAAGCTATTTAGTCAAATGTTTGTAATACTTTAGGTGGATGAGGGTATTGCTGAGTACTTGGTTGTTAAAGTGTAATTATAAAACAAAGTCACACTGAAAATGTTTTGTTTCAAAAATCGAAAAGTGATAGTGATTATAAATGACACTTTGTTTCAGTGTAGATTATTATGAAGTGTTTACAATATCTAATTTTGTCTAGTTTAGTTGAAGTGGGCTTTAATGTTACTATATTAGCTGCAGCATGAGTAGTTATTTGTGATATTAGTATTGAAGGGGGAAAGTGAGAAATTGCACCTCTAATGTCTAGAAGAGAGCAGGCAGCACCTTGTCAAAGTGAAATTTTATGATCAAAATATAGTATCAAAGTAATATTTGGACTCTTGCTTGCTGGTAACTAGGTTTTAAAATGTTTCTAATGTGCTCATATAGGTAAAGTGGGTGTAAATATTTACCTCATTTTTCATTTTAGAGTTACAATGCAGCATTATTCTACCACCCCTCACAATCCCTTAAAAAATATTAATGCAGTGCCTTCAGTTGATCTCTATTAAAAGCTACAGGTTTATGTTTCCTCCGTTCTGTGGTATTTGCCTTTTCACACTCTTTGCAGAGCACCGATGTGCTGTTTCAGACATTCTGTGACTCATCATTCTTCAGACCCCTCTGGCAAAATAGGCTCCCACCCCCCATTTCCTGATAAACTGTGACTCTCTACTTGTACTTGCTCACATGTGCTGTAGCCAGACTGCAGAGAACCCCCACCCTTCTCTCTCTCTCTTTTTTTTTTTTTTTTTTTTTTTTTTTTCTTTCTTGCAGTGCAAAGTTGATAGTATTCAAATTTGCTGTGATAGGGACAGCTTTCGATCTTTCTTTTTTTCTTTCTTTCTCTCTCTCTCTCTTTTTTTTTTTTTTTTTTTTTTTTTTTTTTTTTTAAACACTTACTCGAGGAGTTGGCCTTGGCTTCAGCTCTGCACCATTAAATAGAAGCTGTCAAATGGTCAGTCACTTTTCTGGAACAGTTTTAAGCACTGGTCATTCTAGTTAAGCCTCAAGCTTAGATGTGATCTTTTGAGAATGTGTGCTGATTTGCATGATGATTTTTCTCTTTCTCTCTCGCTCTCTCTCTCTCTCTCTCTTCCATCCTCCAAAGCATATAGTTTAAGGCTGATGGTACTAGTTACAGCTGCTAATTGCCTTGCCACATCTTTAAATACTGCCCTTCTATTGGCTTTATTATTATTTTCTAAAAATGTATTTTTGCGTACACTAAGTGCTATAGTGCATATAGCCTTACATTTCTTTAACTAAAAAGTTGTAAGGTTAAGCAGTGTAAGGATTAATTAATCTGACTTTTTTTTTAAAATTGTCAGTTTTATGTATAATTGTTATCGTTTCATCACATTTTTTTTGTAAATCTGTTCAGTGGGGAAGTGCACTTTTGAGGTCATCCTAAAGTACGGTCATGTGTCTCGAACACTGAAGTGATTAGGCTGGTCTGTGTTCAGAATATTAGTCATTTTAAATGGTCCGGTACAGCTCTCTAAAACATGTATCTTTAAAATATATATATATATATATATATACATTTATTTATTTTAAGTGAAGTTGTGCCTCAGACAGCACGTTTAGAAAGGTATCAGCTGTTACAATGCTAGGGAATAATCTACTTGATGATTACATTTTAGATTTTAGGTAAGTAATATGATAACCTGCTGCAGCACCACCAGTAAGATTAAACATGGCAAGAGTCTGCCTCCTGGTTAGACACATGGTGTTTTCATTGGTGTTTTTCTGTGGCACAAACTTTTTTTTTCTGTTTTTTTTTTTCCCCACACAAGGGTTATAGAGTATCTCACGGTATTAACTAGTATGCCGTCAGATTGAAAAGATTTAATTATCCAAAAATATTCAAGGCATTTTTATGTTATTATTTTTATTTTATTGCTCTAACACAAATTACACCTCACCCACTACCCCCAGTAAGGGGATGTGTTTGTGTTCACATAGACCAGATATTTTCATACAGTGTGACAAACAGTGTCTTATTTAGTTAATGTTAAGTTTTAAAACTATTTTGGTTTATTTCCAACAGTAATATAAACCCATGTAATTTTGGGTTTACTGCTTTATCTTGTGTCGATTCACTGGTGTGTAACTGTCACTCTAGCTGTAAGCAGATAAGTCGAGCCTAATAAGGAACCTGGTGAAAACGACAATCATTCTTGTAATGTTTTGGGGTTTTTTGTTTTTGTTTTTTTAACAGACTTAAAACACACAATAATCATAATACACTGTTTGTGTATTTATTTTTTTTATTTGTGTTGTTTAAAGTCAGCCAACTGTAGCAAAACTTTACATTTTTTAAAAGCCTTATTTTTGGCAGATAAGACTTTTGCTTGTGTTGTGTGCTTAACTTTTTATTTTTTTTAAACACTGAACTAGGACAAGTTACTAAATTTCACCTAGACATTTGTGCTTTAATAAGTAAAACAACAAAAACAAGTATAGTCTGTTTGTGTAATTGCTGCATGAGTGTATGGGTGTGTGATTCAACTCTCTCTCACTTTGCCTTTCCTTCCTCTTTTTGCCCCTCTTGCATATGTAAGCATGCACATTCAACATACATGCTTACTTAGATCCTAATTTCAGTCTTACTCATCGATCTGTAAGTACTGCTTGAGTGTAATGAAAAAACTTCAAGCAGCCATTTTAAAGGTTGTGGTAGTTGGGATTTTTCTTTCATTTTTTTAGTATTATTTTTTTTCAGGGTAGTTGGAGCCCAAGGTTTTCTTAACTAACCTCATGCTGTTGGTCAACTATAAATCGGGTTCTCAGGTCGAACTTTTGATATTGCATCACAGTTTACAGCATTGTCTGCATCCTGTTTATGGCTGCTCTGTCTTTTGCGACAGGAGGAGCAAACTTGAGAGAATTCAAGTATAGGAGTAAAAAACTGGAGAGACCAGAAATGTATTTGGGTAGTACTTAGTGGTACTCAGTTGAATTACTGTTTATATTGTAGTTCAGGTACAGCAGTTGTTTGGATTAAATATTTCACCACACATTGTGGACGTACTTGTATATTTAGATGACAGACACTGCTGTTTGGCATGGGGGAGTCTTACAGTGTGGTCCGTACTTTCTCTGGAAGTGGTTAAAAATGGCTTTAACTATAAAAAAAACACTTAAAAAAATAAATGAATGGAACAATGAGTCAAATTAAGCTTTGCATATTAGTTGATTGTTGTTTGCACCAAATTAGTTTGTTTGAAAAAATATTGCTGGAGCTTCTAGGGAATCCCAGTCACTGCTTTACATGTGTGAGTGGCCATGCAAATGTAACTGGCTTTTCTTGAATTAACACATACTGTCATTACAGTGCTTTTTTTTTTTTTTTTTTTTTTTGTTTGTTTGTTTGTTTGTTTTTCTAGAAAGGAACAAAGCAGTTCTTTATTGGTCGCATCCTTGGACTACTGTGAACAGTAAAACTATTCATCACCTTCTGAGTTGCTCTTAAACAGCTCTTAAAGGTAATCTGCCTCTTTTTTTTTTTTTTTTTTTAATTATTTTTTTTTTCTTCCCCCCATGACAGTTGATACCTTTGTTATTTTGTGGACTGATCTATTTTGTGTGGAGATGATGAAAAGATCTCATGCTGTGTAAATATTGCCCAGTAGTTGGTGAAACATTTCATCATTAATTGTAAAGCTGTGGCACAGTGAACACAGTATATTTTTACCCTGTGCAGTTGTCTTGCCATATGCAGAACAACAATGATTTGGCTAGGCTAATCCCTGATGTTTATCTGGCTTACATGCTACATGAAACGGATTTGTAATTGGGTAAGGATATAGCTTGCTTGTAAAATGGAGAAGAAAATGTTTTAGTGTGGTTCCATGCACTGTAACTCTGGGATGGCCAAATAGTTTTAATCAGTGATATTTTTGCAAAGATGGATGGATGTGATTGCTGTTCCCTGTTTTTTCGCAGTTGATGATTTCAATGCGGATCTCCCTTTACTTTGTGCTTATACTTGCAGAATACTCTGTAAAACAGACCAGAAGAGGCTAACCCAGACCACTTGATCTGGGGAGGTGATGGGTTGTCATGTCCATGTCCCTTTTGCCCTACTGGGTGTAGGAGGTTACTTGACCTTTCAACCTTGGGGTCAGGTGACTCTTTAAGGTCATTGTATGGGTAGCAAGTGTCTGTAGGAATGGGTTAAAAAGGCTGAGCAGAGAAGATGACATGTCCGGGCATGCTTCCTTTAAAGGAGAGAGAGAAAAATAGGGAGAGGTTGGAGTCAGTGATGTGAACAGTTCCACCTGGACTTGGAAAGAAATGATCAGCTTATAAGGAAATTGCACAACTTACCTGGTTTGTTTCTTTGTGTGCTTTTTGTTAAGTATTTTAGGTTTGTTTGATTGCAACTTCAGTGTAGATCAGGCTGTTCTGCAAAAAAAATGGTGTGTACAAACTAAATATGAGATGAGAAAATTATACATGATTATTCTGCAGGAAAGTAGATCCACTGTAACAATAGTGGGCTGTCATTGTTTTTATAACTAGCAAAACCTTTTTGTAAATCAGTGAATTTATTTTTCTCACAAATTTATTTATTTTTTATGATTTTAAAAACAATGTCTGATGTCATTTCTCACCTGCAGCTTTGCAGAGCACACTCATGTCTTCTGTCAATTTTTTTTTATTTTATTTTATTTGAATGGCTATTGCAAGTTATTCCGTTTACAAAGCTTAAAAACGGCAAATCCCTGTGATCGGGAAGTAAGTGTGTGTAGCATTTCTGTTTGAAGACTAGTGTCTAATTTTTGTTGCACTCCTAACAGGCAGTGTGGACTTTATTAGCCTAGGACTAAAACAAGAATTTGCCCCACAAATCTGGCAATTGCACAGTCCTGGTTTGTAGTTTTAAATTAACAGCAGCTTCAAATGTCTTAAAACTCTGTTTTCTTGGTAACAATCTTATTTTTATTCTTTTTTTTTTTTTTTTTTTTTGTCATTTAGGTGCAAAATTTTTTTTTAGGTATGCATGATATCAACTGTAAAATTAGAATTGAGGAAGTGTTTAATTTCATACTGACTTGGCTTGTACTATTTTTTTTTTTTTTTTTTTTTTTTTTTTTTTTTCCCCATGTGTTTTTTTTAATGTTAGGCAATAAGGGACATTATCTGTGAATTACAGGCTAGACTTCTACTTATAAACTGGGTAAGTAGAAGAGGAAAGTGGAAAGGGGGCAAAAAAAAATACACCACACTAAGTGGTCTTCACTGTTTTTCCACCCACCTGCCACTCTCAGGTAGGTCTGGCTGAGTTGTGCTGTTGCACCTGTGTTGACTACATTGGGTTATGCAATTGGGCTGTAATCATGAATGCCTCTCATTAATAAAGGTGTTTAATTTGCCTGAAGTCAGAATCACGCGATATCCTTTAGATATCAGAAACTTTGCGGTAATGGCACAGGAGGTAAAATCAACATTTCTTTGCAGGCTGGTATAACAAGTTTTAGTTTGCCAGTCATCATAGTTCAAGTTGCATCTGTTTAACACTTTATTGAGAAATACAACATGTTTGGGGATTTTTAAAGTCAAATTCAAATTAAAGACTTTTGTCTGTTACAGTATAACAGATGAAAGCAGTGCCTTTGTGCCACTATTGTTGTTATCCCTACTCACACCTTCATTATCACATGAAGAAAAATGTTTGTGGCTTTTCTTTTCTTTTTAGTCTTTCATGTGAACTAGACTGGAGTTTGTGTGAGAAAGAAAACAACTGCCGAACTTATCAGTGTCTTTTTGGAGAGGAAGTATGCAAGAGACTATCAGATTCAGGCTATCATGTCCATTTCAGACTAAGGTCATAATTACAGGTCCATTGAGACCTCTAGTGGTAACAATTGTTGGCCTAAATCTCCCATGGGATTATTATCGGGATAATGTTTGTTTTAACACCTTCTACATGTTTTAAGATTTAAATGTTTTGTTGACATTTACTACAGCAGCCTAAAACTTTTTACATCAAGGGTGGCACATTCTTCAGTTGAAATAACTGGAAGATATTTTATTTGCTGAGCTGTTGTGGGCAAATTGCTGCTTTTTTTTTTTTTTTTTTTTTTTTTTTTTGCATTTGCATTTGCTTTCATCTACATTTCAGATGACCTATTGTGTGCTGGCTCCTGAAAAGGCAAAATATCTGTTAGTATTCATGTGAATTTTATATTTGTGGTCTCTCCATATGACCCCTTTTCTTTGTTTGAATTTTAATTTTTTAAAGTAAGCTATTATTCTTATTCTTTTGATTTTTCCCAATTTTAAGATGAATTTTAAACCTAAGTTATTTTCAGTAGTTTCTATGGAGCATGAACAGTGAACTGCACTATATGCTAGCTTTACACTTGGATGTTTGAACATCTGCCAGTAGCACTAATGGGAGTGGAATGAAAATGCAACAATAGTTTGCAAGTTTACATTAGGGAGAAATGATTTCTGACTTTTAGAAAAGTGCCTTGTCAAATAGTTTTACACTGCTGACATAAATCAGTCCATGCCTTATTTGCAAGGGTGTAAATAAATAGTCATTTAATTTTGACTCCTACTTGTGTTTTTTTTAATAAAAGTAGATTGCAAAATCTTTAAACTTCAGATGTAACACTATAAGTACATTACGAAGTCTGTGGACATTGGTGCTCCTATAAGCTGCTTGGCTCAAAGTTGAGGGGAATCCTAATTGTAGAGCATACAATAATATTTCTGTATTTTAAATGTGGCAACAGTTTGGGGAATACGTCTTCTAGTTTCAACAGTGCTTCATGCATTGAGCAATATCTATAAAGAAATATATTTCCAAGTTTTGTGTGGAAGAACTCCACTGGCCTACACACAGCTCTGACCTCAATCCCTTTGAACAGCTTGTGGATGAACTGGAGGCCGACAGCTAGCCAAGGGTCCAGGCCTTATCATCCAGCATCATTGTCCGACCTTACATTGTGGTTAACTGGTGCAAATCTTGGCAGCCAGGCTTTGAAATTGTGATAAGTGATTTCCTGGAAGAGTGCAGCAGCTTAGTAATGCCCATACATTTTTGAGATGAGGCTTTCAACAAACGCAAGAGTGTGAAGCTCTCCTGTCCACATACTTTTCAGCACAAAGAACACTTTAATACTTAATGTTAATATTTTGAGAATGACTTCTGTATTATATTAAACCTTTTCTCTCTCTTTTTGTTTTGTGTGTTTCAGATGCCGAGTCTCCATGGCCACTTTAGGAGAAGACTGGAAACTTCAATCTGATTCTGGTGATCACCTGAATGTCTTTAGGTGGTTTAAATAATAGGTAATGGCTCTGTATCCATCCGTAAACATGTGCTAAGGATTAGAAGGCCAGAAGATGAAGACAGCGCAAATAACACAGAAGCAGAGACTGTTTTGAATGGAAGGACCGCAGCAGCAGTTCTGGTGATGTTGTAGCAGCACGGAATGGTTTGTGGGTTATACTGAGATGCAGGCCATACTGTGCTGCCGCACTAAAGCCTGAATATACTACATAGCTATTATCTCACAGTCTCTCCACCAAACATACTGTTGCAGTGAAAGCTTGAGGTAACAGGTAACGTACTGTCACTTTTGCATAAAACAGTAGTCTTTACTGACTTGAATTAATTTCTCATAGCCTTTCTTCTCCCTCCCCCCAGCTGTGATGAGAAAGTTGTTTGGGCTTCCCCATTCTCATTTTCTGGTCGCCTTACTGTAGCAGCACGTAAATATTGGAGTTAACACTCTAGCTGAAGTCTCCAGTATTGATCGTACTGCTGAAGCAAAGCGGGCCACTCACAATCACAGCAACTAACCACCACTGAGTGTACTCAGACCACTCAGGTGGTGGCAAACAGAGGCTGGCCTTTAGAAATGTTTACAGGTACAGGTTGACTCACTGATTCTTACTTAATGTCTATTCCATATTGTATTGACATGTAAAATATGTATACTACATTTTATTACACTTCACTATTATGTGTAAACCTTTTGAGAATAAAAACGTTTTAATTCTGTTTTGTCTGCAGTGTGTTTTCAAGTTGTCATGCTAAACTTTTGTCGGTGTGGTGTGTTTAGTAGTCTTTAGTTTAAGGGACAGGAAAAGCGTTTGTGTTCCTGATAGCGGAAACTATTAACGAGGCTTTAAGAAGCGCTGCCGTCCTTGGAGAAGAAATGCTCACAATGGCCTGCGTGGCCTTTCTGCAGCGCTGCTGGGATATTTGGGCCTATTCAGCAAAGCGCAGTGACAGATTTGCTTCGGATTCAAATCGTTACAATCATGCTTGGATTGTCGCCCAAACACCAGGAGTGCTTCTGAAAAATCAAGATGAATTCACTGTCTGTATACAGTGTGTTTAAAAAATTAAATAAAGAAAAAGAAAATACGGTTTTTAATACAATTTGGGCTCAGTTTATTCGATAGTTGTTGTTTTTTTAATAACTTGCTTATAGCGGTCAGAATTTACCTTATATTCTTTTGCATTATAACTGCCTTTATATTTTTAATCTATAGCGATATATTTTGTGCACTAAATCTGCAGTTGTGCTCGGGCGGCGGGCTAAGCCCTCCATTTTAAGTCCTGCCAGGATGATGCTGACGATGATCCAGATTCAGACTCATAAATAAAAAGCGTTTAACTTCGATTTACAGGCCTTTGGTATAGGATCGTTTAAGCTGGTTAATATCTGTATTCTTTCAAAACATCACGTAGGCTTTATGTGAATGTATAAATTAGAAAAGATTAATAGAGAAGTTGAGTGCGTTGTTACACTCCTCTGTAAAGTTATACATACCGGACCTTTCCGTTTTTTTTTTAAAGTTTGTATGAAACACAAACTAAGTGCTTGCATTTTCTTTCTTTTTTCCTTGGGAACAGTGAATTCTGTCTAGTCCAACATTTCCCCTTTACTGACGAAACGCAGCTGCAGCAGTTTCCTTCCATTTGGCCTTATGCGCCTTTTGTTGTTATTATTATTATTAAAAGTTCAGAAAATCACGTATTTATGAAACTAAGAGAAAAATTGAATTGGTGCATTTAACAAGGGTGATATTTATGAATTTTTAATAAAAGTTTCAGGGGTTTTATTATCCCTGATTTATTTCTTTGCAAGAACTTTTGAGTTTTACGAAATTATACAAACAATATAACCCTCCTACTTGTATATACACATTAAGCATATTTTATACCATTCATACGGATTTACTAAATTATCTATAATATCTTAATCTTTAATATTGCCAAGACTATACGGTGGACATAAAACAGCTGTGTGTGTGTGTGTGTGTGTGTGTGTGTGTGTGTGTGTGTATTGACAGGGTAGGTGGGAAAGGGGAAAAATGTTACTTATAATTTTGGAAATATTTATATCTTGTCTTTCTAAATGCTATGATTTAAATGCTCAGTGTTGCATTTAAATTCCATTATTTTGCGCATTGGAAAAGCAACAGACTCCACACACATCAAAATGTGGAAGCAGCGATAATCGATGTGCAGTCTGAAATTCCCTATAGTGACTTAGAATTGTTTATATATGCATTTTTATCACTGCTGGTATTTTAAAAAAAATGCATATTTACCTGCTTATACCTTTCGACGCATTTTATTACCTTTGCCTACATTAATATACGGCTGTACATTAGTTCCCATATCCACCCCCACACCAAGAGAAATTGGTTCCTGGGTAAAATTTGTACCCGCTAATGAGAAAAATAATGGGAAAACTCATTATTCAATAAACAGCAATTTAAAAAAAATTACAATGGGGTTTAAAAACGTCCCAGAGTGCTGGAAATGCTCCAGAAATGTGATATTTGCTACACTGAAAAGATTATTCACAAATTATTTGAGTATTTAGTGACCGCCGATTGTCCAGATGAGAGCTTGGAGTTTTTTATTCTCACTTTTGGTATAAAGCGGCTGACCGTGCGCTGTCTTTATGGCCGTGTTAAAAAGTCAGTTATACAGCCGCCCAGTAGTTTTGTTTCATTTTTATCTAGTTAACATTTAACAGGCTGTGTTTATATTTGCGTGAGATTAAAATTAAATATTAATAGAGACTCCTACTTTTATACCCATGCTTTATTTGCCTGGCAACAGAAAGCTATATATATGTACATGCGTGCCATGACGTAGATCCTGAATTATGGTCAGTGCTGACATCACTGATTCGCTTTGTGGCGTGATCTTATGGAGTCTCCCTCTCCAAAATGCATATAGGGAATACATAAACAACAGGATAACTGATCTTTAGTCACAATCCACTGTCCTTTTACTCTGATCCATTAAAAAAAAGAAAAAAAGCCAAGTATCTGATTTGAGTTAACCCAGATTAATTCAATTTAACCACGTGTTTTGAGTTTTAGGCCTCAAAGTTACTTTCATTTCTATTCAGACGCACAGCAGAAAACCAGAGAATATACACACTTCTATTAATTACCCACTCTGCAGGATTGACTTCACTGTCTGGACACAGTCATGCAATGAATGAGTCGCATAACAACAACAAAAAATAGTATGCACGACTGCCTGCAGATCTATGCTCTGACAGAGACCTATAAGGATGTAAGGTTTCATCCACACACGTCAACGAGCGGTGTGATCACCGGGAGCTGCGGTGTCTGCAGCCTGCTGAATTTTTCACACGGGCCCTGTTATGTAACGCTTATAACCTTGAAGAGGCTGCAGCATCACTATGGCGCAGAAGCCTCTGTGGGAGAGAGGCCGTGGATCACACTGCATTCTTTCATTACGCACTTGCTTACTTCATCGAATTGCATTTACATGTATACATTTGGAAAAAGCAGCCCGTTCTGAGCTGTCGCATTAAATAAAAACAAAGAGTTGACTCAAAATTCTCAGATTTATTTGTGAAAATCACGTTGAACAAATATGAAATGATTTTTTTTCTTTTTAGGAAAAAAAAAAGGAATCGATTGCACATGGGAAAAAAAGTGAATTGGTGTTTACTTGATGAAAAGACTATAACCTCAGAGGATTAAGGGTTGATTCGTTTGATTCTATGGCTTCATCGAGGTTGCAGCTTGTTCAATAAGGCAAAAAACAAACAAACAAAAACAACTAATGTAAACAATTAGATGTTTTAAAGTACTCGCTAGAGTTTTACATCTCACTTGTCATGTGTAAATTATCTGACAGCTGTGAGTTAACGCTATCTAGTTAGTGGGTAATTTATAACTGTCAATAAAGCGGGCAGTAGAGTCGATTAACTGCATGATATATTTCTGACCTGCATCAACCACATCTATGTAAATGTCCTTGATTTCCTGGAGGCACGCACCGGTATGTGCAAAGAGAGAGAAAAGTGCAGCGAGAAGTGATTCAGCCTCCCTGGTCACACACGCTGTGAAGGTGTGCGGCAGCAGCAGAGACAGCACCACCGAGCTGATAAGTGTGAGGATAAGAATGCTGATCCATCTGGGCACTGCCATGCGTTTGTTCCCTATTCGGTAGGAGCCACTCTCGTGGGGGACCGACATCCTGTCCACTTCCCTGAGCCTCAATGAATCCCAGTTTTTAACGTCGAAATTACGCACAAGGGGACCGACGTCCATGTCTTTCCGAGACGGCAGTGGAGTATTGTTAAGCAGCTTTAACTTGTCCCGGAACTCTTGCATCTGCTGCAGAAAGCACAGGGTGTCGGAAACGCTCCCGAAAGACCCAGCGATGCTGAGCGCGCGTTTCTGCTCCTCCAGCGCTGCGCTCAGCTTGCTGATCTCCGGGTCGTATGCTTGCATCACCACCAGCTTTAGTGTTTCGAAGTCGGACAGGATCTCATTCTTTTTGCATTCAAGGGCACTGATGAGTTTCTCGAAATAGTTTTTTACCTTCTCTGCGTCCTTACTGACCGACAGAAGCGCCCTTTTCTTACTGGCTTGTAGTGTATCCAGGCAGGACAGGTAATCTGCGCTACGCCAGTTCTTCACCCCGCAAAGCAGCTCATCAAACGCCTTCTTTTCCCGTTCATACGCATCCTCCAAGGAGCAGAACTTGTGCCCTTCGTGGTCATTCGTCGCTGCGCAAAATCCACATATTAATTTCAAGTCGGTGGCGCAAAATATGTTAAGAGGCTGACCGGAGTGTTGTTTACAATCAGACATTTTGGGTATAACCTTTATTTTGCTGAACTTCTCAACTATCCCGCGCAGAGAGTAGTTGATCTGCAGGCTGTTTGCGCCGTTGTGGGGGGTCTCTTTGCGGCAGGTGGGGCATTTGAAAGGTGTCCTAAAAGCTGGACCTCGATTCCCCTCCAAGAGTCCCTCCAAGCATTTCTTGCAAAAGCTGTGTGAGCACAGCAAGACCCGCGGGTCCTCGAACAGACCGCAGCAGATTGGGCATGTAAGTTCCTCTTCTAGCTGCTCCATTGCACCCTGCAAACACATCATCCAGGCGTCAAATCGATACTCAATTTAGAAAACAAATGAAAAAACAAACCAACAACAAAACAAAAACCCAACAGCAAAAAAAGGACACGATAAAACGCACTACACAATACGCACCCACTAAGGGATGCCTCCCCATAAGGCAGAAGATGCAATATTTGAACACGAAAAACAATGATGCAGCATCGCAAAGGATACAGATTTGGCTGTCACGTTCCAAATGTGTGTGGAATATCCCCATCCCGAAAGTGAAACCGACTCGGATCCCTGTACGCGCGTAAAAGCTTGGATTGAGCTCTGCCAAAAGCTCCGTTTGAGCAATTTGGGTCATGCAACATCCTGATTTTTGATGTATCTCAGTTGCCAGTTGGCGTTGTAAGAAACTTTTAAAAAGAGAGAGAGAGATCTCTGCAGGTTGGATGCGAATCAGAATAATCAGTAACTTTATAGTTAACAGTAAATCATTATCTCCTAGCTGTGTATTGCAAAATAGGACGGTGGTTAGCTGAGCTGAGCTGAGCCCCTAAAATCCCCGTCGTCTAACCAATCCAATGCGACAAATTATCGACAAACAGCGCTTGCGTTAGAGTCGATCCTGTTGGCAAGGTACTGAAGGAGGGCTGTGACAGATTTTGCAAGCGCATAGTAACATGCAACTACTGGACCAAAAGATTCACTCACCAGCTGCTGACTGCTGAGACGCACAGTGCAACGCAATCATGGCGCTTGTTGCTGTGCAGACTTCGCCCTTTTCCGGGTTTGGAGTTAACCATTTCAGTGGCGTGCCAAATATTTTCTGCAGCATAAAAACTCCTCTATAACAGCGCACTTATAATTCAAACTGCACATAAATCCATACCGAAATGAAAACTATTGGCGTTTTAAAGCGATTTGACAGGTTTCTCCTTGAAGATCGGATGTTTACGTTTTTAGCCCTGCGGGTAATTTGCAGAGGATCCCTGCTTGTCTGTTGGGGGAGGGGCTGTTGCTATGCAAAACATTCCAGCGTGAAAAACTGTCAACTAGGTTTTAGTAGCAGCTTTGCCGTTGCACGTTTTTTTTTCCTGCAGTGGACTACTTCTGTCCCTCGTGTTGGCACTTGTCAATATATACCTGCAAACGATTTACACGCTAAGAGGCGCACGTGTGGACCCCATCTGTATTAGCTTATATATATATATGTGTGTGTGTGTGTGTGTGTGTGTGTGTGTGTGTGTGTGTGTGTATATATATATTACAAACTACATTTAAATGCTTTGTTATTATGGAGCCTCAAGTTTGAACCTAAACTGAAAAAATATTAACTTAAAGTACATCAGGTGCACTGTGCTGGGCGAAAACAGCACATTAGTAGGCTATGTATCCACCATTAAACCTTTGATGTTTTCCCTCCAAAATTCACTCTCTCTTCGTTTCGGGTTATGTAACATCGATATCCAATAGTTACTTAGTCACGTGTAGAAATGTTGACCTTGATTTTCTTCCCTTGTTTCCATGCCATCAGGAGCAACTGCCTATCTTAGGCGCTGTGATTGGATACAGCAGGGGTAGCAGGGGCTTATGCTGCACCGCCCTCTGCCGCTGGGTGTCGCCGTTGCGCAGCGGGACCTCTTGACGCTTTGACGTCCAGCGCTCTTTGGTTTCTGGTCTAAGTTTGTTTCCGGATGTTCGGCTGGTGTCGTGGAAAAAATAATAATGGCTGCGATGTTTACGTGTTGTCTAGGCTGCTGCGGAGATGGCGGATCGGGGCATATTCCCCTCAAAGAAATGCCCACAGTTCAGTTAGATACTCATCACATGGGTAAGTGAAGTTTGCGTGTAATTCTTGCTGCTCATATAGGAGCAGTTTATGTCTACACACGCCCAGCTGCCTCTCTCCGTGTATGTGTGTGGCAAGGTGGTTTGCTACTTCCGCTGCTACTTCTAGCTCGCTAGCCGATAGCTGCTAGTAAATTTTTCTGCGCTGCTAGGCTAAGTGTTTCTGTGTGTAGCAGTGAGCTGCCCTAAAACGTTCATTTGGTAAACTTTCAACAGGGCTTTCAGTTGTTGCTAACCGCAGCTTGACATGACACAAGACAAAGACAGCAACAACTGACCGGACAGAAAATTGAACCTGAGCTCTTTTACAACTGTTCATGGATGGAAGCTGTCAGAATCCCCCTCTTTGCGCCCCAAAGAGAATTTAAGACACACTAAATTACTGTGATTTTAAGCAGAAAGCTGTATTTACTTTGTATCTTTGGACAGAACGGATTAATCAGCTCGTTTCAATGTTCACTGATAAATGGAGAAATATACACATTTGTCCATTTTTATCTTGGCCACAACATGTTTCCCACAACATTGTAAAGTATGACTTACTGCTTCCTGAAGATCTACTTAAGTAGACTTCACAACCGGCTGTGACAGTAGAAATCACGATACGTGTGCTTTTGTATTTGAGGGGAAAAAAAACCATGTTCACCTGTCTCAGCCTCTGCACATTAAGATGGAAGAGAACTAGTAATTTTTAGAAGATACAATCATAATTTAAAAGTTATGATATTTTTTAAATGGTAGTTGTTACCGTAAAATTACATGCATGGCCTCGCCTGTATTCATCATAGGATTACAACTTAAAGGCTATTTTTATTAAAGTGGTGATGGTCTGGATCAGAATGATTACAATATTAATAATGTAAAAGTCTTTTCAGCTGTTTCACGGGTATCATGTGAGCTAGAAAGTGCATATTATAAGTTGAAAGTAAAATCGAGCCTTGCTTTGTCTTGCAGGCACAGATGTTGTCATTGTAAAGAGCGGCCGAAGGATATGTGGAACCGGAGGCTGCCTGGCCAACGCTCCTTTGCACCAGAACAAAAGTTATTTTGAGTTTAAGATCCAGTCCACTGGTGAGCACTTGGTTTTTAAGCCTTTTAGTTATCGTCTTCTTTTCCTTCATGATTGCAATTTTCTGCGTTCCTGCTGGGAGTTATTGACACACTATTTTTAGATGCACACTGGTCTTGTGACTGCATGCTCACTGGTTCATGCTTACTTCTTCTTGCAATGACCATATTTGAAAGCACACATTGTATTTTTGTACATGTAGTTTGTGGTAAAAGAGTGATTGAGATGACATTCTCAACAGTTTTAAAACAAACAATCGGATCTCAGTCCAGAAAAACATTGTAGTAAAGTTTGTAACATAGATTGGAGGTCATCAAATATCAGGATAGTTTGGAATACACGTTTTAAAATGAACATGTTATTGGTGTGTGTGCCCTTCACATCTTCGTACTTGAGTGGTGTGCTTTGTGTGTAGGTGTGTGGGGGGTAGGTGTGGCAACCCAGAAAGTGAATCTCAACCAAGTGCCTATGGGCAGAGACACAAACAGCCTAGTCCTGAGGCACGATGGCTCCATTTACCACAATAATGAAGAGAAGAATCGTCTACCCGCTAACAGCATTCCTCAGGAGGGGGATATTGTGGTAAGTCACAAAAATAATTGGGCTTAATTACGTATTTAATTTTGATGCCCTGATCTTTGAAATGTTTAAGTGTTATTAGTTGGGCTGTGAAGCTAAAAATGGAGAACTGTTTTTTGGGGAGAGGGTTTTCTCGGAATCTCGTGGAATCAATTAGAACTGGGGTGGGAACTAAAAACATTAACTTTTATCCTAAAGGCTGTTCCAGAGATAAAAATATCTTCTGTTGTAAGTACCGAAACGATTCATTGCAGAGAACATACTCTACACAGCTGCTGATCATCCCTTTTTTATTACATATTATTGGAATTGTTCACAAAACTGTCAGGACTCGGAAATAAGTTTTAAAAAGATACAAGTTTAATGAGTTCAGACTTGAGGTTGGAACAAATTGATTTTTTAAAAGCAGATTGATGGTGTAGAAATTCCAACCATGCTCTTTATAGGGCAATGTTTGGTTCTGCCACTACTAGACAGTTTTACCATAATTTAAACTTTGGTCACCGTGGAAACCCTTCAAGTCTGTTAGTAATTAAAGGTTCAAGGTTCTTTATATGTCACATGCATAGTTATACAAGTATAACACACAGTGAAATGTAACCTGACACGCTCTCGACATGTGCAAAAAAGGGGGGGGGGAGATAGAGGAAGAACAATAAATATATATATATATATATATATATATATATACATACACATACACATTGGGTGAATGTGCAGTAGTAGCAGGAGGCAGGTGAATTCTGTACATTAATAAGAATGTAAAATAAATCAGTCAGATTTATTTTACAGAATAGACAATATAAACATATTTAAAATTAAAGGAATTTGAAATGTGTCTGGGTTTAGAGTGTCTGGAAGAGAGTCCTGTCTCAGTCAATTATAGATTATGTGAGTTTAGATGATGTGAGATGTGTGTGTTTAGGGCCCGGATGGCTTGGGGATAGAAGCTCCTCTTGAGTCTCTCTGTCCTTGCCTGGATGATGCAGAACCTTCTACCAGATTGCAGAAGTTGGAACAGTTTGTTGCCAGGATGGGACGGGTCCTTCAGTATCTGCGCTGCTCTAGTCCGGCATCTCCTGGTGTAGGTGTCCTGGAGCGGGGGGAGAGCAATCCTGCAGCAGCGTTCTGCTGTACGGATCACTCTCTGGAGAGCTTTTTGGTCCTTCACACAGCTGTTCCCGAACCACGATGTCATGTTCTGTGTGAGGATGCTCTCCACAGCGCCTGTATAGAAAATCCTGAGGATCTTTGGAGAGACCCTGAACTTCCTCAGTTGTCGTAGGTGATACAGCGTTTTTGGTCTGGACCTGAATGTGGGCAGCCCATGTCAGGTCTGAGGAGATGTGGACACCAAGATACTTGAAGGACTGCACCCTCTCCACTCCATTGATGATAATGGGCTTGTAGTCTCTGTGCTGACCCCTTCTTAATAGTAGTACGAGTGCACCAAAGTCACCTGCCTTAAAAGAAAGCAAGAAGCTATTTCTACAGATTAACTTGACATACTGGAACTACGTAAATGCAAAGGAAGAAACTTGTGCAAAGAGAATTATGAACTCTTTCCCCCATAAAGACATTTGATGACCTCCCCTGTACCCTTTAATGGCGATTTTTGACACCTCAGACACTCCTTTTGATTCTTTTCCCCATAAAGACACGGTTTGATGACCATTAGAGTAGTTTCCGTATTTTTCCAAGGATAGCTGCATAGGCTGAGACCACCCTCGTAATTTCTGATGTGAACCCAGTTATTTGGTTTTATAAGCAGGCCTAAACTTTGACAGAAACCACTCAGATCCCAGTAGACTCTTAGTAGGCTTTAAAGGGGTAAAGAGTAAATCTATAAGTGATTATCATTAATTTTATTATGACACAAAGTATTTTAATTTTCATCAAATTCAGATCAGTCACTCACTCTGCACTGTGTTTCAGATTTAGCTGTTTGAATCTTGTCTGACACACACGGAGCGATCCATCTCTGCAAATATTTTTGCTAGAGAAACCAACTTGTATGAAAGTTGTGATTGATCGCTGAGTTGCTATACTGAGATTGTTTGACGTGTGTGACTGTGAACGTGCTCACCATACACACAATTCAAGATGAGCTTATATTTTTCAAAAAGCAATAGGATTTATCAGATCCAGCATTTGATCTGTGGTGTTTGTTCTATCCTATATGATGGTATTCTGCAGCCCATGTGCAATGAGTCTGCACATTTAATATCCTTTATTTATATCAAATAATCATAAAGACAGATGCAGTCACAAAGTTAAAAAGAATATAAGTGCACGGCCTCTCTCAGGGACAGTAACCGGACAGCTCATTAGCAGTCGATGCTTTTCGACAGTTGTTTCTATGTAAGTAAGTTGAACTTTACACAGCTTGTAACTAACTAGCTTGTAAGGTTGTGGTGGAGCACACATGTACGTTATCATCTGTTCTCTTTATCACTTCTTACTGGAACACTAGGCAGCTAAACAAACTGACATTGGCCCTCACTAGTGTTTCTTGAGTGATTCAGGCTACTTAGGCATACTTCTAAACTCTTAAGCCTTTGATTACAAAGGCTAAAATTTAATTTACGGGTTCAATCGGCTAAGTGCTGATGATTATTGCCTCTTTTCCGCTGATACAGTGCAGTTTTGAGTCAGTTCTCGCTTGGCGCCTTTTGAGTACAAGCCCACATTTTGACAGGTTTGAAAACCAGCTGTGTGTGGAAGAAGTTGGGGTGATTTCTGTGGGAAGAATGTCATGAACACATTCAGTATGCGGGCTATAAATCATCTTTTTTGGGGGTAGCCCCTCCCATTGATGTCAGTGGTTTCGGCTTTGGGAGCAGCAGTTTTGTGCTACAGTGTTGGTGGGTTTGTTTGTTTTTGCTTTAAATGCGTAGAACCGGTTTTGTATTAGACACTAACACTGTGTTGGTGGCAGAGATTTAGCATGTCTTCATCAAAAAATGCTTTGGCATGTTTTTTAAATCCAACTTTGTCAGTCCCATTTTCATTTGCCATAAGAGGAGAAAGCAAAGAAGTCTGTGAGATGGGAACCTTAGTGTCTTGTATTGTCTTCTTGTCTTTGTTTATTTGATAAAAGTTCTGTTTAAAAGAGAAAAAAACAACTTTTCCTGCTTCTTTTAAAATATAGGAAAGATTTTAAACATGGCACAGATGTAAGCTGTGACCTCCCGAGATAAGATACTTCAACAAGAGTTTCATGCTTTTCTCAGCTTGTGTATTTGTGTTCCTCAGGGAATCACATATGACCACGTGGAGCTGAATTTATATCTGAACGGAAAGAACATGCATTGTCCTGCCTCAGGGATCCGAGGCACTGTATACCCTGTTGTTTATGGTAAGTTGATTTCATATGTTCACTAGTTACCAATGATTGCTAACTATATGATCATTGTTGCCTTACTTGAATATAACAAAAAAAAAATGTATGGATCTTTTTGTATTCGTTACAGCAGTTACAACTTGATTCCACTAGAGGGCTGTATTGCACATCTTTGCACAGCTGTTCTACAGACAGGCTGACAGTTTTAGTTGAATTGAGTTTAATAGAGTTTTTAATGTGAATATTTCGCCACACACAGGAAAGAGTGTTCTATTTGAACTGATCGAACACAGCTTTCATCGGAAGGCAGTGGCCTTGCCACGGAGAATCAAGACATGCATAATTTCGTCCAGTAAAAAGTTACTGCAATGATTTCAATGACTTGATTCAGTTCTCCATCTGATGTGTGGAGCTTGTCCAGATAATCAGCTGGCGGTTTTATGTTGGACAGCACACATGTAAGATGTTTGCTCTTGACCTGAACTCTCTAACTAAAGCCGTGATCAGAATGCAATCGCAAGTGTCCCAAATTGCATTTAACATCCGGGGGGGTGTCATCACCTGGAACCTGATCACATCACCTTTAATTTGGACTGATTCCATGTGTACTTGTAAATCAGATCTTGGTGTAATATTGTGGCATAAACAGCCAAATCAGAATTAATTCGCTAGCATTTCCCGAGTGTCTGAGAGTTGTAGGTAAAAGTTGATGAAATCCGTTTCATTTATGCCCCCAATCCCAACCACTGTAATTCTGCATACGCAAACACATGTATAATGTGCTGTTTTCATCCCTGTGTTTGGTAACATTCTCAGACAACATACGTACACAGGCTCAGGTTGAGGTTTTGAGAGTTTATCTTATAAACAGAAGAAAACCTAAAGCTGTTTTCACAGAGTATATACTTTCAGGGTCTTTAAAGGTGAAATTCAACTATAGAAAAGTTAAGACGTGAACAAGAATACAGTGTCTGAACTTATGATTGATCGTGTCTTTATCTTCTGTTCTAGTGGATGACAGTGCCATCTTAGACTGCCAGTTTAATGACTTCTATCACACTCCTCCACAAGGATTTGAGAAGATCCTCTTTGAACAACAAATCTTCTAAAGGAGCACTTCGGCCTCAGCCCCTCTATATGTTGTCGCCCTCCTCTATATCTCTTAGCAACCTCTGTATCACTACAGTTTGACCTTAACTGGTAGTATCATTATGCGTGGCTTGGAGGCATCTTGTTTCGTTCCCCCTGTTTACTCTCTCTCTACTGCTGCTCTGGATTGACTTTAGAGTACCCATGAAGAAGTGGGGATTTCTCTTCCTTGTTCGACTACAATCGGCTGTCACAGTCCATGATGATGGAAAGCTGTAAAATCACAAACTTATGTAAATAATAATCGATCTGTATTAATTGAAAACCTTTCAGTTGCTGCTTTAATCCACAATACATGTGTGTAGATAACAGACAATGGATGTAATGGTATGTTCACTGTTTTTGAGGATGAGAAGCCATGTGTTATTGACATTGCTTTATATATATATATATATCATCCAAAATATCATACTAACATCTCAGCATACACCCTGTATTTATTTGTATTTATTTGGTTTCCAGATCAAAGTTTGGCATCTTATTTTTTGGCCAGCAGAAGTTAGTGACCCAATGAAGGGTCAGCTATAATTCTAATACATTAACTATTGCGCTGCCTTTTTGAATTATCACGCAATGAAAACATGGAAGTACCGCAACACTTTTATGATTAATGTCACTGCATTATTTAGAGTTGATAGGGAGATTAATACAAACAATAAATCGGTGCACATTCCAGGAGGTGATGGTGCTGGAGACTGACATATTTCTGAAATTGGAAACACTAATATATATAAATCACTTCTTTGAGCAGCCTTTTTTTCACCCTAAAAAATATAGATTGTGTGTATTCTAAGTATCTGAATATTTCCAGAGCTGGTGTTGGTCGTCTCTGATTAGAGATACATCAGAAACGTGGAGTTGTCGTTATGTACAGATATCGCATATCCGCTGCTGAAGTGTGACGAATAAATATTTCAAATGCTTGTCCTTGTTTGCACTAATGATGTTATTGTATGAAACCAAATATTGTTGATTCATTAAAGTTTTGTGTCTGGCGGCATCATTCTGGACCACTGTCATGTCTTGAGATTGTAGATCATGAAGCTGAGTGTTTTTCATTTGCCTCGCTGTTAACGTAGCGGTTTCGCAGCTTTTTTACGTCCGAAAGTCGTCGTCGTGCGCAGTAAATCGCAGGTGAATTTATTGTCACTGCATCGAGGAAAGCCGTGGAAACCAGGGCAGCCCAGACAGGAGGTATGCAATAACTCCTCCCCTCGCTCTGCGATCTGTTACGTACTCCTCCCTCTCTTCGGAGCCAGCAGCGGCGCAGGAGCTGCCGTGCCTCGTCTTTCACGGAGGAGATCCCGAAAGCCGGAGTAACAGCTAAACCCCATACAGCCATGGCAGAAAACGCCGGCTTAGAAAACCACCGCATCAAGAGCTTTAAAAACAAGGGGCGTGATGTCGAGGTGAGCTGACATATAAACGCTAGTCTTCGTAACACGACTCGAATTAGATTTATGTAGAAAACGACAGTCTTTGGGCCTCCGTGGGGAGCCTGGCCCCGGCAAAGCTCCCTGCCAGCCAGCCAGCCTGCTAGTTAGCAAGCTAGCTGGCTAATGCGAGCTATCGTGAGGAGTTCGCCATCAAAGGTGCTATCTTGCTACCGGTAAAATTCCTCGTAATGAACCAAAGGTGGTGATAGCTATCAAGTGCATACCAGTGGCTTGCAAATATTGTAATGTTTGTGAACGACAAACTGTTCTATTTGAATCGTTGGAACTGGGGGAATTAAAGGCAGACGATGTAGCTGTCAGTGCCAGCTAGCGCTGACTAGCTACTTGCAGAGACACCGGTCACAAGCAAGGCTGGGCCCTCCCGGCTCCGTAATCCTGATGTTCGCTCTGTTTTACAGCCAGCTGAACTCAAATGACACCCGTTTTAACTCGCGGCTGTCTCACACAATTGCCATATTAAGCAAAAAGAAAGTGCGTGTGTAATTAAATGTCTGTTCCATATCCACCCTAACCAAATATTGCCCCTCCTTGTTAGCTTGCTAATGTCAAGCAAATGACTAGCATGCGATGCCAGGTGAGGCGGCTGAAGAGGGCTGCTAACTAAGCCACTAAATGGTTAGCTGAAAGGTAGTGATGCGGTGACCTTAGCTTTACGGTACATTTTCAATCAGAAAAGCAAACTACACTGAAATTGCTACAACACCACGATGAAGTGAGGAGAGTCACTTTAGGCACAACATTAAGCTTGCATTGCTGTTAATAATAACTTTTTCTGACACTGCGGTTTTTTATGAAATTTCTTAAGTTAATCTTAGATATATTTCCTAATAAACAGTGCTGTTACAGAATAAATGGTGAGGACATTCATATCAGATTCGCTGCTAAGACTCATTCTAGAAATCGCCATCAGTAGTCTGTGTGCACAGCTGGCAAATCTACGCTGGGCATTTTGCAGCATCATTCATCTAACGAGTCTAATTATAAATTTCTCTGACAGCATTTGACTGCAATGCTCATTGACATGATTACCAAACCATTTGGGTAAAGGCTGGGTTCAGAGAAGTCAAGATAAAGGAAGCTGGGACCAAAGGCTGTAATGAAGTACCAGATATCTAGCTTTTTTTTTTTTTTTTTTTTTTAAAAGATTACATATGTTATTTTTTTGGGTTTCATCAGAAAACAACGCTCAGCCATGGCATTCACCAACAAAGACACACTTGTGCTGGGTTGTTCTGATCTATTGGTAATCCTGTGATAATCCTCAAACAAAGGTATGTCTGGAAATGGCCTTTCAAAAGCCACCAGTTTCCAGAAAAACTCCAGTTTCTAAAAACACAGATTGAAGACCTTTGGGTGGTTGTTTTGAAACTCAGAGTCACTTTGACAAGCACATGGCTACTATGACAGGCAGATTTGTGCCAAGTGAATTCCGGATGCTATTTTTGACAAATTGTTTGACCTGGGTCCTCTTAAGAGTCTCGGCGTGAATTTGAGTTTTTGTAAACGGATGACTCAGACTACAGCAGAGGGGGGGGAAAGCCAGTTTGGGGTTTTATTTATTTAGGTCAGGCATAACAGATTGCTCTTCATGTCTGACACCATTTGGAACAGCAATGAATTGCAAAGCAGTAAAGTCTCGCTGCTACAGGCCATAAAACCCTCCTTTTGTTTTACTGCACATCATACACAGTGTGGCTATTGGACAGGTTGTTTTTTGTTTTGTTTTTTTGACTCCCAGTAACAAATCTGAAAAGAGTTGTTGTTTTTTTCCTCCTCTTTTGGTGTGTCTGGTAGCACCTGTGTGCCCTCATCAATTTTAATTTTATTTAAACATAATTGTTGTACCAGTATTGTAGGAACTTTTAAATCTTTTAGGTCCATCAAACAATCAGAATTTCAGCAATGAATCAGTTTAAATGTTTTGGTCTAGTTTAATTTCTCTTGATAGTCAGGCTGGGCGGCTACTTTTCATCTCGGCAAAGGAAAACATTTTTCAGCGTACGCGTCGTTATTGTTGTTTTGCCACGGTTGGGAGACACCTCTGCTCTGCAGCCTCCCAAGTTATGACTTTCCCAAATTACGTAAGAGGCTATTTAGGAAAGCAACATGAACCTCTTCAAATAGTCACAAGATCTGAGACCATCTCAAACTGTTCTGGATGAATTGGAAACCCAGCAGACGCACAAATACAGCAATTAGTTACTCTCTTTCTGAGTTGTTTTATTACGACTTTCAGTTGGATTGGTGATGGTTGCCTTTTGTGAGATACAGAATCTTGGTTTTTCATCAATTTTGTGTCACCTGTTTTTGACTAGTGTTGTTGTTGTTGTTTTTTTTATTAAATATATATCCATTAAATCACTTGGCGTAAAAGGCTACAGTTTCTATTTTCTAACCACAATAAATGACATGATTTCTCAAAAAAAGTGGGGGGGAAATTTCTCATTTCCTGTTGTGTTTGTTTTCATTGCAGACTATGAGAAGACATCGAAATGAAGTGACAGTTGAGTTGAGAAAGGTGAGAAACAATGCCCCATTCATCTACACACACAAGTATTGCAAACCTATTTCTGTTTTTCAACCAATGGATTTGGGCGTATTGGGCTTTAACATGCTTCATATGGATGTTTCACATTAAGAGTTTCTACAAACGCTTGGGACATTTGGGAAGAAATCTGCCTTTGCAACCTGAAATTGCATAGACTGAGGGTTTAGCTTTAGCAGTGCTTTAACCAAAAAGTAGCAGCAGATTCTCTGCGCCATCTGTCTGCCTAAGAAGCATTCAGGCACATGATTGAGCTATAGCATGCTTGCCCTTGTCCAGTACACAATCACTGTGGTTAGATGCACATCCGGGTGTGTAGACTGAGTAAATTACAAGCCATTATGCGGTTAATTAACGCAGCTGGATTGATTAAAATAGGATTCTGTGTGTTCTGTCAGAGATGTGAGACGGGCAACTGAAAAACAGAGCTGAATAGCTGTATTAATAAATGTAGCTTATGAAACTTCTATATTTATATTTTGTAGAGCACAGTGAACATCCTGATGTTGTTAATAGAAGATGATCTGCACTGTAGGTCTGCTTCAGGTGGTTCTGCCAAGAGATTTGCATACTCAAAAAGGACTGGGATTACTTCTGATAATTGGTATGCCATCTGCAAATGTATTTTTGCAGTAAAATTGGATCTTAATTGAATGCAGTGTGCACCAGTGCAACAAAAGTACCAGAGGCTTCAGAATATATTCAATTTCTACTTTGTGTTGCTAAATTATGTAAAACGGCAACAACAAATGGTTCTGGATTAAAGTTTATTTGATCAACTTAAATACGGAGATTACATTGAAAGGGCAAAAATAACCTTAATTGTTTTTTCTTCCTTTCCTGTCTGCATTGAGTGTTAGCTTAACATATGAAGGGGAGGTAGATCCCCCTCTACCTCCGTTCATAAGGTGTCATTTGGGTATTTATTTTGTCCTGCACCACAAAAGGAAATCAGTATGATGTTATTAAAATGCAAACTGATCTTTTTTTTTTTTTTTTTTTTTTTTTTTTTTTTAAATCCACTTTACCGAATCAGTTTATTCATTGCTAGTATGTTTAGCTTTGAATCCATATTTTTGGGGGTATTTCAAGGATTGGCCCAATCATTAACCTCTAGGTATAGCATCACTTTTCATTTGCTGGGTAATATTTTCAACTAATTGTGCTGCTTCTTTAGGGTGTGGAGTCATTAAGAGATGTGATTCAGTTAACTGATCTTAACTGAAAAGAAGTATTGCATTCATTCTGCTCTCTGTTGTGGCTTCATCAGTGAACACATATAAATGAGTTCACTGAAAAGTCTGCGTGTCTCAACAATACCTTTTCTACCCGATCACAAGTGATGTGCTGCAGCTTGTATCATGTTTTTCTGTATGTGATTCTATTGGCATTGCTCTAGTATGGGTGTTTTCTATTGTTTTGTTTTGTGTGTTGTTGTTTTGTTTTGGGGGGGGGATCTTTAGACAACTCCCTGGCTGTTCTATATACAAGAACTAGAATCCATTTAGGTTATGTTGTTGAAGCCATTCCGACAGTGGGCTCCTAATCTGTTAATTTGAGTTATTAAGTAATCCCAAGTTTGCATCTGATTTTTTTTGATTTTTTAAACTTTTTAACATGTTTGAGAAGAATCATTGTTTTTGTTGCACAAGTTGTTAGTCATATGTAGATTTCTACAAATGTAGCCTTTGTGGACACTTTAAAGTGCCAGATAGATATTCCTTACAGATCCTGCAATTAACACCATGAGGACAAAGTCATTTGTAGATATTTTATGATTTTAAATGACTGGAAGCCGGTCCTCAAGAAGCTTTAGATCAGAAACAAGATCTGTATGATCTGCATTGAGACTTTGAAATTTGTCTTTAATTGAAATTGTGGCTCTTAAAAATTTGAGCTGTTTACCAACAGTTCAGTCTTTACAGCAGGGAAACCAAATCCCAAGTGAAACCACTTCTTAGAAACTTTCTTTTAAGCTTACTGATGTGTCAGAGCCTGTTCTCACTTTTATGTAGTTGGAAGCTGATTTCAATTTATTGCCACTGCTAGCTTGGTGAGGAATATAGCAGGTTTTAATGGTCGACTTGCTAGGAAAATGGGAAGTAGGTGGAGTAATTTATTGAAACTTGTGCAAATATGCATGGAAACATACAGAATATGAGTGAAATTCTAATGTCAATATTTTGTATGACCACCATTTAAAGCTCGTTGGATGTTGCCTGCTTTTATTTATTTATTTAAATGATCCCACACAGTTTCAATACTGTTGCTTTGAAAGAGTCATTTTTGTATTTTTGTTGTTGTTTTTATGTGTATGTTTGTTTCCCCACCCTCCACCCAGGTGTGCTTTTTGCAGCGTGTTTGGGTTTGTCATGCAGACTCTCTCCAGATGGTTTTACATGGTGGATTAAAATTTTATGGTACTTTTCTCTGTTCATAATTCCACCAATTTTGCAAACACCTCCAACACCACTGGCTAAGATGGAGCCCCAAACCATGATGGTGGCTGCACCGTGGTTTTCAAATGCCTTAAATTGACAGTCATTTGAACTATAAATTTCAAATTTGGATTAATTTCTCTAACTGAGCACTAACTTTCAGTCTAGTTGATGATCAATTGAAGGGTCAGATGCATCTCTCAGTTCTGTGGGAGGATCCCCCCCCCCCTGACGATACTTCTTAAGGACATGACTTTCAGATGCTATAGAAGATGGCCTGGCTGCTTTCTTTCCTTTTGTAAAGCTCAAGACTCTTGTGCAGGACTGTATATTTCATGTTAAAAAAGCAAAACAAAAAACTAAAGCTTTAAGATAAATGTAGTGGAGTAAATGCTGTGCCGCTCTTTAGAATCACCTGCATGTTGCAAGAGGGAGGCTGGCTGCTCTCAGCTTGAGCAAAGTGTACAGGAAGTCTGCCATATTTAAAGCTCCAAATTAATGTCTGCAAATAGAGATAACTTTATTTTATTTTTTTCTTTATTTAGTTTAGCTGTGTTTGAAGTGGGTGGGTGGAGCTAGAAACATTTTCTTCACATTTAAACTTTGCATATGTGGTTTGATAGAGGACCTTTATTGGTATTTTAATGTGAAAATATTGATTGCTTATTTATTTTTAAACTGACCCTAGGCCAGTTGGTTAGGGCAAATGGGGTTCTGTAGAACCTGCAAGAAATCCAGAAGCATGTTTTTGTTCATGTTCATGTCATGTTCATTTTAACCACGTGTGTGAAATTGACATACTGTCCCTGTGTTTTTGTAGTTCCCAGTCTCCCCATATTGGAGGGGTATCTGGTTAGTGGAAGGTGAAAGTGACTCTACTCTAATTTAGTGTAAAGTGAGAGAAATTTATATTGACTGTTTCCAAGTAACATTTCTATAAAAATCTGTTCTTAGCAACACAGCATTGAACAACTGAACACTATTAAGACAGTTGCCATATATAATCACCACACTTAGAAAAAGAAGCGTATAAGATGTATAAGACCTAAACTTGAAATTCAAATTAACACGTGGTAAACTGTGGCATTGTGCTTTCAGGGAGAGTCGGAGAATGTTGGTAAACCAATGCATAAAGCAGCACAGCCTTCAGTAGCTGGGGATGTTGAAACATAAAATATTACTGCTGAGGTGGTCTCAAGTCTGGTACATTCCATTTGGATCAGAGGAACAAGAAGCACTGCACTAGCTGATTAGTCATCAGTGACGCACATCGGCACTCTGAGCTGGAATGTAGGGCAAGGGAATCTCCTCCTACCACTGACTCGCATGTCCTGTAGATTGATACCAAATGAAAACGTTTGATGGGGACGCCGAGTGTGTTGAGGGTTAAAGGGTAAAGGTTCAGCGTCTGTTTGCTTTGTGGGTTCTCCTGCAGGCATTCTTTTCTGGATTAACCCCTATGATACGAGATTCTTTTCATCTGGCATGCTGGATATCCTGCAGAAAATGAAAAAGTTTGGCAAAGAGAAAAACGCTCTGCCTAGACTCACTGTTGGTTTAAGAATTCATGAATGCATTAATGAATGCTTTCATCTCCTCCTCTCATTGGTCTTCTTGTCTTTTTCCTCTTGTTAGAACAAACGAGACGAACATTTACTGAAGAAGAGAAATGTCCCGCAGGAGGAGAGTCTGGAGGACTCTGATGTCGACTCAGACTTCAAAGGGGTAAGTGTGGGTGTGTGGTGGGTTTGATTTGAGTGAGCGAGATGTAGCGAAACCGGACTATATGGATATCAGGTCAGAAGGGTTAAAAAGGTGGGCAATGTACCGTGTATGGGATGTGTCAATAGGATTCCAGTTAAAAAAAAAAAAAAATCACTTTAATCTCTCATCTTTTTAGATGACGAGGTTGTTAATTAGTATGCCAGGTGATACTGAGAGGAACCCCCACTTAATTTTTTTTTTTTAATTATTATTATTCAGCCTGCATAGTTCTCATACAACCAGGGGAGGATGAAAAATAAAAAGCATGACATTGTGTAATATCTTGCCAGAAGCCTGAACACTAGGTGTCAAAAGCAGGGAGGGTTCATCACACTGTTAAGACTTAACAGTGACTAATGCCATAGAAGATCCCAGTCTTATAAAATCTCAGTACAGACTTTGACTCACTGTAATTGCAAGAATTTTGCAACATTGTTTAGTCTTGTAGTTGGGTATAAAACATTTCATTCACCCCATACCAAAGCCCAGAAGAACCGTTTACCCCTTTGGATTGTCAGAAACAAAGGTAGTCTGATATAAAGGTCGAATGTGCAGCTTTCTGCTTTTTTTTTTTTTGTTTTGTTTTCATCAGTATTATCTGAAAGCAACCAGGAATTTCACATATGTGCACTAGAGGTGCTCCCTAATGAACTAGCAGGTGCATATTTACAATACCAGTTTATTATTTGACTTGTGAGGCAGAGAAAGAATGTGTTGCAGTAACAAGAAATACAAAATTGTAATGCACTACTTTGTAAAATGTAAATCTTACAACCAAGCCAACTGTTTAACAATACGAGCAAAATCTGTAGTGATTCTGAATGTGTCACAACAAAACAGCAAGTAGGCTATGCAGCGTTAATGCAAATGGCTAAGTTTTGTCTTCACATGATGAGCCATCTTTGCAGTTGGTCTGCAATGTTCTTCATCTTTTTGGAGTCTTTCCTCTCAAAATGATCCCACACTTTGGATTTCCTGTCCAGTCTAGTAAATTTAATGAAGTTAGTTAGTTTGTTATATTAACCCCGAATAACGAATAAAATGCACCATAGTGACAATGTGTAGCGTTAGCTCTTCACTTGCTATTGATTGCATGTTCTTAGCAAATTACGACATTGCTAATATTCTTCATTTTCTCTTTGCTTAGCAAAATGTTACGCTCGATGCCATTCTACAGGTACGTTTATCTCGTTCACGCCTTTTAACAAATATTGAATCCTTTCCCAAATGTACCAGCAGTGCTACCTTAACTTTTGGCTAGTTATGCTGATGTCAGTTATGGCTCTTGTTCACTGCAGAACGCTACCAGCGATAATGCGGTTGTACAGCTCAGTGCTGTACAGGCAGCCAGGTGAGTAGCTGATGAAACACTTTTGTATAAATACCAGTTCTTCCTTGTGTTTTCTGGTGTTAACTTTTTTGCATTCGATTTTTTTAGAAAACTGCTCTCAAGTGACCGAAATCCTCCCATTGATGATTTGATAAAATCTGGGATCCTGCCTATTTTAGTCAAATGCCTGGAAAGGGATGACAAGTAAGTGTGCTTCCTAAGTAGTACTTTTTTATTAAAGTTTTTTAAAATTATTATTTTGTTTAGCTTTTTGTTAATGTAATAACTTTTATTACTGATCTTGCTGCATCATTTCTCTGCTGCAGTAGAATCATTGTGTGCATGAGTGTTTCCCACTGTGTCCACACGTTAGAGTGTGTGGAGGCATGCAGGGCAGCTGGCTCATCCTCTCAGTACAAACCAAGCCAAATATATCAACATTCCTGTCTCTCGGAGTTCCCCAATTCCCAGGACCTTGTGTTCACTGAGGGGGGGGCAGGAATGAAAAACTCGAGTGAAAGAGCTTGTAAGGAAGTAATTGTAAAGATTTTACCATGACAACTAACAGCTGATAGCATCATGTTGACATTATTAGATATTTGTACATCAGGACTGGACTATTAAACTAGTTGATAGGGGGGCTTTGGGTTTTTTACCCCTCTCCACTCCTCCCCACGCCAGCGATCATCACACTTCACTTCACCTAATTGTTGCCAATGCTGTGGCTATATTTAGCAGCTTTAAACACCCCTTTTTTTTCTTTTTCCTTTTTTTTCCCCCTCTTCCCCAAAAGTGCCAAACAAGTAATTAGGGAATAAACGCTCAATAGTGCTGCACTACAATGACAAGCTTTTGCTCTCGGATGGCAGACACAGCACTGCTTTGTGTATGTTGTTTTCAGTGAGTGGCACTAGCAGCAGTACCCTTAAAATATTCACTGCTGATTACTATTGAAGCTCCTGAACCCAAAAATCGTATTCAGGGTAGCCCTTAATATGTTGCCATAGCGCTGTGGCAGAAACCCAAGCCAGCTCAGCTTGATGTAAAGCCTCACAATAGAATTTACAGCATGAAAACCTCTGCCAATTAAAAATGGACAACCTATCCTTTGGAGGTCTATAAATTATCTGTGAATGCCTGGCAGGGCAGGAAATAAAGCGGGTCTCTTCACAACTGGATACCTCCCAAAAAGAAGCTGTTTTATTCTTTTAAATCCCAGAAGGTGAAACTTAGAAACTTCAGATCATGGCAGGTTGTCTGATGAAACATTTCTTTGGGAAGACGGAATTATCATCCTTTGTTACAATTAGCTAGCATTTGGCTGGTGGGTGGCGTGAGAATCACTTTTATGTGTGTGATTTTTATTTTGTGTTGCATCAGTTTTCCTAAACTCATTTTAATGATGGTTCTCCATTTTGAGTGCAGTTAAACTGAATGACACAGTTTCTAGACCTTTCTGGTGTCAGATTTGTTATCTGTCACAAGATCTTGGACTACCTGTATTAATTCTGCTGTTGTAGTTATCTTTTTCTTGAAAAGCCAGCCGTTGAAAACTCTGTTCTCTAAATGAGCACCACAGTTTGGTTAAAGCATGTTTTGCTCTAATTAGTTCAAGAAGGCCCAAAACAAATATGTTAAGAATTTGAAATGGCAAGTGGGGGGGGGTTGCACATGGATATTATTAATCCCTGCTCCTTCCATTCTGTCTCGTCTACTGCAGAATAAATTAGCTTACTTTGTTTTCTAACTGGTTTTGTTTTCCCTCTGTCTTACAGCCCGTCGCTTCAGTTTGAGGCAGCTTGGGCTCTGACCAACATTGCCTCTGGGACGTCAGCACAGACCCAGGCTGTGGTTAAATCCAGTAAGCTGACCCCACGGTTCATGTTCCCCTGTGTTACCCCTTCAGTCTGTGTTTATATTCTGTCTGCAATTTGCCAAGCAAGCATATTTATTTATTTTTTCACCCAGTAAGGCTTAGTTAGTTCTTGGGGTAAGGCTTTTTTTTTTTCTGCCTCAAAGTAAAACATGGTTATCTAATAAAACTAACATGACTCTATAGCTAAAACCATGTTTAATATTCAAAAGATAAGATGGCTGTTAGAGATGTGGAACAACTTAGTTTGAAATTATGGAAAGCCCCATATTAAACACATGCATGTTTGCTGAGAGTTATAATGAGGGGTAATTTATGCTTAGACGTCTACATGGCACATTTAATCATGTTGGCATTTAAAAAAAAAAAAAAAAAGACACAGCATCCCTTTCTGTTGCTGGGAAAGCTTTGTGCTCACTTGCTATCGGTCTAACATATTTTAATGATAAATTTGTAAATTTTGAAGACCATGAACAAATTGGTTTAGACAAAAGGTTTCTTTATGGTCCAGCCAGTGCATCGAATGAATCAAACTATAATGGTTGTAGCGTATGTATATATTTGCATTGCACTTCCATTTTCTCTATATGAGTGGGCCAATCTTGACAAAATTTGCATAAACACTGCCAAGGCATTTTGAGTGCATCTATATGACACACATTTTATACAGATCCCACAATCATCTTTTTTTTTTTTTTTTTTTGTACATTTGAGAGTTCAGTTAAGCACCAAATGGAGTGTTGGATTGGAATAGTGTGTCACACAATATAATGTACACTATTGCCAGAAGTATTCACTCAGTCATTCAATTCAGGTGTGCCAATTGCATCAATGTTTAATGTGTATAAAATCAAGCACCTAGGCATGCAGGCTGCTTCTACAAACATTTGTGAAAGAATGGGTTGCTCTCAAGAGCTCAGTAAATTCCAGTTTGGTACCATAATAGGATGTACCCAGTGCAGCAAGTCCACTTGTGAAATTTTCTTGCTATTAAATATTCCACAGTTGACTGTTAGTGGCATTATAACAAAGTGGAAGCTACTGGGAATGACAGAAACAACAGCAACTCGGCCAAAAAGTGGTAGACACATGATGGTCTGCACAGAGGTCGCCAACTTTCTGCAGTCAGTTACTACAGACCTCTAAACTTTACATCACCTTTAGCTCAAGAACAGTGTGTAGAAAGAGCTTCATGGAATGTGTTTCCCTGGCCTACCAGTTGCATCCAAGCCTTACATCACCAATTGCAAAGCAAAGATTTGGATGCAGTGGTGTAAAGCACACCACCCTTGACTCTAGAACAGTGGAGACGTGTTCTCTGGAGCAATAAATCACTGTTCTCCATTTGGTATCCGATAGATGAGTCTGGGTTTGCCAGTTGCCAGGAGAACCGTACTTGTGTGACTGCACTGTGTCAATGGTAAAGTGTAGTGGGTTAGTGGATTATTGTGTGGGGCTGTGTTTTAGGATTTGTTATAGCGAAAGGCACTTTTAATGCGTCAGCATTCCAAGACAATTTGGACAATTTCATGCTTCCAACTCTGTGGGAACAGTTTGGGAGCAGCCTCTTCCTGTTCCGAAACGACTGCGCATGAGTGCACAAAGAACGGTCCATAAAGACATGGATGAGCAAGTTTGTCATGGAAGAGCTGCACAGTGTCTTGATCTCAGCCTGACACAACACCTTTCGGTTGAATCGCAGTGGAGACTGAGCCAGGCCTTCTCATCTAGCATCGGTGTCTGACCTCACAAATGTGTTTCTGGAAGAATGATAAAAAAAAATTCCATAAACACACTCCTAAACCTTGTGAAAAGCCTTCCCAGAAGAGTTGAAGCTGTTATTGCTGCAAAGGCTGGGCTAACATCATTTTAAACCCTATGTATCAGGAATGATATGTCACTCGTGTTCATATGCATGTGAAGGCAGATGAGCAAATACGTTTGACACAATGTAGTGTGTCATAGCATCATACTGTAATGATTGTAACACATGCATGTTTATGTTCCCGTAGTAAGTTGAATCAAATGTCTGGATTTCACATCACCAAGTTGTGATTGTGACCATAAAGAAACAGAAGTGAGTGTAGGTCCTCAGCATTTTGAGAGTGAGTGCGTAGAGCCAGTTACCAAACCATTTCATTAATAGCCATAACACATTACACCATGTGTTACAGCTATTTTTATTTTTTATTTTTTTATTTTTATAGTCATTTAACACCTGAGCCATTACGGTGCCCCTGTAGAAAGCTGTATCGATTAGCATAGAAGCCTATTGTCTAGAAGATGTAGTACTTGGAGTATAGCTGAAAGCTTTCTTCATAATACAGAACCATCTCTAAAGTGGAGAGGACCTGCTTGTATGAGGGGTGTATGTGAAAAATGACCATTCATCTCACCCCTCCATAATAACTGTTAGTCCTAAACAAATCAGGTGTCTGTGTCAGTTTCATCTCTGTTAGTCTCTATAGAAATACAAGTGTCTTAACCCATTGTGGTCCAGCATGGTTGGAGCAGATGTAATGATAGTTCAACACATTACTGTGCGTAAGGCAAAAGTCTGTTGGCTCATTCTGCAAGACAAGTGGTGGACATTTGGACTCATGTTTTGTTTGTTTGGTTTTATCCCCCTTGCTAGATTCTGATCATTTAAGGTGGCAAAATAAACAGTCCATCACCCTGGGCACATCTGATAGTTTAATCTTTGTGCTTGCAGATGCAGTGCCCTTGTTCTTGCGACTGCTACAATCTCCTCACCAGAACGTATGTGAACAGGCTGTGTGGGCTTTAGGAAACATTATAGGTGAGTGTCCCTCTATGATAGATGTGCTTGTTTTTTATTTTGTTTTTATTTATTTTAATACTGCTTGGAAGCAACCATCCAGAGTTCTGTTGACCTCTGCCCCCTTGCACAATCAGGTGATGGGCCACAGTGCAGGGATTATGTCATCTCTCTGGGTGTGGTCAAGCCCCTGCTTTCTTTCATCAATCCATCAATCCCCATCACCTTCCTCCGTAATGTTACCTGGGTCATTGTTAACCTCTGCCGCAACAAGGATCCACCACCACCCATGGAGACTGTGCAAGAGGTGGGTGTGACTGCATGTGTGTGTGTGCGCGTGCGTGCGTGTGTGTACCAGCTCTCATGTGCCATACAGATGGTTGAGTTTCTTTGCATTTGACTCTGTCACAGCAGGCTGAGTCACGCTGAGCTTTTACAGCACATTTTCAGTAGCCAAATCAGCCTCTTCACCCCGGGGAACTTCTGACTAGAAAGCTTTTGCTGACAATTGAAGTCTGGTTTTGACAGCTGTTCCTCTTGTGATGTTTTTTTTCTCCTGTTTTTACCTTCATCTATTCCTTTGCCTACTTCCAACCCACTCACAACCTACTTCTTTCCCCACAGATATTGCCTGCCCTCTGTGTGCTAATATATCACACCGACATAAATGTAAGTATCAGGCTGTGCTGTGATTACTCAAGTTATCGGTTTACTAATGTACATAAATTATAAAGACAAAATTTAGTGCTTAGTTTTTTCAGTTCTAGCAGTATAGTAACTGTCTCAATTCTTACGTGTTCTGACTCTGTGTATAGATCCTAGTAGACACAGTGTGGGCTTTGTCCTATCTGACGGACGGAGGCAACGAGCAGATTCAGATGGTCATTGATTCTGGAGTTGTTCCATTTCTTGTGCCTCTCCTCAGCCATCAGGAGGTGAAAGTTCAGGTAAGACTAATTCAGTCCTCCCACCCGGTCCACACTCTGAAGCCAATTTTTATTTGAAGTTGTATTCCTCTTTTGTTCACAAACTATAGACGGCAGCTCTGAGGGCAGTGGGAAACATTGTGACGGGGACAGATGAGCAGACACAGGTGGTTCTCAACTGTGATGTTCTGTCACACTTCCCCAACCTGCTCACACATCCTAAAGAAAAAATTAATAAGGTATGAGATCCTCAGCCTTTAAGCTCATTATGCTTTTTCTTCTAGTTTCTTATAGCTTTACATTAAAGTAAATGGAGAGTAAAGTAGTATTTATTGTACAGATAATGTAACGGGAGCAAGTTTTTTGTTGTATGTAGTTATTTTATTTAATTACAGTCAAAGCTTGAGAGTTGTAAGTTAAACTGGTACTAATCTGTACTTAAAATCCATTATTTAGGTGAAATGTTAAAATATTTTTTATTGAAGCAGATTCATTCTATATAATACACTGAATGCAGTCTTTTTTTTGACCATTTGTGATTGGTCTGTTTGCAGGAAGCAGTCTGGTTCCTGTCCAACATTACAGCTGGGAACCAGCAGCAAGTCCAAGCTGTGATTGATGCTGGTCTGATTCCTATGATCATTCACCAACTGGCTAAGGTTTGTGTGTGGTTAGAAATTGGAGGAAGGGGGGGGGAAGCTCAAGATTTTCTCTAGTTTCTGTTCAGTTCTGTCCCCGCATGGTACCAGACACACGATGTGTAAATTCATCTTGGCATTTAGTTGCACTGACACCTTTTTATATTTTCTAGCCAGAAAGCAGAACAGTTTCTGATAGAAGACATGGAGACTGAATGCATATTTGGCCTACATATTGTGTGTATTTTGGCAATTTGCTGTGTAGTACATTTTGGTGACAGCCTGGCTCTCTACAGGGTGATTTTGGCACTCAAAAGGAGGCAGCATGGGCCATCAGCAACCTCACCATCAGTGGGAGGAAAGACCAGGTGAGCTTGGCTTGTGGACCAGACAAGATTTTTTTTTTGTACTTGGTTTAAAAAGATTTGCTACAGTGAAATGGGTATATGTTGTCTTAATGAAAAAAACAAACTGCATTTCTTCACTGCAGTAGGAAATGTTTGCCTCATTGTTTCTTTCAAGAAGCAGAAAAATAATAATTGTAGGCTGAAGCTACACAACATTGACTTAAGTTATGAAGGTCACTGTGAGTGCACTTTCCACACTTGTAACCATGTACCTATGTTGTAATCAAGTATGGATGTGGTGTATGTGTGGGTTTGTGTAGGTGGAGTTCTTAGTGGAGCAGAATGTCATCCCTCCGTTCTGTAACCTGCTGTCCGTGAAGGACTCCCAGGTGGTGCAAGTCGTCCTGGATGGCCTGAAAAATATTCTCATCATGGCAGGAGATGAAGCCAGTACTATTGCTGAGATCATAGAGGAGTGTGGAGGTCTGTGTTTGATGGTTTCCTTGTACCCTCTTAGAAACTTGGTGTAATTGGATTGTTTATCTTACTGAAGTTTTTTATAATGTTTGTTTCTAAAACTGTTGTTTTGTCTTTTTCAGGTTTGGAGAAGATAGAAAATTTGCAGCAGCATGAGAATGAGGATATCTACAAACTAGCCTTTGAGATTATTGATCAGTACTTTTCAGGAGACGATGTGAGTTAACCGCCACCATGCGTCTCACTTTCTGTTATTTTTGGATTTGTTTTCCTTTTTGGGCAATGTCTTACTCTAGCATTCGATCTTACAATGTTTGTTCTTTTTTTTCAGATTGATGAAGATCCTAGCTTGATTCCTGAAACTACTCAAGGAGGAACCTTCAATTTTGATCCAGCTTCCAACATGCAAACAAAGGAGTTTAATTTCTAAAAACCAGGATGTTTGGTTCAACCAGTTGCACGGGTACTCTGTAATCACCCCAGACATTCATCCATCTCTCCTCCAATCTGGCAACCTGGTACAGAAGGATATACTTAGCATCACGTCAACATGGAAACTCACCACTGAAGGGTTTACCCACCCCCATCTCTGCACTATGGGGTGTTTTTTTTTTTCTTCTTTTAAATGGTCATCGTTCACAGAACACTGCAACCCTTCATAGGAGTCCTTGTTATCCAACAGGCATATTCACCATCTGGCAACCTGCATCAGGAAGATTGTCAGTATTTTCTGCCAGTGCTTCTAAAATGTCACACAGAAAGGAAACCAGAAGGAAGGAAAAGCCTTCACGGAAAGATTCAATTACCAAATGTCAAGTTCTCACAAAGACGGAAAAATATAAGCACATTTTCAGACACATGAACACGCATGCATATACACGCACTTTTTTTTTTGACACTTAGAAGAATTTGTGTGCATACTTCAGTTAGAAGCCATCATATCACTCATGGGGAAGAAATACTGCTGTTTGTTTGTGCTTTATTTTGTGCTTTCCCCTTCCCTGGATTGTCCTCTAGTGTTACTTCACCCATGCACACTGACATACTACAAGTACATACATTAATACATTTCGTGACACTGATTCCTGATAGCCAGGGCACACCAATATCCTCTCTCTCGCCCAGTTTAAAGAGTTAATCCCAGAGCTAAGCCATGATTAACCACGGACCCCCACTGCCCTCCCAGGAGAGTCCTTGGGCAGGTGGAGGGGCGAAAGGGCTCTAAGGCAACAAGAGGACTCCGTGGCAAACTGACTGACGGGACTTCTGACTCAATGGCGTCACTTTTTTAATGTGACCTCTGTTGAATTATCAAACTTACTGTTCGTTTTAAAAAAAATCGTCAAAAATGTGAAGAAAATGCCATAATTCTTTTTTTTTTTTTTTTTTTTTTTCCCCCCCCCAATACAACTGTTAAGACCTGCTAATTGCCTGCTACTGATTAAGCAAAGCGGCAAAATTTTTATTTTAACGGATGTGAATACCTGTCACGGGAGGAATCACCTTTGGGCGAAGGCACAGAGACTTAAGAGGAACACATCAGCTGTAGCGTTTATCTCCCCCCGCCACCCACAGGACATCCTCCTTCTGAGCTCAGCCACGTCCTGGGATTCAGTAAACTATTTGCTCGGGATTCCCCTGTAATGTGAAACTCTGAATGGAGGGAGGGGGTTTAACGAAAAGAAAGAAAACAACTTAAAGCTAAAATCATCCTAATTGCAATATGACCTTTTTTTTTTTTTTTTTTTTTTTAAATTTCGCTACAGACAAATTGGTTTCATGTTTCCGCTTCTACTGGTTGGGTCTGTGGAGCTTCCTTTGTATTACTATTTTATTTTTTAGGTTTTCTTCAGTCTTATGCACACGTCTGAGAGGCATAACGATGTCTGACTGCAGAAACGACAAAAAGGACCTACACTCACTGAAGACTAGACTTGTACAACGAGTGCAGGTCCTGATCTTTACATTACTTAACTACTTTCGATAAAGAGGTCACATGTCATCACTCAATTTGAATAACTGTACAAAAACATGTGTATCTCTCCTTGCCGTCTAATGAATATATATTTACATAAAGCCTGTACAAAGCTGCTGCAGCTGACAGTCATTGGATGGACGATAACTGTCAAAGATGGCTGGGGAGGGTCTCTATTTTTTTTTTCTCCTTTTTGAAGCAATATTTCTTTTATTGTTTTTACTTTCGACTTGCATATGTATTGTGATGACATGCTGATAAATTGGAACAGGCTGGTTTTGTTTTGTTTTTTCCTCCTCTCTGTAGTGGTGACGGGCTGTTTAAAATGTACCATCCCGTGTCCTGGTTAATGTGCAGGCTTGGGGTAAATGTGTCAAACTTTAATCCCAATCATAGCCCTGGTCTGGAAGACTTAATGATCCCACCCCCCCGGTTGGCTGCTAACTACTTAGAGGGGTTCAGAGCTGGGGTTTGGGGTGGGGATTGGGGGGGTGGGGCTGGGGGTCACACTGGGGCTTTAAATACTGAGTGGGCTTGTTATGAGCAGCCCAGGCTTTTTTGTTTGTTTGTTTTTGGTTTTTTTGGGACTAGCTGTTTATTACTGAACAAAACTATAGAGAGGGTGTACAGTCATGAACTAGCAGACTAGACCGAGCCACTTTAAAGATTTACAATTTCGTTGCCTTGTATCCGCATTGGATACAAGCTTATGTTTGTTGCAAGATTTTTACTTGCTAATGAAAAGTTGTTTTAAATAAAATAATAGGAGAAAAGCAACAGACAGCGTTTTGGCCTCTGATTGTTTGTATCTTTTTATAAATTTTAGATTGAATTCTTCTCTTTAAGGTGGCTCACTGATGCTTTCAACTCTTGTGCATATTAAAGACGAGAATGAGTTGAAAATCATTGTGCCTTTTGTTTTTCATTTCAACTACAGCTAGGTTTTATCGAATAGAAACGAGACTGAGTGACTGGAGAATCTCTAAATAGGGGACGTGGCTTTAGTAACGCGTAGTCTCCTTGTTGTTGGAGTTTGCCAGTAGAAATGGTCAATGCTGCTCCCTGCTGTTGGAGAGTAACTTGCTTCCCTTCTAATGTCATTCACTGAACATTGTATGACACCATGCATCCCGACCATTTACACCCCCCCCCCCCCCCCCCCTTCTCTTGGAAAAACCACAAGCCATCATTGCCATTTTTCAGTTGGGGGGGATTCTGATATCTCCTCTTCATCTTTGACCCTCAGGACATGATCTGTGTTTCTGATCCTAACCAAAATAAACTTGCTGTTTAGCCGTTGGATCTTTCGTGCTTTTGTGACTCACACATATGGTAGCTGTTTTAAGTTGTATGGGTGAGAGTTGCTTTCTGCAGGGATTCATTTGATCTAAGTGTTTGTGAGGAAGATTGAACTCCCTTTGAGCTCAGTTTTTACGTGCTCTGAATATATTTTAAAGATGAGCATCGCTTCCTTTATGTGACTTTAGCAGGCTGACCACCTTGTTATGAAAAAGCAAATGTAAAGTACTCTTTCTCCTTTCTTTGGCTTGTCCTTTTTATAGGTCAGACATTTCAGCAGCTAATTGGATGATATTTATTTGTGGTTCATGGCTGTCTTTCAAGTAATTTTTAGACTTTACTCTGCCACCCTAATGTAGACTATACCAGACTTTTGGCTCTGCTGTACATATTCACAACTGAAAACTAGATTAGAGGAATAAATGCCTCATTTGTGCTGTGAATGTTTCCGTTAGCCGAATCCTTACGTGAGTGTTGATGAACACACT
Organism: Copadichromis virginalis; assembly: GCF_057382275.1. Lineage (NCBI taxonomy): Eukaryota > Metazoa > Chordata > Actinopteri > Cichliformes > Cichlidae > Copadichromis > Copadichromis virginalis. The sequence goes on from NC_140633.1 coordinate 19,281,089, forward strand.
GGCTCACTCAATGATTAACTTGGACAGCAAACACTGAATCTGGATTTCCTGTGGAGTACAAAAAGAAGCAAAATAAGATAAGAGGCCTCCAAATGGAACGTTAATCCTGCTTGACCCAGATCCAAATGCACCAAGTTAACCGCGTGGGGAATTGTTTTGTTTTTTTAGTAAAGTACAAGTATTTTACATAACATGGTGCATTTTGGAAGAATATGTAATCAATAACTCTAAAGAGGCACACAGCAAATCTGAGAATGGATCATCTCTTGAGTGAGGATGCTAACTTCTTTCTTGACCTTTGGAAGAGCAGGCGACTAAAATGTCCACTTAGATCTGAAGGTTTTGGTTGCATTACAAAAGCTTCCTTTGCAGATCCGGGCACTCAGTTGTCTTGAAACTTTAAAAAAAACCTGACAAAGAGGGAGAGACACTCAAAAGTATATTTCAATGATGAGAAAATGCAATCAGAGAAACAACGACCTTTTATTATAGAGAGGTAAGGCAAACTTTATTTTCAGAAGATGTTTTTCCTGCTGATTCTGGTACCTCTGGGTAAAATCTGATTTTTATTTATGTAGTCTGACATAAGCAATGTACATAACTGATGTTTAAGACATTAAAGAATACAGTACTTTAAACTGTGCGTCAGGATTGTTCTTTACACTTCCAAATAACAGACACAAACGCACTACTAGTCTCCCCACCGCATCAAAAAAAAAAAAAAAAAAAACTCCCTGAGTATAAAAATATTAATTCTGAAATTTGGGCTTCAAAAGACCAGATGTCTCCAACTTCAAATCCTAGGTGTTTATTAAGTTCTGGTTATATCCATGTTGCATTTTGGATACGGCATAAAAGAATAACTATCTAACAAAAGTCTTATTTTTCTTAAACCTGACCAAATATTCCTCTATATTCCTCTTCGGCGAATGAATGTGAAATCTAGTGTACTACTTGGCGGTTAACTGCATACTAATCTAGCTGAAAACCACAGCTAGATTTGGTAGGAAAATGCGAGGTGGGGATAGAGGCGAAAGGGAAATATTGGTGAAATCTGCAATCGACTGTGCTGGTCTTAGAATCACGTGACATTATTTTTCTCCTCACTTCCGCAAATAAACGCACTTGAGCACGGCGGCCACGGCAGAAAGTGAAAACGGACTGTCAGCCGTTATGTGCCATGGTGAGGCGGCCAGGAGCAAGCGCCAACGGCCGTAGAAGCGGACCTGCCTAACGGGTGAGTCAACGAGAACGTATTAATGTTGTAGCTTTAAAAAACAAACAAACAATCGAACTGAAATGTGGTTTGTTTGTTTTTAAAAAAAATCTTAAACGCTAGCTGTAGCCAATTAAAAGATAAGTTAGTACCGATTTTCCCGGCGGGTGCGTCAAGTACCAGCTGCATTCACGGTGTGTTATGATGCGTCAGCTGGACTCACTGTGCTGAGTAATCCCTTTGTTAACAATAGCAAACATTAAACAGCAAGCTGTGGTCATGTAACAGTAACTACGAGTGGTTTTAATCATTACACATGATGCAGGTGGGAGGGGGTGGGTATTTACGGGATGACGCCTGTGTTGTGTCAAAAAGGGATTTCCGGCATTTGTCAAAAATAAACAAATAAATAGTCCGTCTTTAAAGTGTTGTAAATTACTTGTCAAGCGTATCTCTTCTGAATGATACCAAGTTAGTTTTAGTCAGAAAGAACATTCATGTCATAAGGTAGACGCTTTTAACAGGGGAAAAAGGCTCTTATATATCCTTTACTTATCCAGGGAGAAAGTCTAACTGACATTTAAAATAGCTTTTTCAAGAAAAAGCTAGCCAAGAGGGCAGCAAAAAAAAATAGAACATCACAGTTCTTTTGGGATATTTAAAGTCACCTTAAAGGTGCGGAGCAATTGTAATGTGGGTGCATAACACAGAGTCATAAAGATTATTGCAACAAAGGTCATTTCTTTATTTTATATATGACCCCTTTATAAATCCTGTTGATTACAGTCTACCAAAATAAGCAAAGATATTACACTTAAAGTTTTAGTTAGTGTTTAGCACAACACTGATTTAGCCGTGTTGTTACCAAACAAAGAACCTCTGTGACCCGGCTTACTACGCTTTTAACACCCATTTTATCAGAAAACCTTAAGACCTTGAGGATCATAAGCTGTGTTTACCCATAACCATATAAGTGAGAGTCAAAACAGCATGTGTGTGTGTGATGTCTGTGATGAATATAAAGTAGAAGATTCTCCAAAGCAGAATTATACTTTTTAAAACTGAGTTAGAGTAAGCTACGGGGAAAATAAAAGTAAGGATGCAACGTTACATTTGCCCAGCTCGCAGTGTCATCTGATATCGGTTGTGAAGAGCAAAATGATCATTTTTGTAGCACTTGCTTGAATCTGAGCAAGAAGTAAAGGCTGTACACGTCATAATTCACCTTGCTGCTTCTGTGAGCAGTCACATCACCAATGAACGGTAGTGGCCTAGCTCCACTGGCATCCATATAAACTTAAACAAACAAAGCAATTATACAGAGCACAACATGTAGTGAAATGCTTGTGTCCGAGCTGCGGACAGGCTGTAGACGTAGCCACGCCACTTACATTGATCAGAAAGTTTGTTAACTTGTTGCCTTAGGTCCCAAGACTCGTATGCTCTAAAGATTTCCACTGAACTTAGAGAAAGAGCATTAAACTTTGCAGCTCCTTACTCCTAGAATCAGATGCAGGCCTTTTGGTCTTGCTGAGGTTCCTGGTGCACTGATTCTTTTAAAGAATGTAGCAGATTGTTGATTAGACTCCACCTAAAGTTTTTTTTTCTTTTAAATCTCTGATATGTTTTATTTTGTTTTTTCCACCTAATGATGACCTCCTCCACTTGCACTGATGTCTCTTTGGACCTCATATTTAAAATTACAATAAAAAGCAATAAAATGTAAATTAAACACTTTGTCATGAAATAACAAGTGAATAGCCTTTATCTGGCCATAAAACTTCTGAATATGTATGAAAATGGCTGTACTTCCAAAACAGCCATTGACTCTTTTTTTTTTTTTTTTTTTTTTTTAAACAAGCCAAAAACCCTTGACTTAAACCTGAAGCCCTTTGAATTAAAGCTACACTGAACTAACAATATATTGTGAAAAGATGATTATCTGGAAGACATTACAATTTTGCTTGTGTTTGTGTCCAGTGACTGCAGCGCTGGCAGCCTTGCCTCTTCAGACCTTCCCCCTCTCCCTGTCCCGTGTCCCACCTGTGGATTGAAGTTCATCCTTCTAGCCTGCCGCCCTTGCCACATACTGTGAGGACACCATGGTGGATGTAACCAAGTGGCCCATGTTCAGCCTGATGGGGCCTCAGGAGCTCGCTTCCATACGGAAAGCATGCGTGTTTGGATCATCTGCTAATGAGGCCATCTACATTACCAATGATGATGAGGTGAGGGGTCAGAGGGAAAACGGGGTTGTGGTTGTGTGTTAATCAAGAGCAAGATGACTGAAAGCTTTGAAGCTTGCTTCATGTTGCATAATTGATAGTCAGATGACCTGTTGTTTTTCCACGTTTTTAGCCTTTAAGCTACATTTCATGTTTACATTATTATAATTTCATTCAGCCTAGTGTGGATTGTTTGAGTGTCCTACCTTGAAAACAGCTGTTGGGTTCAGTTTATAGCGCATTCAACTTTAATCAGTGGTAGAAGAAAACATGCTTACAGTAGGTAATCCACCACAGAGCATGCTTACACTGCATTGCATTTTTTTATGTCAGTGTTATTGTAGCATGATAAACAGAGACTGCCTCTCAGTAGCTGTGTGTTTTAAGCTGTAGTACTCAATATTTCTGACAATAGCTCCAGGGAAAGAACCAGATTTTTCTTCTGGAGACCATAAAGAGAACCAAAAGTTAAAGAATAAATAACAATAATAACAATTTTAAATGTTGTATTGTAACAGCCTGATGTGTAAAGATTGCAGTTGAATGCTAGTGTTGAAAATCAGTTATTTGCCATTTTAAAAAAGCTCAAAACTGTTAAGACTTGCTGAAAAGTATTTATTCACATGATGTAACACAGAACAGCAACAGGTGCCTCAAGGCGCTTCACCTTATATTGTAAGGTAATAAAGACCCTACAATAACTCAGAGAAAACAAAGAAACCCCCAACAATCAGATGACCCCTTTTAGCAAAGGCTTTGTTAAAAAAAAAAAAAAAAAAAGTTTCGGAAAGAAAAGAAGGCAGGCTTTACAGGGATATTCAGTGTATCACGGTTCACAAAGCATTCCCAAGTTCTGCTGTCTGAACACTGAAAAGATGCTCCTGAAAGATGAGAATTATCTTGTAATTTTACAGCCAAAATTACAAAATAAGCTTAAAGGGTTCAAGACAGTTGTTTAAAAGGATGGATCTCTGGTCCTTTCATCCTTTTTTAATTAGTACTAAAACTTGCAGTAGCTACCTAGATGATTTGAATTACTTTGATGTTGTTGGTGTTTTAGCTCAGTGGTTCTCCAGGATTCTGCAACCCAGCTAAGGGGTTTTAAATTTTTTAAAATAAAATTTATATACACAGTTTATACCGTGTTGTGTGTCGTTACCTCTTAAGATGTTGATTCCACTCTTGTGAAAGTGTTCGATTATGGTGATGCAAGGGGATCTTCACTGTGCTTACATATGCTGGATTCTGTCTATCATGGAGCACTGAGATTTATTACAAACCTTAAAGCTTTTAAGAGTCACATGCTGTACATTGCCTGCTTAGGTCGGGTGATCTGCTTTGTCATTTTGAAGACTCAACCATCGATATAGTCTTATTGATAATATCTTGGTCTGTTCCCATCTTACTGACTTACATTGATCAGAAAGTTTGTTAACTTGTTGCCTTAGGTCCCAAGACTCGTATCTTCTCTGTGCTCTAAAGATTTCCACTGAACTTAGAGAAAGAGCATTAAACTTTGCAGCTCCTTACTCCTAGAATCAGATGCAAAATGAACTACATTTAAGGAACTGGTCTCACTAAATGAACTTAAAGAGACTGCAGTTCCTTCAGCCTGAAAATGTTTTGCCTGAATATTATTACCCTCGTTACTGACGCTGACTTATTATAAAGACTGTTGAGGTTTCAGGCTTTATTGATGCTGAAGTTGTAGTTTTACATTTTGGTTAGTTTCGTTTTTTTAATAAGCTGTATTTTAGTGTAGTTAATTTGTGTGTGTGTGTGTGTGTGGGGGGGGGTTCTGTGTGTATTTGTCTGTGTTGCATAAAACGTAGTTGCATAACACACACACCTCTGTTTGTATTGCTGTCTTTCTTGGCAAGGATGTGGTTGTGAGTCATATTCTCCTGGTTAAATAAAGGTTAGCTAACTAACCAACTAAATAAATAAATGAATAAGAAAAAATGTTATTGTTTGGCCAGAAGAAATTCTATGTTAGTTTGTTTGTAAGGCTGCAAAAAATCACTCCTTTTGGTTTGTATCTTGGCACATTATCTAGCTCATAAGCATTAACAAATATTTGAGTCAGTCTACATTATCAGGTGATGCGAAACCCAAGCCAGCTAAATCAATGTTAAGATTTTAGGAGAAAGGGGGGTCCTTTCCCTGGCTCCTAGAAATGTGAGCACCTCTGCTTTAACACATGCTAAGTGGCTAAATCGTGGTACCACTGTGATAAGAAAAACACTTTTTAGAGGTTTGTGAATGGGAACTTTGTCAAGTGTAAAAAGATTTTTCATACCATTGTAATGAATTTAAGTCAGGAAAGAAAATGCAACTTTCTTTTAAAATGATCTTTTATATTTGTGTTATTGCACAATTAACACACATCTTCCTCTCAGTGTTGCCTGCTGGTGTTGATGTTTCTGTGTTTGTACTCTGACCCGTTCCCTACTCAGCTGACTGGCGCTGTCTGTTTAGCACTCCTTATCACCAATCAACACTGAATTCTTTTTTTCTTTTTTCCTCTCCCCCGACCTCCACACTCAGGTGTTTGTGTTTGGGCTGAACTGCAGTAACTGCCTGGGAACAGGGGACAGCCTGAGCACAATTGTACCCAAAAAACTGGACTTCCTGAGTGGCAGAAAGGTGGTTAGCCTGACTTACGGTAGTGGACCCCACATCCTGCTGGCCACAGAGGGTAGCTTAACAAAAGATGTAATCCTCCTCTTTACAGTTGGATTAAAAAGTGCAGGAGAATGACTAAACTCTTTGTATTTCAGATGGAGAGCTATTTGCCTGGGGCCATAATGGCTACAGCCAACTGGGAAATGGGACAACCAACCAAGGAGTAGCTCCAGTGCTCGTGTCTGCCAACCTGCTCAATAAGAAGGTCACAGAGGTGGCCTGTGGCTCTCACCACTCAATGGCTCTAACTGATACAGGAGAAGTGAGTTTGTAGGAGTTAAAGAAGAGAGACAAAAATAATTCACTTTTACAGCAGATTTACAGAGAGGGAAATACAGACGCCTGTTTGAAACTTTTCTAGTTACACAGGTGACTCTGCTCTGACTAAAGCTGTTACCTAGTTAATGGACCCTAACACTTACCCGTATTCCAGTCACAGCTACATTTGAGCCCCCTGAGTTAAGAACCTAGAAAAATAAGCCCAGCCACAAGGAATGTATTGTGCTTCGAGTTGCTTCACACAGTTAGTGAGCTCCGTTAGATCCTGGCCTGGCTGGTCAAACTTTTTTTTCCCCTGTTTTTAATATGAGGGATGCAGCTATCCTGGTAGCTAGAGAGTCTGTGTATTTTTCTTGTTATACAGCTGATACAATAATCACATTTGGATCTTAATAAATCCATCATTCACTGCTGTGAACATGGCTGACATGTTCTTGCAAATCTTACAAAAAAATTAAACAAACAAAAAAAACAGTAATAACCATAAAACATGAGCCAAGTCAGCTCACTCTTTGTACAGTATTTACATTTAAGGGGATATTTTTATATTATTTAGTGTAATATATTTACATGTCATTTTGTTTTACACATACTTTCATAAATGATGTTATTAAAAATAAAATATAAATGCATACGTTTGTAGTACACTAAAAATGAGATAAGGGTAGCATGACATGTTTGCTTTGATTTCAAACATTATGGAGGAGTAGGTAAAAGATTATAGGTATTGATTTGTAAATGACTTAAATAACGCGAATAACTTGAGCTTAATAGAATAGCTTTTTATTGTCACTGTTACAAGAACAATGAAAGGCAGTTTGGCATTTCTCCATGTGTGTGAAGTACACATTAGCGTAAGTATTTACACAATAACAGACAAATTTACATTTACACAAGAAAGATATGTACAAGTTATACATACATGCACATACATACATATATGTATATATACATGTATGCATCCGTACATACATACACACACATATTTCCACACATATATAATATTATACCTCATCTCTGACAGTAACCATGCAGCTCATTCTTTCTCTCTACAGTACTTTCTTTAAAGATGTAACACATTATGGGGTCGGCTTAAAAAAAGATGTGAAATATAAAAGTGAGGTCAGAGGTCAAATGTGACATGATATTTGGATGCAAACCATAATGTGATATTTATAATTCCCATATATCATTCCTTGTGTGCCTTTATGTTGTCAGTACAAACAATGTAAGCAGTAAGAACTATCATTTTAAGTAGCTTTATATTACATTGTCACTTTGACCTTAAGATAAATCTGTTGACTCGAAGGAGAAGTGAGAGGGGGTAATAACCTTTTCAAATTATTTTTAAAGTATCTGGCTTTCATAGAGAATTTCATCCTGTTCTTATTCTTAACTTTATCTTTTTGCCCGGCAGGTGTATGCATGGGGTTACAATAACTGTGGTCAAGTGGGCTCAGGCTCCACAGCGAACCAGCCCACACCCCGCAGGGTGTCCAGCTGCCTGCAGAACAAGGTGGCTGTGAGTATCGTCTGTGGTCAGACCTCATCCCTGGCAGTAGTGGACAATGGAGAGGTGATTTTTTTTTTTTAACTTATCCTGGAGCTTTATGAAACAGTATTGGCTTACTCTCACTGAAGCAGCACTCATGTTCTCTTTTTGTCTCTCTAGGTGTACAGTTGGGGCTATAACGGCAACGGACAACTTGGACTTGGAAACAATGGGAACCAGCTGACCCCCTGTCGACTTGTTGGTCTGCAGGGTTTATGTGTGCAACAGGTGTGAGATTACACACGTCAGGTTACTGTGAAACAATTTGTATGAAGTTTTAAAAAAAAAAAAGACATATATTCTAATGTTTTTATATGCCTCAACTACAGCTAGATCCTGATGTTTTTGGGTTGGGCAACTCTTAGGAATGCCTTGAGGGAATTTGGCAAAAACAAGGACTCAGGAATGAACTGATTATAATCACTAGACTTGTTTGTGTCAGAAACTCAATAATCCGTATGCTAATCATAGAAAACAAAAATCCACACATACCAGTATCTAAAATGATATATAATAACATCTCTATCCAAAATATCAAAGATTAGACCTTTTCTTACTGTTTTTTTAAATGCAGAAAAGTACTTTCATAAATAAATTAGTAAATTTTACTATTCCTCCCAAACTGCAGTGAGTTGTTTCTTTCGCTGAAACAAATGAAAATGAATTGCTGTCATATTATCGTGGTGTACAAAAGCAGTTACTACAAAATTCTATAACAAACCAAATGTCAGGAACTTACATCATTTACTAATATATTTCTTCAAATATATACTTAACTAAACTTCAACAGAAAGCAGGATATTGACCTGTTTCTGTTATTTCGCTTGTCTCCAAAATTGTCCTTGTAACTGTTTCAGTCCTTTGACTGTTCATACCGAGGCTGCTGGATTATAGCAGGCTTGGAGCTCTGGATAGTTTTAGCTTTAGCTTCGTTTTATTGGTCTTCCACCGTTGTGTCTTCCTCACTCACAGTGAAGAACTCGTCATGCATGAGTTCTGTACGAACGACTGTTTGTTGCACATGTATGAAAGACTGTACATTTTGGATTACAGTTTATATGTGCTTTTATATTTTATATATTCTTTTGTGCAGAATAAATGGCATAAGTAGCTCTATGTTAGATATGGACATTTATGCAGGGCCTGTGACTTTATTTATTTAAATTGTAGTTGGGTTTATATTCACTTGTTTTTATGTTTTGTTTTGTTTTCCCTTAAATGAGCATTCTTTACAGTAATGATTTAAAATCTTAGCACTCCTGTAAAACTACTGCCAGAGTAATTATAAAACACCAGAATTTGAGTGTGATGCTGTATGTTGTCCAAAAAGGAGTGAAGTTCCCAAAATACAATATTTTACACAGGAATCTTTGTATTATTATAGGGTCTACCTTACAATATAAAGCGCCTCGAGGCAACTATTGTTTTGATTTGGTGCTGTATAAATAAAATTGAATTGAAACCACAATTAAGAGGCTGTAATAAGCACATCTGTAGTATAGAATGTATAAAAAATGTTGCTAATAATTTGGAATTATTTTATTTATTGTAGACAAGAGTTTCAAATACTACGTTATATTGAAAATTGTTTGATTTTTTTTTTCCCCTCTCTAGATCGTGTCAGGATATGCACACTCCATGGCACTAACGGATGAAGGGTTGCTTTACGCTTGGGGTGCCAACACATATGGACAACTGGGCACTGGCAACAAGAGCAACCAGCTGAGCCCAGTTCAGATTCTGACTGAGAAAGAGAGGTGAGGTAAAGCATCACACATCTAACTCATCCTGTCCCTGCACCACCATCCACTGACTTCTCTGCTCCTTTAACAGAATTGTAGAGATTGCTTCCTGTCACTCCACACACACGTCAGCTGCTAAAACCCAGAGCGGTCAGGTGTACATGTGGGGCCAGTGCAGGGGCCAGTCCATAGTGCTCCCTCACCTGACACACTTTGCCTGCACCGATGATGTCTTTGCCTGCTTTGCCACCCCCTCAGTAATGTGGAGGCTTCTTTCAGTGGGTAAGAGAATGATCTGAAAGAGTCCAAGGATAGCACTAATTATGTAGTATTACTAATTTTTGGATTTCATTCCATTAACCACAAATGTATGGCTATTGATCACTGTTTGTTTTATGAAGCTCTTTTTATTTGATGTGCAATTATAAAATGTATTGACTCCGTCCATAAAAGATAAAAACCTTCCCTTATTTGTCCACTGTTCTCTTCAATGTCATCTTCTTGTGCACCTCTCCTTGGAAGTCTTACATGCCAACTTGTGTCAAACTGACCTTCACTGAAAAGTGAAAGTTGGTTCTTTGGCTATAACGTGGAGACCAAAGAGCAGTTTTCATTTGGAAAGTCCAATCTTGAAGTCAACGCATCTCTGGCTTGTATTACGAAACAAGTTCAGCTCACCCAGGCTTTCATTCCATTATCTGGCTTTCCTTATCCCAACACTTGGAATCAGGCTAAGCAGTCACACAAAGGTGGTTCACAACTAGGTAAAGATGTAATGTAAAAACATTTTAGTTAACAAAAAATACAAATAAAATATAGACTTTTGGAAAAAATGAAATGATGTTGTGAACTTTGAAAACTAAATTTTTAAAGAAAGACTAAAACTAACACTCAAACTAATAAAAACTAAAGTAAACATTTTTAGCTTTCTAAAGTGAAACAGGAAAACTTACTGTGTAGCAGGTTATCTCTACAGTGTAAGCTGGCAATGTATCCTGGAAAGAAGTAAACTGCCTTACATAATACAGAGAACCCAGAGTTAACCCTGAGGTTAGCTGGATAAGACCAAATCCAAATCGCTGTTAAAAATTTTTTTTATTTTATTTAACTAGAGAACACCTTACAACGTTTTTTGTTGTCCTTGTCCATTTTTTAAAAGTGTAATGCTGGCCTCGAACTAAAAATGAGCATATATTTATCAAAAAGTAATAAAAGTTTCAGTTTCAACATGTGTAATGCTGTCTTTGTCTTGTCTTTGTCTACCAAATATAGGGTTTAAAGGTTCTGAAAATCTTTCAGTGTTTTCTACACAGCTTCCCACCTTTTTGGAAGTGGGATTGGTCTCATTGCTATAGTTGTTATCTTTCTGTTGCCAGAGCTTGAGTGTTGTGGGACCTGTATGTGTGCTGTTTTTTCCCCCTCCAGAACACGATGACTTCTTGACTGTGGCTCAGTCTCTGAAAAAGGAGTTTGACAACCCAGAGACAGCGGATCTCAAGTTCTGTGTTGATGGAAAATACATCTATGTCCACAAAGCAGTTCTCAAGATCAGGTTTGAATTTAACAGCCAAGCTGGTTTATCGGGTTATGGGAGTTATAAACCGTTTAAAAAGAAAACACATTATTGGGGGAAGAAATGGTTCTTGTAACACCTGTGTCTGTATCGTTTGCTGTGCAGGTGTGAACATTTCAGATCAATGTTCCAGTCTCACTGGAACGAAGACATGAAGGAGGTGATTGAAATAGACCAGTTCTCGTACCCTGTGTACCGCTCGTTTCTGGAGTTCCTCTACACAGACAGTGTGGAGTTGCCTCCCGAGGATGCTATTGGTCAGTCTCACATACACTTCACCACATGATCTCTGAGTGATTTCAGTACTACCCATTGACCTAGTATCAGTGATATTAGTAACAACGATATCTATTTGTCATGAGTTTATTACTTTTTTGTATTTTTATTTATTTCTGTGAAAGGGACTTCAACTAAAAGTTCTTGAATATAATCATAATTCCAGTCCTGTGTGGTTCTGTGTGCGCTCAGGGCTCCTGGATCTGGCCACCTCCTACTGTGAGAACCGCCTAAAACGCCTGTGTCAGCACATTATCAAGAGGGGAATCATCGTCGAAAATGCTTTTTCTCTGCTGTCTGCCGCTGTGCGCTATGATGCAGAGGTTAGTCTACCAACTATCAGCTGCATGTGTGATAATATGCAAATGTCCTTGAAAGCTCTTTTTACTTTAACACATGTAAAATTGATATTTTAGATTAAATCATAGAATGCTGGCTCCCTTAGTTCTGTTTTGTGAAAATCTTTGTTTTCTAAATAAGCTTATTCACTCCTACTGAGAATGCAGTAAGAAGGTTGATTTCACTCACAGGTCTGTACAGCCAGTATGATGCTACAGCCAGCAGCCTGTTTTGCATAAATAATGCAAACAAGAGGGAAACTATTAGCCTGTCTGCACAGAGGTAATAGAACGTATTTGTTAGCATAGGTTTCAATTTCAAAGCCAGACATGGCCGTCTGGAACTTTTAATAGGACCTACCAATAAAGTCTGAAATTCATTTTATTATGACTTGTGTGCTGTTAATTACACTTACATTAGCATTAATATGAAATCCTGAAAATGCTCCCACACTTCTTTAATCAGTTAGGCTACAAATTAGACAGAACATAAATGCTAAAGCATCTGGTTTTCCAACAGTAGCTGTCACCGTCACTGTGAGTCACACATATGTGAACCTGACAGACACCACAGGCAGGTGAACCTTATGTGCAGGAAAATGACTCAAATCAGGCAGTGATTCACATTAGGTAGTGATGCTAGCAAGCTTAAACAGTGGGGGGAAAAAGTGGTGGATAAATGTAGACAATGAATGTATTTGGGCTGGTATTTAAAGCACTTTCTTAGGCTTACTGACCTCTCAAAAGAATTTTATACTACAAGCCACATTATTAACCATTCACACACACATTGTTATCAAGCTAATTCTTTATATACATTGCTTTGTTGCAATTTGCAGTATGTTGTCCAAGGAAAAGTCAGTGGGAATTGAACTACCCACTTTTTCTTCCCCCAATAATGTGTTTTGTTCTTGTTGTTGTTGTTGTTGTTGTTGTTGTTTTAAAAACAAAATTCTTCAACACAAAAAAAAACCAAATCCAAAAAAGAAAAGAAAATTGTCTCAAAGTTGTGTTTAATCCATCGATGTAACAAATTAATAACGCTGCATAGTTAAATGCAGTGTTAGTAATGATTAATGATGAATTATTCTTAAGTATAGTTAAACTATTAAACTAGTACAACCAAAGTTTTTCAAAAAGTTGAAAAACGAGTCTCCAGAGCCTTTTATTGTGCTTTAGTGCTCATCCCAAAAGTTTAATCTTTCTGTACTGCCAGTCACAGTGAAACTGCCTCTGCTTGTAGTGCATGTTTGGTATAATTTTACTATACACTTTTCATAGTTTATACTATTCTGCTATTCAACTGTCGTTTTATTTTACCAATATAAATGTCATAAAGACTGTTCTTCCTTACCAACTTACAGAAAAAATATGTATCAAAATTTTCAGGCCTGTGTAACCTTATAACAATGCAGCCGAGTCTAACTTATTATTTTTATAAATCACTGTTCAAACTTTCAAGAGAAGTGTAGAGGAAAATAAAATACCTGGAAGTTAGACAAAGTTAGGCCACTCAGTAATATGACCCTCACCCTGAAAAGTACAGTGTACTTACTGTTCCTTTGTTTCCAGTAAAAACCTAAATTGCTATCCCCTTAATCATTTGTCCTGTCTTTTAAGTATTTGTGGTTAAATAAAAATTTTTAATTTCAAATAAAATCCACTAAAATTTTGATTCTTTTTTTTTTCCAGCAAGCGTTTGTTGAGCCTAGAGAGTCAATTGTGCTTTTGTGTTTTTGCAAAAATACTAAGCTGCAATATTAAAATGAAGAATTTTTAATTTCATACCTCAGTTCTTCATGTTCTTATGAAGGACTTCATAACTGCATGCATGAATGATTGAAATCTTTCATTCTTGAAGCCCTTTAAAGTAGATTTTGCTCTTGCTGGGGTGAAAAACTTTTTGTTTTTTTGTTTGTTTTTTCAGAACAAATCTGTTTGAGGCAGCAGAGAAAAGATAAAGTAACTTTGTTAAAACATTGACCTTCAAAAAAAAAAAACAGCTAATGAAAACACCCACCAGTCCTGATTGGTGGATGACCAGCTCCACCTGCTGATCCGCAGCTGCCTCCTTAGCCATTTTCACACATGCACTGCAGCCCTGCTTTGATCTTTTATCCAACAGAAGTGAGAATGCATGACACAGTCAGACTCAACATTAATCTGCTTTTAACCCACCAGCTCAGCAATACAAAGACTATTTGATGTCATATTGTACCGACATGTCAGCAGGGCTACTAATAGTCTGATGCATCCACCACTACAGAGTGGGCATCATGTGTGCTGCCTCCTTCCTCCTGCACCCTTCATGCATCCACTCCGTCTCCCTCACCTAACAACACTAAGTTACATGTAGTGAATAAAACACATCTGATGCAGACTGTTGGCAGCTGTGTGCTACATGAGAAAAAAGCAAACCATGTGTGAGCAACTGGGGCTTAGAACAGTGGAACTGGGAGGATCACCAGGATGCAGGAAGCTGGGTCAGCACTACGAGACACTCAGACTGTCTGTTGTTGGAGCGTTTGACCAAGTTGAAGAACAGTTTATTTATTTGTTCTCTTCTCTGTCACTCAGGACCTTGAAGAATTCTGCTTCAAATTCTGCGTAAATCACCTGACTGAGGTGACTCAGACTGCTGCTTTCTGGCAAATTGACGGTAATCTGCTCAAAGATTTCATTTGTCGAGCCAGTCGCTGCGGAGCCTTCAAAAATTGACCACGTCTCAAGGTACAGATTTGGGCTGATGCAAAACACACGGCTGGACTCCAGGAAGGATTTTGCCTAATACATCGTTACCATCAGATGGAGATTTGCACATAATTTCAGTAGAAATCCTTAGATTTACCATCACTGTTAGATTTGTGGTTCATCTTCTTCCAGATTACTTAAATTACTAAAATCAGAGCTGTAAGGTTGCAGCATTGTTCCATAATGCTGTTACAGTAGCTGTTTCCAACAGTGCCTGACTTTTAACTTACACATTGTGTAAAGTAGGAGCTCAGATTAATGGAGAGACATGACAATGCTTGAACTTATTTGTTTTGAACTAAAACTATTCTTGCCAGTTGCCTGTGACGGCTTTACTATTTCTAGTATTCTGTTTAAGTGACCAAGTTACTTGTAGATTTTGCATGTGTACTTTCAGGATGAGTTTACTTCTCTTTACTATAAGAGGTCATCATAGTTTGGATGTCATTTAGATTGAATGGTTTGAAGTATGAGAATCTAAACTTTTTTTTTTTAAATCCTTACAGTATTTAAAGACAGGACACTGAGCCTTAAGCCTTAAAGGCTTGATTAGATCTGTGTAGGTCAACTTCAAGGCTTCCAGTTTTCTGTTTAGATTGTAAGATGGGAACTTGGGTTTAATCTTTACAATTTTTTGCATTTCATTCTTGATTATCAGATTCCATATGTTAGATTGAATTATTATAAGCAGCTAAAGCACCATAATTTATATTTACAGGCAGTTAAACATGCCTGGTTGTCAGTTCACACAAACCAGAAACGTATGAATCCGGTTTAAGGCATGTGACCTTTCTTAGATTTCAGTCTGTATGTTGAAAAGAGAATTTTACAGTATAAGCATTTATAAAGTGGTTTTTGTAACTTCTGCACTACTGCTGTGAATATTTTTGAAAGATATTTGAAACTGAGGGTTATAAAGTGCCAGTTAAATTATCTAACCTATGCAAATAAATAAAAAAACACCTTGATCATCTTATCTGTAAACTTCTCAATGAGACAAAATGGAGAAAGAAAACAGTTTTTTTTTTTTTGTTTTTTTTTAAATCATAGTAAAGTCAGAAAAACAGCACATCAGGTTTTTCTTTGGGGTGCCAGTAAACTAGAACATGTTAACACTTTCTGCAAAAATGAAAAATATAAAATGATCAGAGTATGGGAAAAAAATATAAAACTGCTCAAGTAACTTAACTTCAAGTGATTAATCCAACACATCTCTGGCATACTGTCATTACCGTCTTAAAACATTTTACTTTTTAAAACTCCTCTTTGATAAATAACATAAGAAAAAACAGACACTATGAACATAGAAATTCCTTAAACATATGGTAAACCTTTTTCAGTGTTTTTTTTTTTTTTTACAGTTTAAGAATCTTGTGGGATATAGTTTGATATAAATCTTTGTATTGTACAATAATATAGAAAAAAAAAGAACAGTCTTGAATTCCAAAAAAACAAACATTTTTAGTAACTCAAATACAGCAAAACAAAAAAAAAAAACCTTGAATCATTTCAGTTAATCACTCAGCTAAAATATCATTCATATTAAGGCCTACTCCATATAAAAGTATAAATTTTTTTTATAAAATGTAATCACAGACAAAAGAACCTAGCTTTAATAGCTAACACTCAGTAGCTGCTCATCAGCTCATTTTCTCAGTGCTGAGACGACATCTTTCATCGCTGCCGCTGCCTTCTGCAGTTCCATTTGTTTTTTCTGTAGCTCTGTAACCACAGTGAACTGTCATTTAGTGATTACAATAAAAAAGGAGAAACATCTTTTAAAAATAAAACAACAAAAAGTAAAACGACTTAATAGCAATTATTTCTACAGTATGTTTTTTCCCCCAAACTTCTGAAATAGTTCCCAAAGAGCTTTTAGCTGGAAAATTGGCATTTCAGTAATGCTGTGCACTGTGTCCTTAATAGATTTGCAGAAACGTGACTAGTGGAGGACAAAAACTGTTGCAGGCTTTAAGGGGAAAAAAACAACCTGCAGAAGATGAACAGTATCTGAAAGTCACATCATTAAGAAAAAAAACCCAATCAAAGACCTGGCAAAGGACTTGAGAGGTGCATCTGGTCCTGCCATATATCTCTGCAAAGTGTCCAGGAGCTCAGTGACACAAACCCCAGTGTCTAATAATCGTGCCCAGATGTCAGATGGTGTCTAATCAGCCACATTAGGACAGAAGTTGGATCAGCCTGTCATTGCAATTTTTAACTTTATTAACTTGATATTTGAATTATGCCCTTATATGGTTGTAGATTTTGGTTTCCACTGACCACTGCTGTTTCATTTTTTTCTCATTGAATTACAGAATATATCAATACACACAGTTTCCATGGTATTGTAAATGCTATGAGTATCTATAGGTCATCTGTTGAAACCTCTTGAAATGCTATCAATGAAGCAGACATTAACTTCTGTTAATCGGCCAACTAATACCACACCCCTAGAGCAGTACTGTGTACTTTACCTTCTTGCTGCTTAGCCACAAATTCTGACAATTTTCCAGAAGCTGCCATCACCGACAGTGCAAGATCATATTCTGTGGAGAAAAAAATAAAATTTTCACAATCCCCAGTTTAAAACATTAAAAAAGGTCAGACAGAGTCTCATAAGTGTCATGCACCCTTACCCTCCTGGCTGGCCTGATCTGACTGGATTTTGCTGGAGATATTTTTCATCCCATCAAGGAAGTCAGTGAAGATGGCCTCTGTACATCCTGCTGCATTACAGCTTTTCCAGAAGCTGCTGGAGTCAATTTTGGGCTCTGGACTTGAGGGAAGTGCCACAGGAGAGGAAGAGGAGGAGTTAATGGATACACTGGCGCATTCAGGCGGAGCCAGGGCTGTGGCCGAGCTAGTGCAGGGAGGTGAAGTATGAGACTTCAGGGAGGTGAAGTATGGAGGGGGAGATTTGGACTGGCCAGGAGAGGGAGGGGGTGAGACAGAGGATCCACCGGTGAGTTGACCCGGGGTTTGGACAGCGTTCTGCTTGGGACTGGACCCTAAGAAGAGAGTTAGTTCTATAAGTAATCCCAGCTTTTTATCATTTCAAAACCCTTACTCCTGTCTGATTCTTAAAAAATCTACACATTTCATGCAACAGCAACTTCCTAAGCTTTCTAGATAAGTGTTTGACATGGCACATTTCTTCTTTCTACGTTTTTCAGTGAATGTGTCTTAATAATTTCATTGTGTGCTTTTTCAAACAAAGCTTGCACATAACCTTCACTTTGCGTTTTATAAATGTGAAATACTCTCGTAGCGCGACTTCTTTCTCATTCATAAAAATCATAAAGATTAATCAGCCACAAGATTAAAATCACCTGCCTTAATATTAGATCTGCTTTGTGCCACAGTAACACCTTTGAGCTGTCAAGGCAGGGATTCCACAAGCCCTCAGCAGGTTTCCTGAGGTATCAAGAACTAATATGACAGTAGCAGCTCGTTTAAGCTGCAAGGCAGGGCCTCATGGATGGGTCTCATTTTGTCAGCAGATCCCATAGATGTGCAATTGTGTTAAACTACTTGCTGAGATCATAAACTCACCAAGAAGTGCTTAAAGTTCTAGAAAACAAATTTTATATTCCTCTTTTTTTGCAATCAGGATAGTCCTTTTTACACCACAAAGCTACTTCCTTCTTTTATATATAGCCTATGGCTGTTGTAACTGCAATTCATAGCCATCAAGTCCTTAAACGTCCCATTTTTCAAACATCAACTTTCAGAGGCAATTCTTGTTCCCTATAGTAGCCCACCCAGACTATACTACGGAAGAGGATTAGGGACACTGGAAAAAAAAAATCTGGGGAAAAAAAAATCTGAGAAAAAAGTCAGACTTTTTCATCAAAATGATGTTTTTTTTCAGAATTCTGAGAAAAAAGTCAGAATTCTGACTTTTTTCTCAGAATTCAGGAAAAGAAGAAAGAAGAAAAAAAAAGACGTGCCCATTCCCCCCCCCCCCCCCCCAGTGGCCCTAATCCTCTTCCGTACTATGCAGGTGTCTTTATAGTCAGATAAAAGTTTTGCCTAACTGCTGTGTAATCATTATCAAAGCTCTTTGTTCTTATAAAACATTTGATCAGTCCCAGGAGGAGAAACCTTACCCTCGTGTTCATCTACGACCGGCTCTACATCTGCATTAACCAGAACATCTTCAGGTGAAGCAGATTCAGTCTGAGGTGAGAGTTCACCAGCTGACATTGTAAGTGACTGGGTCTGTATGCAGATCTTTACGGGAAGCAGCAGACTCTCTGACTCAGCATCCTCAGAAGACAAAGAAAACACATCTCATCACACCTCATATGAATCTCATGCAAAAAAGAGGGATTTCCTTTAGTGACAAAATCTATATATATTTCTCTATATCTATATCTATCCATAGATAGAGAGAGAGATAAATAAAGAGAGAGAGATATAGAGATATATATAGAAGACCAAATCTTCATAGTTCTAAATTACCAAACATTAAATGTATAACAAAAAAAAAGACCATTTATAGCTGCTAAAGACAACGATTAACACAATATCAGAGAACTCACTGATTCTATGATTGTGTCGTCTTCATCATTAAATTCATCCTCAATGCGATTTCCTAAAAGAACCAGACAAGAGGAGTTTGAAAAAATAAATATTTATATCTTTAAAAAAATATTTAGCAAACTATACACACTGAATCAACAACTGCTTACCTGATAAAGACACAGCAGGACTCTTGGTGTCTCTTCTGTAAAGTGGAGAATATAATTTCAAAAAACGACCCTCTGCTGACATTTTTTACAGACCAAGAAAAGAAAAAGTATGTATGCAAAAGCCCTTTGGGGAAAAACTAAGCTTTCATAGGGGATAATTGCATTCATAAGACATGTTTGTGCCTTTTGGTGGTGCTTTGATAGGCTGCAGTTTACTGAAACTTGCAGGTAATTAGCTTTACTGGTTAACTCTGGACAACTTTTCATAATTTTATATACATATAATTTAGAATTACAAATATTAGTGAGACCCCCCCCCCCTGCAGAAACCCCTCCAAAACTAGCAAAACCTACCTGATAACCTCAGGCACAGTCTGCCATCACGAGAAGAGAAATCAACACGTGACAGGACAAAGATGAGACTTCAAATTATTAGACATATTCAGCATACAGTGATGTTATTGAAGAATTGATGAATGATTAGGCGTACTTCGAGCTCTGGGACGGAGTTTGCATTTTCATCTATATCAGACTCTAATGGGGCGTATATATCCATTGGAGTGTTATTGTCATTGTCAACTATATATATAAGATAAAAGAAAGGGGTTTGTTAGCTAGAGTGATAAGCCCACAGAGGTTACATTTTCTTCCCTTGCAACGGGGTTGACCTGAATTTGAAGAATCGGAGAGTCTCCTCTTCCGGCGAAGCTTAGGTTTCAAGAGGGTCTCCTCCCGCCTGTAACAAAGGTAAGGAATCATCACAGCTGTTTGCAAGGTTTGCACCATTTTTATTGTAACCAACAGGACACAATTTGCTCTTCTCATTTCTTTATATTGTCAAGCAGAAATGTTATTTTGTTGTTTGTTGTTATTTTTTTAAAGTGATCTTGAGCAATAGCTCTCCAGGCTTTCTGAAGTCTTTCAAAGTTTTGGTTGCTTTATCGCTCGTTTCCAGTCCAGTCCTTAAACCTGGGCATTTTCAGATGAATATTTCTTTTGTTTGTTAAACCCCTTAACACTGATCTATGAATCATTCAAGCTTAAAAAGTGCACTTACCTTAAGGGATAAACCAGTGAACCCATTTGAAATTGTATTTTCAGGCACTTTGTTACTAGCTGCCTGTTGCAAACATCTCACGTCACATCAAGACCTGAGAGATGCATCTGGTCCAGATGATCCATCTATTGTTCACTAAAGCGTCATCAGAAATGGTTTCAGTGTGGCTATCAAAAAGCCATTATTAATGATGCGAAACAGGAAGGAAATTAACAGGTCTTATGGAGTAATGAATTCAAATTGGTAAAATGTTGTCCAGTATGTTTGGAGGAGGTCAGGAGAGAGGGGCAGTCTACACTGATCTGGTGTAGGTCGGTCATAATTTGTGGCTGCATTTCAGCCAGTGGCGTTGGGGATTTTGCCAAAAACGATGGAACATAAATCTAGAAAAGGCAGATTTTCATCCACCATACAATACCACCTGGAAGGTTTCTGATTGGCAAGAAGCCTGGAGAATTATTCCTGTAGAATACATTGACATTTCCAGCTATTCATTCTCTTTTCCTTATCCAATATTGCGGGTCTAAAATGGGCCTATTTCCCATTTCCTAGCAAAATATAAAGAAATGAGCAATGACTTAAGACTATATAGACCCACTTGAGTTCCTGACTTGTTTTGTGGGTGAAAAAAAACAACAACTGGGGTTTTAAGTGTGAAGTTGTTTAAAGTAAGAACGAACGATGGATCGAACTGTACAGACTTTTAAAATAAGCATTTAAGCTACCATATTAGATATAAGGGTGATATTCTAGCCAAAATTCTGAACGTAAAATTATTGTTCAAGACATAGCGAGCATCCCATACTTACTTGTCACAGTCACTCAACTGTCTCTGTTTAAAAAGCAAAGACAAAAAACTGTAAAAATAACAAGCAAACTTGAAAATAGAACTAAAAAACTTTAAGTGACTGTGAACAACACCTTGGAAGAACTACACATTGTACTGTTAGATGAGCTGGAGTCATAGCTGTGTACAGAGGATCCAGCTGCAGTACCTTCTCCTGCCAATTACAAAGCAATTTAGTATTTGGCACAATGGAAAAAATAACGACTTCATAGTAAATGTCAATCTCTCTGAGCAACACTTACCGTCGGTGTTCTTCTTAAGTGACGCAGGAGCATGTTTGTCACAATATGACCTAAAAACACACATCTGCTAATTACAATGTGATACATAAAAATAAAAAAAACAGAAAAATTAAACCACAGACAAATAAGTCAAAAAAGGGGGGGAAAAGATGTTTGTAAATACTCACATAACAATGCTATTAGACAAACTTTCCAAGCTGATATTACCTTCTCTCTTCTCACAGGTTAGGCAACATACCTCATGAAAACAAAACGGATTGGTTATTTATAACAGAGGAGAACGCACACACAAATGCACCACATAGCTCGCAGGTTAATGATGATAATCTCTGGCTCCATTCCACTGGTGGAGGTTTCTTCCTGTTAAAAGGGAGTTTTTCCTTCTCACCGTCACCAAATGCTTGCTTATGTGTTACTGTACACACTTTTACCTTACAATATAAAATACTCTAAAGTGAACGTTGTTGTCCTTTGGTGATACACAAATAAGGCTGAATTGATGATTGATTTTGTAATGGTATCATCAGACTTGTGGTCATGTCTTTGACTGAGTCTGACTCGAGTATGTTCAGCACCCCAACTGCTGATGTAGGAAATCGCACAGACATGCATGTGTAAAGTCTGCGCTTACACTGTTATTTTGCTTAATTCCTCATGGGATCTACTAATTTTGACCCATTTGGTTAACTACAGAAATTAACTGTTCGAGTCTGTGTTTATCAGTTAGTGCATTGTTAGCAAATCTTAGTCAATCAACTACCATCTGTGCATTCTTGCGATCCATGCTACATTGCTTCACATAGCAAAATTTGGCCTTTTGTTGAAATTACTAAAAAAAAAAAAAAAAACACACACACAAAAACAACAACAAACCCAAAACTGCAGGATCAAGCTGCTAGAGAGAGATGGGGGCCTCTCCCCCCCAAAAGTCTGTTTTAGTAAATCCATAAATCTAACCTTAGATGGTCCGGGTGCGTTGGGGTTTGGGGAGTTTTTGAGTTTTTTGGAGGTTCTGGGCTTTTTGGTGGAAGAGGCAAACTCATTTGTGGAAGCGCTTTTTTCTGGTCATGAGAAATAAAAATGAAAATCAAAGTCTGTCATACACTGAATAAATAAAGGATAAAAATTCAAAACTTACGTGTTTGCTGCTCAGAGTGAGATGAGCAGTATATCCTGTTAGAAAAACACATAAAACACATTTTTAGACAACTACAATTGTCCCAAGCAGTGCACAGCAGGAGTTTTTATTTTTAGGATAACTGAATATCTTTTTCGACAGGCAATTAAGCAGATCTGTTAAACTGACACATAGCGCCCATGGTCATCATCTTCAATAGTCGTCGCTCCCTCTTTAAGAGCACACGGGTAATGGTAGGACTTTTTGCAGCGTTTGACTTCACACCCAGCAGTGGCTCCCCTTTTCTTACAGTGGTTACAGGTCTAAAGCAAACAAAGGAGTAAGACATTTAAACATTGCTCCCAGTGCGCGCTATACTTTAAATCACACAATTTCTAATATATATTTACCAGCTTGCTTCCTCGTTTCACCTCATTCAGCACATCCCCCACCGAGAAGCCAAACAGGTCATCGAACTGTGGTGAATCCCGGCAAAAGATGCCAGCAGAAAATAACTGGAAATAACAAACAACACGAAATTCACGTGAAGGACATAAATGAGCATGAAGTAGAAAAACGGTAAATGGACTGGTTCTTATAGAGGGCTTTTCTACTCCACCTTACCACTCAAAGCACTTTATGCAGCATGACTCATTCGCCCAAGCACTTTTCTTCTATGCTTAAGTACTTTCTATCCAACATTGACACTTCAGGGGACACATTGAAGCAATTGGGCCCTGGACTTGGACTGGAGGAACCGCGATTGAACCCAGGGATTGAACCACCAACCTTCAGATTAGTAGATGGCCTGCTCTACCTCCTGAGCTACATCTACCCTAAACTTGTGAGTTCATAAATATGGCATTTGTCCTAAAGCAACTCAAAAGAGGTTAAGGTAATCCAGGTAAGTATGTGTAAATGCATGTGCTTGTGCACGTGTCCCCTCTTGAAGTGTATTTTTTTTTTTTTAAAAAAAGTAATAAAAACATGGCTGTACACTTAGATATAATCAGTTAAAATAATAGATTTGGTTTATTAGACTAAGTAAGCCAATACTTAAAATTCATAAACTAGCCACCAAATGTCATGTTTCCTCGGTTAAGATCCTCTGCTAAGCCTTGAGTGCAGACACCTTGTGCGTGGCTGTGTCTTCAGTAAATAAAAAAGCATTAGGCTGAGATCAGGTGACTGACTTGACACTAAGTATACTGCTTTGACAGAACACTTTGGGTCATTATTCATTCACTCTGAGAAGGGCTGTACAATCACTTTGGCAGCATTTGGCTGAATCTGAGCTGAGACTGTAGCTCTGTACTCTTCACCGTTTATCCTGCCGCGTCTATCGGCAATCCCATCATCAGTAAACACTAGTGCTGGCCATGCTCACAACAAAACATAGATAATGTAGTATGCTTCAGCTCACGATGTGAAGGCTCTTTTGCTGACTTTTTTCTGGCAAAGTCTAATCTGACCTTCATGTTCTTGAGTGTAAACCGCGGTGTGCACCTCGTAAACCGTCTGCATCTCCATTCATGAAGGAGTCTCTAGACAATACTAGGCCAACTTACTTGTTTACATGTTATCAAGTTGTTTTTTTTCTCTCAACCAAAGAAAGAATTTGTGTGATCACACACTTTAGTTGTCTTCTGTGGTCTTTCAGGCCTTTTGATGCTGCTGGGCCAAAAAGCGATTGCCTACCAAAAACAGATTTCCAGTATTTGCCAAAAAAAAATGTATCCCTCATGAATAATATAAAGTCATCTTGAGCCACAAGGTAGAAGCTGCAATCAGTTTTTGGCAAAATTACTTTTCTATATCTTTTATTTGTCCACATAAAAAGTCTCAGTGACACTGACAAAAATAGCTTTAAGAGGATCCAGGAGGACAGCAGAACTACATGGAACCCTTGGAAATCAGTTATGGCAGTGTTTTCCTGCTTTTTAAGAACGTACCACCTTCATCTGTATCCACTGTGATGCCATTAGAAGCATATACGGCACAAACTGTGCCGATTAGTGTTAATCGTCGCATTTTAATGTTACAGCAATTGCAACAGAACTCATCTTTAAACTGCTGGAAAGTTTATATGCATGAATCAATTTGTACGTTTATCAAAGGTGGTAGCCTATAAGGAAATTAAAGGCGTCAGGAAAAATTACTCGTGTGCGTTATCTTTATAACTTTTCCACACTTCTTGTCCACAGTTACGTTGTGGACTTAACCGCTGCACTGAGCGGTGAATCAAGTCCTCGTCGTTACACACGAAATAAAGACGAAGAACAAAAGAAGCGTGCTTGTATTTACCAGGCAGTTCTGGTGAGCCGTGACTTCATCTTTAGTCGACAAGGTTCCGGTAATCTTCGTCTCTTTGGATCGCTGACAAAGTATGCAGGCCACTCTGCTATTGCTCATTTTTTACCGACAAACACACCGCTTCCACTTTTTCTATCAGGCTTGCTCGCATGCGTCCATGTTGAATCAGCGCTGCTGTTCAAAAACGATTTCTTATCTACTTCGCCGCCCATTTCTTTGGGGTTGCCAGGTTCTATCAGAAACATCCTCCTTTCAGTCACCACCGCATGGAAACGCATTTCAATCGACGGAGAGAGAAACTGATGCGAAATTGCGACTAATATCCATCTTCTTTGGATAACTATTTTTAGGTTACCTTCACTTTAATACCCGACAAGGAAAAAAAAAACTAACCAACCTTTGGCTGCTCACCAAATAAGATTCATTGTCGGCTTATTATTTCCGGTGAATATAGAGCTATGATATTAATCGATAATAATACAATATTTTGTATTTTTTTAAAGTTTAAAAAAAAAAATTAGTAATAAAAATGTTCTCTGGCTGGGGAAAAAAAGTGGAGGCAAAAGCAACCTACATTGCAACCTATATTAGTTCACGGTTCAACCCATTGTCTATCTAAGGAAATGATCCTTAATACTATTTTAGAAAAGTTTCTTATGGGGTTCCAAAAGCCGTAAATAGAGAGTGTGTGTGTGTCTCTCTCTCAAATACCACATTTCAATGAAAGGGGTATGTTAGTTCCTTACTACGATTTTTTGTTTGTTTGATTGATTGATTTATTTATTGGGGGGAAAGCTATGAAAAGACCTGGCAACCCGTTAATTTGTTTCAGTTTCGTTTCTCGCTTTTTGTTGTTAGCCTACGACCACAGCTCTTTGAGAAACAGCTGGTTACAGAAATGTTTCAGGATGACTCAGAAATCAAAAGCAGAAGGCTTCAGATTACATCTCAGCACCGAGAGAGAGAGAGACAGTAAGTGAATTGTCACAAGTCATTTATGTAAAAAACAAAACAAAACTGGACAAGTCACAAAGCAGTGACATCACCATACTTAATGTACAATATAGCATCTCCTTTAACAAACATGACAGACACATATTAATAAACAATATCTACATTCCAAACATTTTCCCTCTGCTGGGAATAAGTTAGCCTATACAGTGATCTCCCATTATTCACATGGATACATTTGTAAAACTGTAGCATATATGAAAATGCACAAAGAGTTTGACCAGGCTATCAGAGACAAAAGCAAAAGGACAAAAGCTCACACACACAAACTCTGGAGAGCTGGTGACAGAACAGGTTTCTAATGACAGACTGACAGCAGACAGGAGGAGAGTTTACAGACAACAATAAAATTAAAGAGTGGATGAATATCTGTGGGTGCTTCATACAAATAAATAAACTTTTTTTTTTTTTTTTTTTTTTAAAGTGGACAGAGAGTTGGCTCTCAGGAAAAATTCATTCAAGCTAAAGAAAGTGGACATTGCCCTCTTTCTCATTCAGAGTTAAAATATGAACTCCTGAAGAAATTAGTGCATGTGAACACAAAGACAGCTGTTGTCCACTAACCTCTCCCCGCTTTTAGTGTGAGCATAAATAGATGCATTTGCTGAGATCAGTCCTGCTGGCCCATTCATACATCTATTACATTATCAGCACGTGGATCTTCTGTCTCCATGACAGATCTATACAGTGAAATTACCATATGCATGTGTTTTGTTCCTTCACAGTAAATGTATAACATTCTGAATGTGCAGTGTATGTGAGAGGTTAGAAAAATTAAATAAAAATGCAGTTTTGTTTCATTAACTCATGACTGCCAATGGCAGGAAAACACAGCAAATATGTCTCCTCATATGCCACACAGGGTGAGATCCTATATGCTAAAATGTGATGGAAATACCCCCTGGTAGCCCAGCCCCGTTGATTTTCATGCTGTCAGCCCGGTGTTTTTTCTTGGTTAATTGTTCTTTAGGTTGATAATTAATGATCTATAATCTATGTTCAGGAGGTAAGCATCCCTTGGAGTAAGGGGTAGGAGGTTGTCATTCAGACTGTCATTGTCAGAGTGCAGTCTTTGCCCTCTTAAAGGTGTGGCTGGTTTGTATTTGCTATTGGCAACTCAGAAGAAGAGCTTTTTGGAAGAGCTGAAGCTCTGCTGGTCTTTTCCTATTATGGCAGGTGTGCTAGGACCTTGAACATTGGGACATGGGGGGCACTGCAACATGGGACCTGTCTTTGATTTCTTATAATGAAAAGAACAAGAGAAAAGATGTGTTCATACTGGGGCATTCCCACTGAGCTGTAAACATGATGAAACAGGCATATGGAATAGCAGATGTGCCTGCATTCTTCAGGTGTCGTCTGTCACTCAACCAGGGGTGCGGCCACCTCCTGGAGAGCAATGTGGGGTGTCCCATCTGTGTAATCTGTGCAGCGGCATCTTGGGGAACACCCTGTACATTTGTGAGGTTCTGTCAGCCTGTGGATTCACGTTACCAGCCACTGGTTGACTAGAAGTTGTCTGTTCCTCTTGATGCTGCTTTAAGTCATCCACTTTGTTTACTGCCACTGGCAGTAAGGAAGAAGTAAAACAGTACAGAAGTTTGATGACTGTGGTTCTGTGAAACCCAAGATGATTGCCAGTCATGCTGGTCACTTGGAAAATTTCAGCATGAGAAGTTTCATAGAGCTCATATGTAGCCTACCAAGTTATTTATAGTGCATATGCACAGGTAGCCTACACATCATGCATATGATTTTGTTTATATAAGATTTCAACACGTGCAGACTATGAGGAGACATTTTGTTTACTGCCACCGGCAGTGATCCTAGAATTCATAAAACTATAGTTACCTTTGTAACTTCTGTTTTCTGTGGAAAATTGACAAAATTCATGATTACATATGCTGGCAAAACGGTACAGATAGCCACATGATGTAGGAATGATGGCAGTTTGATGATGAAGAAAGTGCAGAGTATTTTCAGGGTTTGATATCAGAGAAGCTTGTGTAGGTCTCACTGCAGCTAGATGATGTGCTGAGGTTCCCAGAGCCACTGCCTTCTGTTTGAAACACAGCCACATTGAGGAGTTAATGCATGTG
Organism: Copadichromis virginalis; assembly: GCF_057382275.1. Classification (NCBI taxonomy): domain Eukaryota; kingdom Metazoa; phylum Chordata; class Actinopteri; order Cichliformes; family Cichlidae; genus Copadichromis; species Copadichromis virginalis. Next base: position 19,309,109 of record NC_140633.1, read on the forward strand.
TAACAAATGCATGTTGGATTTTGACATGATTTATTTGGGACTGTTTCTTAGAATACCTGAGCTGGTGAGAGACTGACAAGACTTTGATTTTCCAATGAGGTTGATAAGATTAGCAGCAGGAATCCAACCCTCCTTAGATGTGTTTAAGTTACGCACAAGCCTAGACACAAAAGTATAGTTAAACCAATGCTTCTAAATTATAGATTTTTTTATTAGTTCACATAGATAATATAAGGTTGTAACCTCACCACTGTCCATTGTCCCCCTCCTTGACCAGCTGCACTACATCTCCGCTCTTCACAGAGAGCTCTTGAGCGCCACCGATCTCATACTCAGCCGTGACGGTGTATTTTCCAGCACACTGTTCATAGTCAAGATAAGAGACGGATTCAAGAGAAATTCAGCAATCTTTCCAGATCATGAGTAACACGTTAAGATAATTCCATAAATGGATTTCCATTAATGTCACACAATACAAAAAACAATTGCATGCCTTCAGTTACCATAGGCTCTTCCAAACCTCCAAAATCATGTTTCATGCGTGTTGAATTGTCTCTTCTTCACTTTACACTACAGTTTTAGATCTATTAGAAAGTAATGGCTTTATGACAGTTCTGAAGTCATTCTGTGACAGCTCAGATTAATAAGACTCAGCAGTAATTGATATCAGAGTTTTGACAAAAGGTTAGCAAGAGTTGAAATCAGCTTTAAGCTTTCAGCTGTTTGTGGAAGTCTTTCTTCTGAATTTATCAGTATTGGAAAGCAGCAGCATCCTCCTACGAGCACAACAGTGGCAACTTTATCAAGTACTTATAAAGTTACAGTTTTAAACTGTTACTATTAACTAAAGTGTACAGCAATACTTTTCTACAATGGCAGAAAGACTTGCACACATCATATGGTAAATGGCCTGTATTTATATAGCGCTTTTAATAGTCCCTAAGGACCCCAAAGCGCTCTACATATGCAGTCATCCACCCATTCACACACACATTCACACACTGGTGATGGCAAGCTACATTGTAGCCACAGCCACCCTGGGCGCACTGACAGAGGCGAGGCTACCGGACACTGGCGCCACCGGGCCCTCTGACCACCACCAGTAGGCAACGGGTGAAGTGTCTTGCCCAAGGACACAACGACCGAGACTGTCCAAGCCGGGGCTCGAACCGGCAACCTTCTGATTACAAGGCCTATATAATACAGGGAGTGCAGAATTATTAGGCAAATGAGTATTTTGTCCACATCATCCTCTTCATGCATGTTGTCTTACTCCAAGCTGTATAGGCTCGAAAGCCTACTACCAATTAAGCATATTAGGTGATGTGCATCTCTGTAATGAGAAGGGGTGTGGTCTAATGACATCAACACCCTATATCAGGTGTGCATAATCATTAGGCAACTTCCTTTCCTTTGGCAAAATGGGTCAAAAGAAGGACTTGACAGGCTCAGAAAAGTCAAAAATAATGAGATATCTTGCAGAGGGATGCAGCAGTCTCAAAATTGCAAAGCTTCTGAAGCGTGATCATCGAACAATCAAGCGTTTCATTCAAATAGTCAACAGGGTCGCAAGAAGCGTGTGGAAAAACCAAGGCGCAAAATAACTGCCCATGAACTGAGAAAAGTCAAGCGTGCAGCTGCCAAGATGCCACTTGCCACCAGTTTGGCCATATTTCAGAGCTGCAACATCACTGGAGTGCCCAAAAGCACAAGGTGTGCAATACTCAGAGACATGGCCAAGGTAAGAAAGGCTGAAAGACGACCACCACTGAACAAGACACACAAGCTGAAACGTCAAGACTGGGCCAAGAAATATCTCAAGACTGGTTTTTCTAAGGTTTTATGGACTGATGAAATGAGGGTGAGTCTTGATGGGCCAGATGGATGGGCCCGTGGCTGGATTGGTAAAGGGCAGAGAGCTCCAGTCCGACTCAGACGCCAGCAAGGTGGAGGTGGAGTACTGGTTTGGGCTGGTATCATCAAAGATGAGCTTGTGGGGCCTTTTCGGGTTGAGGATGGAGTCAAGCTCAACTCCCAGTCCTACTGCCAGTTTCTGGAAGACACCTTCTTCAAGCAGTGGTACAGGAAGAAGTCTGCATCCTTCAAGAAAAACATGATTTTCATGCAGGACAATGCTCCATCACACGCGTCCAAGTACTCCACAGCGTGGCTGGCAAGAAAGGGTATAAAAGAAGAAAAACTAATGACATGGCCTCCTTGTTCACCTGATCTGAACCCCATTGAGAACCTGTGGTCCATCATCAAATGTGAGATTTACAAGGAGGGAAAACAGTACACCTCTCTGAACAGTGTCTGGGAGGCTGTGGTTGCTGCTGCACGCAATGTTGATGGTGAACAGATCAAAACACTGACAGAATCCATGGATGGCAGGCTTTTGAGTGTCCTTGCAAAGAAAGGTGGCTATATTGGTCGCTGATTTGTTTTTGTTTTGTTTTTGAATGTCAGAAATGTATATTCGTGAATGTGGAGATGTTATATTGGTGTCACTGGTAAAAATAAATAATTGAAATGGGTATATATTTGTTTTTTGTTAAGTTGCCTAATAATTATGCACAGTAATAGTCACCTGCACACACAGATATCCCCCTAAAATAGCTAAAACTAAAAACAAACTAAAAACTACTTCCAAAAACATTCAGCTTTGATATTAATGAGTTTTTTGGGTTCATTGAGAACATGGTTGTTGTTCAATAATAAAATTATTCCTCAAAAATACAACTTGCCTAATAATTCTGCACTCCCTATATAGCATGAATACTGGGAATCGTTCCATCACTGTTGTCTGAAGCTATGAGCAACACTGACATAAAAGTGTATTCTATTTCTGCTGGCAGTGTTATGGTACCAACAATGATATCAAATGTCTGAAAACTTTGAATGTAACCTTAGATATAAATACTGGATACCATAGCACCAACACTGTGATTACAAGCCTGCTATCTGTTAGTCATACACAGTGACTCACCAGCTTCTTGCCATTTTCGTCTTCTGGGTCAGAGTTAAGAGGATCTTCAGCGCTGGAGTAGCCGTCATGTTCCCCTGAGGCATCGAGTGACAGGGAGGCTTTATTCCAGCCTGAACAGAAAAGGCAAAAAACAAAACAAAACAGGTGCTTAGTTTGCAGCAACATTCAGCCTCAGCTACTGTCAAACATGTACGTGACCTGAAGGGAGAGTGATGAGTATGGAAGAACCACGATAAGGTCCCCATTGTTAGAACAAAAGTGGCTAAAATCAGGAATCCCAGATTACACAATCAGATCCACAACTATGCACTACAGAAAAACTCCAAGATGGTGGAGACTGGCATGCAACTTCATATTTTAAACTTTCTTCAAACAGAGGTATAAAGTGGGCAGGCAAACATGCCTCTGTGTCAGAGGGTATTCTATGATTTTCTCTGCACTTGAAGGGGATGTGGAAAAGACAAACGCGCTGCCTTTAAAAGGTTCATAGCAGTGAAACACCCTGACACAGCCAGCTGTGGCAGGTTAGTGCCAATATACCTCTCCACTTTGTCTGTAAGAGACTAGAGGTGCTGAACCACCTGGCTCTGGTCAGGTGGAGGGCTGGAGGACCTGCATCTGAGGGACAGGAGGCAATGGAAACACAGCTAGTCACTTTTCCTGCTGTAGCTGCAGCCAACCAAACCTGTGTAAGACCTTGGATGTATTCAAGCATTATGGAAAACAACTAACCCAGCAAGGAGGCTATGCAGTGGCTGAACATTACCTTTAAAGCCAAATGGTGTGGGATCACTCTGGCGTTTCGTCTTGTGATCTGGGCTGGTGGGAGATCCTGGGGAAAAAAAGTAAAAAGAAGAGATGAGGTTGAAAGTTAAATCAAGAAAGACATAATTATCAAAAAGTAATATTCAACAGGCCTATTTTCATGAAAGGAATGAAGGAAAGGTATAAAGGAGGCATAGAAAACAGCACTTTCTCAGCTCAGACTAATAAAACAAACAAAAGTCAACTAATACAGAGGTAGAAAAGTAACTCTAACTAAAACAGCACCTGCAAAAAGTAGCTGAACTCTGCAAGATTTCAGAATAGAAGCTGCTGCCATAGAAAAAGTGCTTCAGCAACACAGAGGCCGCTCACGGGAGACATTTTGACATGTTACAGTATGCAGGTGTAAGGTTTTTGCACTTCTGTGGTTCTGATATTCTGCATGCTGATTTATTCTGTTTACCCTGACATAACTTTCAACACCTGCTCAGATTCACATGCTTTTCTTAACAAAGTCAAAATGTCAACTGTGCACATGCCATTACATTGGATGAAATAAAACTGGGGTCTAGAGCTGTGCGATACCTGATGATGGGAAGACTGTCATGGGCAATGTAAAACTTTTGTCATCAGTACTTGAGGGCTCTGTGGAGGGAAGCATGCAGCATTTCTGACTAAAAGGCTTTAATAAAATCCCCCAGATACTTTCTCCAGACTGAGCAACAGTCACACACTCATGTCTTTGTGGTAAAAGTGAAAAGAGTGCTGTCAGAAGTTAGCTTTACCCAGAAGTTGTGACAAAGTCAGGAAATAGGTTAAAAACATAATTGTATATGATCTATGATGATTTATAGCAATAACTTCCTGCAAACTCACTTGAGCCTGATTATTTCTTGTCCTAAAGACATGAGAGTGATCCAGCTTCTAACTGATGTAATATTAGTGTCTTAAGATGATTAAACAAAAATGTATTGCGTCACACTAAATGGAAAAATCCTTTTTTTGTTTCACAGATGCAGAAGATGACATATCAGGTGGATAATGGAAAATCTCTGGCTTGCAGTTACCTTTCTGAGCTTTGAGGTTACTGAAGCCCTGTAAAGTAAAGCGCTTTTTAGCCACAGCAGCTCTGTCTGAGGTCGGGCTTGTCACACCCTCATCTGACTCAGACGGAAAGCAAGGAGACAAGACAGACGGACAAAAAGAATTAAGGAAGAAGGTAAGTTGGGTTAAGAGGGAATCAATACGGAGGGAAAATGGAACTTGATTCATTGGGAAATGAGAAGTTAAGACACGAACCAATCATAAGAAGTGGGAAAGCACAGAGGTAGGGTAAAACAGAGTTGATGCAACACATGCATTGCAAATGTTACAGTTAAAATTTAACAAGAAACAAGGCGGGTATCCCTCGTGCGCTCTTCACTCACCTTTCCCTGCAGCCTTTACAGAAGAGGAGGAATTGACATCAGGACTGCAGGACTCAGCTTTCTTCTCTTCTCCCTTTTTAATGCTCTTCTGGCCTGTCTTGAATGGGCTGCAAGTGGAGAAGAGAGCAACATGAGAAGCTTCAACAATTTCTGAAAGAACTGGCCCAGATTATTAAAAGTTTACAAAGGGCAATCACATGGAAAATGTTCGTAACACCAGTGAGAGAAAGTAAATGAGGTGGGGAGTTCGGACTTACCTGAGACTTACGGTTCCAGTGGGAACAGGTGGAGCATGGGTGGCCTGATCTGGTGCCCTCTGCTGGCTTGCTTCTGAATGACACAAATGAGAGAAAAACAGCGATGCTGGAACATCACTTCAGCTAAGGCATAAGTTATAGAAAAACTTTCATAATGGCTTTCATAATACATGAATGTACCTCTGCATTCCTCCAGCTGGGTCGTCAGGACCTTCCTGATCTCATTTACCCAAGTGGTTTTGACTTCAGCCGTTGGTGCCTGAGACAAAAAGGATGTACACCCCTCAAAATCTAACCATTATCAGAGTATTTGCTCAGTAGTTGTTCTTTATTAGTCTTTGTTTATTTACCTGAACAATATAGACTTCTTCTCTGGAGTTGCACCAAATTTCAAACTTTTTGTTGTCTCCTTTTGCATTCTCAGTGATGCCCACGGCTCTCATCTGTTCAATAAACAGTGAAGAGAAATATGCATCTTTGTTACCACATCAGTAAAAAAAGAATCAAATGCAATTTGCAACCTTAGATGGGCTCACATTCAAGGACTGCTTGAAGCTGTATGAAGGAGCTTTCTCATAACCTTCCCCGTTCTCCTCTCTCCTCTTGCAGAAGAGCAGGGCCTTCTCGTGGAGGAAGAGGTGTCTCTGCATGGGCTTGAAACGGGCCAGATCCTTAACCTTGGCATGGCCTTTCTTGTGCTCGGTCCACACACTGAATGACCCTTGCATAAGCAGTTTACCCAGCTCACTCAGATTACCCTGAGAAATGAATGGGTTGAAGGGAAGAGATACTTTAATTTAAAAACAAAAACACGCTGGATATGCTCTAAAATAGTTTACAGATGCCCAAGTTTGACTTTCACACACCTCAGTCTTTATGCCAAATGTAGCTCTCTTTTGTGCTGTATGCCAGAGTTATCTGAAGTGTCACGATTATGACAAATATATCTTTCTAAATAATTTATATATACACTTGTAAGTGGCTGCCAAGTTTTAACAGGCGCAAGAGCAGAACACTTGTCTAATTTATCCTAATTTCAAAGCTCTCACGTCACTTATCATCATGTTTCCATCTGCTAGATGAAAGTAACAGTGGAATTCAAAAGGAGTTTCACCTTTCTGGACCTTTATATCTCAAATGATCTGTTAACACTTGATCCTTTGACATCAAGGAAGTCGAAGGATCATGTCAGCTCTTTTCTCCCAACAGTTTTCACAGTTTGCACATTATTTTTGAGTGTTACAGATTTGCATATCTGGGCCACAGATATGTTGTTGCAGTGCAGTTCTTTAATGTTTTAAATATCACAAAATATGTAGACTTTCTTACTCGAGTCTTTGTTTGAACTGATTTTACATTTTGATTTAAAAAAAAGAGCTTTCAGTTTTGCTTCATGGATTGTAAAAAGCTCTATTATATCATTTAAAAGAACAATTTCACCTCAGAACCTATCTGACGTCCATGACATGTCAGTGACATACACTAAAGTATTGGCTGGCAACTGTTATTCCTTGAATTCAGGTGTTAACAGTCCCATTGCCACAGGTGTAGCCTATAAAATCAAGCACCTAGCCATGCAGTCTCAGTCTACCTTCACAGATATTTGGGCACCTTTGCAGCAGGCCAGTTTGTGAAATTTCTTCCCTTCTAGATATTTAACTATAAACTGTAGGTTATGGTGGCTCTGAGAGTCCATGTAGTGGATGCCAAGCATCTGTTAGGTGACTGATAAACTCTGCGCCTGTTTAATGTCTCACCTCAAATCCTGTAATGGCGATAAGGTGCATGGAGTCATTGACAGCCTTGAGGATCCCCACGATGGAGGTCAGCGCATCCTGCAGGTCATCAGCCCCTTCACAGCCCTTACTGTACTTCAGCATTTCCTGAAGTTAGAAAAAACCGAAGAAACAGCTCATAGCAACCACACGAAAACAGAAAAAAACAGTTGTAGAGTCTGTTTGATTTGTGGCCAACAGATAGATTCACACCTTCAGTAGCAGCTGGTACTTGGTAATCCTCTGAACCGGCTTCAGGAGATATGAATCTAAACCCAGTTTATGCTCCAGCTTTTTCTGGCATTCCTGATGTAATAAAAAGAAAATGATGTCAAATAAAACATTAACACCTTTTTACTCTGCCCACCTGAGCGTAAATCTCTTTTGAGCTACTGTATCTCACTGAAAAATGTGTTTAACTTGGTAACTTGAGTTGTTATATAATGCTGTGTTTTTCAAATATTATAGCTTTTAATTTCCCACTGGACGCTGGAAAAATCAGTTTGCAATTTTTGGTAACTAGGCAACTGAATTTAAGTATTTATACAAATGAGTTTTTAAAAATATTTTTTGGGAGGTTGTTATTTCCCCAAGCAATGAAATGTTAAATGGGTTAGGCTAACACAAATGTGCTGACGGCTGATTTGTTCACCTGGAAGAAGGCGCAGTCTGAGCACTGCCTCCACAGGCTCTCAGAGCGAGGTTTGTTGTGACAGTACTTCTCATAGATCTGCAGGTCTGTCATCTGAGGGGAAAGCAATGAAAAAGATTTGTACAGCACAGTCCCTTCCTTCAGTAAAATTTGTTGTGTGCCTCTCGGCTATCTCACCCTTTACTCACCCTCTCTAAGAAGCATCTACCAACCAACTCTGGGCAGTCTGTGTACTGCTCCAACTCCCTCAGAAAAGTTCTGGTAAAAAAAAAAAAAAAAAAAAAAAAAGATTTTGAATGTGTTTATTGGCCTTGATGTCCAACACAGGACAGATATGATCAGTGACCACCAGATGGCGCTCCGTTACCTTTTGTGAAAGTGGTAAATTTCCGGCATGTTGCCAAACAAAACCTCCTTTTTGTTCTGCAAAGGCGCAGGGATAAGGTGAGACATTGCTGGATTATCCATCTCAGAGGCGTATCCCTGAAACAAACCAACAAAAGCACAATATGAAATACCCAGAGCAGGAAAAACAGAGCGCAGAAAACCTTCTGTGGAGTGATTCTACACCTGTAAGACACAGAGCAGCTCCTCCACGTAAGCCCTCTCAGTTTCCAGCAGCTCGTTCATAACATGTCTGCAGAAAGGCAAAGGCAGAGAGATCAAGTAAGGGGTTTGGTGTACTCAGATAGCTGCACGGAGCTTTAGATCCCCAGATAACCCTTTTCACACAGCCCATCTGCTGTGTAATTTGATTACAGATGAAAGAGTTAGTGTTGATCCCTCACCGCCTGAGCACTGCCAGGTTCTCCTCCTCCTCTGACAGAGAGGTATGTCTGCTGCTACTGTATTCGTTCTTCAGTTGGCCATTTCCCTAAAAAAAAAGGGGGGAACATTGGATATGGAACAGACTCCAAAGTCTTCAGAAAACACTTGTACAACAGTTTACAAACAGAATCTTGAGTCTCACTTTTTCACAGTTGCCGGAGTCTGTCTCTGAGCATTTCTTCTCCAGCTTTGCTCTGCGTGCTGGGGATGTGAAAATACAGGGATGATTTTCAACTTATTAAACTATGTAATAACTATTAATAACTTTGATCGTTTTAGCTGGTCATGAGGAATGTGGCATGATATTAGAAAAGCTGCATTCAAGGTTTCCAAATACTTTATTATTGTAAGAAGCTGGTTTCAGCTCAGTAATGCTTGCAGCTTGAAACATCCTTTTTGCAACATGTATATTATACATTGTGTGGCAATTTTGTATAATTAATACAAAGAGGTTATGTGGTTTCTATTACTGTCAATGCTTCAATATACTGACTAATAGAATAGCTGTGAAAAACTATAAATTAACTGGAGAGTGTGTAAAGGCCCTTGTATGTAAATGTGTAGGATGCAGGATAAATAAAGAAAATGTATACATTTTTTTTGTCGTGAAAATAATGATTTCAAGCTAAAAATATAAGATTTTTTTTATTTCCTTCTACAAGGTTGTTCTGCAATAAGTTATGTATCCTTATTGTGTTTGAACAGTGGAAAATGGACTGTTAATGCATGGTCTCAGGTATTGCACACATAAGACCTAGAGACAGCATCAACAGGCTTCAAGTAATGCTAAGACTGAAGAGCACAAAAACCTGAGAAAGTCTGAAAAGGCTCTGCACTGCATGACGAGTGTAATGTACGGCCGTGTGAAGACTGACCAGGTGAGCTGAGAGGGGATTTGATGAAGGCTTCGGGTCTCGGGGCTACTGGCTGCACAGGCCTGGTTTGTTTAGCTGCTAGCTTCTTGAGGCTGACTCTCCTCTTGTCAAACATCTCCTGCATGGACGCCTGCTTCTGGAAAACTTTCTCCACTTGGTCCTGATGCACAGGAAGCCACCGGAAAAGTGTCACCATTAAATGTGTTATTGATGTATGCCAACATCAGTAAAGTCGTAACACAATAATCTGAGATGAGATATTATGCAATGTTAGACATTAGCACTAATGTGGTCATTTTTGTTGGCGAAAACCTCAGCGATGTGACGTTTGAATGCAACACGTGTGTTCTCCTCTCATGTCAGTCCTCTTACCCTAAACTGCTGGTTCAGCACGGCCTCGTAGTCTTTCCAGATGGTGCTGAGGTCTGTCAGCTGATTCTCGCCTGCATTATCCAGGTAACGTTCCAGCTCCTGCAGGGCCAACTCTGCGCCCTCATGTGACTGACATTTATCAACCGGCTGAGAAGCCAGCAGGTATATGCCATCATCAACCCACTTTGATGCCTGCAGAGGAGAGCAGAGGAGGATGAAAGTGGAAAAACCAGAAACAACACAAGACAAAGGGACTAATGGGGGCATGTATGCAGTTGTCTTCTCACCCGCTCCAGCCGGTGGTGTAGCTCCCTGGCTTTGAGGAGATGGTCCTTCTTGGCTCTCAGATTGTTGTTCACAGTTTCACTGATTGTTCTAAGCTCACTGCATTTGGGCTGAATGGAGTCCTCAGCGTAGTGGGACTTCTGGATCAGTTCATCACCCTCCTGGGACAAGGCTGCAGTTCTGACCAGAACCTCCTGAGGACCAGTGTAGTGCAACAGTTCAGTTCTGACCTCAGCTCAGCGGACAGTTTGTTCCAAAGAACAGGACCACAGTTATTGAAAGCACACTGAGATGACCTGAGAGGTCCAGTTGGGTTATAGACACTGAGTGAGTCAAAAATATATGGGGTTGTTGTGCACACAGGTATTGTGCTTTGAATGCACTGTGCAGCTGTGACACGAATTTTAGGAAATATAAGCCTAAAAGCTCATATTTAAGAGTTCCTGCAGAGTGTAATGGGATTTTGTCCAGATGAAGCTGCTGATGTAGTTTTGGTTCTTGATTTAAAGCTGATTGCACTACTTTTTTATTTAGGTCTTTCTTGCTTAGTATGTGGTTCTGTTGGTCAGTGCATAGCATGTTTCAATTTGAATTACTTACGCTTTTACTTTAAATTTGTTTAATTTTTTGTGTAGATTGTTGTATTTTTAGACACAACCTTGTTCTTTTTCCACCCTTGATGTCATCTGAGTTCCCTTGCTCCTTGCTAACCTTCCTTAAGCTTTGGTTTTCCTTATTATCTTTATGGACTTTAATTATTCTCACAGTTTGGGAGAAACTCATCTAGTTTGATGTCCTTAAGTTGGACTTTTTTAGTGATCCCTGCGTCCTCTGTGCAGTACTTTATTAGATAAACGCACATTATGAAATAAGAAAACTTGAGAAAATTGCTGCACTTTAGACATTTTACACATGAATATGAAATATAAAGATGTTTAATCACATTTCATGATGATGATGAGCACTATTATCTGTTCTATCAACCTTACTACATAAAATCGCAAACAAATGAGTCATTTTGAACAAAATGAAGCACATCTCCGTTTTTTTAATTTTCTTACATGAAAGTTTATTTAAATATCATTTAATTTCAATCATCTGCTAAAACACAGCCGGTGATTTGTTTTTGGAGTGTAATGTAATTTCGAAATGACAAAAAAGAAAGCAGAACACCTCCCCTCCACCCCCATCCATATTATAAAGCATCTTATTCAGCTGTTTGGGTCATGATTACACAAAGCTTTAATTGTGATGATTCAGGTGTGACTTACACAGACTTTCTCCTCGTAGGTCGTGAGCTCAATGAAGATGTGGTCAGCATGGGCTGGACTGATCCCAACCTCAGAGAAGGTTGCAAGTTTCTCAGACACCTGATCCAGCAGAGCCCTCACCTGCACCAGAAACACAAGTTTTGAAGAGATCCAGTATGCGGGATTTCAATATATAAAAAAAGTCCTGCTCACCTCTCGGTAGTTATGCTCAAAGTGGCGCAGTTGAAGACACTGCTCTAGTTTGGTTTGATGTCTCACCCAGAACTCATCAAAAGCTCGTTCTGTCTCGTCCAGCTGAGACAGCAATCTGCCAGGCAAGGCGAGAAAGACGGAGAGGAAAGAGCCAGCGTTAAATCGAGCTAAAGCCGTAGGGGGAAAATTAATGAAGCAGAGAATGCTGACTGAGGTTTTCAGATCCTCTTGGTTTATTGTGTTTGCATGTTTTTATGCTATTTAGTGGCAATAACTATTATGATTATTGTGGAGATCGGTTCTCTCAATGTGCCTTAAAATACCGTGTGACCTCAAAGCATACTGACTTGAAACAATATTCCTAAAATAGCGAAAAGAGATGAAACAGGCCAGGAAAAAATATCTTGCATTTTAAAAAAGGCTTTAATTTTTGTTACGTAAATACATCAGGATGTGAAATGCCTTTATAATTCAGTGCTGGCCTGATATGCTTAGCTCTTAATTTTAACTTAGTTCAAAGCATGTCCGAAAAAATCTAGGGAATCATTATTTATGAATTTCAAACAAATATTCATCCCACAAAAAGTTAAAAGTTCTGTCTCAATCAGCAAAGAAAAAAGTGCTCCTCTAATATCTCCTAATGTGCCATGACTGGAAGTTTTTTAGTTTTCAGTCACCGTCCCGCAGCTGTGCCACTGGCGTAACTGGTTCCAACCTTTGAACTGTAGCCAGATTCTCCAGTTCATCCTGGTTCATGTTGTGGTCGGGGTCTCGCACTACAGGCTCATTGATGCTCTCCAACAGCCTGCTGCCCTGACCCAGAGCCACCAGTAAATCCTCCTAGAAATACAGAGACAGATGGGGCAAGCATGCATTATCTGAACAGACCAATGAAGCAATTAATGCATATCATATTACTCTTGTAATTTCAAAGAATGCATTTTTATATTTGAAGGTATTACCTTCATTCTTTCTTTCTTGCTGGTGTGTGTGCTCAGAAGGATGGTTGTGGCCTGTATTTCATTTGGGAGTTCAGTTTCTGCCAGCTCAGTCCCAAATGACTGCAGAGTCTGTGCCGTTTTCTTTACCATCAGTGCAAAGCCTTCAATAGCCTGAATCACGGGAGACACAACAGAGATTTTCATCGAGAAAATGCCAAATTTTCATTCTCAGGTGATGCTGATAAAATGCACTGTGTTCTTGTAACATGTAAAACAAATCATAAAGTGCACTTTTGAGGGGATTGGCTAGTTCCGAATTGCAGTCTGTAAGTAGAATACTTTATGACAATATCGTCAGTACTCAATTTGCAAATATCACTTTACATTTTGATCTTACTGTATAGGCGGAGGTTAAAGTAGACTGGATGGATCCAGTTCTGGCACTTTTAGCTAATAAGTGATCAAATCTTATCAGCAGTTTAATATCTAATAGAACCGAAAAATTTATTTTTCATGTGCTGCAGCCAACTTACAAGCCAGCTTCCACATTAAACACAAGTAAGGTGTTCATGGATAAACAGAGTAACACTTATAACCTTCAGGTAATTTCAAATGCTTCAAAAAGTTTAGCAAATATCAGCAAATACAAACTATTTCTGTACCGTTTGGACCACAGTGTGGCTGCGAGCCAATTGTGTGTGGTATAGCAAGTTCCCTCAAAGAGATGGAGAAAGGTATAAGACAAAGAGGACAGGAGAGGAAGATGAGAAATTATTTTCAAAGGCATCTGATAAACTGGAAATTTAAAGCTTATGTAACCATGCTTATTCTTTGGTCATCAGATGTTGGACCTGTACATGGTACATACTGTATATATGTGCTGGATGAAAATGCTGGGGATTTTAGTGCAGGCTGTAGTGGTTAGTTTACAGCACTGTGGCACACAGACTAAGCAGTGCAGGTTGTGGTGTTCATTGTAAGTGGTTATGTCAAGGGTAGCACATTTCAGTTTAAATTAGATCTTAAAGTATTATTTTTAAATGATCCCGCCCCTAATCCTTACAGCTGCATTGAATACTAGAGTTCTCCCTTCTACCAAAACCCACTTTAACCCTTGCTTACAGGCATGCAGAAAAAGGTTTTTTTTTTTAAATTGTCTTATAATCAATGGATAGTACTGAACAGTACATACTGTGCGGTGAGAGATCCACTTCTCATGGCAGTACTCCTGTGTTCCCCCGAGCTCCTGGGTCAGTTGGGTGCGATCAATATAAGAGTGCAGCTCAGTTATAGAGCTCAACATAATCACCTGAGAGAGACAAACATCAACATCTTTGAGCAACTATATTTCTTCTTCATTTTTTTTCCTATTTGAGAGGAGAACACAAGTCACTCATGGAATAGACACAAGTGTGTTTTTGCACAGGAGACCCAAAGCGCACGCACCGGCACCTTCATCTTGAACTCATCCTTGTTGAACTTGAAGAGGATGTCGGAGAGTGTGCGTTGCAGAAGGGTAGTGGGCCTCAGAACCAGAACCAGCTGGAGGTTCCCTGGGAAGGAGCCCTGACATAGGAAAGGAGACCGAGTATGTAGTAAGGCAAGCAAGTCATCACACTTCAGTTGTACATGTTCTGTTTTTTTCTTCTTTTGTTTTCCTGCTGACAGCATGGACTTCTCATATATTACTCCCCCCCTTTGTCTCTCCTTCCATCTCCCACGTGATAACACCGATGTGAAGAAGCTAGTAGACTACCAGAGAATGAAGAAAATGTGGAGGGTGCAGGGCGCCATCGCATGCCAGGGACATTAATCTTCATGTCTCTGAGATGCTTCTGCATGAATAATGAGGCAGACGGCGTATTCACACATGTGTGGAGGCACATTCAATCAGGGTTTCCCCTTACTCAGTTGACATTGTCAAGCTGAACTGGCATAGTTTTGAGTTGTTTGGTGACAAGGAAGTTATCAATTTATCTCCTTTTTAGACACATCTATTTCACATCTTATCCCTGTATCTGAGGAGTATTTTTTTAGCCCTTTTCACAGCTTGGCTGCACAGTATAAACACTAGGGGACACGTCTATAATTAACTTGATTATTTCTTTGCAAAAAGAAAACAAAGACAGTTGCTTCAAACAACATACTCAGCACAAAAACAGATTTCACTAAGCAAAACAGTTTTGCTTCATGTGTTCAGAACATCCACATAAATCCTTTTCATATGTATCTTTCTGTCCATCTACCACACACTCTCAGCCAACAGACCCAATAAAAGCTAATTAAAATGTCATGATTGACACCCACTGACAGCATGGAGGGCACAAGCTGATCTCCCTTCTTCAGGCAATACAATAGATAATGCAGCTTTAATTAGCTAATGACCTAAATGGATGGTTTGTCTGATTGGCCATCCTCCTCGAGTGAGTTGGGGAATGCTGGTCCAAGCAGAAGTGAGAGCGAATACATTGTTCATAAAAGAAATCCTCTTGGGAGCAGCATTATTAATGGGATTAATAAATCAATCCATTGTTTGTCCTTACTGACCCGCTGGAAGAAGGAAGATAACTGGTTAAAATGGTCATTCACCATCTGCAGAGATGAATCATGCAATCTGCAGAACATATGGCTCTGTTTGTTAGTGGTAGGTGTTATCACAAAACAGGCCTGTTATTAATTATTTTATGATTAATGGATCTGGCAGTCTTGTGCAGAAACAAATCTGAAACGAGTAAATGGTAAATCTGGTAAGATTCTATATTTTATCACCATCAAAAAAACAAAATCCTAAGAAATATATATGCAAATTAATATCTGAGCCTGTGTGTAGCAAAGCCTGATATATCCGATTCCTGGTAAGAATCCAGAATAGCTGTTAGGAACTTTAATGTAATGTATTGTTAAACCTTCAGAGAATACATTGAACAAAGGCACTGCTGTGAGTCCTAGTGCACTAGCTAAATATAGTCCAACTAACACAGTGTGTTTTCTAAAACAGTCGCAGGAATTAAAAATATATATTTTTAGAAATATAACTATATATTCATGTGCAGCAGGTTATCTTCTTTAAATTAAAGTTCTCATAGGCTAAAGGCTACAGACAGTTTTGGGAGCTGACACTATATTATATATCCAGTCTTAGCTTCCAAGCATTCATCCATGTTGCTTGGATCTGTTGTCTCTGGCAGTCATGCACTACTTGCTCTTTGACAATGGCTGACACACACACGCCTCAGGAGGAGCCTGATAAATGACAAGCTTTAGGTAGTGACAGACTTAATTAAGACCAGTCTACAAACACTTTCTCTCATAAGACTCAGCTCAGCTGTCCTCAAAAACACACTGACCCACATTCAGGCCCACAAGCCCACATATGCACGAGTACACACATCTACATAGACATGCACATGCACAGCAAAAGACAAAGAGCATCACTCCTCAGCCGCCTTATTTTCTCACAGACACAGACCAACACACAGACGGAAGAACCTCCACTCTACAGATAGCGCCACTTTTCATCACCACGTATTTAACAGCCTGGTGGAATCACTTCAAGCAGAGTATTAGTACAGGGCTGACTGAATGGCCCCTTATTACCAGCCTGTCAACCTGTAAAAGTCTGCCTTGTGGGATTAATAAAGCTTGATTTAATTTGAAATGACTGAGTGGGTCTCCCATATCTCTGGAGACAGTGGGTGGTAATAGCCATCATTTGCTCTCCCACTCAGGCATTTCATCTTTTTATACATCTGCCTCCTTCAGTGTTTTCAATAGACACGTGAGGATCTGCTTCACACAAAAAATGCTGTTCTATGTAGATTTCCTTAAGGAAAACTGTCCTACACACCATCTTTGTCATCTGCCGTGTCTGAAAAATCCTGAGATTCTTTTGATTCCAGTGGAGCAATTCTATGATACTGGAGATCAACACAGTAGCTCATTTTTGTTACATAAAGAAGCTACTAAGCCAAAGAAAAGTGGCCTTCTTTCATTAGTATATGAATCATGGTGCTTGTCAGCAGTCCATTGGTTTAGCTCCAGTTAAACAATACTGAGAGATTGTGTAAGAGGGTGATTCCCACCCCCATCTATATACACTATGGAGCGCTGCCAGTGCTTCATCAACTCCCTACAGAAAGCCTGAAACATGGATGATCATATAGACACTCTGGCTCACTGTACACAAGTAAAGCCTGGGACAAATGAAACATGCTCCAAAATAACATTCTCCTTATTCTGTTAGTGTCAGTTTTCCATCTAAAAAGAAGCAGGATTAATGAGCAATGGAAGAGATTATATCAGAAGTTCCCTCTATCCTGATGTATCATGCAGCAGCTGAAAAACATACAAAAGGCTACTTTGCTTAGTAGGTTGTGCAGGAGTCCTTTAAGCCACTGTGAGCAGCATTTAAGTGACTCATTTATACTAATTTACTCAATTGTTTATAATAGAGGCCCAAATATCAATCAATGTAAAGCCAAGATGATGAGTGAAAGATTTAAACGAATGTGTGAACAAAACAAACACATTCTGCTGTATTTTCAGCTTATTTTCCCCCATAGCTGTGAAAACACTGGCTGTGATGGTAATGGTCGAGAGCTTATGGCTGTGCTTTCTCATATATTAGTGGTGGAGCTGTTAAGTAGAGGAAGTTACAACATCTCTCTGAGGCCTAATAAGCTTCATCCTCCCATGGGTGATGGTGTACGGACAGTTCCTGTCAAACCTCGGTCCCCTCACTCTCACAACTGATGAAATATCTGTTTCTGTCCCAGTGAGACTCATGCAGAAGGCAAGTGCATGCTCAGATCTGCAGAGGCAAAGACAAACTTACTGCAATACGAAGCAGGGTCCCCTTTACAGCTGCCCATCGGTCTTGCCGGCGATCAATCACCAGGATGAACCCCACGCCTGTTGACGACAAGCTGGAACACACAAGGAGGAAACATTTTCAGCACAAACTAAACAGATCTGTTGTGACCAGCTTGATGGTTCAAGGGTGAGAAAGTTAGCAGCACAGTGAATGTGGAGGATGTCATATCAGTTTGTTTGTTTGTTTTACATGGAAACAGCCTGTACTACAACCAAACGACAGACAAGTAGGGAATTCTTTAAACACAAGAGCTTTAAGAGGTGGGAAAAAATCCTCTATGGCACAGAAGTGAAGCCAAGTGCCTGTTCACAGATTTCAGTTTTGTTGTGCTGCTCTTTATCTTCTTAGACAGCTGGCGCCATCAATAAAAGGAGATACTGTGAAGCGCCTCCAGATTTCTTGGCCACCAGCCCCCAGCCCTCACTTCCCCCATTCCCCTGCTCTTCTTTGTGGTCCCAGTAGAAATGGGGAGGGGATGGGTAAACACTGACAACAACTACTGATGGCCGCACGTGCAGTTTACCAGCAGAATCCTATCTACACTACCTGAAACATGTGCATCCTGTTTCAGGTAGTGGTAAAGCACCGTCATTACCTTTCAAGCAGAAATATTCCAGTAAGCTTCAAGTATTTGTTTTCACATCTTTCATTCTGCAACTATTGACTGCGTAGACAAGGTGGCAGCAGTTAAAAAAAAGAGCGGTCCGTGTAACAATGAAGGCAAAATGAAAACACAGTAGATGCAGATCCCAGTGTGTTGTGCTGTTTGAAGCAGAGGCAGCCAAATGTTTAAGACCATTCCAGGATCCAGACTCTGCACCCCCTTCACTGCATCTGTGCGCTAACCAATGAGAGCTGAGAGCTGCTGGAATAAGAGCCAACCAAACCAAGGGTGCATAGCAATGGGCAGCTTTATTAGCCAATCAACGGATCAAAACAGATGTGAGTGAGGTTCTGAAGAGCATTTACAGTGTGCACCCAAAGCTTGCAGTATTAGTAAATCTATTCATGTCTGCCTCTCTAGTTAATGCTGTTACTTACTGTATCATTTACATTAAATTACTCATGACACTTCCTTCCCCTTTCATCTTTTCCTTTTTCTCCTCCTCTATCATCCTCACTTTTCACCCCTGCAGTTTCACACAGTCATTGCTTTACAATTCATGTGCAGAGGTAAAGTGAGACAAGAGCTTTTCATCCTTTCAGACATTTATGACTCCTAAAATAAGAGGGTGGTTTATGCTGAACATCCACTGCCAGGGGATGGGAAATTTAATCATTTGGCCTATCAAGTAGTAGCACAACTTTAAAGTAAAGTATTAGCAGAAATTTGAAGGTAAATGTGAATAAGTGGATGTACAGTTTTTTGTGTAGCTATAAATTTTTTTTGCAAACACACAATTTCCCAACTACTGCAAAAACTACTCATTTAAATATTCATAGATATTTTCTGGTGCTTTGGGGGCTGCGCATCCATGAGTGTCCTTCTAATAATTGGATTTCTAATGTCAAAGGGTACAGAAGCACCTCGAGCTGTGAGTCGAGCTGTGAAAAAGCTTTTGCCCAAAGCCACTGCAGTGATGGGATGAGTCTCCTGGTTTAGTGGATATGCAACACATAACACGCATGGTACAGCTCCGGCCTCCTCTTGTCTTTTAACAGGGCAAAGAAATGTGCATCTGTGTTATATAATAAATAAGAAGCAAACCAATTGTTAATTTGTGAATCTATAAGAAACAAAATAAATTAAAATAAACTTTAATTTGGATTATGCTTATGAAAACAAAACCATTCGCCTGACTTCTAAGGGGGATTTTCTCGCAGTGATTGTATCCATGTTAATTTAATGTATTATGAAGTTGAAATGATTTTCTCTAGCAAAGACCAAATTAATATAGACTTAGATCAGAGATGGTATGATTTCAGAGAAGTCATTTGGGCCTCTCTTTCTTTCTTTGGTCTTTCGTTATCAACAAAAAGCTTACAATTTGATTGTACACACTAACAATTGTAGTTGTGTCTTTGTTGAAATATCACACAATCTGTGTATGTTCAGACAAAACCAATCACACCAATTTTGAGACCTACTGCCAAAACATAGCTGACCTGCTTATAGGTACCTGGCTAATGTGTCTGAGGGAGCATTCCATTAGTATTGTCACAAAAATTGATATCCGGATGCTAATCGCTACTAAAAATGACTACAAAATTAGATACTCAATCAAAATATTACCAAAACCAACAGTGCGATCTTTGGGTCCACCAGTTGTGGATAGAGCAGGCACAGAGCCCCTCCCCTCACTAGCAGCTGAACACATGAGTGGTAATTGACATTTAAAACAGTGAACAACATTTTATGAGGAATTTCAAGAGGTCAGTAAAGCTCCTGTTTCAAGAAAATTGAAGTATTGAACATTCTCACATGTGACGTTAGACATTTAACTATTTGAATGGTCACATTAGAGTGAAACTGTCTGTGGAAGTACTGAGGTTTCATTTTATTTTCGGCATCAGTCTGCAAAGTGTGATATGAGGAAGACATTAAAAGTCATATATAATTACTTCCGTACTTACTATAGTAATATAACGAATGTAGAATGTTCTGTTCACTGATTATCTCATTCTAAAGGTGAGAGTTCAATTTCCTCAGGCCAGTTCTCAAGGTCCTTGCATGGTTTTTGAAGAATTACAAACTATAATTATTTGATGCTTTATACTGGTTTATTTAACACGATGCAAAACAATAACTTGTATTCAAATTGTCTGTGTCAACATAGTGTAACGAGATCTGGCTGAAGGACTGATGAAGTTATGTGATGGCAACGTATCTGTTCATCTATCCCTCTATAAGGCACAAGAACTGCTTTTCTACTTAGAAATATTAGCAGATTTCAGTGAAAGCTGGACATGGTGTTTATTTACTGGGTTTAAACCCAAAATGAGCTTAAATCCAAGATCATATTTGCTGTTATATAGGCATTTTTTTCATTTTGGCAAGCATTGGTAGGTCCCCTAGAGTAGTGGAACCACTGCAGACACTGGATGTGCCATATTAGAAATTCATACAAGAAGTGAGGAAAAACAAGGTCCAAATGTAAGTGACCTCATTTATATCTGGACCTTGCTGCGGACCTTCTGTTGGAGATTGGCATTCCCAGTTGTGCTTTGGTAAAAAAACGTAGTTATGCTTGTGTTGTGATGTGCATGTAGTAAATGTTATATGCTGTAAACTGGATTTCCTCCATGCAGTCGTTATTTATAAAGTACTCTGCAAACCCTAACATTACGGCTAACAAGTGGATTCTCCTGTTTCGGTGCAGCTAGCCAACGATAAAGAATCAGTTAGTGAAAAAGACGCAGAAAGTGAAAAAGACAGTAAAAATAAAGTAGCCACCATAAACTGCTTTTTAGTTTTAGCTTCCTTGCTTTCCACTGAGTTATCGCTTCTTTCACTAGTTATTTTACATAAACTAATCTAAGTCTATTAGCAGCAACCAACCCACCAACCCTGTGACATCACATTCTGTACTGGCACAAGATGTTGCAATGCATTTGCTAAAGCCTGTAGCTTTAAACACTTCACAGTCACAGACTGTTAAATCTATCACAATTCTTTTAAGAGTAGAGCTCCATGGTCTTAACCTTCATACGTAGTGTTTCATGTCCACTTTAAGAGTGCACCAGCTTAATGCCCCTCCCCCCACAGTCTGTCTGCTGACTGTATTCCCCAAGATACACAAACCATTTACGGGTTCATTTACTGAGTGTTGGTGGATGCAAAGAATAGAGTCAATTAATTAGATTCCTTCATTCACAAGACAAGACCCAAATTAGTTTAGTAGTCAACACATCCCAGCAACCAGCCGTCAAGCATGCACACGTACGTATGTATGAGAGTATCAACATAAGAAATTATGTCTACAATTAATATCGATCCTGTGGTATTAATTTCAAACAAGCAGCAGCTGTCCAAGGTCAGAACAGACATTTGTCCCTGGATTCTGTGTGCCTCATTCGTGGTGTCAGTCCCTCAGGTATCTCCAGCCATCTGTCTGTGCATTCAGAACAGCTTGAGGCTGGCTCAGCACCATCTCACCCTGTGGCTGACCCTCACTCACTTGACAGAGTGACCAACAAGTAAGTGCATTACCTAAATTGTATCCAGTTAGGAAAATTAAGCCCATACTGAAATAAAGTTAGCCAAACATTGGCCAACTAACTCTGTATTTACTTCAAGTGATTAAAGCTCCACTGTTAACGGAAGAAAAGCTGTGCTGTGACTAAAGGCCATTGCAGACACATGGATACAGAGACATGCCTCAGTGAGCAAGTGGCCATGTCTCACACACACACACACACACACACACACACACACACACACACACACCCCCCCCCCTCTGGTTAGCTGTATGCATTATTCAGGTTCAACCCGCTAGAATCACTGCTGGTTTCTATTTATACACAATGAGAAATTTCAGGCAGAATGAAGGGAAAGCAGGACATACAAGATGATAAGCTAAATCAAAAAACATAAAAAAAATATCATGATTTAAAGAGCCAGGTATTGATTATAAAAGAAATTTGGAGAAACGGTTGCTCCTGCAAATTTTTTCCTCTTCTCTCGACATCTGCTCTGCCCATGTGGACAAAGACTGAACTGAAGAACACTTATAAAATAAAGTGTCCGCAGGAATCCCAACTGGCCCTCTTCTTTTATACAAAGCTATGAGGTAATTGAGTCTTCCTCTTTGAGCAATTCTAGAGTGAGGCTGTAATAAGTTAACTACTGCCATCTACTGGCAGACTTCATACACTCCTTCCAGTACATCACTATCCTTCCTCTAGTTTCAGTTCAGGTGATCAGCATGAAAACTTCCCTAGTTTGAGCCACTTTCAAAGCCTTTCTATTTTATTACATAATATTTGATACTGTCTGGGCCACATGGTTTATCCATAAACCTGGATATGTTCATCAGCAGTACTTTGTTGCAATGACCGTAGAGAAACCAAGGGAAAGGTGACACAGGGTGAGCGAGATGAGACTTTAATTAGAGGTGAAAAAGTTCAGACTTTACCTTGGGACGCTTGTCAGGTAGGTCAACACGTTGTGAAACTCCTTGTCTGTGATCTCCCCAAATGCAGGGAATTCTGGGAACACAATGATGGGGCTGCCATTATCTCCTCTTCCTCCTAAGAAAAGGAAAACAAGATACACTGAAACTTTCCAGATAAAATAGGGGGTTCTGTAAGAATGCTTTTTGTTTAATAGGACATAAGAATAGAACGAAAAATGCAGTCACAAGGGGGCACTGATGTGAAGACTAGATTGTGATACTGGAGACTGGACAGAAAAAAATACTATATATTCACATAAAAAAATATAGTCTTGTAGGCTCTCGTTCTCTTCAACAGACAATCGGCAAAAAGCCACTGGTTTCATGTAAATACATGTTTTCTCCAATACTGATCTCCAGCACATGATTTAAATGTTGCCTCAGGTGTGAGACTTTGAGACTCAGAGATCATTTACATGAAATAATGACAAAAAATAAATATTCGAGTGTTCTCACTCTCAATAAGACGATGACAAAAGATTATATAACAATTAAAGATGGAAGGATAGTAAAATAATAAAATGATATGAGACAGAGGGATGCTTCAGTGTTTGCACACAGTGAATAACGTTGACAACAACAGTCTCACCACGCGCACGCACGCACGCGCATGCCTGTCCCTGTGTGAAACAGCTGCTCTGTCAGCACTCATGACTAGAATATAAATCTCTGCCTTTTCCTTCCCTCATCACTATAGCAACAGCAAGTGCATGGTCATGGTTTCAACGTCTGCTTAGATCTTTGTCTGCAAAATGTTTTCTCAATTCTGCCACAGCCACAAGGTCGCCTCTTGGACAGGATTTTTGTCACTGTAGGACTTGCTGTAGCTTGAAATGTCTTTAAAATGATGCTAAAAATACACTTTTTTGGAGGTGAAAACATCTAACATGCAGAGGCGGTAAGTCCAAAAATTCCAGGTAACAGTATCAATGAAGCATGGGCCGTAACGTGATAAACCGTGAAGAGGAAACCGATAGAGGGGAAATTTGAATGGCAAATTAAAGCTGTCCTGTTCAGCTGAATTATGAAAAATTTAAGAGGAGTGCTGATCATTGAAAAATAGCAAACAAAATGACAAAGAACCCAGATCCGGTGAAGCAGACAGACAAAACAAAAAGGAAGACAAAAAAAAAAGACATGGCAATTTGACCTGAAAGGAAGGCAAACTTCTTTTGCAGGTCAGGAGTGATGTCAGCAGCGCGGAGAGGACAGCTGTCCAGCTGCATGATCTCATCTGGAGAAAAAAAAGTTACAAAATTATAAGTAGCAATACATCTGAACCGAATACACAAAGTTTAGCAAAGTCTGACAGATTAATTTGAGGATTGTTTAGACTGTCATGGTTCTAAAAATATGTCTACCATCTCTACACATAACTCATTAATAAAACAGTATATTGTGGTGCATTTTCATATATACTTCATTTCACCAAAACGCAGGTTACTTTTGCTGTAAACAAACAGTACTGATATGTTAACAGGCTTTGTCAACAGTTCTTGATCTGCCCATGTGCTCGCCTCATACAGATTAAATTAATCAGATTAAAGGTCATTCCCCCAGTTGGAGATAGAGATTGTAATTATACTGGGGATCAAACTAGAGGTTAGGGAGCCTTGTAGGCTAGACAAGCTGTAACATAATATGCAGAAGTGGAAGGAGATTTTAATCACGCAACAGACAACTTTCCAAAATAATCTTCACCACAAAGCACAGAGAAACAGATTAAATACATATTGAAAAAGCTTTACAGATTCCAGTTTCTGAGCTTTTAACCCTCATGAATATGTATTAAAAGGGACTAAAAACATACTTTATGTCCTCGGTTGGCCTCTCACTACAGTTTGAGTAATCAACTCTTAAATTAACATGTTACTTTCTGCTGAACTATTCTGGTTGCATCACATAAGAGTTTCGGTGTTCTTTTCAACACTTCTCAATGATTTGAAGCAGAAGGGGCTCAACAGGGAAACTTACTTTGGTGCAATCATGAATTAAGACTCTGGCTGAAGTGGCAGGGTCGCTTACTGATGTTGGCACAGGCTGCTGTGATGAAGAGGGCAAAACTCTAGCAACACTCACAGCTGATTTGGACTACTGCGGTGAATGCTGTAGGGGTCATGACTGCCTGGTATTTTATATGCAATGGAAACTATACAATAACAACTGCCCAGAGCTCAACTTGAAACTGATAGTCATACATTATATACATACAATAAAAAAAATGAACATCACTCACTCCCACTGTTAAGACATGTAAACTAAGCCACCTCCACAGCATCCATAAAAAAGCAGTACTCTACTGTAATCCATACATATCATTCACATGTTTCTATATCAAAGATCTAAACAAGCTCTGAGCTTTGTTGTGTTTTATTTAAAAAAGTTTTTTATTGGTTTTGAGCAGGGAAAACAAGCAGAGAAAATGTGGCACTGCTGTAATGAACTCTGTGCCATTTGCTATTACAGTTTGGTATTTAATTATTTATGCTGAGATGTGTTTTATGTGACGAGCTCAATAATATAAGTGTTACACTTGCCCCAGTGTACCAGTACATCTGTCATCCTGTCATTAACTTTCTACAGTTACATTTAAGCTTCAGATTTATTCCTAGTGCTGATTGGCTGCAGAAGTTTCACCTTCGCTCATATAAAACCCAAGAAGCTGGAGCTTCTGCTCCCTCACCTCCATCAGCACAGGCATTATTCCTGTGTTACTTTTGCAGTTGTGTTTATTATTTATTAATTATGAGTTGAGTAGAAAGTTAGTGGCAATCCTTTTTTCAGTTGTGGTTCGATTAATTTGGGGAAGAAGCTTGAATCAGATGTGTGGTTGTTTCTGGGTTTTCTTTCTCTTGCAGCAGCGTTCTGGCATCTTTTACATCAGGTTCTTTTGAGCCATGGATTTAAGGTCCATAATGAGACCTAATAATTTAATTTAAAAACAGAACATGGGCAAATCTGAAGCACCACTCTATTTAGTTCCTACAGAAACATTCATGTTCACTAAGCTATCCAGGAACAGAAATCTGTATTATATTGAGCCAAAAGAGAGAAAGAACATTTATTTGTGCCATCAAGTTTCTAGGAGGGGAGTTTCCTGTAAATATGGATGTGAACACAGACATACTGCTTAAGATAAGACTGAAGAGCAATATTGACTTTTGGTATCAGTCTGACTTTGTTTGCTTCATTTTCCTAAAGCACATAATTCACACTGGATTCACATGTTATTGTTTCACTGTATCAAAAGTATTATTTTATTCCCTCATCATTATGATCTTTTCTTTGAAAAGGACATTAGTGGGGCCTCTGTGGATCGGGCTTGCTCTGGCACACCTCCTGGTTGCTTGACTGCGTTGGGATCTGTAAAGTCTGCAAGCCCAGGCTCTTCTTTATTTTGTGATGTGGCAGTGTCCTGACTGGAGACTGCCACTGGTCTGATGCGCTATATCTGCAATCGATCATTGGTTTTAATGTTGTGGCTATACTGCAAGCTGTTATGCTTCTTTTGATATCTATAGCAAGAGTCCATCCATAAACATACATAAGGAAGAGGGTGCCTAAAAAATATACGCATGGAAATTATTAGAACTTAAGAGAGACAACATAACGGTAAATTAAATGGTTTGTTAAGCTCATCCTAGCAAACTCAAGACTTGGTAAGCTGACAAACATTAGACTCTAGACTCTACATGCACACACGAAACATTCAGAAGAAACCCAATGTATAGAGAAATATACAGAAAAGTCAGACGAATAGAGTCTGTCCCCAGAACCATACCTGTGTCCATGATATTCGCCAGAACAAAGCATAGACAAGATATGACCTGGTGCTTTCAGTCCATCATACAGTAATCCTCATTGTTAACCATAGTGTTCCCTTCTTTGCTGTGCATTTTAGGTGACTAACACCCTCCCTTTATGCAAACACTTGTCTTAGTGTAGCTTAAACAAACCAAAGTCTTAGTGTCACTCTTTGTTTGACAACAGGTCATATCAGGTTACTTGGCCTTTGGGTATTACCACCATCATTATCAGAGAGTTAGTGTAGTGGGAAACAAAAACATGTCACTCTCTTCCCTTTTCAAACAAAGCAACACACACATATACACTGTTTAGTGATAAGACTCATTTAAATGTGCAGTCTTCGTCTGTCCTTTGAATCTGTTTTGCTCCCAGCTGTTGGCAGGGAAGCCCGAGGACTATTGTAACATTTATTGAGAAAAGGAACATATATATGTACACTAACTAGCAGTACAATAGGTGTTTCCTTTTTTACTAATAAGGACAAGACTGCAATATTCTTTTTAATCCAGGAAGTCAGACTGTTATAAATGGCTCCCTTGGTGTGTACAAACATGATCGGTGCGATCGTGGCTCAAGAGTTGGGAGTTTATCTTGTGATCGGAAGGTTGCCGGTTCGAGCCCCGGCTCAGACAGTCTCGGTCGTTGTGTCCCTGGGCAAGACACTTCACCTACTGGTGACGGCCAGAGGGGCCGATGGCGCGATATGGCAACCTTGCTTCTGTCAGTCTGCCCCAGGGCAGCTGTAGCTTGCCTCCACCAGTGTGTGAATGAATAGTGGAATTGTAAAGCGCTATATAAATGCAATCCATTATTATTATATAAAAAGTCATCATGCCACTATATCTCAAAAAGAAGCAATCTTTCAGGTAATCACATTGCTGCAATTGTATCTAATGATATAGCTTAAATACTTTAAAATTTGTTTAAATGTTGGGTACTGCAGGATGTGCCAAAGCCTACAAAGACTTGAAAAACCTGGAAGCTATTCTAGTGGTAATTCGATTTTAAGTCAACATACTAAATACAAGTACAGGTGACTTAAATGTATGATAATGCTTTGATGAAACAAGTTTCTAACGTATTTCATGTTAGTATTGACAACAGATATGGCAGATGGCATAACAGATCTTGATAAAATAACATAATAAGATCATGTAAACATGTTGATATATTAGTTTAAAAGCACCCGAAATAAATGGATGACATGTATTTATTCATTTCTCACATGCTTCACCTGTATATGTCATGAATATACCTGCAAACTGTTGCTTTCTTTTTCTCCTGTCCATATGTAAGCTAATATTGTTTTAACACATTAAACCCCCCCCACTATTTTACACAAAATATGCTTTTTCATAGTGTAGTGGAATATGTCCTTTTAAAGAAAACAATAATAACAATAAACTGTTACAATTGCCCCCAATAGATTGTCACAGCCAGGGGGAGCCGACGGCGTGTAGCGTGAAAAAGAGACGAAACTGCATTTCAAACAAAAAGCGAGCCGTTTATTCAGGCTGATTAAACCTGAATACAAAAGGCAAATAAGGGCAAAAACTGAACTAAAACCTAAACTCGGGAAACTACACTGTGGTTATTATGATTAAACTATAATAACTATGACTACAGACAGGAACATGACTCTGAGCAGGAACATGCAAATAACTATGATGAAAAAACATGAACTGAGCAGAATCATGAAAAACTCTTAACCTGACGTGACGCAGAAGGAATTAACACCGACGACTTGACGCTGAACAAAGAAAGACAGTGGACTTAAATACATCCAGGAGGTGATCAGGGGAAGTGGAAACACATGGGGAAACAGCTGACACAAATGAACATAGTGACGTTACAGGGAGGAGTAAAATTAAACACACTGAACAAAGAATCACAAGACAAACAGGAAAAAACAAAACGTGAAACATGTGACATAACACCGGCTAGACAACATGAAGCACACAGACAAGAAATTCATGAGAGTAACACAGAAGACTTAGGAGAAACATAAACGAAACGAAACTCAAGGCAAACACATGATAATCCTAGATCTTAACATCCTTTCAATATAACATAATAAATCACAAATGCAAAAATAAACAAAATTCTGGGTCACAGACACAGCCACAACAGTACATTAAAATCCTGGGTTCTAGTTACGAACACCTATGTTATAATGGGCTGTTGATGTAAATTTTTAACACAGGGATAGAACTGATGTGTCACTGTGACCCACTAAAGGGTCACAGTGCATGCATCTTTTTAAAGTTCTGTGTATAAACTAAAAATGCAAGGCACATGCAAGCCAAGAAAAGAACACGTGGTCAGTTTAAAACAGCCCAACAATGAAAGATAATGTGACATTTCAAACACCAAGAACTGCTCTTCACCAGATTTTCAAAATGTTTTGTACTATGAATGATTGCGTAGAGTGATATTGGCTTAATCATATTGTGTTTGACTATAACTGTGATCTAGCAAAAAGTAAACATATCAATGCCGTCAGTAATTTTCAGATGTTAAGATTTTTGATACACACTGGCCTTCTTCCAAGCTGTTAAGAGGAGTTAGGAGAAAGCAGCATTAAACAAACTCGAAAAAAAGTCATTTAAGAAATCAATCAGTAACAAAGCGGCCAAGAAAATAGGCTTTCAGCATTGTTTTTATAGCCACCTTATGTGTAAGAAACCAAATTAGCAATAAAGGGAGTGCACGTCAATGGCATGACCTCTGTGAAGCCTATCACACGTGGTCCTGTACAGCCTCTGTTTACTGTAGCAGGTGGTTTTAAATCTTGCATGACAGCTGGAGACCTCTGAGGTGGACTCCAAGATTACACTAATCTGCCACATCCAGACTGACGCATGTGTCCGAAGTTCAGTAAAGTGTACATTTCAAAAGCAAAAACCTGACCCAGTCCCCATCATCAGTCAAATAATCGGACTCATAATCTCCTTCACTACATGTTTCTGTAGCACTAAGCTTGGACAAATTTATTGTACATTACCCTCCTAAATGTAGGTGTGCAGACCATACTGATCACATACTGACTGATTGAACCTCAGTTTGTTTTAGTAAAAATCCTCTTTTCTTTGAACTGACTTAGTTTTGTCCCTTCAACGCTTTTAAGGCCAAGCAATAATAAAGGTTCTCTACTGACTGACCCCTACAGATGTTAATCGGAACAAAAACTCTTTTCCTCTTTTCTCTCAAATTAACCTCAAGCAAGGGTGTCGCCCACAAATGGCTTTTTAATAAAAGAAACCAAGCAAGTGGATATAGGCTCAGATAAATGACCATATCTGATGTTCGTAACTTGGTAAAGCAGTGTTGTTACGTCGATAATGGCCAGCAGTGCCTGAGGTCATTGGACACAAAGCTGCATGAGGCTAGCCATCTGGAAAGCTCTCACAGGTGCTCGCAAGCTTCTAATGTGCTCAAGTTCACACAGAAACCTCCAAGAGTTTCCACTTTCTGACCTGCCCAACCACACCTTGCACCCAGAATCTCCCACGCAGATCAAATCAAACGCCGGCCCCGACCCAGGCCAGCAATAGCTGCACTGTTTAGAGAAAGGGGCTATTCGGTTACCGAAAAGTCTCCCCCTGAATATCCGATCTGGCTCCTTTTTAACAGCTTTTTTGTTTTGATTTGTTAACATAACCTTATGCATGGTTACTTTCTATTATGCATTATTATTATTACACATTTTTATTAGAGTCTTCACACCAATTGTATCTCCTATAGCCCTTACTCTACAAATCGTAATTTTCTCACATGCTTGCATAAACTATTGCCACATGCACAATGCTAAAATCCCTCTGGCTGTGAATTGAAACAGTATCAGATACTACAAGACACTGAAACTATGACGTTTTTTTTTTTTCCAGTCTGTCTTTCTTTGTATTTTCTCTCCTCAGAGTATCTGTGGTGTCAAAACAACCTAAAGCGAGACAAAGATGTACGTGTAAAAGAGCACTCTTTACATTAAGATGACCGAGATGCTATTATTAGAGCATTCTGATCTTTAGTGATACAGTAACTATGTCTGTTACAAAAAATATTCCCTCTAAATAATTTTCAAGCAATTTCAACATTCCCTGTATACTCACATACAGACACACAATCACATACCACCTGCTGGGTGAGGCGCTAATGTTCTTTAGAAAGCTTAACGACTGGGATTAGCGACCACTCACGTACACGTTTGTGGGCAACTGGTCAAACTTTAGTGGGTCACAGTGACACACCTGGACTGCCTGCCACTACTGACACAGATTAAGCAGGAGTAGACGAGAGGAAAGAAATCCTGGATTGACAGGCCCACGTGACTGACACACACACGCACATGCAACAAAACAAACTGCCTATTTTCTTGTTAATTTATATGGTTAAGAAATTGCTTCATTCACCAGAGCTGTTTACTTGACCCACTCCCTCAATGTGATCTTATAGTAATGTACTCAAAAAATATAACATTTAAATAATTAACAGTTGGGATCAGGAAGGGGCAGGAAGCGGAGCAGTGGGGGTCTGGGTGGGCAACAAGAGGGAATAAGGTGCTTAAGGGGTCATGAAGGAGGAGGAGTAGCAGAGATAAAGCAAATGGTTGGAGGAATGCAAGGGGTGATATTTACCCCTGGAAAAAGAACAAAACAAAAAACCCCTATCTTATCTCATTGTGACTTACAGTGAAGGGACTTGATGGTTTTTTGGAACATTTTGCTGTTATAGTTTTGCTGATATAGGCTCACTTGTCCCCACTGGAGAAATGTTTGCTGCAATTCACTGCAAACTGAGACTTCATGTTAGAATGAAGCATTTCCATCCTACTGGGTTTGGGTTCCTATACAGCATTCCCATTAATAAGATACAAGAGGTCACTAAGTTTATTAGTATAAAAAAGCAAATAAATTGCTCTTTGAGTATATCGGATTTTGTTCATAAGCAAGGAAAGAGTGGAACAGGAGACTGACAGATGGATTGGTGCAGCGTCTGCAGTGATGCAGAAGCTGCACCGGTCTGATGTGGAGAAGAGAGACCTGAATGTGAAAGCTACGCTGTCAATCTACTGGTCGATCTATGTTCCTACCCTCGCCCTTGGCTATGTAGGTAGTGAACAAAAGAAAATGATAGTAGCAACAGAGCTTCAGCTGAAGGTCTTAGAAAAAGGATGAAAAGCTGTCGTTCCTCCACTTCAAAAGCAGCCAGGTGATGTGATTTGGGCTCCCGTTTACTCCAAAGTGACTTTTTTTGTGGGCATATGCAAACTGGTTAGTTTGAAGTGGTGTCTGGACATAAATGGCAGAAAGCTGGATGCATAGAAAATTGAATAGTAGTATGGTTCAATCCCTTCAGAAGATTTACAGAATCTTCAAATATCTCTGTCAGCTTGCACTGTTGCTGCTTGTGGTGGCTCAGCACCTAATCGCGATTTCTTTGGTCAAATGATTTACTGGGTTTACATTGTGATGTCAGTCATTTCTGGCCCTTGTCCAAATTCAGTGCTGTCATGCTCTCTGAACCTCTGGTATTTTTTTTTTTTAGAGAGAACTAAATATTAGCCTTTCTTTTCTTATCAAAGGTGACACTCCAGAAGAAAAAGAAGGGAGAGGAACTACTTTCTCAGACCATGGATGAACTGAGGCCTGCACAAACACACAGTATAAGAAAAATAAGAATTATTTGAAAGTTCAAGAATGAAAATATCATGTCTTAATGATTACAAGATACCCCCTTGAAGATATGAGAGCCATTACTTAAACTGCTGTTAATGTAATACAACAATAAAAAAAGAAAGAGGATGAAGAATGAATAGGTATAACTTACCACATAACCAGTTGCAACGGCAAGAAAATCTGTAGTAACTTTCCACCTCCTCAATAGTGAGCCGGACATGAACCCCAATTTCCTCCCTTGGCCCCAAAAATGCATCCAATACTTCCTCTACCATTTCCTCTTTGCTCCTCTGATCTTCCATATCCATGTTTGCATTTTCATCAGTCTCTCCAATCTCCTTTGATGTGTAATACGCCTCAATCTCAGCTGCCCTTCCCTCTTTCATGTCTTCAACCACAACCAGAGAATCTGTGTGTCCTTTAATTACACACCAGTCCACTTCCTCACTGTCAGAGCACTCCTGTGAGCCTGGACTCACCTGTCCAGCTAGAGTCACCTCTGAGTCCATTTCCAAGCAAAACCCAGGATCTAGCTCAACCTCGATGTCTGCATCCATCAAGGAGCCCAAATCTGCTATCTCCTCTCTTCCCATCTTCCTGTCCCAGTCTATGTCTCCTTCACTTCTTTTCTCCAGCATTTCTTCCATGTAGCTTCACAAACAATATCACAACAACAATTTCCCTCTCATCCTGACTCTACCTTTTGCCAGACACTACATTTAACCTCTTGGTCAGGCTGCAGGTGCTCTACAGCCCACAGACGCAGTAACTGAGAGGACTTCCTATTGCAACCTCAGGTTACCTTCCCTGTATACAAAAGCTACAGTGTACTGCTAGACCCCACCCTCTCTCCTGGTCCAACTACCTTTATACCTCCCCTAAGAGGACAGTTATCTAACTAGCTAAAACGCCTCCAACTTTACATAGCTGACAGTCTGACCAATAAAAAGGAAGTAGTCATGCCTCTTCATGACTAATCAAGAATAGGGAAATAGGTTCTACATTAAGCTGCTGTGCGTCACTTTGGTTATTAAAGGTACTGCAGCTTCCACTGCTCATTTACCTATGGCAACAAAACTCGCGATCCGCGTCTGCCTTATCTCAGGAAATGTGGACTAAAAATACAAAGCCTCCATTCTGACCAACCCATTCAAAGACATCCCCATTTAACCATTCACTGACTCGATCCATTCAAAGCCTCTATTCTTGTTTACTCCGCTCAAAAGACCCCATTCTTACAAACTTACTGAAAGACTTAATTCTAAGGAGACCTCTCAAAGAAAGACGCTGTCTCTTAATACAAAGTGGCAATTTAGATTCCATTACAGTGAGTTGTTCAAAAGATACATTTCAGTTAAAAAAAGGCTAATAGACTTGATTCTTTGTCTCCTAATTCAGCCAATATCTATTAAACGAAGATGCAGTGGTGCTAAATGGCTTGGGGAACATATACCTGTGTAAAGTGTGTGCAGCTTGCCTCTGCATCGGTGTGTTTGTGTGTTTAACGTGGGCATTTGCTTTATGACCAAGGGCATGCAGGTTATCAGTGCCATAAACTTTATAAGTTCAAAGCTAAAGCCACTAGACTGGAAAACTATGCAGCTTAAAGTGAGCAAGATAGTCAAACAAGGCACAGTCCATCAAATCAGCTTACAGAGTCAGTCGAATAAATGAAAACACGCTGCATAAAACTGTTAACACACACACACACACACACACACACAACCCCCATTTTGGGTAAATCTTTGTTTCCACCACATCACACAGGTGTTCTACTGGGCTGAGATCTGGTGACTGTGGATACCCCTTGAGTAAACTGAACTCACTGTCATGTTCAAGGAAGCAGTTTGAGATGATTTGTGAGATAGTAGGTTAACCTTCTGGGAGCAGCCATCAGAAGATGTGGCCCTTTGCATGTCCTTCCTTGCTCTCTCTCCCCTCCTTTTTGCTCGAAAAAGGCTCAACTTTTTGTGAGCCCATGCAGACTGTAACCTCGGCTTCCTGTTCTTAGCTGGGAGGAATAGCCCCTAGCGTGGTCTTCTGTTGTAGTCCATCTGCATTAAGGTTTGACATGTTCAGAGATGCTCTTCTGAGATCAACACAGCATTTTCACACAGAACTGCTGCTCTCTGCATATTTCCTTTCTTTTGGATCATTCCCTAGAGATGATTTTATGGAAGAATCCCAGTAAATCAGTAGTTTCTGAAACACTTGGACCAGCCTTTTTGGCTACTTTCTTCCTTATTTTTTGCACAAGGCAAATTTCTTTAAACGTTTCACATCTGTATATTTAGAACAGGGCAATTTAATGCCTGTGTGATGGATGCATGCAACCACACAACTGAGATACTTAGGTAATATTCATTTGGTCTTTTGTCTTATGTTTACGTTATGCTCTAAAGTTTCTGTGATCATAAGTTAACTAATTTGATATTTTGAGTTTACCTGTAATGCATGACAGCACTAAGCTATAGCCCAAATGTTGGCATAGACTTTGCTTTGCATTGTTTGTTATTTTATATAGGCATGTTATATTGATTATATTTCTACTCTTTCTGAGTTACCTGACCTCCGCTCCAGTCCTTCCTGGTTTGGCTGAAAGAGGAGGCTGAGGGTGGAGCTGGTTTAAATGCAGAAGCCAATAAAGTGGACTGGACCATCTATTGTGATCATGCAGGGGGAATGGGGTTCTTCTTGAATGATGGTTATCTGTTATCTCTTTAGTTTTCACCTTTGGTTTATATAATGGTTTATTCATTTGCTATATAACTGGAGCTGTTTCTCATTTGGGCAGGTCAGTTTGTTGAGTTATGTTTTTGTTAAGTGATTTTTGAGTAGCAGTCTGTTAAGTTAACCTCTTTTATGGGCCCACTTGGTTCTTAAAAACGTTATTTTTTGTTATTTTGAATTTTTGTAATCATCTTGTCCTTTTTGGGGGTATAATAAACCCATTTTTTGAAGATTATATTTGTGCCTGTGTGTTCCTGGCTGCTTGGATCATGACAGCCTGGAATAATGATTTACTCTGGTTTTCTGCTCCATTGTTAATATTCTGTAAAGTTTTACCAATAATAATGTATATGGACTCATTTCTCTTATATTATTATGTGCACATATCCTAGATTATATTTTTATATTTTATACCTTTAGATTAATTTATTATTGAGCAATTGTGCAATGTGATGGCGAGTAAATGCATTGAAATTTCATTCTGATGTAAACTAACTGGTGTATGTATTCTAATGCTCAGTTTGAATTTTAGCAGGTCATCTTGATCAAGTCTACATGTCTAAATGCTGCCAACTCTGCACATGTAGGCACATAGATTAAATATTTGCATCAATGAGCAGTTCTTATAAAGTGGCCGATTAGCATACTTCTGTATACAGTTTCACTGTCTACAAATGTTATTATAAAGGCTGCGACAACTGTGCAAAAATCACTTTGATCAACAAGAAGAGCGAAGAACTGGAAGACTATGAGTTACTTGCAAATGCAAGAAATCACACAAAACTACTACACCAAAATATTTGCTAATCTTTTCTCCTGAGAATTTTCCATGGTGTCAGAGTTAATAGTCTCAGTCTACAAAACATAACATCTAAAAAACAGAAATCCCTCTCTCAAATTCTCCTCATGGCTAATGACTTAAACAGAGCTGGGAGGACAGGAAATGAAAACCTTCCTCCGAAATCTCATAGCTTCAGGTACAGACAAAAATGCACATACTGTATGTTCAGATCATGCACATTGTGCATAAAGTATATGCACAAATTGTATACGTAGAAGTAAAACCTACAGCAAGCACTGCATGAATATCTAACAAAATCACAAAGAGAAACATGAGAAACAAGAATATGAAGACTACAAAAGGTTTTAAAATATTTATATAGACAGTCAGCAGGAGAATCGCTGAAAACAGCTGCTTTCTATATGTCCCAGATAAAGAAAAACGCTGAAAAAAGACCCCTGACTCACATGGCTTAAGCGGGACCATTGGCATCCCACTATCCCACTGAGAAACACTCTTCTTGGTTTTCTTCACCATTTCTTTTCTTGCTGTGTGTTAGTAAAAGTGGCAACAATCTGGCTGAGACGACACCAAACTGTTAGCTCAGCAGCTTTAATCAGCATTCCTTTGCACCAGCTCTTCTGCTGCTCTGTGCTGCAGTTTCTGCATCTGCTGAAGAATTTTTCACTGCTTCTATGGAAAAATGTCAGTGCAGCTGCCGAGATGTGCATGTTGGATACTGAAGCAGCTGATTAAGCTGCGCAGTCATGCACTCACACACAAAATGTTATACACATCAAGACACAGAAACAGCCCAGCAGAGGGGGTGGGGGCAAGGGAAGCCCACAGGAAACACTGTATGTGAGTCTCTGGGCGCGATGCCCTACATACTCTAGCCAGAGCTTCAATGAAAAATATATTATGCGCAAATACACACACAGGCACAAAAAGTTGCGAGTATACGTGCACACATGCACACTCACTCTCACACAGAATACACTCTTTTTTCTCAGTCCTACCATCCCAGGCTCTCCAGGAGTTCTTGCGGCTGGCAGGGCTGAAAGGGAAAGCCGAGCCCAGTCCAGAGAATTCCAAGTTCTGCATAAGATGACTGAGGCGGTTCATGATCCGGAACGATGCCTCACCGCCCTCCCGAAGAAACTCATGGAGAGACATTAGAGCTGGCTGCTGGTCTCACCCCTCTAAAACAAACTTTGTCATCCAGAGAGAGAGACCCCTCGCTGCACTTTTTAAAGCTTTGACAGACTCCAAAGCATAATTCCCAAATGCTGACATGGGAAGGATCCTTCTTTTAATGTGCCAGGTTACTCAGGATTACAAAGAGATGCTCTCACACGTGTTCCTGTGCGTAGATGTTTGCAGTGGCTACATATAAGATAAGCCTACTGTCCTCTGCAGAGCCACATTGAGGACTCAAGGCAAGCGCACAGTGCAAAGCTTGCAGAATCACAAACAGCTGAGTCACTGTCTGCATAAACTCTGAAACAAACACTGCTCACACTAGAGGTGAGAACAAGCCCAGGTCCCTTCACACACATTCGCACACAGACCCCTAGTACACACACACATCGTCAGTGGAACTATTGACAACTGAGAGAAGCAATGCTTTCCAAGGAAGGACAAGAGGGGAGGAGGGTGGAAGGCAGCAGAAGCAGAGGGCAGCCGGCAGAGCATAAATCCCCTTCTGCTGTTTAGGCTAATTATACTCCTCTGCTCCTGAACTAATCTACCCTTTCTTTCCCTCTATCTCACAGGATTCCTCCATGCATTAAATTCACAGTGCAAAAAACTACTGCGCTAAAGCCAATCACCTGTAAGACTTAAAAAACAAAAAACCCAGCAAAAAAAACAAGAAAAAACCCCATAAACTTTATGGCAACAGTTAAAAAGTTTCTTGTTACTATGTTGCCTGAAACCGAGGAGGAGCAAACCCAGTGGAGAGGAGGTTGCTTATTGGCAGGCTTGGGTTTATTTGTGGGTTTTGTGTGAGTGTTTGGCTGGCAAGCAAAAAGGCAGCTTGCACTTTATAGGCTTAGAATAGAGATGAGAGGGGAGATGCACTCTCTCACATACCAATGAGGCACCTACAGCGGATGGGACACACAACTTCAGCTTGCTATTCAGTGACATTGTGATGGACCGAGTTGAAAAACAGGAGTCGTCCCAGGAATTATTAAAAAAATATGGTTTTCATTTATTTAACCCCCCAAAATTATATTTACAAAAGTAATAAATGTTGAGCTCATAAAAGAGGTCAAAGAAACAAAACTGAACTCAGGCAACGACTGCAAACAACAAACCAAATGACTGAGGGGGTAACAAACAAACACAATCATAAATCACAACACAATGCAGTACAATCTAGTTTGTTAATAAACTAAACACTAAAGAAGAAAATCAAAACCATTAAACCCTAAACTCAAATATTTAATTTAATACAAATACTTTGTTTTTAAATGAAAGAAAACACACATTCTCCCCTTCAGTAGGAAGTGGCGGTGTGGTCCAATTATCCCTTTTTGCATTTAGTGGTTTCAAACCCTGGCTACCATCTTTTGTCCAGGAACTCCCAGGGATGATGGCAGGTAAGAAATAAAAAGAAAAAGGTTAGTCAAAAATCAAAGTAATGAAGTGATATGAATACATAAGTAAACTAAATGTACGCGCTCACAAATAGAACAGATGTATCCAAACCAATCAATAAAGTTATTGGAAACTAAAGTGGGTTACTATGTTCAAATGAAGAAATGAAAATACAAGAGTTACTGACTTCAGAGTGTGGACAAGGGTTTGGCCATCACAGACATTCAGCCCTAATCTCCACCTCATCCCTCCATCCCTGTCTTCTTATTAATCATGTCTTATCCCCCATTTATGACATATTCCACCTCCTATACTTAACTTTCTATTACCCTTTTGGTGTTTGGGCACATACTTACATACAGTGCTGTGAAAACTTATTTTCTCTCTCTTCCTGTTTTTTTATTTTTTATTTTTTTATTTCTCACAGTTAACATATTTTAGATTAAATACATTTTAATATCAGACAAAGATAACCCAAGTGTGCTTGAGCTTCAGGGAATGAACTGATGAACTGACAACTTAAATTTCCTCTCCTTCATACAGACCAAAGCAATAACCCAATGTGGTAAAACCTGCAAAGAGCACAAATAAGTAAAGAGTCTACAGTCATGAAAAAAACTCCAAAAGTTGTCAGGGCATTTAACTAAAAACCACAAATGCACACTTATTAATAATGGTGCTTTCTTCTGTGCTCCACACACTTTGACCGGGGATCACCAAAGCCATTAGGATTCATCGTCTGGGGACCTCAAATCGAGCATTGCATTTTCTCAAAGTCAAGCTCAGCTGCAGTCCAAGCTGATCAGCTGATGGCTTAGCTGATACCCTTCTACACAAATGACAAATCCTATATAGGGCCTACTTTTTAAGTCTGACTGCAGTTGCAGCATATCACCATCTTCACCTCAGGTCCACCTTTCATGATTTCTTCTCTATTTAATCAAAGTTATACTGATGCTCTATTCTTTGTCAAGGTCTTACTGCTTCTGTCCCTGCCTCTGGGGTTTCATGTACATTAGAGGAAGGTCACAGGACACAGCCACACTGCTAAATATAAACCACTGCAGATTGAAATCTTCTCTACACTACAGTCGTCCAGACTGAAACTTTTGTTCAAAATGGTCTCATTTAGTAAATGTTTCAGTGTATCCCAAAGTGGTGGATATATATATATATATACACTCAACAAAAATATAAACGCAACACCTTTGTTACTGCTCCCATTCCCCATGGGATGGACGTAGAGACCTAAAATTCATTCCAGATACACAATATAACCATCCCTCCCAAACAGTGGTCACAAATCAGTCCAAGTGTGTGGTAGTGGGCACATCTGCTATATTGAGATAATCCATCCCACCTCACAGGTGTGCCACATCAGGATGCTGATCTGACATCATGAGTAGTGCACAGGTGTACCTCAGACTGCCCACAACAAAAGGCCACCCTGGAATGTGCAGTTTTGTCTCACAACAAAATGCCACAGATGCCACAAGCAATGAGGGAGCGTGCAATTGGCATGCTGACAGCAGGAATGTCAATCAGATCTGTCGCCCATGCATTGAATGTTCATTTCTCAACCATAAGCCGTCTCCACAGGCGTTTCAGAGAATATGGCAGCACATCCAACCGGCCTCACAACCGCAGACCTCGTGTAACCACACCAGCCCAGGACCTCCACATCCAGCAGGTTCACCTCCAAGATCGTCTGAGACCAGCCACCCAGACAGCTGCTGGAACAATTGGTTTGCACAACAAAACAATTTCTGCACAAACTGTCAGAAACCGTCTCAGGGACGCTCAACTGCATGCCCGTCGTCCTCATCGGGGTCTTGACCTGACTCCAGCTCGTCGCCGTAACAGACTTGTGTGGGCAAATGCTCACATTCGATGGCGTCTGGCACATTGGAGAGGTGTGCGCTTCACGGATGAATCATGGTTCACATTGTTCAGGGCAGATGGCAGCTGAGAATGTCCCAGTTCTTGCATGGCCAGCATACTCACCGGACATGTCACCCATTGAGCATGTTCGGGATGTGCTTGACCGGCGTATACGACAGCGTGTACCAGTTCCCACGAATATCCAACAACCTCGCACAGCCATTGAAGTGGAGTGGACCAACATTCCACAGGCCACAATTGACAATCTGATAGACTCCATGCGACGATGTGTTGCACTGCATGAGGCAAATGGTGGTCACACCAGATACTGACCGGTTCTGGGTCCCCAGACCCACAATAGCGCAAAAAACTGCACATTCCAGGGTGGCCTTTTGTTGTGGGCAGTCTGAGGTACACCTGTGCACTACTCATGATGTCAGATCAGCATCCTGATGTGGCACACCTGTGAGGTGGGATGGATTATCTCAATATAGCAGATGTGCCCACTACCACACATTTGGACTGATTTGTGACCACTGTTTGGGAGGGATGGTTATATTGTGTATCTGGAATGAATTTTAGGTCTCTACGTCCATCCCATGGGGAATGGGAGCAGTAACAAAGGTGTTGCGTTTA
Organism: Copadichromis virginalis; assembly: GCF_057382275.1. Classification (NCBI taxonomy): domain Eukaryota; kingdom Metazoa; phylum Chordata; class Actinopteri; order Cichliformes; family Cichlidae; genus Copadichromis; species Copadichromis virginalis. Next base: position 19,349,836 of record NC_140633.1, read on the forward strand.
TATTTTTGTTGAGTGTATATATATATATATATATATTTTTTTTGGCCTGTCCCGTTTGGCTCTTTTGCCATCAGAATTGTTGTCTAAAGGCAAAGAAAGATGCCCAACGGATTTACTTTACCAAACTGACCATCCCAGCCTTGCCGTAATGGTCCATTTGATTCACCTTTTATTGTTTATTTTATTTTCACTTACTGAATACGGGACAGACTTGACTGGGGGAAAGAAGGGGAGAAAGAAAGAGGGAAAGAGAAACAGCTGAGAAGAGGGACGGGGGAGAAGGGCAAAAGACAAAAACCAACAGAACGGGCAGAGAAAAAAAAATGCACATATCAATCACCTGGATCACCTGCTGAGAAAGAAAAAAGAAAGCAAGCAGAAGAGAACAAGAGTAATAGAATAAACAACATCACAATGATATATGGGAATATGACAGTAAATACTAAATATTAAACATTATTGTGCAGCACATAAGATCAACAGAACACAGTGTGCTTTGAGGTAGGAGCCAAAAAGGGTGTAGTTTGTGGGTGTGATCACCCGTGTGTACACCTGTGAGCATGGACGCGCTTGTTGTTGTTTTTTTTAAAAGGTTCCTTCATGTAATGATCTGCTAGAGGGTGTGGGGGGGGCCACAGCCCCATCCTCCAGGGCGTGAAGCAGGTGTGGAGGAGATCAAAACTCCAGACATCCAGAGGCCCCCAGAACACAAGAGACCAAGGAAGACCAACAGAGGGGCAGCCGCGCCACTGTCCCGGAAAGAGCTGAGGAGAGTCCCAGATGAGGGCTCACTCAGCAGCCGCGGAGCAGAAGCCAGGGGGAGTTGCAGTGACGCGCCCGTGAGCTCCGCCGGCAGCCAGCTGCGCCTGAGTGACCGAGCCCCAGGCCGAGAGGCCGGGGGCACCCCACCTCCGAAGTGGCCCGAGCGAGCCCCAGGCTCCAGGCCCCGATAAGCGGCCGCCAAGGAGTGAGCCGGTGTGTACCTGGACGCCCACCCCCGGACACAAAGAACCACCAACGCACCGATGTCTGAGGGAGTCCGCCACTGGCAGGGGAAGTGGTGGTAGGGGGAGATAGGCCTCCAAACCTTGGAGGGCCTGAGATGTCCCCAGAGAGGTGGCGCCTGACACCCAACCTGACATATAGACACAGACATACAGGCACACACAGATACAAACATCCATTCCCACCCTCATGCTCTCATATGCACTTACTCCACACTCAACCAACGTGGAGACAGACATAAAGAGACGCTGTACACACGATCACACTCCCCAAGCGTACTCTACAAACCGGGTCTAGGTCCCCCCGCCTCTGGAGGGGGGAACTGCACCCAGACCCAGGTGGTGTTTCCCTTTTCCCTGCGGTGGGGGGAGGCAGACCGCCCCGACTCCGCAGCAGCAGGGAGGCCCCACACTCCAGACCGCAGTCGGACGGCCAACTCCTCCTAGTCCTAGCCCCCCTGCTCCAGCAGGTCGCAGAGAATGGGGGTGAGAGAAGACTCCAAACCTCCCTCCAGCCGCTCATTGTAGTGTTGATGCATGTGTGTTTTAAGGTGCATTTAAAACCCAGGAGGGCTTGGAGCTACCTGCCAGAGAGCAGCAGGTAAGCGCATGGTCCCTCCTGCTAGCCCTCAATGTCTACGTGTATTTAAAATTGAGAGGTGGGCAACGATGCCAGGGGTGGGGTGTACACCCTGATGGTACTTTGGACTCCGTGCATCGTGCCCACCCCCAAGATCCTATATGTATGTGTAATGAGAGTGTGAGTAATGTGAATGTCTAAGTTGTGGGATAAAATTGAGGCAGAGGCAGCCAGAAGGGGACAGAGGGGGGGGGGGGGGGGGGGGGGTAGCCTCCTCTGCACCCTGGTGACATACCCCTACTCCAAGGCCCTGCATGTGTGGGTGGTTGTGGTGGAGCGGGAAGGGGGAGGCAGCTGGAGATGGGGAGGGAAGGAAGGGAGGGGCAAGTGACCCCTCCCTGGGGCCAGCTCCCCCGCTGACCCCAGTAGGCACCCCCACACTCCGCGACCCGCCAGGGAAAGGGGGCCCAGGCCCATCCAGACCGGGGCCCAGTGCAGCAGCGCCGCCCGGCCCCACAGAGCCCGGGACAGTCCACCCAACCCCACCACAGAGAAAACTGCACCCACCCCACCATCCACTCATCTTCCAGACTACATAAGACAATAAACACCCAGGCTGAGATCTTCCTCCACCTCTCCTGTATCTCCCCCTCCTGCAGAGGGAGCTCCTGAGGAGAGGAAAGCTCCTGCAAGATGTGACAATCTCCCCCACCAGTTGAAGAGCCCCCCAGGTGGCTCGATGCACCGGCGGCACCCTGCTCCAGGGCTGGGCCCCCATGCACCCACCTGCCCACAACCCCGGCAACACACCAACCAGGACCCAAGCCCCCGAGGCCCGGTCCGGGTCCCAGCCCAGAGACAGAGCACCCCCAGAACCTCACGCCCATCCCGGACCCACCCAGGGGCAGCCAGGCTACCAGGTCAGTAACCCACGTCCGTCAGCACAGACCCTCCCCTAGCCCCGCTGCACGCAGCCGCGAGGAAACAGTCACCTGAGAGCCAACAGAGCCCCTAACCGGACATGACCGCTACCCCGGGTTGAGCCCCCCAAGGAAGATGCCTCCGGGGAACCCCCCGACGCCCTAAGCCTGTCCCTACCCCCACACCAATCACAACAGTGAAGGCGGGACCAAACTATGACCCCCCACCCCCACTAGGTGATGGAGCTGATCAAAGGAGCCCAGAGCAATTGATCTGATGTGGTGGCAGAGGCTGTATCAAGACTAATGTAATAAAAGTGGTGGATATATATAGTGATACATTAGATTTTGTTTTACATGAAACAGTAATTGTAACTAGCAAAAGACAAATTTAGAATGCTTTTACTACCACTCTTGCTATCCCTAGGTACTATATCTCTCTGAGCATGGCTGGCTAGCTGGAAGCTGATAGTTGCCTGCTGGATCCATCTGGTTATACACCTGCTCTGCCTTTAAGGATGAACAGCATAGCCCACTTAGGGCAGAATGAACCATTGACCTTTAGCTTAAAAAGGAACCTGACACAATATAGTATTTGATTTATACACCTCCTTGTTGAGTTAATGTTCCATCAATGAAACAGTGAAAAATCTGCTCAGTTACAAATGACCATTATCAAAATGTAACCATACTCATGGGATAGATGGACTGCTTTCAAGCAAAGGTTCATGAGAGTCAGCTCCTTCCAAGCCATAAACTCCCCCACGCAATATATAATAAGCCTCTTCCACTTGGCTTGCATGCGTGTGCTGCACGATAAATAAAAAATAAAGAAACAGCCCCCCTAAGCTTCACCAGCTGCAGAAGAACACATTCCTGCTGGAAAAGCCGACACCTGTGACTCAGTGAACTAGATGTGTCCTTTTAAATCAGCTGGAAGTAGGTCAAATGCCCAGTTAGAAAGTCAGAAAGAGGCTTCCAGTGATTATGGCTCTAAGTATTATATTCGTAGTTAACCTACTGTTTTCCTTTCAGTTAACTGACTAATGGTTCTGCCAATTAAATTACTGAGCATGGTGCTGTGGATTGGTTCATCAGTGTTATTGTACTAGAAAACCTCCACAATTGTTAAAAGGACTGCCATGAAATTTCATGGTTTACACATGACGCTAGTGATCCCATGACTTCCTGTACGAAAACAACAGGTGTCTTTAATTGTGATTTTGTGAGTGAACATCTAAGTATTTAATAAACTGCCATAAAGGCTCACACACCTACACAAAGACCCACGCACACGTCCCTTAGAATGATTACCGTGGTGATCCTTTAACCTGTATTCTAGCACCATCATCAGGTCAAAGTTTTGATGTGTCTAATATTTTGGTTTATTACCTGTATAAGTGTAATTCGCAACAATCTGATCAAAATCCGTTAGCTTTATTTAATTGCATTTAGGAAAAGCTACCATTTACCCAATATTTTATTTTCTCTCTCCCTTGAATAAGCTGTAAAAAACGACTCTTGTCCACCCACAGCTTACTACATTGACGAATGAACTGGATCACCCATCATCTTTACCAAAAAAGGAAAATGCACTCAGCTACAGGTCATGATCCAAATAGATGCTTTTGGTTTATATCACGTTGTGTTGCACTCATGCTAATGGCGCTGCAAAGACAGCCAGCAGCCAGAAGTTGAAACAGACAGGAGTGCAGTATTCCCCAAGGGACAAAAAAAAAAAGCAATTAATACTTCAGCTTTCTACAGTGTACAATGCAACATCCATCAGAGAATGGATCAGAGAAAAACAAGAAGAAAAAAACAGTTCTTCAAGTTAGATGATGCTAAATCCTATGCATCCTTAGCTGACTCAATTCCCCAAATCTCCCTTTTCCTCACTCTCCCTTCCTCTCTGCTGTCTTCTGTGATCAGCGTTACTCTCCTCTCTGAGCCGATTGCTGCTCTCATTCTCCTGCCACAGCGAATTCCTGTCACACTTCTTTATAAACAGCTACCAGGGACTGGATTAATGTACAGTTTTAGGATAGTATTGCAAACTTAAAAACCCCCAGGAACAATATGACCTTATTTTCATTTTGATTTTAGCTAAGTAGAGTGATGCAATTCTTGATTTGCCTTTAGAGTCTTTGCATTTTCATTCCTCTAGCCTGGGCATAGCCAAGTCCCCCCTCCTTAGTCAAGTCCACCCACTCACTACTGCCATGCTTTCATCATCTTAAAAATGAAACCATGCAAAGGGGAAACCAGTAAATGCACTTAGTAAAACATTATTTCCTCTCACTTTAGCTTGACATGTACAGGTGCAAAATGAAATGAGGGTCTGAAAGCTATAACTCTTTAGGGTAGGCTTTTCTAAGTAAGGTTTTACAAACATTAAATAAAATATTAACACACCCAAGTGTTTGGCAGGTTGTCTGTGCAGGCTGTGCAGGCTGTGCATGTGTGCGTTCATGCTTATTAGAGTGGTTGTGTGCTGGCAGTGAGTGGATTAGGGGAGATCTCTATAAATGGATCAAAAGGGACCAGAAGCAAAGATCACAAATCACATCAGTGGCATTAATTTAGCACAGGAGAAACGTCTGTCCTTGATTTGGTGGCGATAAATCAAGAAGCTGCAAAAGCAGGAGAACGTCATATATAGAGTAGAAAAAAAGCCGTCTAACCACAAAAACACCATGAGGGGAGCTCAGGAAGGCAGACCTAACAGCAAAATCAGTAAAAGAAACCGTGCGAATATTCGGAAATGAAAAGGTTATGTTAAATAATCATTCTACGGTTACAGAGGAAGGTCATTGTGTCTCATTTTTTAAAAACACTTTTGCTAATCAGACATATTCCACACACTATAGTTTTCTAGGGTGGAGTACTACAATTGGGGTTAGTGAGGTAGTGTATCACAACACAAACCACCCTGTGTACAGCCTGCGTTTCTGTAAAAAAATGAGACAGCTTTTCATGCAATAGTATTTCTGTTTATCCGCATTGTAAATACTTTAATATCTCTTTAATGTCAGCATGAACCAGATTTTATTTCAGAGGATAAAATCGTATTCCGACTAAGCACCTGCATGTCTTGAGGCAGAATGATCATGAACAGCAGCACATTCAAGCTTGTGTGGTTTCCTGTACAACACGCTTCGACATTGTGATCCTGCATTGGCTTTGTAAACTGCTTTTGTTTTGATGTCCATTTGGACTTGATTCCATCAAGGCAAAGGAATAATATGTCTCTTACTGTGTCTGCATTTTAGTAATAGTATTTTCACCTATGTCTATGTTTAAGATCAACATGCAACATCCTCAGCAAGCAAAAAATACAATGACCAGAGACAAGAGCTGCTTCCAATTGTGTCGTTGCCACCCACCTATGCTTTGGGTGACGGTCCTCAGTCTCACTAGCAGCTCACCGAGGGCCATCTCCTCTGTCTTCATCCACAGGATCATCCTCCAGAGGGACAGTGGAAGACCAGCTGTCCAGCTAAGAGACGCTTTTGTAGGAAGAAGAGACAGCTTGCCTGCTTTTTGCTGAGCGGTGCTATGGAAGAGTGGATGGTGGTGAGGGAGACTGTTGAGTTGAGCAGAAGGGAAGAGGGAGATGCGACAGGGTAAACGAACCTAGGATGTGAGTTAAAAATCTAGAGGAAAGAGAGGTAAAAGGGGGTGTGCGCTTGTGAAAAATGAATGCTCTCCAGGATGGAGTGGATGCTGCTGAGACAGATGAGGAAATGATGCTGATGCTGAAGCTGTTATGGCTGTGACAGCCTCAGCCACAGTGACGAGTCTCCTGCAGGAAAATGCAGCGCAAAGGATGGTGAAGGAGGGAGACGGGGAGGAGGTGGAGCAGCAGACAGCCTCATTCACACATGCATGCTTCTGCCTCAGCACACATGATGGTGCAGACCTGGCAGGCAGATTGGGGGAGGGGATGTGAAGGTCAGCATAACAGTTTTGCACAAACAGCTGATCCAATAGTGACATCCAGCGTAAAGGAAAGGGACAACAGCTTTGTCATGAAACATTCTTATCTGCAGAAACAGAGACGGCAATGGTACCAATGCCGGCCATGCATCATTGATTATGCTGCATTGCCACCATGTGACGGCACATGGTTATGACAAAATACAGTAGGATCATCTTCGGTAACCCTCTTTGCAAATTCCATGTGTAAACAAACTTCACAGACTGCATATATAAGAGCTTTAATTACATGCATCCTTGACACAGCTAGGTAAGACGCTCAATAAAATGAGGGATGAATTTCATAAATCTGTATTCATTGTGGGTGCTGGTTGCTGCTTATCTAGTTTCTAATGTTTTAGCGATGTCTTGTGTAGACTCAAAAGCTGAAAATACAAGATAATCCAGGGAAATTCAAAGAAAATGTCACTCAGACAATAGCAATACAGCATTTAATCCATAAGTTAGCAGACAGACCTCTTAAGTGAGGACCATCATTATTGTGTACTTTTCCATTCAGGTGACACTAGGTCTCTTCTGGGGACTCTGACCCCAGTGACCTTATATTTTTTAGCACTAATGTAGAACAAGAGGTTTATTGTTGTTTACACGCACACTGTGTCTGAGGAGGATGTGCGGAAGTGCTTCAGGAAGGTGAACGCACGCAAAGCTACTGGTCCGGACGGGATTCCCGGCCGCGTCCTCAGGTCATGCGCGGCTCAGCTGGCTGGAGTGTTCACGCACATCTTCAACCTTTCCCTCTCTCTGTCTGTAGTCCCAGCCTGCTTCAAAATGGCCACCATCGTCCCTGTACCCAAATCCTCCACCATCTCCTCATTGAACGACTGGCGACCTGTAGCCCTGACCCCCATCGTAAGCAAATGCTTCGAGAAGCTGGTCAGGGACTTCATCTGCTCTGCACTACCCGACTCACTGGACCCTCTACAGTTTGCATACCGCCACAACAGGTCCACTGATGATGCCATAGCCCTGACACTACACACTGCCCTGTCACACCTGGAGAAGAGAGACACGTATGTGAGAATGCTGTTTGTAGATTACAGCTCAGCATTCAATACCATCGTTCCCTCGAAGCTGGACAGGAAACTGCAGGATCTAGGACTGAGCAGCTCCCTCTGCAGCTGGATCCTTAGCTTCCTGTCTGACAGACGCCAGGTGGTCAGACTGGGCAGCATCACCTCATCCCCCATCACACTGAACACTGGTGCTCCACAGGGGTGTGTACTGAGCCCTCTCCTGTACTCACTCTACACCTACGACTGCACAGCCACTAACAGCTCCAACATCATTGTGAAGTTTGCGGACGACACTACAGTGGTGGGTCTTATCACCAACGGTGATGAGACGGCTTACAGGGAGGAGGTCAGCGCCCTGACCCACTGGTGTCAAGACAACCATCTCACCCTCAACGTCGTAAAGACAAAGGAGTTGATAGTGGACTTCCGGAGGTGCAGAGAAGTACACACCCCCATCACCATCAACGGCGCTGCTGTGGAGAGAGTGAGCAGCTTCCGGTTCCTTGGTGTACATCTGGCTGAGGATCTTACGTGGTCAGTACACACAAACAAAACAGTGACGAAGGCGCAGCAGCGCCTCTTCTTTCTCAGGAGACTGAAAAGATTCGGCATGAGCCCCCGCATCCTCAGGACCTTCTATCACTGTGCCATTGAGAGCATCCTCACTGGATGCATCACCACCTGGTATGGCAACAGCACCGCCTACAACTGCAAAGCTCTCCAGCGAGTAGTGCGGTGCTCTGAACGGATAATTGGAGGTGAGCTTCCCTCCCTCCAAGACATCTACAGGAAGCGCTGCCTGAGGAAAGCGGGGAGGATCATCAAGGACTCCAGTCACCCCAGCCATAAACTGTTCAGACTGCTTCCATCAGGAAGGAGGTTCTGCAGCATCCGGTCCCGTACCAGCAGACTGAGAGACAGCTTCTTCCACCAGGCCATCAGACTGCTGAACACGTCATAGACACCTCAGCTTCACTACTGGAACTTCAACATTATGCACTCCACACTGTATATAAATGCCATTTGTTTTGCACATATTCAACTCTGTATATTTTATATATTTTATTATTATTATTATTATTATTATTATTATTATTATTTTACTATTTAATTTGTAAAAATGTGTATACACACACACACACACACACACACACACACACACACACACACGTAGAAAAATATTTAGTATACACATCCAGAAATGCATACACTATTATATATTGTACATATATTTATTAGTTTCAGGTTGGCCATTCTTGTATTTTGCTCGTTTGTGTTGTTGTGTTTGCACATCTCTGTTACTTGTGGGGCTCGCACACAAGAATTTCACTCGCATGTGCTGTGCCAGTGTGCCTGCACATGTGATGTGACAATAAAAAGTGATTTGATTTGATTTGATTTGATTTATCTGTCATTGCTCTACTCCAGTTATGTCAGATGTTCACTCATTTTCTTACACTGCCATAGTTGTACGGCAGGGATGTTCTTGCCATCTGTAGAGGCTGAAGCCACTGAGGTGTTCGTTGACGGGGGTGACGCGATGTCACTGGTATGTCTGAATTCATTAAACAGTCGAATAACTCCAGCCTTACTTATTGACAATAAGATGGGCACATTCTGGCTTGACTGGTTGACACCTCAAGATAGAAGTGGTATTGTCAGTTAGTCTAGAGAGAAATCTGTGACATTGCATGATGAACTTTCTTCTCGTTTATATCATGAGGACTAACCCTAACTGCCCTAACCCAGAACTGCAAACATTTATGATAACTGGCAAGTCTGGCGAGTCTTTCAAATTGTTGTGGAAGAATTTTGCCCCACTCTTCTTTACAGAATTTGCAAATTGCATTGCAGTTTTCAAGCATAAATGGCTTGTTTAACTTCATGCCAAAACATGTCAATTGGACTCAGTTCAGACTTTTTTCACTCCAAAACCTACCGTTTGTTTTGTGAGCCATTCAGAGATGGACTTGCCTGTATGTTTCGGATCATTGTCCCACTGCATAAACCAAGTGATCTTGAGCTTTAGGACACAAACTGGTGGAAATCCTCTTTTAGGATTTTCTGGTAGAAAACAGAACATTCATCAATTACGGCAAATTGTCCAGGTCCTGAAGTGGCAAAGCAGCCTCTGACCATCACACTATCACCAACATGTTTGATTGTTGCTTTAATGCTCTTTCTATGAAATGCTGTGTTAGTTTTATGTAAAATGTAACAGAACTTAAACTTTCCAAAAAGTCCAACTTTAGTCTTGTAGTCCACAGAATTTTTACCTAAAAGACTCTGTGTGTTTTTTTTGGTCAGGAGTGGTTTTCGCCAAGTCTCCAATGGATGCCATTTTTGCCCAGTTGCTTTCTTATTGTTGAATCATGAACTCCGACTTAAACTGAAATAAGTGAGGCCTGCAGTTCTTTTGATGTTTTTCTGGTTTCTTTTGTGGCCTCCTGGATGACTTGTGAGTGTACTTCTGGAGTGATTTTGGCAAGCTGGCCACTCTTGGGAAGGTTCACCACTGTTCCAAATTGTCTCTATTAGTGAATAATGGCTCTCACTGTGATTCACTGGAGTCCCAAAGCCTGGGAAATGGTTTTTAACCATTTCCAGACTGGTAGATGACTTTGTTTCTCATCTGTTCTTGAGTTGCTATGTGTGTGGCCAAATACAAAGTTCTACAGGCAGGATGGAGATGCAGCCCAGTGACTGCGTAGAGCTAGCGCCAACTTGTGGGTGGAGCATTTTGGTGAAGTTTTGATGAACTGTGACATACTATATTGCTGAAAATATTCACTCACCCATTGAAGTCAAGTCATTGAATTCAATCACTTCCATGGCTATGTGTGCAACTTGTCTGCTAGCTAGCTAATGTCCAGCTAACTTCACTCAGAGATGGAGAAAGAAAGACAGGTCAGGACAGGAATACCTAGTTAAAGGTAAGGACTGCTCAGTGGTATTTAATAAACTGGAAATATATGCAAGTTCTCAATTGTTAAATCAGATTTTGGATATGTATTTGATGTGAATTTATGTTATTCTAAATTGAGAGACATCCTGTAAAACAAACTACAGTGTGCTAACTCTACGGGAGGGGATTAGGGCCACTGGGGGGGAAAAAGGATTCTGAGATTGATGTCAGAATTCTAACTAGTCAGAATTCTAACTAGTTAGAATTCTGACTAGTTAGAATTCTGAGAGAAAAGTCAAAATTCTGAGATTAAAATAAGCATTCTGACATTTTCTCAGAATTCTGAGTCAGATTTCTAAACATTTTTTCAGAATTCTCTTTCTCAGAATTCTGACTTTTTTCTCAGAATTCTGAATCATAATTCTAACTTTAATCTCAGAATTCTGAGTCGGAATTCTGAGAAAATGTCAGAATGCTTATTTTAATCTCAGAATTCTGAATCAGAATTCTAACTTTAATTTCTGAGAAAAAAGTCAGAATGCTTATTTTAATCTCAGAATTCTGAGTGTGAATTCTAATTTTAATCTCAGAATTCTGAGTCAGAATTCTGACTTTTTTTTTCTTCAGAATTCTAACTTTAATCTCGGAATTTTGAGTCAGAATTCTGACTTTTTCTCAGAATTCTGGCTATAATCTCAGAATTCTAACTTTAATCTCGGAATTCTGAGTTAGAATTATAACTTTAATCTCAGAAATCTGAGTCAGAATGCTGACTTTAATCTCAGGATTCTGAGAAAAATGTCAGAATTCTTACTATAATCTCAGAATTCTGAGAAAAACGTGAGCATTCTGACTTTAATCTCAGAATTCTGACTCTGGATTCTGACTTCTTTTTTTTTTTTTTTTTGTAGAATTCTGAGTTGGAATTCTGGCCTTAATATCAGAATCCTGAGTGAGAATTCTAACTTTAATCTCAGAATTCTGAGTCAGAAGTCTGAGTGTAATTTCAGAATTCTGAGTGAGAAATCTAACTCAGGATTCTGAGAAAAATGTCAGAATTCTTACTATAATCTCAGAACTCTGAGAAAAACGTGAGAATTCTGACTTTAGTCTCAGAATTCTGACTCTGGATTCTGACTTGTTTTTTTTTTTTTAGAATTCTGAGTCGGAATTCTGACCTTAATCTCAGAATTCTGAGTCAGAAGTCTGAGTGAGAAATCTAACTTTAATCTCAGAATTCTGAGTGAGAATTCTGACTTTTTTCTCAGAAATCTGACTATAATCTCAGAATTCTAATTTTAATCTGAGAATACTGAGTCTGAATTCTAACTTTAATCTCGGAATTTTGAGTCAGAATTCTGACTTTTTTCTCAATTCTGGCTATAATCTCAGAATTCTAACTTTAATCTCGGAATTCTGAGTTAGAATTATAACTTTTTTCTCAATTCTGGCTATAATCTCAGAATTCTAACTTTAATCTCGGAATTCTGAGTTAGAATTATAACTTTAATCTCAGAATTCTGAGTCAGAATGCTGACTTTAATCCCAGAATCCTGAGAAAAAAGTCAGAATTCTGACTAAAATCTCAGAATTCTGTGAAAAAAGTCAGAATTCTGACATTTTTCTCAGGATTCCGACTTTATTCTCAGAATACTGGATTCTGAGATACGATAGGGCCACTGGGGGAAAAAAAAGAATTCTGAGATTAAATTCAGAATTCTTACTAGTTAGTTTGTTAGCACACTGTGTGATGGACAGTGTGCTGGGTGGAGCTGGGTTACATAAAGGATAGCAGAGATAAAAATGAATTTAGCTGAGTGGCATTCACTGAAATTAACCTTCATAGCTACTTTATACCATCTAGTATAAACAAAATATTGTCAGTGTATAAGATGGAAATCAGCCAAGACCATTCATGAAACATCTGCTTACATCTAGTTGAATTCAGTCGTGCAAATCCACACAGAGCAGTAAACCTAATAGTAGCAGCAGTAGGCCAGATCGGCTGATCACAGCCTATACACTAAGAAACCCCACTGGAGCTCACAATAAAAATTTTCAGCTGTGATTCTTTACCCAATGCTGTGCTACTACGACCAATTTTAGGGTTCCCCCACCTGCCAAGTTTCACTTTAACACTCCCCTTTTTTCCATAACTGATTCAAGCAGTGTAGATTCATAAGGACTCATTAGACTGAAATAAAGTTTGCATTCCCATTTGTATTCCCACACTATGTTAATGTGATTTTAATTACATGAATATAACATAAGGTTCAACTAGCTTTCCACAGAAATAGCTGGTAGAAACATCTTCAAAAGAGCTACTTTGAGTACGTTTCAGAGCCCGTACTTTTTCACTTTTACTTGAGTAATGAAGTTGAATCAATACTTTAACTTTCATAAAATTTCTGTACTTTTGCTTCCTCTACAAAGCAGCTGCCATCCAAGCATTACATCAGCAAGTGCAACGCACTGAATGCAGTGGTGTAAAGCACACCACTACTGGACTCTAGAGGAGCGGAAACATGTCCTTTGGAGTGATGAATCACACTTCTCTGTCCGGCAATTCCCAGAACAGTGCTTGTGTGACTGCATTGTACCAAGTGTAAGTTGGGACAACTCCTCCCCCCCAAAAGTTAGGTGGAGGGGGAATTATGCTACAGGGCTGTTTTTCAGGAGTCGGGCTCGGCTCTTGCAGAAAGCCTTCCCAGATGAGTTGACGCTGTTGTAGCTACAAAGGCTGGGCCGACATGTTCAATCCTATCGATCAAGAATGAAATGTTACTCAGTTGCATCTACGTGTGATGGCAGATGAGCAAATACTTTTGGCGATATAGTTTATAACACAAACCATGGCAGGACAAGTGTTTTCACTCTTTATTACAAGCAGAATGACAATACAGTGCTTTGCCCTCATTTGCTACAGACAGGCTGGCAAAAAGTCAACAGGTGAACTTTTAAAATCTTTTATCCAAAACGGAAAAAAAGTAATTTCTCAAAACCTGTTTAGTAATACAAACAGTGCCGTACTAAAAAGGTATGATATGAAGTGTGCTGCTCAGAGCACAGAAGTCGACATATCAGACCTTTGCCAAGCTCAGGAGTGACAAGATGAGCACCTGCTGTTGTGCTGATGGACTTAGAAAAAAGCAGTTTGACATTCTGATCAGCAGTAGAAGGCTGGTGTGATAAATCCATTGCGACAGAGCTGACACATACAGACAGTTCATTCCTAGTCAAGTTATTTGGTCACTTCTTTTTTTCCCCTCCCCTTCTCACCCAATACAATCTTGTTAGAAAAATAACTTGTGAGGAAGAGTGAACCATAAACCCCAGCTGACAAGACAAGACCTGGTTTTGAATGGTCAAACAGATCTGTTGTAAAACAAAGTGCACTGTGTATAACTATTGGTAAATCTAATGAATCTTAGTTTTTTCCTCTCGTTTTGGTTACAAACTCGACCACATACTCTAGCATAGAGTTAAAATATAGTCTTCTCTCTGAGATACAAAAGTAGCAAAAAAAATATACACAATGGACAACACAAAAATTGACTAAGTGGTGAAAATTTGAAATGTGGAGGAATTTGCTACTAAACATGTCTGAATTACAACAAATGCTTCCCCGTCATATCACAAAAGTTACATTATTATTGTAGAATATGACATTTAGACTATGTCTCGATACGGTATGGCAACGGCACAGTGAGGTGGGACACTGTGTTACAAGCACCAAGTACGTTCCTTTTATCGCTGAGGTCGGGATGTTGAGCCCCTCCACACCTGTGGAGGCTTGTGGAGTGAAAACTGAAAGGAAGAGTCCAGATTAATGATTTTATACATATTGGCAAATGGTGATGTGTATGAAACTGTATAAATGTATAAAAAAAAAAAAAAGAAGAAGAAAATCTCACATTCATGACTTCCAGAGTCAGTAACTTGCTATGTAACCCAACAAAATTCAGATTTTTAGAAATGCAGAAAAAGAGGTTCACCGAAAATGAGCTACAATCTTCAGCTGGAGGACGTGATGGACAAATCACTTCAACATTCTCATTGATTTGATTGTGACATCGCCGATTCAAGTCTCCCACCTTCTTACAAGAAATGAAATCTATCCAACACCCCTTCTCACCACAATATAGATCAATATTGTTTTTTTAAATTTACATCCACACATCAATAGTGACTGACATCAATAATTTTCGAACAGTACAAAAAAAAAAAAAAAAAAAAAAAAGCCTCATGGAATTATGTGACACAGAGACAGCCCCTTATAACGTGACAACATTAGCATTCTTACGTTAACTTTTGCATAACACGGAGCACAGCAGCAAACACACGAGCACAATGCAACAGGGAGGAGTAGCAAGTCATTTAGGACATCCACAAACAAACACGCAAACAAGTCCCAGGCTGCTGCTGTTACCCTGCACAACCACGTGGTGGCAGGAGAGGGTGCAGTTTTGCTAACTGTTCAGGGAAAAGGAAAAAAAAAAACACAAGTGCCATGAAAGGTTTGGTGATGAATGATGTCTGGGACAAAGAGGGATGTGGAACAACTGAGAGAAGAATAAATCAGCATGCAGAGAGAGATCTGACATGCTACGCTGACAGATAAGGGAAACAAAGCTCGACACAATTGTGAGGGTAAAAGAAAGTAGGAGGAATAATAGACTCATTGTACTGTATATATTTATATCTATGCTCTTTGAACCTCCTTGTACTCTCACAAATGTGTTTAAAGTGACCACATATAATCAGTTTAAAAGGGAAAAAAAGGGCATCTATGAATTAAGGCAGGGTGGCTAAAATACTGCACATCCCTCTTCAGATTTCCCCCGCCTCTCTCCTTCAGCTGATGGTTGTGTGTAAGGCTTTGTAAAAACATCACTTATGCTTCTTTTTTTCCAGTTTTTCTAAATCTAAACACCTTTCTCCTTTGGCTCCTAGCCTGCTGCTGTGTTGTTACCTGTAAGGCAAAGGTGTGTCACATACAAACATACAATAAACAGGCAAAATTCATGCGTACTCACGCTCATGCACACGCACGCACACCTAAAGGGCTGCGCTTGAAGGCTATCCCCCTTACTTGGCCAGACCACAAAATGTACATAAATGTTTCCGACAAACATTTACAAAGAAGCGAAAAAAGGGGACGCAAAAGTGGAGGACCAGGCAAGAGTGTCAGACTGAAAATGAGACGAGGAAATACAAAAAGGTTCAACAGTTCAAACGGCACAGCTCCACAGTGCGAGAAGCATTTTCGCACATGGTTCTCCTTTTGCTCATAAACTTTTTCAAGTAAGAGTCTGAGCAGGGAATTTGCTGAATCAAACCAAAAAAAAAAAAGAAAAAAAAAATGAGACAAGTATGTGAATTAGGAGTAAGGGCAATACTATCTAAAGGGTTTTTCACTCAGGTGTAGCCCAAAAATGCACATGGTGAACTTAGCATGGAGTGTCCATGCTTCAGATGTGTTTGAACATGTCTGCGTTGTGTAATTCACAGATCTCTGAGATGCAGAAGCTTCAGAGTCTGCATCTGTGTTCACACTGAGGTTTCCGGCCCAGGAGCGTAGTAGGCGAACCCTGCCCCAGAGAGACGGAGCATGTAAGGGCTGAGAGGACACAATTCTGTCCCTCGGCTCTCTGCCAAATGGGCCAGGAGTTTCTGGGGTAGAGGGTCAGACCTGCAGAGCGACAGTGACTCTGCGGTGCCAAGGTGGAGGTGAGAGGAGTCCGCGCTCGTGCCTTTGCAGGATCGACAGAAGGACAGTGGAGTCACGGCCGCCACGCTACCCGGCAACAGCTTCTGATGATCCTGCACAAAAACAGAGAATCCACCGTCATAAGACATTTCAAGCGATAGAAGAGGAAACTGGAGGAAAAGAAACATGCAGGTGAAATTATAGAATTTGCGAGAAAATCTGACACATGCACACGAAAGGCAGAATTATTTTCAGAAGGTTTAACATAGTTATTTGGTGGTCTGCATATTTATTTATTTATTTTTTAAATGTGAAAAGTAACCTTGACTCTACTTTAAATGCTGAAAAGAACATACTCAATAACAATAAACCTTCTGAAAACAACCCATCATGATTAGCAATCATGTTCGATTAAGCATGCTTGTGTAATGAAGACAAAACTCACTTGCAATTCTATGTTTCAGCACCAGATGGCGCCAGTGTACACTTATTACAGACACTGATGCACAACCTGGTTTGCCAAATTGCCAGAGACAAACTAAATGTCACCCCTGAGTTTAATTTGTAAACATGAGTGCTGGAAGTAACCTACTTGGGGCCTTTCCTAATAAAATATAGCCTTAGTTACAGACTGCACTTATCAAATCTGTATTAAACCTGTAGCCTCTCTGGGTGAAACTAGCGCTGCTGACTTAATTGGGGATTGTGATTCCTGAAAGTAGCTTTGGCAGAAGGAAATTCTTCATGAAGCAGCACTGCACCCCCGTCACTCTGAGCCACAGCACAATTGCATGCCGCATGCAGTGCAAAGCAGCAGGAAGCATCATGGCATCAGCATTAAGAGCCCAACACCCCACTATCCACGCCCTTTGTGTGCCGTTACCATGGTGACCCTAGCCCCCTTGTTGTGGGTACTCTAGGGTTTGCTGAGTAGGGTGCTGTGACTATGTGGTACCAAGGAGTCAGAGCTTCTAGCAGCTTTTTTTCCACTGTCTCCTTCACAGGTCCTCTCAGGGTGGAGTGGGTCCCTTTCACGGCCTCCACCTCCACCAGCAGAGCCAGGAGCTACGCTGTCCTCCAGAACCTGCACAGAACTTACCCTCTGTGGATGATGTTAAAGGACAGGGGTTGATGAAGGAATCTGCTCAACCTTTCGTCTTTTGTCTAGTAATGCTTCAATACTTTAAGCTGATTTAAAAGAAATATGGATATTTAATTTTGGGGTGAACGGTCCCTTTAACAGCTGTCCAATTCCCAGACGTGGTCTGGGATTGCAAATATTTTCCATAAATCAGATTTGTGCTAACATGTAAGGCTGCTATGGTTTGGTGATGTTTGAAAAACTCCAGGACTATTTGTCATTAAATATACAGCTACTCTTGGCTGCTCCCTTATTCACAAGGGGTGAACCACAGTGGATGGCTTTGCATATTTGATATGCAGATTTTTACACTGCATGCCCTTCCAGACCCCCCCAAACGGATTTGTGGATTTGTGTCTCCTCCTGGGATTGACCTGGGGATTTTTAGCTTGTTAGGCAAATGTATAAACTGCTACACTATTTGTCATTAAATTCAATTTTAGAATTGTTGGCCAAGGCAACAAACATCTAAAAATGGATCAAAAACAATTTAAAAAAACCCAAGAATACTTGCTTAAAGTGACATGAAAGTTACTCATACTGGAGCAGCTAGAACCAAAGGTCGTTTTGAATTTTTAAACCGAACAGCTAATAATTGATTCACTTTTTGACTAATAAACCAGCTACAAATAAATAAGGAAAGCTAAACTGGTATTTTCTAGAGGAAACAGTGTGCAAATTTCTGTAAAATTCAACTGTTTCAGGTAAAACCTAATATGACAAAAGTCCTACCAACAACGACACATCATCATTTTAACAACATATAGATGAGACTGGCTGGAACGGTGACAACAAAATACATGTCAAACATACCAAGGGAAACTAAACGCAATGAAATATGTAATGAAAATGGCAGCAAAAGGATACTACAAATGCAACCTTACAAACCGGGTGCTGTGTCGTCATTAGCAGCTAGTAGTTAGTTTCACATTAGTAGAGATGGTGCTTTGTGGTTTATACAGGGGCATGCCACCATGCAAACAGAGATGAGGGCTTAAAAGAGAGGGTCACCTCTTCTTCCCGCTCCTCTCTCGTCTCTCTGGCCCAATCAGAAACTCATTCTGCTGGAGGACTGTGAAAGCATGAAGATGGTGGACGGTTCCACAGTAAGGCACGGGCGGGTGGACTGTAGTTACCATGAAAGAGCGCGTGAGTGAGTGGGGGGACAAAACAAAGGAGGGCGAGAGAGGAGACAGTAATGAGGAGGGAGGAAGAAAAAAAGAATAAAGAGGAGGATGGAAGTAGTGAAGATAAGGCATAACAAGGCAAAAAGAAAGGAAAGGAGAGAAAGGCTCAATGAGAGGTGGTGTGGATTTTGATTACGGTGATCCATTAGGGTGCAGTGAGAAAGAAGAGAAGAGGAGGGGGAAAAAAGCACAAGAGGAAGAAATCTGTCAGACCTTTCACTCGCTTTTCCACTCACGGTGAAGCTTGTTTCACGGCAACGTAAGGCTAAGCCACAGAGAACGGGAAGTCAGTAAATCCAGCTGATATTCAGATAAACTAAGGATCTGAATGGCCTCCTTTCATAATACAGTCAACAGATTTATGGCACACCACTAGGGTACTGAGATGTGTAGTATGAGCTCAGATTTTGAGTAGTGAAAAGGGGGAAAGCGTTAATTAGTCACTGGTTAGCATTTAGTGAACACTATCAGAAATCACTACAGTGAAAAAATATCTACAGCCTAATTTCAGACACGAGACAATTCAAACCTCCAGCTTCATGTGGAGGTGGTGCCAACATTGTACCTGTGCGCGTTCAGTGGCTGTGGGACACATGGCCCTGCAGAGGACCTTCTTGATGACATCTGGCAGCAAGCTGACTGTAATGAGGAGGATGATGCTGAGCCAGGCCGGACCGCTGGACAGCATCTGCATGAACACGTAGTACATCCTCTGGTAGTTCAGGAAGGGCCTGAGCAGCGAAATAAAAGGCAGAAAGAAAAAAAAAAATCAATGACTTTCCTGAAATACACTGATCAGCATAAACTTTACTGATTCAAGTAAAATCATAGCACATCTTACCAAATGATCCCACCCCAGAGAAGAGAGAAGATAACATAGAAAAGTAGCGACCCCCAAATGACAAAGTGATTAATCCAGGTCCAGTGGTGCGTGTCCAAGGCAAGCTGAAACAAACAGAACATAGACATAGTGAAAAGGAGCTAGCTGGGTACAAACTAAGATATCATTTATGTAAAGGTAGTTGATATTAGCTTTACTTAAATATTTTCCCCTCAGTGGATTTCCAAACACACCTTTAGTGTTACAGTGAACACCAGAACAGTAAAGATGAGAGTCCCAAACGTCCAGTTCCCAAACATCTGCAGGGATAAGAGAGGAAGAAGAGAGTTAGAGGCAACATCAATCGCACAAGCTGTTCTCCCTGCATCCACGGATTACTTAACACCCTACGATACCCGCCCGCCCCTCCAGCAAGTAAACCGAGGAGGGAACAGACACTCTTACATCATATCTGCTGTGATAAAAGGTGAGAGAAAGGGATATTGTGGGCACTGAACTGGAGGCTTTTTCACTTCATATCTCAGTGTGCAAATATTTCTACCTGATGAAATCCTAGAAAGGTTTAAGGAGACATCGGGGGTGAACAGATGGGATGAGAAGATGAAAGAGGGAGGATCGTGACAGGATAGGAAGATCAAGGCAAAGAAACCAGCTGTCTGTTGATACCAGTGTCCATTACTTCTTTCCTTTATAAACTGCAGAAATAGTACGGTCCCCCCCCCCCTTTATAAACCTCCCACATCAGTGAAATTACATGGACGTACAAATACACACAAATGCACAAACAAGGTCGACAGAAAACAAACAAAACAAACAGATGTTGGATCTCGAGCCACAGCGATACTAGTATTCATTTGTTTACTACCAGAAGGAAACACAAGGATAATGTGAGGAAGCATCTAAGATTTCTACCATGTCAGTTAAGATCAGGATACTGTGCAAGGATTCAGGGCTTTACATAGATTAGGGGAATAATGGAGCGCTAGAAAACTACACATTCAAACGGAAGTGCATGGATGGCGGTGACGTGAGAAAGGATGGAGCGGTATGAGACGGTCAAACTGAAGGCGTAAACAATACGACAGGAACGAAAAAGGGTATGAGAGACAGAGAGAGCTGACAGGGAGGGAGACAGGCTTACCATCTGTGTGTTGGTGGTCATAAGCTGAAGGAGGAGAGGGAGAAGAAGAAGAAGAAGAAGAAAGAGGAGCAAAATAAAGAGAGAGGAAGCAGGGAGAAGGAGGGGGAGGGGAGAAAAGAGAAAAGAATCAGGACAAAGGGCAAAATGAATTTCAGGATGTCTCAACTTAAAAAACAGGACCGATCAAAAACAGTTGACATGATACAAATTAACAATACAGAGAAAGATGCTATTGTCAATATGAATGGAGATCCAATGTAGCTGACCTATGGGGACCCAGGACAGACACGTTACTACTACAGATCCACAATGCCAGGACCGCAAAGTCAAACCGCTACACCTAAGCTCCTCTTTAACGAGACCCCATCGAGTGAGCGTTTATAATGAGAGCACTTACTTTACATCCATTTATTCCCTCTAATCCCCTAAAAGATGCCTCAAACACCACAAACACCCCTTAAGTCTTCAGTTTCCGCTCTGTTCGCGTACTGGCCGTTATCACCGCCTTTTGCCGACAGGGAGACAGAGGCTTACCTGGCCGTTGCTGGTGAAGGTGGTGTTGTCAAACAGGAAGTAGGCACCGAAGAAGAAGACAACAGCATCAAACACACCCAGGCATGTCCAGTAGAGAAAGACAGGCCAGCGGAGGAGGGAGTTCTTCGCAATGTCCCTGAGAAAAACACAGAGTGACAACGTACATTAGGAACAACAGCTATTACATGCACAAAGAGAATATTTGGGGATCGGATTTCTTCTGAGCTCACCTGTACAAGGAGGGCTCTCTCTTCAATGTGTCCATGCTGACGTGCTGCTCAACCAGGCTGTACAGCAGAATGGGGAGGGAGGTGAAGCTGATGTTGTAAAGCGTCAAATACGCCGTGTCGTACAGAGGCTGCAGAGGAAACAGACGGCATCAGTGATCTGAAACCATTTACATACTGACATATTTGACTTATTAGAGCTAGGAACGTTACTGTGGTTCTCTTAACGGTGTCCGTTGAAACACTTTAGGTGCACAAACAACTTTTACACCAACAAAACAAGCACAATGGCTAATGTGTGATGGCTTTTGATGAAGCGACATGAAACAACCCCTTCCCTCCTCACTCTGATGCTCAGTTTGAGTTCTTACAAGTCATCTTGAATACGCCTACATGCCTCAACGAACTGGGCTGCTGCCATGTTAACTGCATTAACAAGCTGTTAAACATGTGTACCTAATGAACTGGCCTGTGAGTGTATGTCTAATTTATTCTATCGGTTTTAAATTGGTCTCAACTGCTATATGCTTCGCTAAGTTTGCCAGACGATTAGTGACTTCATCTGCCATATAAATACTGTTGTGCATGTAATGTTGTTTTCTGTTACTATGGTTGATAGATCCCCAGAGCTGGAGAGAACACAGCACTGAGAGAAAATGTGGCGTCTATGGGTGCTTTTCATTATAATAACTTGTGAACTATCACTTCCTCTCCCCTCCATCTATAAATTATTCCTTGTCCAGCATTGCTGAAGTTCTTATAATCACTTAAATTCACTTCAAGACACCTCAAGAGAACCTTTTGGATAAGGATTAGGTCATGTCTCCTCTCTTGCCCCTCTCTCCTACATCAGTGGGAGGAGTTAAGAATCAAAGAAGAGATACAAGTGAGGGAAGAAGGATGACATGCCAGCACACGGCTTGAGCAAAACCTCTCTCATCATCAGTGATAGATACAGAAATAGTTACTATTTGAAGCTCCTGTGAGAATATGTGACCAATGCAAATATGACTGCGTGCTTCTCAATGATAACTCCGACACCGTATAAAGTACTTACCTGCTGGGAGAATCCACAGAAGAATTGATAGAGGAACTGAGGGAAGATGAAGCATACATTCTGGAAAGATTTAAGGGGGGGGGGGGGAGAAGAAAAAAAACAACACAACAAGCAAAGAAAGTGATAAGCTTGTGACAAGTACGAATGAAAAAAATTAAAGACTCTAAAAATGCTACTATCTACACATTTCTGTTTATGCAGAAATTGTGTGCTATAAGCTCACTGAGTGGGCCGTAAGCAGCTGGCCTGCCAAAAAGGGAAAAAAAATGAATCAGTTGGCAGGGCACTGTTTGCTGTGGAAGCCGCCCACACTGATCATCATGGGCATGAATCCGGGAATAGGTTGCACCACGGATTCATGAATCCAGTAATCTGTCAGAGTAGCTGCAAAATCTGGTTCATTGTGGCTCTGTTTCACTGGGAATTACGATAAAGTGATTAAAACGTATGAGCCACTTGAGCGCATGAGGCGCCCGTCTAGTACCTTGTAGAAGAAGTACTGAACGAGCTCAGCAATTCGGATGTAGTAGTAATGGCCATGGACCAGAAGCATCTTCTTCAGGTGTTTGAACTTCGGGATGGCGTAGTCACTATTTCTTGCTGCTTGTCTACCTTCTTTACCCATGATGCCTAAAGAAATGAAAAGAGGGTTAAATGCAGCCTGATCACGAGTCTAATCGCATGTTTATTGCTGCAGTTACTGCCTTTAGCATTTTACTTGCAAATATCCTGCAATTACTACAATTATGCCACATGTGATCACCTAAATTGATAGATTATTGTCAAAAACAAAGGTTTACTTTAGGTTAACCTAAAGCTCTGCTATCAAATATCATGATCAGCATTGGGTTAAATATTAAATGGATGATTTAGCAAATTAGCTGATAATTATGGTGCTTAAATGCACTCACCAATTCCCACATGTGCTTCCAAGATCATGCTGACATCGTTGGCTCCATCGCCAATAGCGAGGGTTATGGGGTGCTCCTTGGAGGCTTTAATCAGCTTCACAATCTGCGAAAAGCCCATCCCATTCCAATCAGTACCACTGTGAATGTGCCACTTTGGAGGTGGCATATTTACTTCACGCATACTTCCTTTACCTGTGCTTTTTGCAGAGGTGCCATGCGACAGCAGAGTACGGCGCTACAGTTACGACAGATCTCTAGAAAGATCTCTCTGTAGTTGCCGTGGCCTGCACCCTCCTGGTTGGGCTTCAATACTGCAGAAAGAGTGGCCCCGTCGATAATGAGGCCAAAGTCGAGGCAGTCTACGGACAAGCTGAGAAAAAAACAAAAAAAAAACAATGCGTCACAGACTAATCAACAGGGAAATCCATGTACACATCAGAAGGACTAAAAGATCTACTGATTTGACCAAGAGGCAGTTGCACACATAACGCAGATTGCCCACATGAGCATATACCCAGAGATGGAGCGCTGTCTGAGAACAGTCCTGTTGAGTTCAAACAACACATCGTGAAGGCTCTGCTCTTCCGTGCGTTTCTTGGTGAGCTCCAGGATTTGGGTGGTGCGACGGAACAGCTTGCTGGCGTAGCAAGTAGCCGCCGCCGTCTCCATCTTGTCCCCGGTCAGGACCCAAACTTTCATCCCAGCCTTGTGCAGTGACTCAATAGTGTCTGCTGCTTTCTCCTGGAGCCTGCGCATCGATAAGTCAATAAGTGATGCAGCCTCCACTCAGCTATGCAGAACTAAAGCATTCATCAAAGCTTCAATCAATCCATTACAGACTGGTGATAACTTATCAATGCATGGCCACCCCTGTCCCTGCCCATCAGCAGCTTATCTGTTAGGAAATTAAACTGTCGTGCTTGCGATCAATCAAGTTGGGGTCAATGCTGTGGTCTGCTATTTCCGAGCGTAAAAACATCTTGCATATTTATTCTCTCAGTGGAAAAGAAACAGCAGTATTAATAGTAAGTCACCTATCAGAGCTCTGACACAATATTCTTCTTGCACTCATGAGTCATGAGAACGCTCTGAAGACAATCCTTTAAGGGCGGCTTAATGATTCATTAATCTTCCCTTCTGTCCTTCTGCCCCCCCGCTGCTGCACTGTTTTTAAATCTCTCCGTTCCCCTCTTTCTGACCAACCTGTCCTCCACTGCTGTGGCACCCAGAAGAACAAAGTCTCTCTCGATGATGTCATAGGCCTGAGCCAGCCTCTGCTCCCTGTCCTGCAGGGCAAGTTTGGCTTCCATCAGGTGATGACACGCCTCCTGGTATTCAGACTGTGAGAGCCTTCGATAGGCGACGCACAGAGTTCGCAGCCCTTCCTGGTGTTACAGCGAAGTGAGCGATGGAGAAAAATGAACAAATTCAAATGCTGATCGCAAGTGTTCCAATCTCATCCACATTAGAGCCATACGTGCTTTAGAATAAAATGTGTTTTCATTCACATCTAGCAGAGTTATAAGTGCACTAGCATTTATTTGTAGTTACATTTGTATCTGTCATTTCAAGGTAGGTGCAATCTTCACTTTTTAGCTGGGCTCCAAAAACCCCCCCTGAGGGAAATATATGGCTCTTTAACTGCTACACGCTCAACTATCCTGTCTAAGTAGTTGCTAACTTTGTCTTCTAATAATTTGAGTGCTGGATCGGTACCATTTAGAGATTTTTTTTGTTGGCTGGAACAGTGGACTGCTTTAGCTAAAAGTAAGACTCATTAAGGTGCAAGGCGTCAAAGAAGGGCAGTAAAAAAACAACAACAACAACAACAAAAAACACACACACAAAAAACTAGTATGCTAAAAGATGAAAAAATAAAAATGCCACACAGAGGTACTCTTTTCATGTTTTTAAAGGAAATATTAATTTTCTTTAAACCTCTTGTTCAAATGTAACATTAAAATTTAAGTTTATAGCATGAAGCTATGAAAGATTTCTGAATGATATCTAAAACTGACCTGATGCAGTGTATCATCAATCCCCTTATATAACCAGTGCTGGTTAAACTGTCCACTTACCATTGCATTTTGTTCCACCCGGGCTTTAACTTGTTCCACCTTTCCCGAGACCACTCGTGGAAAAATGGATGAGTCAGCACCCTTACAGAACAGCAGGTAGTCTCCTGGGAGCACGCAAAACAAATATCCGTAAAGCCAACTGCAAGAACTGCATCCGATAAACAGCCCCGTGTTAGACGATATCTTACCTGAGCTCGACTTGACTATAACACTCATTCGCCTCCTGACAGAGTCAAAGTTCAGCACATGGAGCAATTCAAACCTGATGGAGAGACGGCATTGGCAAAGACGCAGTTATTGTTTTGTTAATTTTCTTATTTGCAAAGATATTTGTTTGTGGCTTTTTTTTCCCCCAGAGTGCTGCATATTATCTACAAATTGTCCAACACTCAACAGTTCTGATAAGTGCACACACTCATTTTTGCATTTTTTTCCTCCATTCAATTTAGTTTCCAATAATTTGTAAGATAAACAACTCACATTATCCCCTCTTACAGTTTCATTACATCCTTTAACTTCCTGATTAGCAAGCTGTAAAACAGACCACAATGCAGATTGATGGCCGAGGCTTAAATTAATTCTATTTTTGGCTCGAGTGGTCTTGGATCCCTTAAAAAGGGTAAAAGCACAAAATGCAAGAAAGCTGTAAAACCTTTTTCTTTCACATTGCCGCTAAAGTCTTCACCGCTGCCCACTGCACCACCCTCCCTTCCTGAGCTCCCCTGCTTCCTTAAAATAGCTCACTATTGACAGGCCACTGCAGAGAGTGATAGCGAGGGAAAGCGGTTACACAAACACATCCCACGGATCAAAACATTAAACACTTGCCACAAAACCACTCTCTAATGGAAACTCGTTCGGCTTCTGTTTTTTCTGATCAGCTGGAACGTTTTGATTCGATTGAGTAGTTCCGTAAAAAGCAACCCTCTGCCTGCTCTTTGGTGGTTGTAGTTTTTTTGTAACCTCGGGTGAACATGAGACACAAGCTGAGGGCTGTTGTATGACGGCTTATGTGTGACCACAACTCCATCAAGTGAATTAATCTCATTTTATCTCCTGTGGAGTAACCGCACCAGTCTCTTAGCACACCGACCTTTCAATCTCGTCATCTTTGTTGAGGATCTCCATGTAGTTGTCCTTCAGTCTTAGATATGTGTAACCGAGCCTAGCAACAAGAGTGAAAGGAAAAAGATGCATTAAAGCCCAACAAAAAGCAACCATGTACACCAATACTCGCTTATGCCCCACTTGGAAAGGCTAAAGGTGCTCTGATGCATTCTGCGTAACCTGAGCTCACACATACGCCGAAGACAGAGCACATCTGTGAAAGCTATATAAGACAGCAGCATTCCCTGATGGTGCATGGTTGACGTGTCCTACACTATACTATTAAAATAGCACACACAAAAAAAATGAAAAGGTTCTCTGTGTTGGCGTGGACTTGGTGCTTCTTGGGGTCCAGTTTGAGTAATTCAACAGTAATCAGACAGTAAAACACAGCAGAAGTTAATCAAGGATAATACAAGTCTGAAAACTTCACAGCAGCCTGTCTGCATCATCCTCTGTGCCATCAAGGCTTTAAATTGTTCTTGACCGACCAACAATTTGCACTGCCAGATAGTACTTCAGGAAAAATTGAGCCAAGACCATTTTGTTGGAGGGGGTGACCCTGCACCCTCCCTCTGCCAACATAGTGGACTCACTGCAAGTGGTAAGGAGGATATGTCTTTGAAAACAAGCTGTTACTACAATCAACTGTACAGGAAGTTATCACAGTTATAATATTTTTCAGACAATTTTATTAAAATGTCCCAAAAGCTGCCACAAACATAATCTAGAGGAGTTCAGAGTCATAACTTAACAGAAGGGACAGCGAGCAGACTGTATCAGCACCTACGTGTCACACATTACTTTAAATTATAATACAAATTAAATCATCATGAAGGAGGCAATTCACCATGAAAACCTAAACTGTTTATTTGGGCTCTAACAGGGAGACAGCCTCAAGTGGTCATTTGTGGAACTGCAGTTTTTGGTACTTGCGGTACAAAGAAGGTCAAATATTTTAAAAAAAGAACATTGATCTCCTTTACTTTACTTCAGTGAAACACAGTAATGAAAGAAAAGATGACTAAAAAGGTGTGAAGGAGAATTTCCAAAGACTGATTATACTTACATTAGACTAGTAACTGTCTGCCATACTGAAACTACAAAATCCAGAGGATGGATTCCAAAATGCACCAATGTGTTCTCACCATGTCGTTTCATACAGGCCAGATTAAATAAAAATAAAATACTGGTGCAACATATTCATTAAAAGGTTGAGATTTTAAATAATACAAACAGCCTATAAAATAAAACAAACTGTAATATCTTATTTTATCCTGTGTATCCTCTGCTACAGGAGGTAACAAAGGAACCAAGGAAGCACTTTCCCTTAATATTTAGAGAATTGAACCAGCTCCTGTTATGGCTACCACACAGACACTTCCAGGTCAGGTTTCCCTTACTGAAGCCTTTCTAGATAAAACTGATGAATCGGCCAAACCCCTAATCCGTTGTGAAATAAACAGCAGATTCCTGTTTACTGGCTGAGTCCGTGTTGGAAGAGCAGCCTGAAGGCAAAAGTAAAGGTTCTGGACGGTAATTGACCGAAATACATTTTCAACCAAAATATAAAATACGCACTAATAAAGTTTAATGTAACTTGAACCTATAAAGATTTTAGGGGACTTTGTGTGGTTTTAGCGCATTTACCTTTTCATTCCCTCGACCAAAGCTACCTCATCTGGTGAGGAAGAGATGTAGAAGGAGGTGGGCCTGCCCTGGTGGATGCCCCTCTTGATGCCATCCACCGTCTCCTCCTCCTTCACCTGCACCGTGTGGCACAGACACAGCGCCCGAAAAAACAAATCCTCGTATTCCTGCAGCGACAGACAAAAGGCACAGCTACATATCGTAATCATTTCTTATGGAGGCAACAGGCCGAGTTAGAAGGTGCATAATTACAACAAGAGTGAAGAACGAATCCTCTTTTTGTTTTTTACACAATTGATTCTGTTTAGTCGATAGCGTGACATTTCTGTGCTATATATAAACCCCCCCCTCCCCCAGCAATAAAGCAGGAAATCTTTTCAGCACTTTTTGGCAGTGAGCACCCTTCGTCCTCTCTCTCGCGCGCTCTAGTCATCTGTGGCAGCTACTGCTGCTTATGCTGACTACACAAGTTTTCTTTTATTAAATCTAAACTAATCTTTGTTGCCACTACCATAAGTGCAATGCTCATCACTTTTCCGTGTACCAGAGGACTTTTTTTTCACCCCCAATATAAGACAAAGTATACACTATACAACGAAAGTGTTAAAATTTATATGTATTGGGTATAGGATATATCAAAATCCTCCAGCCTTATAACTGAGGTTAGCTTCCCCTTGTTTGTTTAGCAAAACACACTTACTCTCCTGTAGCCACCAGGTGAGGAATCAATCATGTCTATACTTGACGCAGCGCTGAGGATTTGGCCGTTGCAGATCGCGTGTGGGATATAGACGTTCCCATCAACGCAGCATTCGATAAACTCCATGTTGTTCTCAGTTAGAGTGCCCGTCTTATCAGTAAACACATATTCCACCTAGGAGGGAGAAAGGAGAAGGGTACAGTAGAGGCATGCCTCAACAGAGTTTAGATTGCATCCGACAGTCCGCATCTGGGCGTGCGCGTGTACCTGTCCCAGCTCTTCATTCAGGTCCGAGGTGTTCACCTGAGCGCCTTCTCCCAGCTCCTCGTCAAACATCTCCTCGTCCCAGCTGATGAAATAGGAGCCAAGAAATTTCTGCATCTCCACCGTTACATACATGGACACGGGGATGATGTAATTAAACAAAACCATGAAGGCCAGGAAGTCTGTGAAGGCTCGGATCACCTGAGTTGGGGGAGGGAGACAAACAGCTATGAAGTTTTAAGTGACACCAGACGCTTGGTTTAAGTGGTTACTTTTAAAAACGTAGAGGACTTATGAACGGACCACATGGCGCTGACGCTCGTGCTCAGTCCTGTGGTTGTACCAGGGCTCATCCCGATCGGGCGACCACTGCCAAGCGTACTTCAGAACAGTGTTGATCACCGCTTTACTGATCAAGATGCACAAGTACACTATGAGGAAGGCATTCATCGACCTGCAGAAGGAGAAGGAGAGAGAGTATGCATAAAGAAGGGTGCATTTCAATTAACCAGTTCAAAGAACGACTTTCAATCATGCAGTGAAATGAGCTGGGAGATTCATCATACTTTTCCACAGCAGAGCGCTTCTGAGATTTAGACTGGTAATTAAGTGCCATCTTGGTCTCCATGCCAGTGTAGACTGCAACAGCTGAAGGTACAGACAACAGTGAGTTACAAATGCAGAAATGATACCAGCATTTCTTCAACTGTTGTAAAACATTCAGGAGTCATTAAGCAAAGTGAATCCACATCAATACCGTAAATATGCTGTGTGTTCTTCAGCGTGGCTCCTCTAAGGAGCAAATTCTCAGCTCCAAGTGGTCTGAAACAATACAATTAAGATGCTGGTGTTATTACAGAGAAAACAATTGAAGGCCGTTGGCATTAAACCCTTGAAACACACTCACACACTCACACAGTGAACACAAACCTCGCCACAGGCTCTTCTTTGTCCTTGTAAATATTGATACGTCCCACAAATCTGTAAAGAAGTCAGTGCGATGTCAAAACAAGACCCACACAGTGACGAGGACGTATCTTGTAACAGGTTTGCATATAAAGATACATCAGTGAGCATGCTTCCCACTCACTTGTAGAGGTCAGGCTGCGGTTGTTCACATTCAATAGTGGCATGTAGCGAATCCACCTCCTGCTCTGTTCTAAAGGCCATGGTATCTGGTATAGCATAATAGGTCTGAGACAGAAAAGGTGCCGGAGAGGGGGATGAAGAAGACAGCAAGAGGAAAATGTCACCCACAGTCGCTAATGAGAAGAGCCTCAGCCGGTTCACTAAATGACTGAGGGGGAAAAAAAAAAAAAAAGGCAGCAAGATGAGTCGGGCGCTCTTGGGGTCACCAGGGGACAGCATGCTGGGATGGTGAACACATCAGAGGGCTGCCCCGAGGGCATGTATGAGGAAGATGAGTTCAGTAGTCTGTTCTGTACTGTGGGTAATACGTGTGTGTGTGTGTTTGTGTATGCATATGATCATCCATGCATAAGATCATGTGAGTGACACCAGTGATCACCTATGCAGGTGGGCCAGTGTGTCACCTCGATCATTATGAATTTATGAGTAGGTGCATGCTGCCTGAAAAGTGCAGGGCTGCAGCCAGTTAATGTTCTGATTATTGAGTAAATCTGCTGATTATCTTTTGTGAATAATCACTGACAGAAAACATGAGAAAGTAGAATAAATGGAAACCTCACACTCCCGTTAAACCTTAATAGAATAGAATAGAATAGAATTCAACTTTATTGTCATTGCACATGCACAGGTACAGGGCAACGAAATGCAGTTTGCATCCGTCCAGAAGTGCTTTAGTGATATAGATATATTACAATATATATTAGCAATAATATAGATATGTAAGTATATTACAGAAATGGGTCTATTATGGTATGTTATAATGTACACGGTATGAAGTATGTTGTGAATATTCTATAACTAAGTATGTACAGGCTGTAGTGAGTACAAGCTATGTGCAGGCTATGAACAGGATATAAATATGAAAAACTATACAGAATATGAAATAAATAACTTTACAGAATCTGGGATATACAGCTATACAGAAATGGGAACTATGCAAGTTGTAAACAGTTGTAGGATTAAAGATTATTGAATGTACAGAATGATTATTTACACAGAGCTATACAGTAGTGCAGTTAAGATAAGTGAGGGTGTAGATAGTTTCTACAGAGGCTATATAAAGTGCTAGTGGTTGTGAGTGGTGGTTCAGTCCATGTTATTATTGTGTGTTTGAGGGTACAGTTGTCCATTGTGGGTGTGTGTATGTTCAGTCCATGAGTTTAACGTGGGTCAGATGTCAGGAGGCAGAGTTCAGGAGTCTGACAGCTGTGGGGAAGAAGCTGTTCCGGTACCTGGTGGTCTTAGTCCGGAGGCTCCTGTAGCGCCTCCCAGAGGGCAGGAGGGTGAAGAGTCCATGTGATGGGTGACTGGGGTCTTTGATGATTTTCCCAGCCCTTTTCAGACACCGCTTCCTGTAGATGTCTTTTATGGCAGGAAGTGGTGCTCCGGCGATGCGCTGGGCAGTTTTCACGACCCTCTGCAACGCCTTCCGGTCCGAGGCAGAGCAGTTCCTGTACCAGACTGTTATACAGTTGGTCAGGATGCTCTCGATGGTGCAACGATAGAAGTTCACCAGGATGTCTGAGGACAGGTGGTTCTCCCTCAGAGTCCTCAAGAAGAAGAGGCGCTGGTGAGCCTTCTTGACCAGCTTGGAGCAGTTGGTCGTCCAGGTGAGATCCTCGGAGATGTGGACTCCCAGGAACTTGAAGCTGCTCACACGCTCCACAGCCATCCCCTTAATGTGGATGGGTGGATGTGGGTCAGCATTCCTCCTGTAGTCCACGATGAGCTCCTTGGTCTTCTCGGTGTTAAGCAGCAGGTTGTTTGTGTCGCACCACTCAGCCAGACGATCCACCTCCTCCCTGTAGGCGGCCTCATCGTTGTCACTGATGAGGCCAATCACCGTGGTGTCATCTGCAAACTTAATGATGGTGTTGGAACCATCAGCAGGTCTGCAGTCGTGGGTGAAGAGGGAGTAGAGGAAAGGGCTCATCACACAGCCTTGTGGTACACCGGTGTTCATTGTGATGGTAGATGAGCAGCGGTTATCCAGCCGGACATGTTGGGGGCAGTTGGTGGGGGAGAGAGTGTGCCTTCTTAAACTGCTCCGTTTTTCAGACCAACCAAAAAGATATTTGTCCTATTATTATTCGTTGCTATTATTAGCAACAAATATGTACATTAGACAACTGGATTTTTACCCTAAAGTGGCACGTGAATCAATTAAATTCATCGTTACATGGTCGCTACTTGCAGAATGTATGAAATGACAATAAATCATTAATACAATCATACTTCATTCATCTGAATGTTCGCTGCTGTGTTCCAGTGGCAGTGTCATCCAATGAAAGGTCATTATGGCATTTCTGTTTTTCCTTCGTTTACACTGGCGTTCATAATAAACACGGGCATAATTTTATCCCTGTGAGCCAAAACCTCAGACTTGGGACTGCTCCAAACACTTCAACCTTTTCTTTTTTAAACGTTTAGATCTTCATGATGTCAAAAAGAGAAGATATCCTTAATATGTTCCTCTCGGCCACACAGCTCTGCCTGTGAGCATAGCAGGCCCGCCCACCTGTTGTTCAAATCTTCTATTTGTGGGGTCAGAGGAAAGTTAAAAGTTTAACTCCCCCTAAGTTAAGAGAAGGGAGCCAAATGATTGGCACAGTTTAAAATAAATGAATCTTTTAAATACTGGCAGAGTCAGGGAGCTGGAAAATAGCGTAATAAATATGTAATAAATTAACCTTTAGTCAAACAGCCGAAAAGCAGGGTTGTAAAGCAGCTTGCACGAGCCCAGCAACTGTGAGCAGGGTCAAGCAGCTTAAATAGTGCACTGCAGCAGATAACTAGTAATAATTACAGGCAATATTCACACAATTTAAAATCTGTAACACATAAGACTTTTCATACTCCAGGTAATTAAAAACTCCCAAATTATAAACCATAAGGTTTATAGATTTACAGTAAAACACTGCAGAATAGTGTTGAGATTACATATTTACTAGAATGATGAACATGGTTGCGTTAGCTTCCTGCATTTTTTCTTAATCAATATTATAATAATCAATAGTCCTGACAATGCAAACTACCCTCACCTATGGCCCCGAGCTGTGGGTAGTGACTGAAAGAACGTGATTGCGGATACAAGCAGCAGAAATGAGCTTCCTCCGAAGGGTGGCTGGCCTCTCCCTTAGAGATAGGGTGAGAAATTCGGCCATCAGGGAGGGGCTCAGAGTAGAGCCGCTGCTCCTTCACATCGAAAGGAGCCAGCTGAGGTGGTTCGGGCATCTGACAAGGATGCCTCCTGGGCGCCTCCTGGGCGCCTCCTTGGCGCCTCCTGGGGTTGGTGTTCCGGGCACGTCCCACCGGGAGGAGGCCCCGGGGCAGACCCAGGACACGCTGGAGAGATTATATCTCTCGGCTGGCCTGGGAACGCCTTGGTGTTCCCCCGAATAAACTGGAGGAGGTGGCTGGGAAGAGGGAGGTCTGGGCTTCTCTGCTTAAGCTGCTGCCCCCGCGACCCGGCCTCGGATAAAGCGGATGAAGATGGATGGATGGCTATAAAGACAAGT
Organism: Copadichromis virginalis; assembly: GCF_057382275.1. Taxonomy (NCBI): domain Eukaryota; kingdom Metazoa; phylum Chordata; class Actinopteri; order Cichliformes; family Cichlidae; genus Copadichromis; species Copadichromis virginalis. The sequence goes on from NC_140633.1 coordinate 19,383,475, forward strand.
TGAGAACAGACTGATTCAAACAGTTTCACTAGTTGTGGCACCTTGTGACTAGACTCCCCGTCCAAGCTGGTGGTGGTGACGTAGCAGGTCCCATCAGAGCGACTAGAGGAGAGAAGAATGAGGTCACAGGGGAACGTCTCATCTTCCTTCACCACAACGATGTCCCCCACCTGGAAGAGGACAAAAAGTGGTTTCGATATCATTAATAATAAATACATAAACACAGAATTAGTGACAGGGACTGACAAACCTGTTAGAAATCCTTTACCATCTCTCTTTAAAAAAATTAAAAAAATAAAATCAGAAATTGCATAACGGATTATGCGAGCAGAGCAGCTTAAACTCTGATAAATCCCATCTCCACGGTGACCATACACATGACACACGCTCTCTGATTTTGCATGATTAATGTATTCATCATTATTCCTGCTCCCAATTCACACTTTAATCCTCTCTGATCTATGGAAGGAAGAAACCTTAGCACTAAAGAAAAAACAATCCCCAGAAGACAGACACAGACAGCTAGAGAGAGGCAGAAAGACAGGAAAGAGACAGTGACAGATAAAGCCAGGCAGGAAACATAAAAAAAAGAAAAGAAAAAAAAAAGTATATTTGTGCATTTGGGCTTTCACTTGGTAGATTTGTGCAAACTATATACTGAGGTTCCCACATAGTCTGCATTAACTCTACTTTAAGAGCAGCAGACACGACATGTAACCAGCACCAATTACATATTATGAAAAAACAATGCTTCAAAACGAGAATGAATGTGTCGTTATTTATGAGTCCATAATAAATTCGCAATGCAGTTTAAAAATGATCTCATTTTATTGTCTCAACAAGTTGTCGATTGCTCATTTATGTTCTACCCTACTCAGATCAGCTGGTTGCTGTGTATGTGGCGGTCCAAACACATAAACAGTAATGGAAAAAGGACTGGTTCTTATACAGGGATTTTCTACTTGAGCAGGCAAAGCACTTTATACAACATGCCACATTCACCCATTCATACAAACACTGTTTTTATGCTTCTTCTAAGTGTTTTCTATATTCTAATGAACGCTTTAGAGAGCAACTGGTGGTTCAGCATCTCACTGATGGAGACTGTAGCAGGCTGTCTACCTCGTGACCTACAGGCACTCCTGTGTCGCCAACAGGTACGTTTTAGAGTTGTAACACCCATTACACGGTTGAAGCGTGTTTCTCTGCTCTCTTCTTTCCTGTTTTTCTAGCAGATAAATTAAAAATTTATCGGCTGCTATAACTGCCAATGCAGATTCATCAGCAGACTGATATTAGCACACACATAATATCGGTCAGGCTCTATTCTATGCATCTACATTTTAGGTGATGGGCTAGTATTAAGCAGTCTGATGTTTTCATTCATACTTGGATGATACAGGCCAGATTACTGCAGAGCAGCATGCCAGCTGAGTGACACTAGTTTATATTTTTCACAGAAATATTGGCATTCGCCCCTGCATTTGGTACCACGAGCAGCACTGCTGTAAATAAAGCCACACTAATAAATGCAAATTAATGAGCCTTATTTCCAGTGTGTTTTCATACAGAAAGAGGTGTAATGGCTCTATAAAAAGAAGAAGAGTTCACTTGTGCATTAAAGTGAACAGAATCGGATAGTGGGCTGAGAAGATAATACTGGAATAACGTGAAATCCTACGTGAGCTGAGATGGAAAAGATGGAAAAAAAAAACTACCAGTTCGATCAAAGATGGGATGTGAAATTATGAAAATCATTTGCAATCATGGCAAACTGAATTACACCACCAAACAGAGATTTACTGTTGCATCAGAATGACAGAAGAGAACATCAGAGGATGATGACAGGAATATCCTAAATCGTGAAATACATCAGTCGTCTTCGTCCTCCGAGGGACTCGCGTGCTACACCGGGGGACAATCTATCACAGCTTCGGGGAAATTAATTGGTGGGAAAGTGAAGAGAGAGCAAAAGCAGCAGTAAAGAAAGTTCGAGAGGACTGCAGAGAGGAAGAGAAAGGGGTGGGCTGGTGAGAGCGACAGTTACAGGGAAAAAAAAAAGTGAGCTATGCAGCAGAACAGCAGTGTTGCTTTGTGGCCTCAGGTGCTATGCTGCTCTAATGAGGCCATTCTTACCCGTAGCTTGTGACTCTGTGTCCTCACCACCTTCCCCTGCTGCACCACGTCCACCGGACACTCGTTTATAGAGCAGTCAGCTTTGTGTCTGAGCCAATCCTCGTAGCCCTGAGAGAGATGCAGCAAGTGGGTTGCAGCAAGGGATAGAAAACGAGATTGTAAGGGGAGGTGGAAAAAAAAAAGGAGGAAATAAATATGTGTGTGTGTGTGTGTGTGTGTGTGTGTGTGTGTGTGTGTGTGTGTGTTGGCAGTGGGGAAACAAAGAATATAGACTGTTGTACAAGCAGAATCGGGGCCAGCAGCAGATCAAGAGAGAGGAGAGCACGAGGTCAAAGTCATACATAGTAATTAATTAGCATCGCACTTTCTGAGCTTGGTGACCCGTTTCCTGGATTTGTAGCCAATGTGTCATGTTTTAGATTTATGTCCTAGTAAAGCTCTGGCTTCCTGAGCGAGAATAGCTCTATCTATCACTGATAGTACCCCATCCCTCAGTACTGGGACGGAACGGAGAGGATGCATCGCCCAGAGTCACGGGATCCTCAGCTCGAGTGATTAACAGAGGAGACCATTCATGATCATATTTCTCACATCAGCAGACAGATTCAATGGCATGCCCCTTTGCTGGGAGTGGAATGTGTATATACAGATAATAGAGCAACGGAGAACGGAGAGTGCGTGGGTATTTGAGGCCAGCAGTTGATGCGTATAGAGGATAATCACAGGCAATTTTTCTTGGACATATAAGCATATTTGTGTGCATCCTACCTGTTTGATGGCGGTGACCGTGATAACAAAGAAGAGGGGCAGGCCACTAGTGACTGGGCTGGTGGGGGTGTCGATGATGAGCTGCAAGGGAAAGAAACAGGAGGAGGAAGACGTAGAGTGGGGGGGGGGCAAAAAAGTATTTAGTCAGCCACCGATTGTGCAAGTTCCCCCACCTAAAATGATGACAGAGGTCAGTAATTTGCACCAGAGGTACACTTCAACTATGAGAGACAGAATGTGAAAAAAAATATCCATGAATCCACATGGTAGGATTTGTAAAGAATTTATTCGTAAATCAGGGTGGAAAATAAGTATTTGGTCAATAACAAAAATACAACTCAATACTTTGTAACATAACCTTTGTTGGCAATAACAGAGGTCAAACGTTTACTATAGGTCTTTACCAGGTTTGCACACACAGTAGCTGGTATTTTGGCCCATTCCTCCATGCAGATCTTCTCGAGAGCAGTGATGTTTTGGGGCTGTCGCCGAGCAACACGGACTTTCAACTCCCGCCACAGATTTTCTATGGGGTTGAGGTCTGGAGACTGGCTAGGCCACTCCAGGACTTTCAAATGCTTCTTACGGAGCCACTCCTTTGTTGCCCGGGCGGTGTGTTTTGGATCATTGTCATGTTGGAAGACCCAGCCTCGTTTCATCTTCAAAGTTCTCACTGATGGAAGGAGGTTTTGGCTCAAAATCTCACGATACATGGCCCCATTCATTCTGTCCTTAACACGGATCAGTCGTCCTGTCCCCTTGGCAGGAAAACAGCCCCATAGCATGATGTTTCCACCCCCATGCTTCACAGTAGGTATGGTGTTCTTGGGATGCAACTCAGTATTCTTCTTCCTCCAAACACGACGAGTTGAGTTTATACCAAAAAGTTCTACTTTGGTTTCATCTGACCACATGACATTCTCCCAATCCTCTGCTGTATCATCCATGTGCTCTCTGGCAAACTTCAGACGGGCCTGGACATGCACTGGCTTCAGCAGCGGAACACGTCTGGCACTGCGGGATTTGATTCCCTGCCGTTGTAGTGTGTTACTGATGGTGACCTTTGTTACTTTGGTCCCAGCTCTCTGCAGGTCATTCACCAGGTCCCCCCGTGTGGTTCTGGGATCTTTGCTCACCGTTCTCATGATCATTTTGACCCCACGGGATGAGATCTTGCGTGGAGCCCCAGATCGAGGGAGATTATCAGTGGTCTTGTATGTCTTCCATTTTCTGATGACTGCTCCTACAGTTGATTCTTTCACACCAAGCTGCTTGCCTATTGTAGATTCACTCTTCCCAGTCTGGTGCAGGTCTACAATACTTTTCCTGGTGTCCTTCGAAAGCTCTTTGGTCTTGGCCATGGCGGAGTTTGGAGTCTGACTGTTTGAGGCTGTGGACAGGTGTCTTTTATACAGATGATGAGTTCAAACAGGTGCCATTTATACAGGTAACGAGTGGGGGACAGAAAAGCTTCTTACAGAAGACGTTACAGGTCTGTGAGAGCCAGAGATTTTCCTTGTTTGAGGTGACCAAATACTTATTTTCCACCCTGATTTACGAATAAATTCTTTACAAATCCTACCATGTGGATTCATGGATTTTTTTTTTCACATTCTGTCTCTCACAGTTGAAGTGTACCTCTGGTGCAAATTACTGACCTTTGTCATCATTTTAAGTGGGGGAACTTGCACAATCGGTGGCTGACTAAATACTTTTTTGCCCCACTGTAGGATGTCAAGTAAACAGCACTGTTCAATGTGCATCAGTGAAGAGCTTTTAAAACTTCAAGCTTGGGATCAAATTTGATCTTTTCCTTTAGGATTAACCTCCTGGGATAGCATATACACCCCTACAGTTTCAGAGACACATTAAATGCAGCAAGCAATGTCATTATTTCAGTTTAAAAAATGTTATAAATTACAAACACATCCTCAGCACGCCCCATCATCAATAAATGCATGCACCCAGTCTGTGGCCATGTTTCAAACTCCTCTATCAAGGCAACTGCTGGAAGAGAAATTGCCTTAATAGACCGGAACTATTAACTATCTGACTATTATCACTAGTCCATCCTTGCATTGTTATTCAGCCACTATATTTGATACAATGTGGCAGTTCAGAAGAAGAAGAAAAGCTTCTGAGGTACAGAGAGAGCACTACAACAATCCATTCGAGAATGTTGACTTTGCAAATTTGCATTAGCCTCAGATGAGTGAGTGCTCTTATTTTGAAATATGTGAACGATAAGGGAGTGTCTAAACAGCTTTCAGCACTCATATGGTTAAACAGTGCACACAGCCACATAATGAGACAGCACCACTGTGACTTCTGGCAATTATGAATCAATTCCAGACAAATGTAAAATCAGCAGATTCTAAAACAACCAGAGATCCATATTAAGGGTGGAAATCAAAGAGTGACACAGAACACTATTACTGTTTCCAAAGAACTTGTGAAGCTGTGTTTAAAAAAAAGAAAGAAACCAACCCCCCCTCCAAAAAAAAAAAATAAATTGGAAAAAAATGATTTGCTAATTCTACAAGGACAGAAATCTGGCATAAACATACAGTATCTTCTACAGAGAGTGCACAAACATGCAGTGCCTGCAGTGCTCGCACAGTAGGCAGATTAAAGAGAAAAATAATTGTCATTAATAAAGCCGAAATCTCACCTGAACCAAAAATATGACCAAAAAGTAAAAGTTAGCGATTCTTCTGAACTGCTCAAACAGGTTCTTGGGAATGAAGTTCCAGAAGGTGTACTGTGGAAGAGAGTAACAGCAAACATTTAGAAGAAAGGCATTTAGAAGAAAAGAAAAGCAAACATCATAACAGTTCCTGTGCCAAAAAACAATGATAAAGACAAAAAAAGTAAAGCATCCTTTAAAAATAAAAGAAACACAGCTACAAAACAGGATTACTTGGTTGCCTGAGTATAAAACTAACATTGCGTGATGATAAAAAGTGTTACAGCAGTGACTTGTGGGCTGAGGACCGCTCACCTTGGAGGACACAATGCGGTTGTCGGGATAACGCTGAGGGATGTACGCCTCAGCTCCTGGAGGGGGTTCTTTATGCCCGATATACACCGTCCGACTGTCCACCCAGATCTCCTCCCCGACACACTGCAGAAGAAAGAAATAACATGCAGATATAAATAGCAATAGAAGGTGGGGACAAGAAACTGGGTTATAGGGCTGTGCGATATGACCAAAATCTCATATCCCGATATTAAGACATCTATGTCCGATAACGATATAAATCACAAAAATTTAACATTTTCTATAAATTCTGTAAATCTCGGGCAGTTCGACTTGCGTGAAGTGTTTCCAGCTGGGCGTCGTGTACCTGGAGTTGAGTGTTTTAACTGATGCATGAAACTATACATTTTTAGACATAAGTTGTAACGGCGCCGTTTTCTTTGTAAGTATTTATTACACGGCGTGCTGCGGGGAAAAGCCTGTTCTAACGTTTGAGTCTAAAGTTGTTGTTTTTTTAGCACCTGGCGGCTCTTTTTTTTACTTCTCATCCGTAAATAATCTGCTCTTTCACGTGATTCAGTTTATTTTGAAAAGTCTCAACAGGCTCTTGAGCTTTATTGTGGCTAAGGACAACACATAAAAACAAACGCTTGTCTGTCTGTAGTGTGGTTCTATTAAATATAAGAGAAAGTGAGAACTTTAAGAAATTAATATAGCCACTACAGTGACCATCAAAATAATGAAAAAAATATTGCCGTAAACAGTTTATTTTGCAACACCACGAAGCAAACGATAGCGTAAAATGAAACAATAGATGCTTTTATATCTTCATCCGATATATATCGTTATATCGAACAGCCCTACTGGGTTATATCACAAAGTGTCCGATTACAATTAATGACCTCCTTGCTATTATCTGGCTTACATCAATTGAAACGATGCAGCTGAATAACACCAACATTTTACCAGCACCTCCTTAAAACATGACTTCACAGCGTGGAAGCATAGTTTACCGGTATATGAGCAGCCAGTATACATTATTGTAGATAATATACAACTAATCAAAAAATACTTGCAAACAGTATTTATACATTTTTTTGATTAGAATCAAGAAAAACAGAGTCCTAGATGAAAAACTGCAACAGAATGTTACACAAGACTGTGTTACACGACTTCTGTGACTTCTTTTAACAAACAACTTTACAGACAAGACAAGCCAAATTGAAGGATGTGTTAATGTTTGTGATGCGTGTAGGTGGGTTCGGCTCTGAGTCACGGTAGAGTGGATTTGTCATTTATCTTTTTCTTCCTGCAGAACAGTCAGGATATTCTGCAGTCAGCCCTCTGCTCTCTTCCATCTGCACAGGTCCAAAACACAGCTATGTTGTTGCTCTTACAATTTTCAACTGATTCAGTGGCTTGACTTTAAAAAATTAAATACACATCAGTTCCCGTGCATGCAAACCATCCCCAGGCCTTAACAGAATGCACTGTGGGACTTCACCGCAGCACATTTTTTCTCAGAGATGTCCCACATTAAAAGCTACTGCAGTAACAGAGCTCTCCGAGACAAAACAAGAATCACGAGACCAGGATTTGGCTGTTTGTGTCTACACGAGTCCTAATGTTTTGGCCTGAGTGGGCACCGTTAGTGTAGACTTTGGCAAAGCGGCCGACCTGACACAGCTCAAAGCAGAAGTGTTGACCATTAGCAGAAAAGTTCTGGAACAAGCACTTTAGAGGAAGTAGCGCTTCACTGCTTCAAACGTCCTCAACATTTTGGCAGAGACGTAGCTCATTATTGTCAGTGAGAAAACCCCCCCCCCCAACTTCTAATACATTTGTGCTCAGTCCACAGCACGTACATGTCCCAAATGTGTTTCCTGTCAACTTAATCCACAAGTTTTAACAAGTTTAAGATCAAATGAAGGTTAATGCAGCATCACAGTGAATTCAACGCAAGATGAGACACCCAAATAGCTAACTGCAAAACTTAAAAGCAAAGAGACCCAGATCCTGGCATCAGATGCTTGGCAGTGAGATAAAAATAGACACAGATCCAACAGTGTCAGCCGACTGGAGACCCCTCCAAACTATTACGGGGTGGGGGAGCAGCATGACCCAGACAAACACTGAAAATGGAAAGAAACCGAAAGAAACTCAAAGTAAGGCAGAAACCGAAAGCAGCAAAAGCAGAGAACAGGAAGAAATCAGCAACAACAGATTTCTACAGAAGAAAAAGGGTAACAAGGACAAAGAAAAGGATGTATAGGGAGAGTAACGGGGAGAGAAGGTGGGGCTGAGGGCAAAAATAGAAGCAGTTGTCACTGACATGATGCAGCATGTGCGAGTAATCTTTCATTTATTTATTTTTTGTAAAGGGAACTGACCAAATCAAACAGCTGTCCTGGTAATATTAAGCCACCTAACCTTGAGCCTTAGTTGTTTACTTTAAACGTCTTATAAATACCCGACATAACCACGATGTGCAAAGGAATTTCATGTTCATGTTAATACCAAAACAACAACAACAACAACAACAAAAAAAAAACTTGGTTACAATCAAACTCTCTGACCATACAGTACATTTGATGGTTTAATATTAAGAGCAGTGTATTGGACCAAGGACGGCTTTGTACAATTTGTTATAGTGCTTGCATCAAATCAAGCTAAGGATGTGATCCATTCAAAGGACAAACCGGGGATCTAAATGGGAGGCTGGAGAATAGAAAGCACTGTCAACTAAAAGGGCAAATTCCAAATACTTCTAATTTGGCATTGCAGGTTTTTCCTGCTATAGAAAGGGCCTTTGGTGGGAGGTTCACTTTATTTGACAAGAGGAAGCTACTTTCAGCTGGTCCCTTGTCACATGGGGTAGTTCCACATATTTGATTTGACAGAGTTTGGCTTTTTGAACCAGTGACCTTTCAGTGGCCAAGTAAATGCATAAACCATATGCATTTTTCACCTTAATTGACAGCAATAAAGACACCAAGCAGGACAAAACATAAACTACAGGAGTAGATAAAAGTCTGAGCCTGGGTCACCTGATCCAGCCCCAACTATAGGTTTGATCGAAAAGGAAGTCTAATCATGTATGAGGGTGGTTATCTTCCAAATCTAAACTGAGAGCTGATAACACACATGAGAGGAGGCTGATAGTTGAAGGTTCTGGCTCCCCTTCTACTTTTGGTAACTCACAAAGTGCTCAGTTGTGGATAATATGGTGATATGAAATCTTTACGACGTGACTGACCCTGATCGCTCAGGCCTTTAAATGTGAGGAGAAGGACTTTAAATTCAATTCTGGATTTAACAAAGAACCAGCGAAGAGAAGTCAGTAAGAGAGAAATGTGATCTGTCTTCCTGTTAGTGCTCTTGCAGCAGCATTTTGGTTCAACTGGAGACTTTCCATAAAGCTATCAGGAAAACCCGACTATAAGGAATTACAATAATCTAGCCTCAGATTCGTTATGCATTAGTGGGAGTTCAGGTTAAAGTTTTGCACTGTAATCAGGACAAATGTGGAAAATGGTCATTGCTATTTCAATGAAATTGCTCGCTTACATCTTAAACATTCTAAATATTTACTTCTGTCTATTTCTACATTAGTTCAACCATTCTTCAAATCCACAGCTCTCTGAATTCACCATCCATCTCCCCCATATTTCTATCTGCAGTGTTTTCTCCCTTTGTTCCTATCATCTCCTGGCAGCGAGTGTCACATTATGACAGCGTGACTGTGGGAGAGGAATGGAGGAAGACGCAGAGAGATTGCATTGTGGTGTGCAGTTATCTGATCATTAATCCTCACTGATCCGTATCAACCCGTGTCCCACAGCTCCCTCTTCACTCTGCTGCTCCAACAGACAAAGTGGCTTGGTGGCTGGTAGCAGGACATGGAGGCTTTGTCTTTATTAACAACCCCAACCAGCAGAGCGACGGGTCTTACATCACCATCAATCATCAACAATGACAGGATATACTTTATTACAGCAAAGAATAAAAAATTAAATTAAAGAAACCACCACTACAACTTTCCCTTTTATGTTTCTGCACTGTGTGAAGCACTCCTATTAGGTAGGTGCTTTGCCATTTGTTTATAATTCGAAATGCTGCTTTAGAAAGCCATGAGAGTATTTCCAGATCTAGCATTGTGTAATAATGTGCCTACCATTCACACAGGCTTTGCTCCATAAGCACTTAATGGCACCATGAATGCATACATTTTCATTACGAAAACGCCAACTCGACCCCAGCAGTGCCATCTATGCCACCTCTGTGATGCGGTGCCTTTCTACTAGAGAGGGGCAATAAAAGACATACGCCATTAACTGGCTTGATTATATGGTCATGTCTCATACTTCCTCCACTGCCGAGTCATGCTGTGCTGCACGCAGCATGTTTAGCAGTGATCCTTCATTAACCGACAGATCAAATTCCTCTGAGCGAGCCTTACCTTAATGAACTCCTCATGCTAACATAGAATGGACAACGTACACAACTCCAGAGCAGGACGTGATGCTGTTTAGCTTTATTCAAAACAGAAGCTAGCGACCATATTATTAAGCAATTTTAGCTCGTTTTAAAATATATATTGCTACAGAGCCTCAGAAATGTTATCTTTGAGTATTATGTGGATGCTACAGTGACTCCATGCATAACTGTCTCTCATCACCTGGTGCATTTCTTTAGTTTAATTGGCACGATTCAACTTTTAATTTTACTGCTGCTGTAACCCATCGATATTAGCCATCTAATGGACTCTGTTGCACTCTAATGAGCAAAGCAAGTAATTCTGTGTAAATTTGGGGTGGTAACACTAAAACAAATGCAATAACCTATTAACAGAGGCTTTGAAGTCTGTTGTCGCACTGAACACGGATAAGAAAAAGGAGCCTGAGGATCTTGATCAAAAAAAAAAAGACACTCATTAGTCACTGATCGCCACAGCAATACAGTACGCAGAGACTTCTACAGCATGTCTGCAGGTTCATTAGGCAAAGAGACAGATCACAGAGGCTTCATTATAATGGCTGCTGATCGAACATGTAAGATTTTTTCCTCAATTTAATGCTCTGATACAACATTAGTCAAGTGATTATGAGACTGGATTAGTGTCCCAGAAAATATCCACAGTATCCTCTTGGTGTTTTTTTATTTGGTTTAATGAGACTTATTAGACTCTGTTGTTTATCAAATTTATTTTTGGGGGGTATAAAGTGAAATGAAAAAGGAAGTGGTAAAATAGGGAGAGAACATGGCTCCTAAGGACAATATGGGCATTTAGGGATTCTAATCATTCATTAAAAATTGTGTTTGGGACAAATAATTATACAGGCGCAAACAAACAAGCAAAAAAGGGAATGGTGACCCTTCAGCCCGCGCACAGCATTTCAAAAGCATTAAAGAGCCACCGGATACCTCATAACACAAACACCGGCAACATTATCAAAGGATAAATATGAGCTGATTACTTTAACATGACAACATTTGTATTCCGCTGTTGTCCCAGCTTCCTCTCCCACTTCAGCTCGCTGTGATCCAACAGTTACATAAGTCTTTAATCCAGCTGTGCTACTTCTCCTGTCCCTCTCCTCTCTCCTTTTCCTCCTGCCACCCTAATCTGCATCCCAAAAAAAAAAAAAAAAAAAAAACCCTCTCATTTTGTCTGCGTTTAACACTGAGACGATAATACAGGCTGGAAATGATGGTGTGTCATAAAGAAAACGTTGTCTTCGGGTCATGCTGCGAGAATCAAAATTTTTTTTAAAAAAATCAGTCTTATTTGCCAGCACAAAAGATGTGTGACTGCTTCCTCTGATATGCACACAGATCAGTGGGCAAAGCTCAACCCCAAACACAAATCCTGTGTGTTTTTGTCACCTACAGCTGCCATTGCTCCACCAGTGCCCCGTCTCCAAAGGGTGCAGCAGACAGGAATAGACTGGCCTTAACTGTTTGTAGCAGTGATGTGGCAAACAGTAATCTAGCAGGCTGTGTTCTGCCTTTCAACACCAGTCAGGACTCAAAGGGCTGTAAAGTTGCTTGAAACCCTTCTTAAGCCCTTCAGCGCGCACGGTGCTGCTGGCACCTTTTTAATCAAAAGGGAAACATCGCTGGCCTTTCTCTTTTTATCTGCTGATTTTGTGAGAGGTCTCAGCATGAATAACAGTTTACATTTAGAGATAAGATAGAAGAGGGTTAGGATAGCAGGGGGGCAAGGGTAAATTACAGCTATATACAGCACAGTGGCAATAAAGCAGATACGGTTTCAAATATTGAGACCCTGATAGATTGTTGTGGAAGTTAAAAGCATGAGGACATAATTATGCTATTACATGGCATCAGCTATTTCTAATAAGTCCAGCCCCATACACACAAGCACTATCTTATACAGATTATGACCTCATGCAGTTCTCACAGTTTGCAACAGTCTAAGGCATCACTCCATCTCTATTATTACCAGATGAGAAAAGGGCGCTGAAGAGGAAGGGGAGCGGAGATCGAGAACACACATAACACACACACTCAGAGCACAGGTGGTCCTTTTACAGATAAATTTAATTATAATAAAATCTCTTCCTGCAACGACTGCTAACATACCAGAAGAAGTCTGTGTGCACACTCATGCACCTATCAGCCTCTATATCTCAATGCATGAGGGCTCAGCCATTCTTTTATGCAAAAAAAAAAAAAAAAGTTTAACAGACTTAAGTTGTTACGCAACAAAAATGTCCCATTTAAACGTCACGCACCACAAAATCTCATGACACCACAGTTTTCTTTCCCGATATTGTTTGCCATGGTGCACAGGCTCAATTCATCCGCAATTTTTCAGCCAGGGAAGAGGTGAACGAGCATGGCTGAATGCAGTGCATTCCGAGTTTTCATCTAATTATAAAGGCGTATGCAACAGATCTGAACTATTAAAGCAATGAGCAATATTGTTTTGAGGCATCTACAATACTTTGTAGCGTCACTGACCAACTGCCAACATGTTTCAGTGATTTTATAGTTTTTAATGAATCTCTGTTGAAACAAAGACACCTGAAACAACAATGAAAATTTGTATTTATTTATTTTTAATCTCTAACAAAACTAGGTTACACATATATGGCATTGCAATGCTGTCCAGAAAAACCAGGAAGCTCAAAGAGCAGAGTAGCAGAAATGCTTCAAGCAAGAAATCCTGAATTGATGACAGTAAAAATAAGGAAACTAGTTGCAAAAGCAATGGCTCAAAAACCTGCCCTGTGGATTAAAGTGGGCTAAATCAAATTTGCATCCTCTAACGGCCAAAGAACATGCACAGTCTTTCTTTAAACAACACTGATAAATAATTAGAGGGCCGGCTACATTTGGGCAGCAACCTCAACTTGGGTGTACTTGGCTCCATCTGGACTAAATAAAAAAGGTTTGGACCCTGTCCTCATCTCATGTAAGGATGTAAGGTTTGTTCTACTACGCACCCTCATTACCCGAGCATCTGTTATAATACGGCAGGGTTAATAGAAGGTGATACACAACTAATAGGTGCCAAGGCAGTCATCATCCATCCCTCCAGTTGCAAATCAATATGCAGAGGATTTAATTTGTGATTAATTGCGTGTCTATTTAATATTGCAGGATGCAATTGGAAAAAAGAGCGAGGGATCGTAATGATGATGACCTCCCTCCCAGATCTGATTTCCCCTGATATTAGCCCTGCTGAAACATCAGTCAAGCTCCACGCACACTGTCGCTGGCCTGCTTCGCACACATGTGCACACACATAGACACCAAGGGGTACGAAACAGGTTTGAATGATGAGAAAGATAACTCGATACACGTCACTGCACCTGAGCCAGATTTAAGGTCACGGGAAAGGGCCACAGACGGTAGCAGATTTACCAATGCTCTATACGTACACAGTCTGATGAGCATCACTGGGCCTGTCAAAGCAGGTTCCTAATAGTCTTTTTTTTTTCTCCTCTAATTCAGGCTCCCACCGACCAGCTGCCTCATGTCCGGATAGATAATCAGTGGCTGTTGATGACAGAGACTGAGACCAGGCTAACCAGTAATATTATTACAGCTTGCAATCATTACTGTGTGGATATTTCCTGCTCACAAGCAGACCTGATTGCTCATTAGAGATAAATGTTGAAGCTTTGATGGCCTCGCCTTTCTTAGAACCTCATTAACTTAACCTGAGCAACTTCTATCAAGCTAGAGGTGTAAGGCACGGCCTCTCACTTCTTTTGAGTCCCAGCCACGAGGAAGTTTAGTATGCATGCATGCATTTTTTTTCTTTAATTCTACACATTCACCAGTCATCACTGCATCTGTAGCTACTGGAACATTCTCCATTCAGCTCCACAAAAACATCGCAAAGCCCACAGCCACCGGCCTGTGCCAAAAAAACAAAACAAAATAAAACAGCTAGAGTCAAATGTGTATTATTGCAGGAAGTTATTTATCACTCTCACACAAACCCTCTGAGCAAATGTACAAGCAACACGGTTTTAGGTGCAAAAACCAAAGCCATGAAAACGTGTATCAGAGCACTTCCAGTCACCGAGCTACACTTGTGTGACAGTGTTGACAGACACACTGGGGGCCTTACGTATCTGCTGATGATATTCCGGAGCAGGCTGAAATCCATCCTTTACACGGCTACACTGCGCGACAGAGACGTTCAGCTCTCCCTGGATGGATCTTCGTAAGCGCTACCTCGTGTAGATCTTTCCACGAGGATCCATCGCTCACCACCTCCACCGTCGCCGCCGGGTGTCTGCGATAACGAGGAGCAGCGGTCTCTCAGTCACTCGGCTGCTCTGATTTTCATGGCATCCCTGGGAAGAGCCATGCAGCCCCCGAGAAATTACAACGACCCCTCACCAGCGCTGCTGGCTACATTTTACACTGAATCTTCAGCGCTTGCAAACCTCCAAACCCGCGGGTGTTCTTGCAGGGTGCTCTCCGTGTGACGAGTTCTTTTATTCTTGCAGGAGACGGTCCCTCGTGGAGTCTGTGTCCTGCTCTGTGTTCCCAGCGGTGGCCCTCGATGTAGCGGTGCTGCGAAACGTCCAAAGCGCTCATCTGTCAGATGACTACGCTGCGCGTGCGCAATGGCATGTCTGGCGTCTCCCGGGATGTTATATTGAATGCTGCACCGAACGAGCGATATCCACATGCAGAAGCACGAGAGGGAAGAAAACGAGCACAGGTCCAACATCATAAACCCCACGTCCTGAGATCACAGCACGATTAAGCCTGTTAGACCTGGACAACTTTAGGTCAGTCTGTTTTAAAGATGGACCATTCAGGTGGAAAGAAATGCTTACTTAAATAAATAAGTAAATAGGCATAATCAAAATTAGAAAATATTCTACTAAAATTCATACATTCAAACTGCAATCACGTAAAAATGTACATATAAAATAAGCAGCTGCTCCTCTCCATTAGTAGACTGTTATGCAGGAAAATGGAATTTACTTATGGCATATTTCAAGTGCTTATTACAGAGTGCTGTGCAAACTTTTTGACATGCACAAATGTGCAAACATTAATGGAAATGTAGTATATAAGGCAATAACAGATTTTGTACAAATGTAATGAGCTTGAAGGTCAGTATTTTGTATCACCATCGTAGTTCTTTAACACAGCCTGAAATCTTAGACAGGCTTTCTTGTAATTTCTCAAAGTAGTCTTCTGGAATAGTTGACATGAACGACATTCAAAGCCCTTCTTTGGACACTGCCTTTTGTTCTGTTCTCTTGACAGAGAACAGAACAAAATTCTTCAATACTGTTAAAGTGCAGGCTCTGGGGAGCATAATCAGTGACTGATAGTGTTGCATTGTATGATTTGTCTGTCTGGGTATGCTTATACTGCTCTGGCAGCATACACTTTCCAGATGTTATATCACAGTGGATCAAAATCTGGTGGTACTTTTCCATCAGGCTTGACAAGATACCCAACACTAATGGCTGCAACGCCTCTCCAAACCAGGACAGAGCCTCCACTGTGTTCTACAGATGGGTGTAGATGGTCACAGCTGTACCTCTCCAGACCTCCTCTGCACATATTTACAATGATTTGAATTAAAAATTTGGATACATCACTCCATAAGACCTGTTGCCACTGTCAGCATATCTCCATTCCACAGCTTTTTTTAACGATAGATATGCCAGGTTGTCAGATGATAGCTTTTTGGGAATCACCTTGTTGCTGCAGTATTTTATGCCTCTCAAACTATGTTAACTTTAGATTCATCAAAAAATGGGAACAATTATGTGTTTTTGCAATAGGCTGCTGGTAACAAAGTTCGTAAACATACCATTTAAAATTGGTTCTTTGCTAGGTTGTCTGTTATGTGTAGAGCATTCATCTGAAAATGCTCAGGTACAAGGACTAGACAGAAAATGAATGAAAAAGCAGCCAATGCCCATAGAAAAAGTTGGCTGACTATTGCTTTTAAAATTTGAATCTGCAATTATCTCAGATTTACAGCTATTTCAAGTACAGCAATTAAGCTTAAGTTCAGAAAAAGACCATTTAATTCAGATGTGCCAAACATACAGCAAAGCCAGGTCTGCGAAATTATCCAGTCCTGAACACTGGATACAGAAATTAAACGTTTCAGAGAAGCATTTTTTTTCACTGTTTTTCTTTGCGAATGGATCATGTCATACAAGCTCAATTTCATCCAGTATCGTCACTTTTACCATCCTCTTATTGACAACAGTAAGACATTGCTCATTGACCAGCCATTCCACACAAAGGTAAGATGGATGAGTTGTAAGTGGAGTTGTGACCACTTACTTTTTTATCTGTTCACAAGAGGATGTGTTTATATGTATGGACAGAAAATCTTCAGAAAAATGAGTCATGAAGGAAGAAGACCCAAATGTTGTCCAGAATCCAAATCTTTCCTCCAGAAGGGTACCATTCAGTGGGGCAAACAATCTAATTGAGGAGTAGGCAAACAACACAAAACAAGTCCACAAATCAGTCCAGAGGCCACACACAAGAACAAACGAGAGGAACCCTGGAAAGCAGGTAAGAAAACTGCAGGTATACAGACGAGGCTGATGACTGCTGTGGCAGACAAAACACAAGCGACACTAACAAGGGTGATCTGAACAATCACACAAGGAAAATGAACAAAAACAGCAAATAAAACTCACAGGAATGCCCAAAGACCAGCGATAACAAAATAAATCAGGAAACGACTCGATGGGAGAACAACCTTGTTATGTTTATGCAATGGTTTTACTGGTCGAGCCGGTGGTCTGAGCCACACGTGGCCTGTGATCTAAAAGGATGTCAGCAACCCTGACCTAACTTTCCAGAAATAATTGCTCAAATGTGCCAGAGGGAACAGTGTTCATACTTCATGTTTTTAATAGCTCAATAACAAATAAATCAGAAGTACACTAGAACACACACAAATACAAAGTCTGCAGACAACCCAGCAGAAATCAGCCAGCTCTAAAGCACACAAACCTACAGGTGTATGCAGAAATAATATGATGAAGTAGAAACCTAAAATCTAAAATTAGCTCCACATCCAGCTGAGGGCATAAATCTGGCAGCAGGGCAGAAACACATGATGTCTTCCCCAGATGCTTTTATTTGTGGAATTATGACTTTCAATTAGCACTGACGCTATTAATAATGTAGGGATCCAGCACTTTCATGTCTGACCTGCTAATGTTTAATGTGGCTGTTTATGTCCCTCAGGGCACTTAATGGCTGATGACGAGCCCACCTCGGCATGCAAATTACACAGTCTTCTGTCTTTATCGGCTGTGACAATTATATGCATGTGTAACGCCATTGTTATGTGATTGAAGTATTCCTTCTTGCCTCTTTTCACCTTTGTTTTCCCACAAAAACCTCATTGATAACAAGGGTTTAAGCTAGCTTATGAATGTCCCCACGGGAGGTATAAAATACTGTAGTGTATGCACTGTAATGTGTGCTATAAGGCTAACAGAGGGATTCCTGACTGATAAAACAATGTTTTCATGTTCACACACTATACCCTTGTTATAACAGGAGGAATGAATGAAAACCAAAAATCATTCTCCGAATAGCACATCTGGCTGGATCTGCTGTTTTTGTTTGTAACTGGCCTTAATTTCTAAAGTAAATGGGCCAAAAAATGTACCAAAATTAGCAGCATATGATAATATTTCTGCTGTTGTTGCTGATATCATCACATAGTTCACTGGCTGTAACTGTTCCATCTGAGAGGAAGAACTAGGTCATTGTTCATTTCTTCCTTCTGTCTTCTGTGTGGGTGAAAGACAGCAGCATATGGGGCAGTGGGTTACTTCTCTGTTGCCATCAGGCTGTTGTGGGCAGAAACTCTTTAACAATTAACTTTCCCTACAGGCTCAAGAGCTCAGATTGCTCAGTATAAGGCATGCTTGTATCATATAGCAATCTTTACACTATAGTACATTCAGTAGTTGCCATGTCAGTATCTTTTTATCATGTTCTAATACTAATTAATCATGAAGTATGATGATATGATCCATAGTCACATTGATTGATTCATTTGAATTACAGCAGGTTTGCCAGGAATCTTTTTCTCATAAAGTAAAAATATTTGTTGGTCTTGTAATAGCAGCTAATCTTGTGAGTCCTTCTAGCAGAAGGTTCTAGTATCAGTATCAGTAGTTCATGAAGTGATAACTGTTTACTGTTTTCAAATTACAGAGGATCTAATTATTCCAGTACACGAGCTCTGGTCGAATTCTTGTTGTCTGATCTCATTACAAAGTTTCAGTGTGTACTTTCGTGTTTTTAATCGCCATAATAACAAAATTATTATGTATTGACATATAGACCATATGGACAAAATTACTGGCAGCCTACATTATACACCTATGAGCTGCTCAGCCACTGAAACCATGCCAGAAGCTCCCAGTACACTGTTTGTGTGCTGATGTTAATGCAATAGGAGGTTTTGGAGTGCTGGAGTTATTGAGGCGACTTTTACACACTTTGTGTGATCTACCACTTTGTGACTGAGTTGCTGTGGTTTCCTTACATTCACCTTGCATGAAAACTGCTTCCAGTTGATCGTGTAGTATGTAAGAAGGAAAACATTTTATCGTATTATAGTAAGAAGTCTAAATCAAGCCAAAATTTGGTGAGCTCTTTAGTGCAACCGATTTTTTCACAAATATTTGTAAATGTTAAATGCATGACTAGGTGCTTGATTTTACACACGTGGCATTGGGAGTGCAAACACCTGAATTCAAAGATAAAGAAATGTGGCCCAGTACTTTTGTACACGTAGTGCATCGTTTACAAAGTTGATAAATGCTATGAAAACACTAAGATGGGTGTGATTAAAGGCTTTGTGGTTTAAAGGTGTTTCATAAGTGCTTCTAACTGAAGATAGCTGGCTAAATATTCAAAAAATACCTGTAAGTCATCGAGTTTCCATATGCTGACATGCAGTAGGGTAGCCAAACTACTAAAATATTTATAGAAAACATTTTTACATAACTTTTTTATGTGTGTTGTTTGATCATTGGTGCTCTTGTTACATTACAAGCAGCTGACAATGCACTGTTGTCAGCACTGGATACTATTATGCTGTAGATGTGAATTTGTTCTATTGGTTTGCTGACACTGGACATTAAACAATCTGTGAGAAATGGCTGGATCTTGTCTGAGACATAAGTCTCTTCTCAAAAGCGATGCAAGGATAAGTATTTTAATTAGAACAACAATAATACATTATTTTAGGTATGCAGGCCTTAAACTTATAATGTTGATTGCAATTCTGTGATTCGTTTAAATAAATATAAAAAGTGTTTGTAAAGCTTCAGTTGTAAGTATCTAATTTGTTTTCAACACAAAATATGACATTCATAAGGGAATGAAGACTGGATTAAGATCAGTTTATGTCGGTGCATTATGAGCTTTGACAGTGAATGTTTACCACAGATCCACTATGGTTATTTGGGAAAATCAAACGCTTAATAGATGGCTGGTGAAGGTTAGCTGGAGAGCTTCAGCATGAGCACTCAGGAAACGCTGGTATATGGTGCCATCTAGGGGTCGCCGTGCAAAAGCACATTAGATGCCTCAACGTGCAACACGCTTATATCTGCCCCACGGCGCTGCTGGTGCAGATTCAGGTAATTTGGTAGCTAATTAATTGCTTTGATTAGCTGTAATTGGAGGGCCGTTGAAGCACGAGTTAACCCTGTATCATGGGAGAGCAAATTAACAGAAGGTAACAATTAGGTCTATAGTCTTTTGTCAGCCGTTCGTTCATTCATGAAGCTTCCACGGTGTCAGCAACATCAGGCTGATGTGCATTGACTTGACTGAATGAGTTTTAGAGTGTGTTTGGTGTGCGAGTGATTGCTCGGGTGAGTCGGTAAATGAAGAAGTGAATCAGCTTTCGGGTTTCTGTGTGACCTCTCGACTCGTGTCAGAGGTTAATAAATGTGGTTAATGCGGCTTGCGACACTGAGATCGTGTCAGTGCGCACGGTGCGCGCCGCAGGACGCCAGTGCCCCTCTGAGCAAAACAAAATAATAGGTGTGTTTGTGTCTCTGGCGGTGCTGATGCGCGTCACATGCCTTCTCTCCATGCCCGGTCTGGGTGCCAAGAGAGGGGCTTAAACCTGCGTCTGGAGATGGGAGCTGTGAGATCCCAGGGAACGGATGCTTGGCACCGTGAAATAGGATTTGGGAAGGACCGAAGCAATGAAGCGAGAGGGAGAAAAGCCACTGCCAAGTCCTCTCTACGGAATTGGTGCCCCCCTCCTCACCCCTTAAACACATTTAGTTTGCACACACACACACACACACACACACACGTGGATATATGAAGAGCAGAAAGAGGGGGTTGTGAATGGAAAGAGAAGAAAATAGAGAGTTTAAGAAGACGAACAGCGTTTGGAGCAATATCATACAGTCAGTGAGACATTGACCTCAACATGTGTTCCTCATCGTAACCAACTCTTACAACTCTCTAATCCTGCCACGGTGTTGCCAGGTGCTTCCTGTTTGCTTATTCGTGGGTGTAAATGTCCGCAGAGGCATATGGCATAGGTGTGTGCGTAGACTATTCCCTATAAGAGGCTGACAAGACACGGAGAAAAATGGGAGGGAGGGATAGCAACATAAGGGGGTGGGGCTCCCCACTTGGCTGTCAAATACTGTGATTGATTTCCCACCCCGTGTTATCAAGGCCAGCAGCCACAAGGATCCTAATACACACAAGCTATGAGCAGCCTCAATGCACTGAAAATAGGTCTATCAAGTCTCTCGCTCGCTCCCGCTCACGTGGTCATAACAAATATCTAATCAGCATAATTGGCTCTGCGTGCATCGAGCAAAGAGAGCAGAAGAAAGAGAAAACATAGTTTGCTCAGAGTGTCTCCAGTCTTGACAGCGTACGAGACAGAGAGAGAGAGAAAAAAATCTGTTAGGAACCTGAGCACAGACGACTGAGGATGTGTGGAGTCACATTTCTACTTCATCTCACACGTTTATTTATCTCACTCGGCGTGATCAGATCTGATCTGAGGAAAGCAGCTGAACTCGATAAGCCTCGCAGTCTAAGACAGACGGATGTTGTTCAAAGTGGGGACATCAGTAAAGAGTGAAAGAAAACTGGAGGCAAAAAAAGTTAAACCCCTGTCTTCGTCACACTTTCTTATTCTCTTTCTGCTTCCACCTGTCTTTCCTTTTCTTACTTCTTGCCCCCCCGAATGATTTCTCTCTCATTCTTCCCCCCACACCTCCAATTTTCTACAAAAGGACTTGTGCAATTTTGCCATTACTCATATTATTGCTGGTGGCTGCAAACCGAGTCTTGGCTCCATTCCTCAGGGGTAATTGGAAACTGCAGGTGTGAGAGGGCACATTAGCATACACAAGCCTTGCACAGCATACTGCTTCAACCCTAATGGCAGCATGAAAAATACATCTATCACGCTAATGCCGAAGAGACGGATGTGTTCTGTAGTTACACCACTGAGACCAGTCATAAAAATGCGATATCCTGTGGCGTTAGAGAGCCGGTGCACACTTTTTCCCAAAGTATGTCTGTTTGTGCTTTTACCCGCCACGCAAAGATAGAAAGAGGAGAAGGGGAGCGCGCAACTTGTAGTATGTTAATTTAAAGACATTGACAGGTGTATTTTTCAAATATCTTAAATATGTCACAAGTTATATGAACTGTGGCTGAAAACATGCTGCTTTATGCAGCAAAAAAGGGGCTACTCTACGCACGGTGCCAAAATATGTCTCAGTATGCTGGCACAGGGGGCTTCAACCAGCAAACAAACAGCATTTACTGAACAATAAGTAACATTTAATGTGCAAAGTGTCAGTTGAACAGCAGCTACGGGTTCCAGATGATTGAGGTGACAAGAAGAAGAATACCAGCCAGTGAAAATGATCAACCTTAAACTGAGCTGGTATTTAATGAAACAGGCAATAACCCAAAAAGGCTGTTTGGAAATTTCAGCATTTTAGAGACAATGTGATTGAAAAAGAAGCAGCTGAATACCTTACAGGCCATTCACTGAGCATAAACTATGAAACTTTGTCAACAATAAAAGCCTTTCTTGAAGCTGAGAAATGGTAGTATCATCTTAAATCAATCAGAGTGGCCAAATAACATCTCTTCAGATCTAATTTTGCCTTGAATATAAACAACAAAAATGCATTTAAAAATTGCAACAATCTTTTCTCTTGAAGGTGTTTCACGAAATGACAGTAAGAGGGGAGAAGACTGCAGTTTTGCAAATGTATTTCTGCTATAGTTTAGCATTCAAAAATCCAACTTAAATTTATTAACTATATATCAAAATCACCTTAATCACAATTTAGTTGCAAGAGCATGTGCCAAAACCTTATTTCTAGCCAGGTGAAACTTAAAGGGGACCTTTAAGTGTCATTTCTAGCTCACTAACAGTAACATATACATGACAGAGAATGGCTAAAAGCATAATAGGTGTAATTAAGAGTCATTTTCTGTGGTAAAAGCTCCCCAAAGCCTGCGTGACATGGCAACAGTTTGATCAGTAAAATGAGCTGTAACATCTGGTAAGGCTATATGATTACATGAAACATGTAATCTGTGTGTTTATGTTTTTTTTACTGGTGACATATGCTTGGCTGGATTGTTGTCCTTGTTCATCAGTGCCTCCTTCAAATCATTATTACCAAGTGTTATTTAGGCCAAAAGCTTTCTTGCCACTTTGGCATTATTGGTGCCATCTGTTGCTCAGTTACATGATTTGTAAAAAAAAATGTAATAAATAAATAAAGGAGGGCTTTGGCATTATATACAATCATAATCATGACTCGTTTTTAAATCAGTTCTTCAAATAACATAAAAAAAATAGAATACATGTTGATCACTTCGGTTAATAGTCAATGTTTTGAGATGAGACCTGCGGTGAAAACTGGCAAAGGAAAAAAAAATCTGTTTCAGACAGTGATGGCAACCCTTCTGGATATAATTAAATGTGAGTTCTTTGAGTAATATTTGTTCAGAAATTATGATCTGGTGTATTATTGAGAAGCAGAGCTG
This sequence comes from Copadichromis virginalis, assembly GCF_057382275.1. Taxonomy (NCBI): domain Eukaryota; kingdom Metazoa; phylum Chordata; class Actinopteri; order Cichliformes; family Cichlidae; genus Copadichromis; species Copadichromis virginalis. Next base: position 19,406,927 of record NC_140633.1, read on the forward strand.
ACTCTAAACTAATCACTAATTCCGCTTTTGAATCGGGAGACATTTGTTTGATTGTCATGAACTAAATGAGGAGAAAAAGTACAAGGAGAAAAACAGTAAGGACTCACACCATTGTAGGACATATTTTGCATATTTCTGCCATCAATCAGCTTTACTGCCGAATCTGTTTGTGTAATAACTTGTTGAAACCTTAAAAGAAACCTTGTACTTACAAGAAGCTGTTAAATTAATTTTAAAAACTTATGGAAATCATGCCCACATGGTTGTCAGCAATAAAAGAATTTAAAATTCACTAGAAATCCATATTGTCAAATGTAATTGTAGGATATTTTCTATATCTGGATGTCCAGTGAGTCACCGAGGTACACCTTGCCATCAAAAAGGAGAAATTTAAAGCAGAACAACCAATTTCTTCTAAGGATGTGAAATAATGACCCATTTGGACCCCCTGCTGTGTGTGCATAGGGTGTGTGCCCATTCAACTTGCTATGTTAGCAAATTAAAGGGGACACACAAGTCTGTATGTGTTATTACCATAACCGCACACACATACGCTGACTTGCAGAGACTTTCTTTGTCCTGTCTTCAGTTTTTCCTGTCTATAGGACAGTGCTGTAACAGCTTGTTAAACAGTGACATGCATTGACTTCCAGACGCCCTGCTGTGCACATCTCACTGCAGTCAGGGCTTCAAGAACACAAATAAGCCATCACTCCACTTCTTCAAGGCTGTGGTTACTTCACAGTGACTGACTTGAGCAACCTCACAGAACATGCATGTACTCTGTGACTATACAGAGGGAATATACAGAAAAACACAGGAAACCTGCCAAAAATGCAAAAAGAAGAACAGGAGAGATAGGGAGGTAGGACGGAGACGAGGCAATGAAAAATTTCAGAGCTGATCCTTCATGTATTCAAATTTTAATATTTCGTGTCAGCTCTGAAAAAATGTTTCTTTGGTTTAAAACATCATCTTTTCATCCTTTGCGTCACAAAAAAATGCAGCACAAAAATAAAAAAAGTATTTAGTCAGCCACCGATTGTGCAAGTTCCCCCACTTAAAATGATGACAGGGGTCAGTAATTTGCACCAGAGGTACACTTCAACTGTGAGAGACAGAATGTGAAAAAAAAATCCATGAATCCACATGGTAGGATTTGTAAAGAATTTATTCGTAAATTAGGGTGGAAAATAAGTATTTGGTCACCTCAAACAAGGAAAATCTCTGGCTCTCACAGACCTGTAACGTCTTCTGTAAGAAGCTTTTCTGTCCCCCACTCGTTACCTGTATGAATGGCACCTGTTTGAACTCATCATCTGTATAAAAGACACCTGTCCACAGCCTCAAACAGTCAGACTCCAAACTCCGCCATGGCCAAGACCAAAGAGCTTTCGAAGGACACCAGGAAAAGTATTGTAGCCCTGCACCAGACTGGGAAGAGTGAATCTACAATAGGCAAGCAGCTTGGTGTGAAAAAATCAACTGTGGGAGCAATCATCAGAAAATGGAAGACATACAAGACCACTGATAATCTCCCTCGATCTGGGGCTCCACGCAAGATCTCATCCCGTGGGGTCAAAATGATCATGAGAACGGTGAGCAAAGATCCCAGAACCACACGGGGGGACCTGGTGAATGACCTGCAGAGAGCTGGGACCAAAGTAACAAAGGTCACCATCAGTAACACACTACAACGGCAGGGAATCAAATCCCGCAGTGCCAGACGTGTTCCGCTGCTGAAGCCAGTGCATGTCCAGGCCCGTCTGAAGTTTGCCAGAGAGCACATGGATGATACAGCAGAGGATTGGGAGAATGTCATGTGGTCAGATGAAACCAAAGTAGAACTTTTTGGTATAAACTCAACTCGTCGTGTTTGGAGGAAGAAGAATACTGAGTTGCATCCCAAGAACACCATACCTACTGTGAAGCATGGGGGTGGAAACATCATGCTATGGGGCTGTTTTTCTGCCAAGGGGACAGGACGACTGATCCGTGTTAAGGACAGAATGAATGGGGCCATGTATCGTGAGATTTTGAGCCAAAACCTCCTTCCATCAGTGAGAACTTTGAAGATGAAACGAGGCTGGGTCTTCCAACATGACAATGATCCACAACACACCGCCCGGGCAACAAAGGAGTGGCTCCGTAAGAAGCATTTGAAAGTCCTGGAGTGGCCTAGCCAGTCTCCAGACCTCAACCCCATAGAAAATCTGTGGCGGGAGTTGAAAGTCCGTGTTGCTCGGCGACAGCCCCAAAACATCACTGCTCTCGAGAAGATCTGCATGGAGGAATGGGTCAAAATACCAGCTACTGTGTGTGCAAACCTGGTAAAGACCTATAGTAAACGTTTGACCTCTGTTATTGCCAACAAAGGTTATGTTACAAAGTATTGAGTTGTATTTTTGTTATTGACCAAATACTTATTTTCCACCCTAATTTACGAATAAATTCTTTACAAATCCTACCATGTGGATTCATGGATTTTTTTTTTCACATTCTGTCTCTCACAGTTGAAGTGTACCTCTGGTGCAAATTACTGACCTCTGTCATCATTTTCGGTGGGGGAACTTGCACAATCGGTGGCTGACTAAATACTTTTTTGCCCCACTGTATTTGTCGCTTTGGTGGCAGCCTTATGCGCCATAACAGCTAGGTGATCTCAACAAGAAAACACACGAAGCTATACCAGTTATTATGATAATTAATGTTTGTCACACAATTTAAAACATCGAAGCACACAGAAAGTTCAAAGGTAGCCTATTCCTGCCTTTTTAAGCCTTTATTTTACCAGTTCATTACCCCAAGTGTGCCAGGATCACACAAGGCTGATAGGCCTTCTGTAGTTAGTCGTTTAATTTACATATATGTTGAAATTACACAGATCAGTTTTAAAGGGGAGTTTAAGAGGGCAGTGCGTGAAATCTTGAACGGACACATAGGAAATGACTTAATCTAAAAAACAGAATAGATAAAAGAAAGAGCTAAGTGAGCTCAGTGGACTGGTTAGTACTGGTCAGTACTTTCCCGTATCATCTGATGCTGTTGCGGTCAGGTTCTGCTGGTCCACACATTAGCAGTTATGAGTTATGGATGCATTGTAAATATATGCAAAATGACTTACAAATAACTTTGACCGGCATAGCTATCTGTGCAAAAGAAAACTGAGACCTTTCTCTATGGAGTTTCTCCCTGTGCATGTGTTAGTTCCCTCTGGGTATTGTGCTTTCTGCTCCAAAGATGTGGTGACTTTAAATTTGTAACGGGTATGAGGTAGATAAAGTGCTTGAAGTGTGTAGAATACAACACTATATGAATATATTGTTAAAATCTGACTTGGTAAGTGGACTGGTTCTTATGTAGCACTTTTCTAGTCTACTTGAGCGCTCAAAGTGCTTCACACAACATGGCTCATTCATACAAGCACTTTTTTCCTTACACCTAAGTACTTTCTATCTAAAGCTCAGATGAATGAATCAACTTGGGGTTCAGCATCTTGCCCCAGGATACTTCAGCATGCAAACAGAAGCCAGGGATTGAACCACTAACCTTCTGATTAGTACATGACCAGCTCTACCTCCTGAGCTACACCCACCCCAAGAAGCTTGCAGCAAGTACTACCTAAGGCCAACCTTACTTAGCTTCAAGGACCAGACTATTTTGAGAAGTGCTCAGGGTGGTATGGCCATAAGCTAGTAAACTTGGTTTTTTAAGCACTTTGAGTTGCCTGTAAGAATAGAAAAGCTAGTGATACACTAGAATCACTTACCAAACGGTCAGCTGTTAAGTTTGATAGCGTGTAATGTAAGCTGCCAGATTTTGATAAGGAATAACTCTGGTTCTGCTTTTGATACTGAAAACAAAAGTTTGTTTTAATCTGTGAAAATGTGCAGCTATTACCAGGCTGTAGCTATGTTCTACGTAAACTGTGCAGCAGTGTATCTGACTTCTTTTCAAACCTCACAGCAAATACAAATAATAGATTCTGTATTTCACAATGGGACGCAGCAGGTGAATGTCTGTTTCAAAGATGGGTCATAGCCTAGCCTAACGTATAGTGCTCGTATTAGTGCCCACATGGGATTTTAGCCAAAAACGCTATGAGAAAAAAAGAGCAGTGAGGTGTTGTATCTGCGGCTTGTGGCAGATGGAGTTCATCAGTGAAACTGCAAATATTACAAAATAATGTCGCCAGGAGTTCATGTAGGTCTATTGTTTTCATTAAAATCTGTAAGTGTTGCTGGATGTGTGTGCCTGTGCTCTCCTTGCAGGAGGTCAGTATACTCCTGCGCTGACTGACTGAGGAGGATTATTATGGGATTAGGGGTGTCTCGGTTACCGGGGTGAGATGATAATCACAGTGGCTGTCCTCTGATCTCGACGGGGATAGGAGTGTCAATCAAACTGGAAACACTCAGAGATGAGAGGTACCACTGCTGTGAGCGTGAACACGTGCGCAATGTGCTCTCTGAGCTGGGTGTTACATGTTTGATCACATGTGTGAATGTTTTATGTGAATCAGCTGTCAGGTAAAGGGAAGTGGGGAAAAGAGGAGTTAGTGTTTTTTTTTCTTTTTTTTTTATCTCGCTAGAAGATGAGTGAATTTATGTTTTATGGAAATAAAATATGGCCCACACCTCCCTCCCTGCCTCCAGATGGTCCCTGTGGAGAGAGGGTGATTATCTGGCCCATCTGAGCAAGGGAACCTGAGAGTGTTGATGTTGGGTGGGCAGTGCGGTGCCACGCCAAGCCTCCTGTCCCCAGGAGCCTGAATACGATCCCCTTTACCTGCCCCTTGTCTCTGGTCCTCTCCCTCCCTCCTCCACCCCATCACCGGCTAGGCTTACTGCAACTCCCCCACCTCCTCCTATCCTCCCGCTGTCTACGCCCCAGGATAGACTTTCTTCCACCTGACAAGGCTTGGCCTGGATTACTGGAATACCTGGACAGGTAAGTCAACTGATGAAGGTGTCAAGTGCATCTATGTGTTTTTATGTTAGTTTGTAATGCTTAGCAACCCATCAGGAACAAAGCAGTAAACATCCACAAAAGAGGGTTGCTAAGAACTCTGCAGAGCACTTTGTTCCAAAGTCCACTTTAGTAATCCTATGAATAAATAACCAAGGGCCACCAGCTCGGTTAATAAACTCTTCCTCATTTTGATTTTCAACCTTTTACTCCCTCCTTTCTCTCCCTCTCCTCTCTCCATCCTACTCGTCCTGCCTGCTAATTAGGCCAGGTCTTCGGTTTCCCTGCCATGGGTGATATGAGTTTATCAGAGCTGCCTGTCAGGCTGCAGGGGTCAGAGAACGGTGTTGTTGGACCAGACTGCAGCTTGAGCCGTGGCACTAGCTCAGCCATGAGACAGAGAAAAGAAGCTAACGGATCAGAACTAAAAGAGATCCTATCTGATGCATTTTGTTTTCAAGCTCAGAGATCCCGCTAAAGGCCTCAGCAGAAGACAAAAAAATCATGATGGGACTTCTAAATGATATCGCAGCTACTGCCTGTATGTAACTGTTTCCTTATTATCACTGATATAACACTGAACTATAAGCACTAGACCAAACTTAACTAAATAAACCTACAGGTCATCTCATGCTTCATTAATGTGTGTAAATAAAAACACAGGTGTACATAGAGGTGTTTTGAGCACTTTTTGAGCTCGAGCACCAGTTTTCAAAAGCTAAGAGCTGTTTTTCCTCTTAGCTGATTCTCATACATCCTATAAAAAAACTATGATTTTTTTTTTGCAACACTTGCTATTAAATTTGGCGTATGATTTGCAACAAACAGTGATTAAAGTCTTGATATGTCTTTTGCTGGTATTTAAGCAAGATAAGACAAAGATGAAAGGCTGGTTAGCACTTCAGCTTCACTTTCTTTCTCCTTTGGTTAGTAATTAGTAGGTTTAATTTGACAGTTTTAGAAAGACTTTTATAAATAGATACTTGAGAGGTTGGCCTCTCTCACTGAACTCAAAACACAAGATCTTCTTAACCATTTTCTTCTTTCTTAATGTGATAGTACATTTTTAAGCACTTATTATTTGAGTAATGCAAACATTTAATCATCCATAGTCCTAATATATTAAAAGTGGACTGAGTTGACATCAGTATAATCACTGATATTATTACACAAGAGTTTTTGCTGTTTTATTAAATAAAGATGTGCATAAGAAAAAAAAACATTAAAATTAATGAGATATGTTTTAATTCATGAGATTCATTATGTTACATTTGTTATGGGTTTGTTAACGTATTAGAAAAAGAAACAGGTAATCCATTACTTTTGACTTGACATGAGATTGTGCTGTAGGTGAGAAGTTTAACAAAACAAATAATGATATATTACTTACCGATTTAGTCACCTTGTATCAGGCTGTGCCACATGTGCTGTTGTTGAACTATTAATTATACATCTGTATTTCTTTATCTTTCCCTCCTGCTGCAGATTACGAGGGTACACTGCAGTGCATTCAAAAGAGGGCAGTGTAACCACACATGCAGGGCTTCCTTGACGCTTGCCCCTATTTCCGCATCTCTCATATAAACAATATTAAAGCGTTAGAATACACCTGTACATGTAGTATTTTATATAAACGTTTGCATCTTTGCAAATAAAACCTTTCCAACAGCAACTTGGTTTTTTTTTGTTTCAGTTTAATAGCCTATTTGTCAGGGGCACAACGTGGGGAGAGAGAGAGAGAGAGAGAGAGAGAGAGAGAGAGAGAGAGAGAGAGAGAGAGAAAATGAAGTATGACTAATGTAATTTGAACAGACATTTCAACAGTCAGAGTGAAAAACCCAGTGGTCAAGCTGTGAGGAAAAAGCTGCACCTGGTAATTGCTGCAACACCCACTGACCCCTGTGTAATGTGCATCAGCATAACCCTTCACAACATGTAAGAAAATTGCTTCATAGTTAGTGCATTATTGTTTCAGTGATGGCAGAGAGGTTGCTTTGCTTGGCCCTGGGTGGCATCATTAACACAGGCTGGAGCAACGCGTTTAAATCAGATGGCATTGTCACAGGTGTAACTACTGCTGTTCATGCATGTGATTAATGTCCCCTTTTTTGATTAATTTCCTACGTTGGCTGAGAAGCCCTCGCATTTGTGATTAATGAACCTGCAGCCTAATATAATGTAATAGTGGCTTATTTTTTTTTTTTTTTGTATGTGCATATGCATGTGTGCTCTCACTGGTTCCTGTGTGTGGTATCCCAGTTCAGTCAATAGTGGCAAGCGAAAGGTCGGGGTGGAAGAAATCATGCACAAAACCTGAAATTTTCTTAACAGAAGAGTCTGTCTCACTTGGAGCTGTGATAAGGGTAATATGCCAGGGTGCTACAATAAATCAGTTTTAAAAAGACAAGGGGAAAGATATAGAGAGCCTAGCATACAGCTAGATGAAAAGTTAGTGGGAGGCTGATACATAAATCCGCATACAATGATGCAACTCTGGTCTTAAGCTTCTGTGTCTGCCTGAGGGCTATGATGGGTGTGACCAAGATGCTGCAAACCAGATCCTCACACTCTTCTCTTTTCAAGAGGAAAAAAAACAATATACTGCTTGGTTATCCTCACTGTTGACCTTTTGATGTCTAAGTCAATATTGTGTCTTTTTTTTTTCACCACCACTCTCAGGCTTCTTCCCTCTCCTGCCCACCTTCCCCATATCCCCGGTGGTGACAGAGACGGAGGACACAGGGGTCTGTAATTAGTTGGTTGACCCCGGGGTTGGGTTGTGTGACCCCGGCAGCCGTGAAGCGCAGATCCAGCCTGATCAGATGAGTAGTTCTGAGGGATCAGTGGTTGAAAGACAGCTGCCTCCGTACCTCGGCCAACCCAGTCACACTAGCCAGCGCAGCAGCGTCGGGCACAGTTACAGGAGCCCGGCCAACGAGCCCAAACAGAGTCACAAACACCTGTATGGGGTAGACTACAAACATACAGACACATGCTTTTCAACATCCACAGACACCGATGGGGCTGCAAAACAGACTACCTGCCACCATTCAAGGAAAGGAAGGGAGGAGGGGGGCTGACGGGTAACCCGACCCAGGTAGGGGAAGGATAGGGAGGGAGGGGACGGGAGGTGAGGGAGGAGTAGTGCTGGCCCTTGGTCAAGTGCCTTGTATTCCACAAACAGGCCGCATCCAGTTACACTTTACCTGAGAAGCTGAGCCTGAGGAGAGGATTCAAAGAAAAGCTTGTGGACCTCCCTCTCTTTGGTGTACTTTCTTTGGCGAAGAACTACATTCTGATTTCTTCTGAGTGTAAAACCAGGGATTTAGTGAAAACAAAGGCCAGTTCACATGTGTAAGTGCTGCACAAACATTATAATAGCTGCGTTACTGTACGTACGAGCAAGACTGAGGATTGGTAAATGTGGCTCAGCTGCCTGCACTGCCTCCGCAGCTCACCACACTAATTAGAAGCGGCGAGATGGGAGAAAGGGAGAGAGTGTCATCAAGGACACACTGGGAGACGTTCACCTGAGACAGCTCAGTCACTGATGCTCCGGGCAAATCAGTATGACCTGAACACCGGCACTGTTTGAAGTTGTGACAGAGAGAACGAGAGACAAAAGCGTCTGGATCTAACTGTAGGCCTTGGGGGAATAAAGAGATGGGAAGAAACAGAGAGGAGGGAACACAGAGTGAGGAGAAGGAAATTCGCTGGAGAAAAATAGGCAAAGAGGACAGGGAAGAAAAGCAAAGGGAGAGCACTTCCCCACTTTCCTGTGTGAAAATTGAGGCCTGCTCTTTAGGACACTTATTATTTAGTCTCACTTTCTGTTACTTATCCCTCATTTGTTTCTACCTCTTTACCTCTCTCAAGTCATCATGTTTACACAAGCTGTTATTGCCATTTCCCCGTTGTCTAACCCTCTGCTGTTTTTCCTCTTTTTTTTCTCTCCCCCCTCTTTCTTTGTCTTTTCACTACTGGTTGGAAATCTGGAAGGCTTGCTCATCGGCGCCAGCCTCTGTTAATCCCCTCCCAAAGCACCTTAGCAACGCTAGGAATTTAGAGATGCTAAAAAAAAACCACACGACGACAACGACAACAACTGTTCTTAACACTGGGCTCATATTGGCAAGAGTGGCCACATCTTGAGATGTGTGTGTGTTTTCCATAAGTAGTTCAGAACAATCTGGATGGGTGTGATAACCAAGGATCTCTCAAGAGTGTGTGTTTGTGTGTGTGCAAGTGCAGAACGTGTGGGTCTGAACGTGTGCACAGAGTGGGACTGCGTGTCTATGTAATATAGTTCCTATATAACAACCAGCAACCTGGTAATCACAGCATGTAGTCACCTGAGATACTTATTATCTAGTCTCTTTACATGTTCCCTCTTTGTCTGTACCACGGCACAAGCTGCACGCTGCTGGATGAGCGTTTGTCTTTGTGTGGCGGGCTGCACACACCTGAACAAGTCAATGAGAGGCTGAAAACGAGTGAAAGAAATATATAAATTATTACAGACTGCAGTGAACAATTTATGTTATTATGGGCCCAACTTTGATGCTAGCAAAATGCATTGATGAAAAAAAATCAATAAAGCAAGGTTACAACACTCACAGCAATTACGACGTCAGTTATTTTTCATTTATTGGCTTTGTGATTTTCACACATCAACACAGATCACCCCAGCACCTTTCGCTTTCTCTACCCAAAATCAATTACTTAGGGGCAATGGTAAAATAATTGAGGGCGCATTTAGGCCTTGAAATTAATACATAGTTTAAATGTTAAAACTTTTCTGTAACTCCTCACTTTGAAGTATTAATTTACCTCTCAAATTGAATATGAAAATAAATGACGGAAAGCACAGTATTTTTTTTATTCTCAGGCTGTAATAAGATGCAAGAGTTTATTTGGTATGTACTCTTTATTCCCCCCCCCCCCCCCCTCCCCAGCCATGGGTGGCTGTGTAAGCTAACAGAAAAAACAAACTGCAAAATGCAAGTGCATAGCACACGTCTATCTCATAAGATGACTTTTAATCCATCAAAAGACAAAACAAAACAAAACACACGGAAAAACCTGATAATAATAATAACAGTAGTTACTTTTCTAAAGCAAAAAATATGTATATTACATGGCGTATACACTCATGCACAAGAAAGATGTTAATAAGAAATTAACAGCATATCCAAACAATACATGTTTATTATAGGGGATTGTGTTCAAATGAAAATGACCTGTTTCATCTGATCCTCTGTTCCTATAGTGGCAGATCTTTACAAGGTTTCTTTTGGGCTGGTCAAACAGCACGTTAAATACACTTGAGGCTGTAGAAAGATTCATTACAGGCATTTTGACGGATTTTACAAATCTGAAAATGCAGCGGGTTCTTGGACAACATGCCAGCTGAGGGACTAAGAGTATTAAGACAGTGAAACTGGCTCCAGTGAAAACCACGAGGGAAGGAGAGCTGCTGCAGTCAATGCAGTTTCCTTTTGTGTGTGTGAGTGTGCATGTGTGTGTTTGTTTTTGCTCAGATGGGCAAAAATATGGGGCTAGGATTGTTTTGTTATCCACAATTTTAAGCGAAAAAAAAGCCACACGATCTGAAGTCATACACTTTACTTGGATACAAAACATTGGGTGACAGGAGAAAGGGGTTATGTAATTAAGGGGTTTCAAGAAGGTAGCATCACAGAGGAAAGAACGAGTTAATGGAAGAAATTTGGGGTTCTGACAGTTGCTGACATTTTCTGAGAGGTCTTTTCGCCCGCACCACCTATCTCCCAGTGCTCATGGTAAAGATGGCCTGCCAGTAAAAGGGATGAGAAGCTATCTGTAAATCACAGTCTCCCCACAGTGATCCAGTTCAGCTGGTCATAGACTTGATGGCCATTGTCCTGGAAGACAGATAGAAGCACAAAAACAACAGATATATGTTACTAATTTGTAGAGGATATCAAAAGTCAGTAAAAGTAAAGTTATTAGCAAAAACACATAAGTATGTGTATGTATATATATATATATATATATATATATATATATATATATATATATATATATATATATATATATATATATATATATATATATATATATATATATATATATATTATAAGCAGACAGAAACACATAGAGTACATGTACATTGTCTAATCTGAGGAATGGTTAAATGCATAGAATATATATTTGCAGAGAAATTAATCAAATTTATCCCACACCTTAAACAGTCTGATGGGTGACAACAATCTAATGGCTGCAGAAACAAATTGAATAGGGTTATAACCATTAGGAGCAATTTATCTGTACCTCTCTGACATTTTCCGGTGACATACACATCCTTCACTTGTTCCAATCTGACCTATCTAAACGACCCAGTGTTTTGATCACTTGACCCAGCAGAGTTCAAAGGGCAGCCGGTTCAAACGGCTATCAGTGCGCTGCAGGTTGCAGTGAGCATCATAAAACTGCTGTTTCTTATCTGAACTCTTTGACCCCTCATTAACCCCTCTCTACTGCTTTGAGAATTATCGCCTGCTGCACATTTGTCGAGGCGGTGAGAGTCACTGAGAGTTTGTGAAACACCGAGCTAGTTGTAACATTTATAAGAGCAAGCATCTTTAGCTTCACTTTGGCAACGCAAGGGTTTTACCGAAATGGAAACAATAGCATTGTAAGATGCTCGCGGCGCTAACATATCTATGCTGCACTGAGGTCATGTGGGAAGGGAAAAAAAAGATTTCCTTAATACCAACTTGTGAGTTTTGACATCTTCAAGAAAGCTGTGCGAATAATAAAATACTGTGAAGTGAAGAAATATGACAAAGTTTTGATGTGCGGCAACCTTATTTGCATGATTTAAAGGATCATATTAAAGTTAAACAGCGGAACTTTCCCTGTTATAATTCAAGCCTGGATATTCACAGGCACCCAGAAACTTTTAGTGACAACGCATGAATGTGGCATAATGTAAGCGGTGGTAATACTCACTGACTTCAGAATCACAGTTTCAGCTGAGGCTGATGGGAATGCCGTTATTTAGCGTTAAATACATAATTTGGTCTGTTAATGGCACATGATGAAAAGGGAGGGGATTATTTGATTTATTTGATGGGAAATATTGCATATGAGCCACATGACTTATCAGCCTCACTGAAGGAAAACTCAGTATATCAACAAAGTCCTCAAGATACACTGGACTACATGGGCAACCTACAGATTATACCTACAGCAACTACTAAGCCATGGAAACCCATGTCACAAAGCTCCCTGTGCACAGTTTTTGTGCTGATGTTAATGTCAGAGGAGGGTTGGAGCGCTGCAGTTATCGAGTCAGTAGAGCACTGGTGATTTTTATGCACTATACGCCTTAGCACTCAGCAACTCCGCTCTGTGGTCTGCCACTTCATGGCTGAGTTGCTGTGGTTTCTAAATGCTTCCACTTTGCCATAATACCACTTACAGTTGATTGTGGAGTATCTAGGAGGGAAGAAATTTCACAAACTGACTTGTCGCAATGGCGGCATTCATTTACAGCACCAAGCTTGAATTCAGTGAGCACTTTAAAATGACCCATTTTTTCCACAAATGTTTGTAAAGGTTGACTGCATGGCAAGGGGCTCGATTTTATATTCCTATGGCAATGGAACTAAAAACACCGGAACAGAGATGTGGCACAATACTTTTGTCTATATAGCATACATTGTCTGAGAACCATGCATCATGGCATTTTGTTTTGCAGATGAAAATATGTTATTGGACAGCTAAAGTCTCTGACCTGCTGGTGCACTAGAGGAAAAGTCAGCAGAAAGCAACAAAAAGACTACGGAGAACATGAATTTTTTCTCAAAATTTCACCTCACTGCTTTTGTTAGACGGTGTCTGAACACCACCTGACATCGTCTACTATGTAAAGAGCATTGAGCATAGAGCATCTCTATGTGTGTCCAAAGCTTCAAAGTTTGTCTCATTGCTTTGTGGGGACCAGCTGGGAAAGAAGAAGCAGTGCTTCTGCATGTACATGCTTTTATTTTTAAATAAGACTTCAATCAACCTCCTGAAATTATAAGGTTCTGTTTAAAAAGAAAAAAAGGTGTTCAAATGGGAGAGAAGAAAAAACAAGATAATAAGTAGGCTAGAAAGAAAACAATATTATTGTACTCAAAAGTACCATTACTTTTGTATTAAAAAGAACTTATTAGAGTCAAAATGCTTTCGAGAGTTTTATAGTTTCCAAATGCTCTCTTAGTTTATTCCCCCACCCCCCAAAAAGACTCAAGGTTATTGCATATATTTAGTGAGGGACAGGAAGCCACTTACCGTGCTTTTATTAACATTCATTCTAAAATCCCCTTTTCTCTCTGGAGCACATGTAATAGTCTGACTGTTGCTGCCAAACAACACTAAGTTTGCTTGTCTTGAAGAGTCCATGAAAGAAACTCTTTGTGGAAGCACTTCTGCTGAGAGAGGGGGAAAAAAAATCTAACAGTAAACGATTCTTCCTTCAAGAGCGCAAACAGGAGTATTTCAGAGGACACTTAAAACTTATCATGTGGCCTTTCCTTGTTGTTGTGTTTGGAACAAATAGGTACTGAGGTATTTTCTTATTTGAGCAAAGCAACACAATGCTTTTGCCTGAGAAAATGAGATTAACTTTTAAAATATCTGGGGGGTTTTTCATTTAAAGAACAAGATTATTTATTTTTAGCAGCAAATAGCTGATTTTATTCATGTTAAGGAACAATTTCTTCATTTCAGAGCCTTAAAAACTTCCCTCTACATCTGTTCACCCATTGATGGATTATGGATTTATGTCAGGTAACAAGGAAGTCTCCAAGAGAAATAATTTCCTTGCACGGTCATAGTAAGTATGACAGGACCAATATGGCAAATGGGTAAAGTTGGGCTTAAATTCTTAAAGGGCTGTACTTTAATACAAATGATATTTTCTTAAACCCAAACAAGTTGTTTTATTATCTAAACCTAACCGAAGTGCTAGAAAACACGAACTAATGAGGAAAAAAGATATTGTTGTTATTGAACTGCAAAGTCCACATAGGGTGGAGGTCAGGGTTAGTGGATGGGTCAACAAAACACTTTTTTATTTCAAAATGCTCTTGTTTTTTTAACTATGTTCCTTAATCTTAACATGTTTAATATAATAAGCTTGATGAACAAGGTCCTCTGCATTACCATAATCCTAACTAAGTTGTTTCGTGTCTCGGCCTTTGCAAACATAGGCAGAAAACAGATGAACCATATTGTGCTCTAATGGGTTGTGTTCAAAGGGGTTAAGCTGGAGGACCTGTCACTGTGCTCGCCAAAGTAATTGCTTACATCTCCTTATGCTGCTGTAATCACTAAACAACTCTGACAGGGCAAGAGTCAAACAGTCAGGGAGACTGTAGAGCAAGCCAGCTCTTACTTTTATCCATTTTAGTTGTGGTAAAAGTCACAAAGTCACATCTGTGAGGTGAGAAAAAATTAAAGAAATATCGCTCTGTATAATGCAATTTAATTAAACAGAGACACAGTGTGAATGATTAAAAATGACCATACAGTTGAATTGACACTTCTTTAAAAGAGTTAAAAAAAATTATATGAACACTATATTCTTCAAGAAGATGGGAATTTATTGATTGTATCTGACTTTTTAAGCAAAGTCGAAAGAATAAAATGCCTCCTGAAAGGACAATCTGATGAATGCCTGTAAAGGTTATACAAGTTTTTCTTTGGTCTTTATTTTTGTCCTAATATAGCTTCAACCTAGGGGGTTTACTTAGAAGTTGTCTGTTGTCTGGCAGATTTTGTTTGGGCCTGACTTTTGTGCCACTTTATGATCGTTCGGCAGTTATTTGATTAATTATCAGAGCACTGCATGCACAGGTGCTTGTGAACTAGGCCTTTACCCCAACGCTGAAATCTAACATAAAAGATAGGATAATTAATTTTTAAACTCTAAACCAATCACATTACTTCACTCCTACCACTAAAAAAGTTGTGCCAGTCAGAGTGGCTCGCCACATTAAAAGATTCCTTTTAAGTGCTGTGTGCACGGTGGAGAACTTCGAGCCCAGAAAGCATGGCACAACAAATCTACAGTCAAAGTGTTTGTGGAAAAGGTGAAAGCTCAGTCATGTCATGTTATTTAAGTATGTTGACACTTATTCTTTGCAACACAGTAATCCAAAAATATACAGAACAGTCAGTATACTGTATGTAGTTTTGAATTTGTTGCAGGTATTAGTAACATGACATCAATCCAATATTTCTAGAAATAATTCTGCATCATATTTTAGCGTGATTAAAATTGTATTTAATAATAAAGCATGAAACACTGCTTTTGCCAGAAAAGTTGAAAAAAGGGTTATGATGCACAGGATTAATGATCTCTGAGTCCCCCTTCACAAACTGGCAGGTTACTGAATATTAATCCAACAGTATGATGTGTTTGAAGCTTCAGTCTGGTCTCATTTCCAAGTTTGTTTAATTAAAGGTAAACACAGTAGATCATTGTGAATGATGACAGTTCTCAAACCAGAAGCTGTATGTTTATCATTGATGATAATTCCCTGCTGCCATCAGAGGGCAACAGGACAGGTCGTTTATTATATTATTTAAGTAACCCAAGGTGGTTTTTCACAAGTACTGACTGCTCTACCGTACTTCTGCAATGCATATTTAAATTTTACACAGTAGGAATGTTTTTTTATGTGTCTTGCATTTCTTATTTTGGACTTCCTATTTTGCTTGCCCCTGTTTAAAGAACCTGCTGAGAAACCCGGTTTCTACCAAAAATATCAGTGAATAGCTTCGCTTCATTTAGATGTAATGCCCACTTGTTTGCAAGTCTCCCACCTGCATGCCATGTACCAACTCTGAATTTAACAGAAACAGATGGAAAAAGCAGGTGTTATGTTAGTTCTGCTGCTAAAATAAAGTGCCAGTACCTGTGCAACCTAAATTAAATACAGCAACTGCCTGTGTCCTTGGATTTAAACTTATTCCTAACAACTTTAATACAGTTTGCTCCTGAATTTCTGCCATTAGGATTTTTTTTCCAGTGCGCGAAGTATCAAATTTCTACATGGCAAATAAGTCTCAGGTAGGATGATGGGGTGGCTGGTTTGGTCTTTAATATAAAAGCCTTTGACACACAGAATCTATAAATCATTTAACTCTATTATGGGAAACTGTTGTTAATTACACATCTCCTACTAATTGTATATGTTGGTATCTTTTACCCATTGCTATGAATCTTTGCCAGTCTTGACTAAATCATGCTAGCCACCTATACTGTGGCCACAGTGGAACATGATGGAAACACAATATCAATATTGAGATGTTGATATGGTGAACAATAGGAAAATGAAATTCACTGGTTGACAGTTTGGTCTGCTGCTGTCGTGGTGACAGAAACTGTTGACAAAAATGTAAGTCATTAAGACATTATTTTTTGTAGAAAGTGATCAAATGTATTGGTGTGATTAAAGAAATTTTTAACACAAGACATTTCAAGAGTTTTTTTTTCCACAGGCAAGGCTGGAGGAGGCTGAGATTGTGTCTTTTGTAACATTTTGTAACATTCTTTCAAAGTTGGATTCATGAAACTTTTTTCAGATGGCATTGGTGAAGATGTAAAATAAAAAAAAAAAAAAAAAAAAGAATACGCAGAAGAGGTAACGGTGTAGCCCAGATGGGAGGGTCGAATAAGCTTTAAAGATTTTAACTTAAAATTTGCAGTAGTTTCATAAATGTCACTCCGTGTTAGACTATTTTTATTAAACGAGAAGGGATAAGTCCAGATTGGTAAAGGGAGACTGCAGACTTGTGACTTTTGTAAAAATCCAGGCTACCATCTTGACTAGGAATCCTTAAACACTTTCATTCAGTGATGGACAGTGAGACCACTCAGTATGCTGCACCCCACCCCCTTAACTTGCATCTTCTACAGACTTATTCTTCCCTTTCTCCTCCTTCCTCCCCCCCAAAATCCCCGGTTCCTGTGGAGTGGCAGGTTTTGTGTGGTCCCCAGCACTGTCCCGTTTTTATCTGTCCTCTGACGGGTTACCCCGGTCCCCCTCGCACCTGCGCCGCTCCCAGGTCCCTACAGGAATGCGCTGGGGCTTGTAATCGCCTTTGTGGGGGCCATTGAGTTGTACGGCTGACTGAAACTTCCCAACCTCACAGCGCGCTGGCCGCTGAATGGGACACAGCGTGGGGCGGCTCTCCAAACCGCGGACCCTGCCAAATTCCTACAGTGGCGCTCCACAATCACTCCCACACAGGCCCCGATATACCGCCAGGCAGGAGGGACGGGGAGGGGTCGGGATGTGGTGGTGGTGATTGTGTGTGTTGGATAGACACATGGAAAAGTCTACATTTAGCTCCAGACAAGACGGACACTTTCTGCGTCGCCACTCCGGATGCACATGGCGCCCCCCCCCCTTTTTTTTTTTGTTATTGTTATTGTAATTATTATTATTATCATCATCATCATTATTGTCACTTTGTGAAGCTGTTACAGTAAAGCAATGATTTGGGGTAACAATAAATGAAGAAGATGTATTTTAATATCTCACCTCTTAAAAAAAAAGTTCCAGTGCAGATGCTATTCCAGCAACGGTGAAATCTGGAAAAAAAAAGCAAATAAAAAAAATGCGTTTGGTGGATGTTGTGAACAAAGTTTCAAAATAAAGCAATTTCTCATAACTTTTAGTACATTTGTGCCGCGTTTCGGTGCATTAGGTCTGTGTGCCGGCATATAGCGTGGTAGCTGTGGGTAGATAGAGCAGCACTGCAGGATTAAGAGGCAGCAAGATTGTTAAACATGTCAACGTGTAATTGCACGATAAGGCCCTTCCGAGGAATTCATTGGCCCAGTTGCTTTCTCTATTCCGCGCTAATCTCGCCCGGCACATTCGCTCTGTGCAATCTGTCTCCATAATCTTCTGTGACAGAGCGGGCGACGAGAGCAGGCTGCTTGGTAATTTTTTTTAGGGAAGGGGGGAGACGCAGAGAAAATATGCAGAGGCGTGATAAAGTGACGCTAATTATCCCCATTTAGGACAGGGAGTGCAAGGGATCGGGGCTTTACGAACAACCGAGTGTGCGCTGGAGCTGATGGCCTCCTAGCACGGAATATATCGGTGGCTACAAGATAAGGGTATCGCACGGTGGAGAGATTTATTGGCCAGCCAGCTGTACGTGCGCGCACTCACACAAACACACATATACTCTTTCTCCCACACGCGCGCGCGCGAGCGCACGCAGCAGTAGCAGCAGCAAGCGCCACATAGCCTGTATACTTTGCACCCTACACTTACCCCCTCTTCCACCTCAAGGTGTAATTTATTCGGGTTAAATTTGCCAGAACGCTCCTCTTTTTAGCCTGGCGATGCGCCGTGACGCGCTCCGCCTCTCCGGGCTTTCAGTGTTAATCCGCATCTCTTCACATCAACAGATAAGATAGAAACAGATGCAAAAACACACGAGGAGGCCATCCCCTGCCATACGGTGCACGCTGTATTGCGGAGATGTCTCCATAGATGCAATTGCTTTCGGGTTTTGGAATTTCAACTAATTTCCAGACATTGTTCCTCTGATTTTTTGCCCCCTAAAAGATTAATGCGCAGCCAGACGTTACATGCTTTACTATGAGGCCTAACAGGTTTAATTGACATACCATGCAAGTCTTCATCAGTGTGAAATAGGCCCTTTAACTATGTATTTGAGATTAATTGATTTTTTTTTATGCCTAAGCAGGCATAAATTCCCCTCATTTGCATGTGTATGACTATTAGGGTATCATATGAGGCCTACAGGCGATAAAAACGGAAAATCTCAAAAACATCTGTGGCCTGTCTTCAGCCTAATATATACATATATTTCTTTTAGATTAATGATAATTATAAAAATGACGCGGGCATCTTATTCAAAATGCAGGTGTTTTTGTCAAAGGTACCAAAACCGGTCCAAAATCAAAACACTACATCTGTGAAATTCTGATGAGTCATCACCAACTCAACAAGCTTGTCTGTAGAGCTGTGACGAGTGGAAGTCAAAATTCAGTCCGAGCAACAGTTTGGACACTGTCAGGTTTGTGCGTCTGTTTTTCATCTAAACAGAGATTTTTCTCCTTTAATTACAATCACGGGTCGTTGGTTCACTCTCAAGTTTCAGTGGTTTTTATCGAACATGAAATTATTGTTCGAATCCCAGTTTGTGCCTCACGCACTTTGCCCACACCCCCTTTCACTTTCCTGCTATTTTGCTCGAGAGTAAAAGGAGCAAACAAGTCCCCCACCACCTTGCTGCTTCTCACATTATGGGAGTAAATAATTAGAATAAAAGCCAAGTAACATAGATTGCATTTATTTGTTAGACGAGTGATCAAGCCTCTTTAAGTGCCGGTTCTTTGATTAGCAAGCTGATGAAAATGCAGCTAAAGAAATTAGGATTCTTGTGAATCCCACCCTTTTTTTCTTTTTACCCTCTGTCGCATTCTAGCTTATAACGTAGAAATCAATATATATAATCTAATAATTCACATATATTATCTGACATCACCATAAAAATAAAGCTAATAAGAGAAGTGAATGCAAGATGAACTGATGGTGCAGTTCGGGTGAAAGATTACTGACAACCCAGACTTCGATTTTTATCCCCTTATTTAAAGAAACAAATAATTTTATCTTTAAAATCTTTTTCTTTCTTTAAGAAATTTTTAGATAGCTGTTCTTTGCTATCCCTGCCTTATTCTTTTTTTATAGTGTGTTCAGAACAGAAGCTGTAAAATTGGAATTTTAAAAAAATGCATCTCAGGAGATCAAACACATGTTAAAAGTGATTAAATAAAAAAAGAAATAGCTTAATATTTTCCTTTAAAAAATGAAATACACAGTGGAGAAGTTGTTCAGTTTTTAAGAGCAGTTTATACTAAAAAAAAAATCTGCTTTCATCGGAAAAGAAATGAAATTCTGGCGCAAGTTTCCGTAAAAAAAATTGCAATTAGACACACTGATTAATATAATAGTAGAATAGATAATGAACTAGTTTCATTTAGAAATATATATATATATTTTTAAAAAGATTTAAGCTGCTCTTGCTAATAAAGGATTAAAGGATTCACATCTCATACGGTTTTGAAAGGGGAAAATGACATGTGCTTATTACAAATATAATCAAATTTCTATTCATAAACGAGAAGGCTTCGTTCATAACACTAACAGGTGGCTGTCATGCTAAATGTTCTTCTTGTGCGTTATGTCATCATAAGTTTTCAAAATATTCAAAATCAAGCTTGTCCTTTTATATTTATATTAAAGGAGAACGCGGGCCACAATCTGGGCCTGCATTGAATATTTAAAAAAATGTTTTCATAGTATTGGAGCCTGCGTGCTACTGAAATAGAGAAAAGCAAACTTTTTAAAAACAATTTATGGACACGTTTCTAAACATGAAACTTCAGCTTCTAAAACAGCATCCTGTTAGTGAAATGGTTCCCTCACAGCCCTACAGGCTGTAGCTTTTACGCGTAATTACGCACAAACAATTGGACCATTTAAAAGCTCGAGGGATCTGTCCACCAGCGTCAAAATTTAAATAGAAGATTTTGTTTTTTGTTTTTCGTGAAGACTTCTGATTCTTGTTACCTAAAACAAAACAAAACACTTCTGTAAGACCACTGTGAAAAATAATCAATCTAAGACGTTCTCTTAAGAATCAAAGCAACATCTTGTGAAATTTATTCAATTATTCTTCATTGCAATATCAGAGCTTTTCGCTCGCGGAAAAGCACTTAAATTACAACAGCGGTTGCCCGTCATCCTTTCAAATATTAAAATTATTCACAATTTACAAGAATTAGAGTGTTACAATAAAAAGAGATGATTTCCAAGAATTATGACACAGGCTTCTGCAAATGAACACAAATGTTTAAAGAAGCTGATTTTCCCATATCTTTTAAAGCACTTTCTTATGATTATGACACTTATCTCATTTTCAAATAACTTACAATAAACTCCCCCCTCCCCACCCCCGACCCCCAAAAATGATGAGACAATTGAAGCAAATCTCCCCAATGTGAAAACCTGGCGTAACCCTCAGCTAAGACTGTGAAATAAAGGACAAAAAAAATAAATAAATGATAGCACAATAACCAATATCTCAGCATCATATTTGTTATATAATTCCACTGGTGGCTATTCCAAAAAAAGCCGAGATGAATATGCTATTTACCCTTCATTTACAATATCATAAACATTCTGTACAAAATGCAGGTAGTTCTCAGGACCGGGGTTATTTTAGAAAAGAGGTAAATATTTGGTTATGGTTCGTTTGCAGTTTTCAATTATTCTATGAGTTCTAAATGTGTGTTAGCGGGACGGTCCCGTTCACTCCAGCCGTGGCGCTCTGGTAATGCTGCGGCAAGGCATGGAGTCTAGTTTGCATTGAGGGGTCCCCCGGCTCTCCGGTAGGTAAATACATGCTTATCATCTCTCTCAAGTCTCCGGGGCAAGGACCCCGTGAGTGTGTGCTGCTGACGGGAGGGCTTACACTCGGCTCCGACTTCACCAGCGACCCTAATGTCCCCATGGCAGCTGAGGAAGAGACGCCGGAGCTCTGGTGCTGCGTGTAGGTGATCCCGCCGTAGCCGGATGGGGAAGCGTTCATGTAGCTCTGAGAGTTCGAGATGGGGCTGTACTGCAGGGCTGTCATGTCATAGCGGTGCATGGGCTGGGGGTTGTGTGAATGATGGTGGTGTGAGTGGTGGTGGTGGTGCGCTCCGCTCCCCGGGTGCTGGCTGTAGGCTAGCTGAGCCTCCTGCATCATCGCTGCGGCCGCCGCGGCAGCAGCCACCTGCCCCGAGTACGCACCGTTCGCCCAGCCGTTCATGTGCGCGTAGCCGGAGCTGGCGGAACCTCCGTGACCTCCGGGGCTCTCCAACCTCTGCCCGACCCCGGATGAACCCATGCCAACCCCTAAACCAACTCCACCGCCACCGCTCGGCCCAGAAAGAAGTCCACCAGCAAGGGAATATTTGTCCTTTTTCAGCAATGTCTTGGTCTTCCGTCTTGGTCGGTACTTGTAATCCGGATGCTCCTTCATGTGCATGGCTCGCAACCGTTTAGCCTCGTCGATGAATGGACGCTTTTCAGCCTCGGACATCAGCTTCCACTCGGCGCCCAGCCGCTTGCTAATTTCAGAGTTGTGCATTTTGGGGTTCTCCTGCGCCATCTTTCTCCGCTGCCCACGGGACCACACCATGAACGCGTTCATAGGTCTCTTCACCCGCTCCTGATTCGCTTTCGACCCGCTATTCGGCCCCGTTTGCCCCGTCGTCGTGTTCGTTTGGGGGCCGGGGGAATGAAGGTCAGTTTCCATCATCATGCTATACATTCACCTGGTTTTTAAACTTCGCCACCAACAGAGAAAAAACAAGTCACTTTCACAACAGGTCAGGCGCACACAGGTACGGGTGCGCTCGAGATGACTGGGCTACAAAATTAATATTCTACCCCAAATTGAAATAAACACGTGATGAAAATTAATCCGAAAAGGCATATAAAATGTTCTCCAACCAGCAGTTCGCCCTGTTTTCGCCTGGGCTGGTTCACATCCACTGTGATAGAATGCGCATTTGAGCCACTTTTCCTGTCGGAGTTGAGAAGTTGGTTAAAGCGGCGGCCATATGATGAGCACTGACAGCGGTTAAATGAGCCACAAGCGGCCAATGAGGCTCTAGCAGCGGAATGATTTGCATGGCGTTTGGTCAGGTGACTAGAGGACCATAGAGGAAGAACACACCGGAGGAGGAGGAGGAGGAGAATGAGGAGGGAGAAAGGAGGGTCAATCCCACAAATAGCACGAGGCATTTGAAATTTCCAAACACGCTCTCGGAGACTTCATCCACAAAAATAACGAAGATTTGTTAGCACTGATGTAGCGGCCAAACAGTGGGTGCAGTCTGTGATTAGGATGAGTCAAACATCTCAATTTATTTATATTTAAAAAAAATAGGTTAGACTATGGCTGCTGATTTTTTTTAAAGAAGGAAGAAATCAGACAGCTTATAAATTAGGAAGCATAAAAGTGTGGGTAAAATTCTTTTTTACCTTCAACTTTCTTCCCAGATTTGACATTGAAAAGACACTTCCTCTCCTATTTAACAAGTTATACTCACATTCGCAACGCGCACTAGAAGCCTGGGCCTCACTATATTTATGCACAGGATTTGCAATACACTCTGCCCCCAAACTAGTCTCAGACGACTTGATGCTGAGCAAGCGCCTCAGATATCA
The DNA here is from genome assembly GCF_057382275.1 of Copadichromis virginalis. NCBI lineage: Eukaryota > Metazoa > Chordata > Actinopteri > Cichliformes > Cichlidae > Copadichromis > Copadichromis virginalis. The sequence goes on from NC_140633.1 coordinate 19,430,200, forward strand.
AATTTTAAACCATCTCTCTCTCTCTCCCTCGCCTGTGCCCCCTTACCCCCACCCCCTCCTCCTTCCAGGTATGTAATTAAGGTTTGAAGTAATAGCAGGTGTCAGATAGAGAAATTAAGCGCATTTATAGCTGAAAACTATTTGAAAGAGATTTGGTTAAAAGAAAACTCTTGGTCTGAGAGACGAAGCCCAAGAGAATGGATAGTCGTATAATGACGTGAAATTGCCGGGGCAAAGAGCCATTATCGCCGTCTGCTGGTGATGGTGAATGAGTCCTGGCCACGCGCCCGCGTGCAGCTATAGATGAAAAGAAATACTACACGTAAACTGTCATTTTTAGTGGATATGTTGTGGGTCTGTTAACGCCTCTTATTTAACAACCAGTCAGGTATTCCGTTTGTTTAAAAAAAAAAAATACACGAGAGGGGAAAGCGGTCTGTGTCTTCGAGTCCGCGCATATATAATCCAGATTTCACAGCTGACCTCCCCTGAAAAGCCCAATCAACCTCTAATTGAAAGGGAAAACGAAATACCACTTCCCGCGGCGAGACTAACGATTTAATCATTCTATCGTTCTTTTGCTGTTTTTATTTTAATTGGAGCTTAGCTTGATATGGTTCTCTGTTTAGGACCAGAGGGAGCGAGATCACTCGGACGGATCCGGGCGTTTTTGGTGATAGGGTTAACTTGATGTCACGGTGGTCAATAAACGGTTACAGCGGTCCAGGCAAACGTGGCTTAAGGCCCGAGGGAGATGGCAATGTAATGATGACACCCGGAGAGCTTTGGGGAGGTGAGTGCGAGTGAAGCGATCACACACACGCACTCATAAAAAGAAAAAGAAAATAAGAAACCAATTCTTGTCTCATTATACAGATACAGCGATTTGTCAGTATCTGCTCAATATTAAAAGTCTAATTCATAAAAACATTTAACCTTCTTTTTTCTTTTTATTTAAACATATTTTTAACTAAATAGTGTAAGCACACATATAACACCGCTAATATTAAACCGGCCTATTAATAAATGTATTAAATACATTTTCATGCTTTTCAGATTTCTTAAACCTGCCTGGACCCTGCCCTGACACGACTCTGCTTTAATTCACACCAGTGCTGCAATGCATCAATGCATCTCCAGCAGTTATTTTAAAAAAGTCGACATCCTGATGAAAAGATTAGAATTGTTATCGTTAGCTTTCCTAAATAGCCAATAGTAAGAGAAAATATGACTTCTACTATTACTGTCACTCTTGTTAGAATCATACTATTATTGTCGTTATTTATTCTCCGTGCTGAGTGTCTTTAGGCTTGTACGCACAGGATTAGCCTTTACAGTGACATTGGGACCCTGGTGGCCCCTGTTTACTTTCTCTGTCATTCCCCGTCAGTCACTCCTCTTTTAACAAACCTCCTTTCAAACCTCCTCGCTCCTTTTGTGCGCGGCCTTTGTGACGGGTTGTGTGCGCACTGTGATGATGGTGCGCGACTGGGGCCAAGGGTCAAAGCGGTTATCCAACCCTCCCACCCTCCATGGCCACAAGAAAATAAAAAATATATATAAATAAGTGAACAATTTTAAATAAATACACACAGCTTGCGTGCCGACTCCTCGAGCGCAGCGGCCAGCGGGTGCTATTATGCTTTTTATTTTATTTTTTTTATTTTACTCTGCGTCCAGGAATCAGTCCCACGCAAAGGAACCCCTTAATTAAACAAAAAAATAAATAAATAAATCTTTTGACCGATTATATCTGGCTTCCTCCCTTTCATCATCATCTTCTTCTTCTTTTTTTCTTTTTTTACCCCTTGATGCAGTTAACCTGAGCGGGGACAGCGTTTTTACACGGCTGTGGCTGTGCCCGAGCAGTGCACAAGAGCCGGCGCTCGTGTAACTGGGTGGCGTTAGTTTTAAGGAAGTAAAAGGAGTCCTGAACACCAAGGACACAAAACGTGGAGCTAATTATTCAAACGAGTTTAAGAGACAAAGCATCTGCTCCTTAGCCTTAAATTACACATCCTAAATCTAAAGATGTGACGGTCAGCCCCCCCGCCCCCGCCCTCCCCACAACCTACGGAAAAGTAGAAACACCAAGACAAACATAGAGTCCTGAGTGAAAACAGGCTGCCCCTGGATAGTCTAATGCGTCCCCTCGTATTTTACACCATCAAACAGTTATTCTTGTTTACGGCGAAACAAATGTAGGCGCCAGCGAACCTCATCCGATCTTCTTCCCTCGGAAAAATCTAACTGAGCTGGTTGAAGAGCAACTTGTAGGATCATGAAGCCACAGTGTGAGCTTTGCGCAGCCCCTTGTGGAGCTCACTTGTTCCAAAATAAAACGACAGCCTGCAGCTGGAAACACATATTATCTGCACTGCACTGAACACAAACGCTCCGAAATAAAGGCTGTCAACAAGACATTTATTTCAGCAAGCGGAAACGCCGAATTCAGAAAGCGTTCAAATTCGCTTCACTCTGTTAATATTATAACAATTTTGAGAATTAATTCCACCACGCGTTAAAAAGGCGATTTTACGCACAACAGACAGTTTAACTACAGATTAGATGTATATAAAAATGACTTTCTTGCGTAAGGAATTGTAATATGCAAACTTACGCATGTCCCCCTCGTTCCCTCTACTCCAGACAAAGTGGGAAGAATTCTCCCTCCATGCTCCTAAAGCCGTCCTAAACCCCTCCAAAGCTTCATGTAAGACCGCTACTCCCACTACAATCTGGCCGCTCGAGTGCCAAGGCCATCCGTGCCCGGTGCCCAAACCCACCACTCAACACACACTGAGGGGCAGAGACAAGAAGAAATGACATTTATTATACACTCTAAAAAAGACAATTCCAAGTTATTGTTTCTCTCTGCAAAAAGGGGGCTTGCTTCTAACACAATGAAGCGTCTTTTGTGTGGCACAGAACAATACAAAACAAGTATTCTAATAAATAGCCACTTTTTTGTGTGTGTGATGGTGAGGGGAGAGGAGTGTGTGTGTGTGTGTGTGTGTGTGTGTGTGTGTGTGTGTGTGTGTGTGTGTGTGTGTGTGTGTGGAGGGGGGAGGGGGGGTGCTCTCCAGGATGAATGGGCTGGAGCGGCGGGGTTCTGAAAGGCAGCTGTGCCGCATTCGGAGAGGAGGGGCGAGGACTTGGCGAGGAGCCCCCGCACCCCCTTCGCCTCCTCCTGGATACTGACTCCCATTACTGATCCTGGAACAGAAAATGACGCAAAGGTGGGGGGGAGGAAAAGGGGTGGGGAGGGGTCGGTATTGACTTTGGAGGCTGTTTTTACTCAGGACATACACTGTTTCCTACAATATGATCTTGGAGTCATCAAATATTGTCTCATGCTGTGATGTCCACAGAATCCAATTAGATGCAACCTGCACAGCTTGTAAGCATGTGGTTTTGACAGCTTCTAGGTGGGGAAGGATTTAGCCTACACACACTCACTCATACACACACACACATATAGCATACAAAAAACATGCAACAGCCACACAGCTGGGCTGATTAAAGCTTTCCTATCTACACACAGGTTTACCGTTTTGAGATGCAGCATGTGTTTCACACACATGGTTCGGTCTCCTCCTCTGAACTCACCGTTGATTGCTTCACAGATTAATTTCTTCCCCGGCCTAACCCTCACATGTCCCATTTGTTTTGCAAACACAGGACCAGAGCCCATTTGAGCAGCTCCTTCATTGTTAATGGATTCAGCAGTGCTTCTGCTGCTGCTCCTCCTGTTGCTGCTCCTCTCTCCCTCCAATGCCTGTTGCAGCATCCCTGCTCCAGGGCTGCCAGAACTCACAGACTCCCTGACTTTTAGCTGACGGGTGTCTTTGCTGCAGGCATCCATCTGCCTACTGGGGGAACCAAGGTGGAAAAACTCCTAATAAAAGTAATTTCATGCTTTTTCATTCTTTGCCAATAAAAATGCTCTAGGAATGCTTTCTTACAAACGTTCATTATTGTTTAGTAACCTAATCAGTTTAGAAGGGCACACAGCGCTTATGTTATTATCCCTCAAAATGTTTTTCTTTTTAATTTGTTTTAAAGCGAAAATACATTTCATAGATGCCTAAACATAGATATATAGATGCCAAGATTTCTTCCTGGTGTGCAACATCAAGATAACCCTCAAGGTGTGAGATAACCCACTGGCTTATTGCGTTAAACCACTGGTGGTTAACCAACATTTCCTTTTTTCTAAATCTACTTTCTTCCCAGGACAAAGAGAAGCCACATTGCAGATTAAAACAACTTCTCCATGCTGTCAGGTTTTACCGATTCACCGGTGAATAATATGGGAGATGTGTTGCATCAAATAAGCACTACAAATAAACCACATAAGTGGGAGATTGACACAGAGTGGCAAGCTAAGTAAAAGTGGCTGGGTGAGAGAGGGGGTGGGGTGGGGTGCAGGGTGAGGTTGGGTGAGACAGCCCGAGAGGGAGATAAGATCAAGTTCAGACCTAAAAGCGTTGAGGGAAAAAAGTGAGCCAATTGGCTAAAAGCAGAGGTCTTAGTTCCGTTCATTCTGTCTATCTCGAATCGCAATCATATGGCACTTAAAAATATGAAGACCTCAGTCAGCGATGTAATGTGATGTATCATCTGTTGCATGGGTGGAGAGGCGGTGTTTAGAATAGTTAACCTGGTTTATATGTAGGATTTCAAAATGTATTTCAGTAAATAGCTTAATGTCTTTATTGAGTCTCAAGCAGGATGGTAACCCCAAACTGCCAAAGTGAAAGTGTGTATTTTTTCTTTTTTCCCCCCTGTTTTTTTGACAAAGAGAACATAACATGTCATTCAAATCTGGGGCACTCTTGTCTACAAGCAATTTGTTCTTTTGTTGCTCCATGTGCTCTATTTTCATCTTCTTCTCTTGTTAGAACCGTGAGAGAAGAGCATATAAGGGCTTGATGGAGTGGTGAGTCAGAGACAGGATGACATAAAGAGAGAGAAAAGTGAGAAAAAGAGTGAGTAAAAAGAGCGAGAGAGAGGAGAAGAGAGGGGAGAGAGAAAGAGCAAGCGAGAGAGAGAGACCAAGAAGGCCAATGTCAATCCCACAGCAAACAGCAGCGGATAATCATGGGCTTTAGGAAAACACTGTGTCCATAATGCTATTACCCAGGATTACCTACTCCAGCAGAGAAGGCGAGACTCTCTTCACAATGTGCCACAGACCTTTCAGATAATCATCTTATCACAGATGACAAACCCAGAAGAAACATCCCATTATTCAAGAAAGAGGGGGGGAATCTACAGCATGTTTGGATGAAGACATATTGTAAGCCTAAATTATTCAAGTGAAAAAATATCAGATTTTGAAATTAGTACGCCAGCCGCTTCCTCACTTCCTCTCTTTCATTCGCTCACTGTCTCTTTCTCCCAGGGTGCTTTCTCCTTTTCCCGCAGGGCAATTAGAGACAAGATTTTATGCATTGTTCAGCTTATCAATTAGCCATAACACCTTCCCCTCTGATTGGTCTGTAATGAACATAATGGTTTTAACAGTCAGGAGTTGCAACTCTTAGAGGTGCTGTGCTAATGGTGTCGCCACGGCGATGGAGTCACAGTAACAGCTTTGCGGAAAAGCAGGAGGAGGAGGAGGGGGTAAGTCAGCTCTCCCTAACACATCTCTAATTAGAGCTCACAGTCAGTCATTACTGATGTAATAGGGTGTAACACTAATGGCTATCAGGCAAGCCTCCACAAACAACAGAGGGGGGCTCTTGTAAGGTGAGAGGAGCAGAAAATTTACGGAGGAGGGGGGAAAAAATGGGAGATTATGGTGAGGAGACAGGTGAAATGGAAAGTTGGGGTGTGGAGTGGTTGGGTGTGGGGGTGTGGGTCAAGGAGTGATTCAGGGAGAGTGTGCCTTGCAGCAGAGAAGGTTTTTAAGTACAGTAGTCAGACAAGGTCAGGGCCCATTAATGGAAAATCTTTCTTTGATGATAGTGAAATCTGTCACGCTAGACTTTGGGCAATATATAGAGACTGACAAGACTGAAAATGGTGAAAATTAAGGAGACATGAGGCTGGTTCAGGGAATGTAGATGACTGAGAGCGAGCCGGCGTGGCTGTGAGGGAGGACGGCGGTGAAGGCAGACTCCTAGTTAACCACTTTGGCACTTATACCTTGTTAGCACTGATGTACTCCGCAGTCCCATTCAGCCATTGATGCATGTTTTTACACTTTTCAGCACAAATTGCTCTGGCTGTAGCAAAACAGAGTGACAGAGGTAAAGATAAGGAAGATGGTTGACAGGAAACCAATGTTGGGAGAAATGAAAAGTGAGAGATGTGAAAAGAAAGCCGCAAGCGCTGCTCACTGCATCTATCCAAAGAGAGAAACCAAATTATGAGTAACTTTAAAAAAAAAAAAAAGATCTTTACACTAATTTGTAGTTTATTTCAATATTTATATACAGTGCTATCTATATGATGCACCACACAGGATGATACACATAGTTTTCAGTATTATCCTGAACTAATGACACACATTTTCTGTTTTCAAGCTTGGTAACTTTCTTGGTAATCATGAAAATAGGCCACGCTAACTGGAATAAAGGTTTTCTTCTGTGCTTGCTTCACCCAGGATCAAAAGTTGCAAAGACCAGCCTCTGTAGGTTAACACTGATATTCGACCACTTTATTTGCACACACTGGTGTTAATTGGCATTTGAGGTCATCACTGATAGTGTAAATGGTGGTGAAAATTGGTGGATTAGTCTTTGCATCGGTACAACTGGTAAGACAGAGGCAAGACATTCTGTTCTTGTAATCCACCCATTAGTTCGCTGACTGTCTGTGACTTGAACGCCTCCAAAAAATTTTGGTTATTGTGAAACTGTGTGTGAAACAAGCTTCAGGGTTTACAAGTTTACGGTCAAAGTCCCAAACTTCAAGTCTTCTTTAACACAACATGGCATTCATTTTCGTAACCGTAATGGTGTGGCTGATGAGTTTTTACCTTATGGGTGTCCACAGCATTCTCAACCAGGTTCCAGCCCGAATTCAAGTTTACGAAAAATACCCAAACAAGCACTAAAGCTAGATGAGCAATTGCCTAAATGCCAACGACAGGCTTCAAAACAGGTGCGCACAAACCAGTAGATCTACGTTACAGTGACTAGTCCCACCTTTTACACAGTTTATCTCTATTATTTCTTATCTGCTGGTAGGTCACTGGAAAGGACTTAAGCAAACCCTTGGAATGCTTCCTCTCTGCTCCCTCCTTCACACTCACAAATCCCATGATGTCTTCTAATCCATCTGAGCCATTGGTAACCAGTTTTGTAGATGTAAAACATCACTGACAATGTATTGTGTCATTTTCTTGTTTGTTTGTTTTTCACTGCTAATTAGCTGTTTTACAAGGTTTGAAGCTTGAAGATTGTTTGTAGATCTGTGCTCCAAATCTACACATAATCTCAGCCTTGCTGAAGGTGGTTTAGCACTTACTTGCTAAAGTAAGAAAGACTGTCTAGTTGGTACAATACTCCCCGCTGGCAGCAGCCTCCCCCAGCAGGACAATACATCATCAAAACTGTTCAGTAACAGTACAAAAAATCACAAATATCCAAATGAGCCTGATCTACAGAGCTGTATGTTGACAACACATTTTCCTCTTTAACCAAGAGGATGCAGTATCCATAATTTCCCAAAAGATTTTCGGATTTTGATCGATCAGATCACAGGACAGATTTCCACTTTGCCTCAGTCCATCTTATTTGCTTGGGCCCAGAGAAGGCTGCAGTGCTTCTGGATCCAGCAACCATTTGTGCCAATGACAATGAGACTTCCTGCATCCACGCATTGATTTCCACTACACCATCAAGTCTGTTTTTAATGCTGTGCTGCCCAAGGGATGGAGGATTACTGCGGTTAAATATTGTTTTTTTGACTTTTACCATTTGTCCAGAGATTTCTTTTAATAATATTATATACCGTACATAAGAAACACCCCAAGTTTTGGCAACCATACATGGAGAACTATGCTTCTTCAGTTGTTGAAGTATTTGCCTGGGCAGTTTCACACAGTAGTAAACCTCTTCTCATCTTTACTTCTGAGAAACAAGCTTCCTTTTATACACATCCTTGTTACTGACTTTTTGCTAATTCAGTTTAATGTGACTGCCACTTAAATATGGATTTCAAATGATTTGCAAACATAGCCTTTCTGATTCTGATTCTTTTTCTATTTACACATCCTACATCACAACTTTTTTCTTTGCTTTTCTTTTCTTTTTGGAAACTGAGCAGTGAGGAGACTTTAGTGTCTTTGTTGTCACTAGGATGTGAAGTTGAACCTTGAAGGAGTATTGTATGTGTAACCTATTGTGTAGCTTTACTAACGACGGCAGCAGCAGCTTGGCCTTTGAGGAGCTGCAGGACTTCAGGGGGGCTCTCTATTTCCGAACTCAGCCTTGAAAGTGTGTTTGATTGTGTTTGTGTGTGTGTGTGTCTGAGACAGAGGGGGGGCTCCTCAGTTGCCGAACTATAGTCCCTCACCCAGAATTTGAAATAAGGTCATCGTCCCCGGGAGGCCCCAAGTCAAAGCCTTCCTTCTTCACCTGCCCTTTAACTCTCCTCATCGCCCTCATTTCTTAATTTAACTCTTCACCTGAGTCCCATGTTTCTTTACTCCCCTACACTCAAAAAACAGATTCAGGTCCTCCTTTCAAAGAACACATGCAAATTATGTTAGTTGTTCACAAATGCAATTAAAAAATACCAAATTAATTTGATTTTCTTTGTGTAAACCTAAAATTATTCAAAACCAGCAGAGGCTGATTCTGAACACAAAATGAATGAGTTTGTTGGGGCACTGGGGGTAGGAGGAGTACATTTTTGCACTTAAGTATTTGTAAACTCAAAGAAATCAATTCAAGCCCCTCTTTAAGCTTAAACATTATTTTTAATCTCATTCAACGCAAATGTAGCACTCCAGCGTTACTGCAATTATTATTCGTGTGGTGAACCTAAATTATTTTCTCTCAAAGCAGTCTTTGTCACAAGAACACAAAGTTACTGAGTTACACAACGGTCCGCCTTCTTTGAAAATTTTGCGCTCTTTCAGGATCACCTAAATGAATCCAGCTGCTCTTGGCCTCTCTGTACTTTTTGGATAAAACTACACCTTCAGGTAAGGTAACATATTATTTTTCCATATATCCAATTGTGTATTTCTTTATCAGCTAAATCTATAATGCTATTTATCATAGAAGCTTGTAACAGTTGTTTTTTGAACTTTTGGTGGTGCTACCATTCTCTTCTCTGCTTGAATACTATTTTTTTTTTTGACAATATAGCCAGGTCTTTTCAAAAGTGCCTTGTTTTAGAGGAGAAATTGTGTAGCTGCCAACTTTTAAGTCGGAGCGTGTGCTAGCTTATTAGCAGCTAGCCATTGTGCTCAATGAAAGATGATGTCCTATAGCTAACTTCTTTCTTACTGTTTTTTTTTTATAATCTAAAAATATGGTATTCTGTGTTTATTATTATATGCCATTTTCTAGTAGAAAGTATCGTTTTGAGGTGTCTTTAAAAGCACTACATAGTTTACTGAGGGTGCTACCAAAAGCGAACCATGTGGCCGGAAGAGTAACTGCAGGCAGCACAATGCGCACTCCCATGACGTTCAAACCTATTTATTATTATAAAAGATTTCGGCTACGTCCACACTTACACAGGTATTTTTGAAAACGGAGATTTTCCGTTTCCGTTTTAAAAAATAATCCCGTCCACAGGTAAACGCAAAAATGAAGGAAAACGCTGCTAGGAACATGCCAAAGCAACAGGTGGCGATATATTCCTAAACTCAGCTAAAAACAGTTTAGGTCTTGACAAACTTCACTGATGGTTCAAATGTTTAGCAACTTTCAGTGTGTTGATTCAGCAGTCTGTATTTAAACTTCTAGTTTATTATATTTGTGTATGTTTTATTTCCAGGTGAATGCAGAGTTCCTGCAGATCACTACAAAACCCCTGCAGGCGAAGTTCTTGGCTCAGCTGGACAATTTAACAGACAAGCTGATGCAAAATTTTCAGGGGAGCAAAGGAGCAAAGGGCCAAAAGATCAAGGATATCATGGCGATCAGTAGTTTGGTCGGTACTAATGATAAACCCATCAATTAAATGCAATCAATCAATTCCATTTTTTTCACCATTTTTTTTCCACCCTTGCATTAGTATGATGACATCGACATAAAGAGGGAGCATACTCTTAAAAGCCTGGTGGTCTACTTTAATGAAGATCCAGACCTACTGTTCAAGGAGTATCTGGTACGCTTATCACACCTTCTTTTCTAGATTCAATTTGAGTTAGGTTCATCGCACACAAAATCCTCATATATTCAAAAGAGACAATATAATTGTGAAATAGTATTATTCTTAATAGTCATTGTTGAAACTTGCACTGGAGAGCACTTTTTAAGGGGATAGTTTCAGCAAAAATTCAATTGTTCATTCTTTTGGTGCTGCCATGTAGGTATCTACTGCCTCTATAAACACAGTAAATGTGGACAAAACATTCATCCATTTTCTCAGACGTCGCCCGGATCAACAAGGTCCGCGTCAGGTGTTGAGGAACCAGGGCACCCTGACGAAAAGTGGGCTACTGGAACAAGAAGGCATCGGTGGGCAAGGGACGAAAACAGGGCGTTGTTGGAATGCTACTACGCAAGTAACCCCGGCGGAAGGGGCTACATGAATAGGATGAGGGACCTATGGATTCTTCGATACCCAACATCCACAATGACGGCGAAACAACTAGTAGCTCAGTGTTCCAACATTCGAAAGAAGGGACTGCTCTCACAGCTAGAGATTGACGAGGTACAACACAAATGCTACGGCAAGGAGGAGTCAGGACGCCAGGTCAGGGGGGAGATATCATCACCCCCACCCGAGATTGGGTACATAGCCCCAAGTGTGATAGGAGAAGGATCGTTGAGTGCGAGAGGAACTGACCTGAAAAATAGGATCATGGCCAAGCTTGAAACCTGGATCCCCCGTAGCCGGTTACCAAGATTACGTGAAGTACCCTCAGAAGGTCTGCTAGATGATGTTAATGCAGCACTACGGGCAATACCTACAACCACGATTACCGACACTAACAAGCTGATCTACAATACGGCAGCAGTGATCAGTGAGATGCTTGGCTACAAGTTGAACAGCCACAAGGGGCAGTACCCTCCATGGAGAAGGAGGCTAGAGGGCAAGATCAAAGTAGCACGGAGAGAGGTTAGCCAACTAACGGAGTTGCAGAAAGGTGCGACGAATAAGGTGCCTAAGAAATACAGCAAGCTGTCCATACCTGAGGCCTTGGAAACTGCCAAGCAAAGACTCACAGCCTTGGCCAGCCACTTGAGGAGGTACACCAGAGAGATAGAAGGCAGGAGAATAAACCAGCTGTTCTCCACAGAACCAGCAAAGGTGTACTCTCAGTGGCAAGGGAACAATAAGAGAACAGCACCACCAAGGCTGGAGACGGAGCAATACTGGAAGAGCATATGGGAGAAGGATGCAACCCATAACGGCAATGCTCAGTGGCTAGAGGATCTGAGGGCAGACCACAGCGACCTCCCTGAACAGGGTCCAGTAACCATCACAGTGGCAGATATCCAAGAAAGGGTCTCCAGTATGAAGAGTTGGACAGCACCAGGGCCCGACATGGTTCACGCCTACTGGCTGAAGAAGCTGACTGCACTCCACGAGCGTCTGGCAGCACAAATGAACCAGCTGCTAGTTAACGAGAGACACCCGGAATGGCTAACTGAAGGCCGGACGGTCCTGATCCCCAAGGACCCCAAGAAGGGACCGGTCCCCTCCAACTACCGACCAATAACCTGCCTCAGTACTACATGGAAGCTCCTGTCAGGCATCATATCGGCTAAGATGAACAGGCACATGGGTCAATACATGAGCGGGACACAGAAAGGAATTGGCAAGAATACCAGAGGCGCAGAACACCAGCTACTGGTAGACAGAACAATCAGCCGAGACTGCAAGACCAGACTGACCAACCTGTGCACTGCCTGGATTGATTACAAGAAGGCCTATGACTCAATGCCCCACAGCTGGATACTGGAATGCCTAGAATTGTACAAGATCAATGGGACCCTAAGAGCCTTCATCAGGAACTCAATGGGGATGTGGCGTACAACACTAGAGGCCAACTCCAAGCCCATAGCACAAGTCACCATCAAGTGCAGGATCTACCAAGGAGATGCTCTGTCCCCACTGCTGTTCTGCATAGGCCTGAACCCCCTCAGTGAGATCATTAACAAGACTGGCTACGGATACCGACTACGGAACGGAGCAGTTGTCAGCCACCTCCTGTACATGGATGACATCAAGCTGTATGCCAAGAGTGAACGAGACATCGATTCACTGATCCACACTACCAGGCTATACAGCAATGACATTGGAATGTCGTTCGGACTGGAGAAGTGTAGTCGGATGGTAACAAAGAGAGGGAAGGTAGTCAGAACTGAGGGGATTGAACTACCAGAAGGCAACATTGCAGACATAGAGGACAGTTACAAGTACTTGGGGATCCCGCAGGCGAATGGGAACCATGAAGAGGCCGCTAGAAAAGCTGCAACCACCAAGTACCTGCAGAGGGTCAGGCAAGTCCTGAGGAGTCAGCTGAATGGTAAGAACAAGATCCGGGCCATCAACACGTACGCCCTGCCCGTGATCAGGTACCCTGCTGGGGTAATAGGCTGGCCAAAGGAGGAGATAGAAGCCACTGACATAAAGACAAGAAAGCTCCTTACCATGCATGGAGGGTTTCACCCCAAGTCCAGCACCCTGAGGCTGTACGCTAAGCGGAAGGAAGGGGGCCGGGGACTGGTGAGTGTCAGCACCACAGTCCAGGATGAGACAACGAACATCCAAGAATACATTGGGAAGATGGCCCCAACTGACCGAGTGCTCAGTGAATACCTCAGGCAGCAGAAACCCAAGAAAGAGGAGGGAGACGAGGAACCATCATGGAAGGACAGGCCCCTGCACGGTATGTACCACCGGCAGATAGAGGAGGTGGCTGATATCCAGAAATCCTACCAGTGGCTGGACAAAGCTGGACTGAAAGACAGCACAGAGGCACTAATCATGGCAGCACAAGAACAAGCTCTGAGTACAAGATCCATAGAGGCTGGGGTCTATCACACCAGGCAAGACCCCAGGTGCAGGCTGTGTAAAGATGCCCCAGAGACAATCCAGCACATAACAGCAGGGTGCAAGATGCTAGCAGGCAAGGCATACATGGAACGCCATAACCAAGTGGCCGGCATAGTGTACAGGAACATCTGTGCGGAGTATAACCTGGAAGTCCCGAGGTCAAAATGGGAGATGCCCCCAAGGGTGGTGGAGAATGACCGAGCTAAGATCCTGTGGGACTTCCAGATACAGACGGACAAAATGGTGGTGGCTAACCAACCGGACATAGTGGTGGTAGACAAACAGAAGAAGACGGCCGTAGTGATCGATGTAGCGGTTCCGAATGACAGCAATATCAGGAAGAAGGAACACGAGAAGCTGGAGAAATACCAAGGGCTCAGAGAAGAGCTCGAGAGGATGTGGAGGGTGAAGGTAACGGTGGTCCCCGTGGTAATCGGAGCACTAGGTGCGGTGACTCCCAAGATAGGCGAGTGGCTCCAGCAGATCCCGGGAACAACATCGGAGATCCCTGTCCAGAAGCACGCAGTCCTGGGAACAGCTAAGATACTGCGCAGGACCCTCAAGCTCCCAGGCCTCTGGTAGAGGACCCGAGCTTGAAGGATAAACCGCCCGCAGGGGCGTGCTGGGTGTTTTATATATATATATATATATATATATATATATATATATATATATATATATATATATATATATATATATATATATATATATATATGTGTGTGTGTGTGTGTGTGTGTGTGTGTGTATTTATGTATATGTGTGTGTATTTATGTATTGTTGGGTTGTTTCAAATCTTCAGTGACTGCCATACTATGGTGTGAATTGCAATGTTTAGTAGGTTATCATTGTGAATTTGCAAGTGTCACTATAAATATATACAATGATTCTGAAGTGAAATCTGATTTTACAGATTCCAGTTTGTTTTCAGTATTGCCTAGTAGTACAGAGGTGTGTGCTATTCAGATTTGACATTCATTACAAATGTACGTCAGCACTTTTTTGTGAGCACTTTGATTTTTGTTAAGGTTGATTTGACCATGTGACATGTATGTTTATTTACAAAATATTCTGTTTCTGCTTTTAATTCAAGTGAATAAACCTGAGTTGTAAAAACAAATTCATTTTGTCATTATTTTAATAATTAAATTAGTTTTCTGGTAATGAAAATTATGATTTAGTTGAACTCAAAATAATGATTTCAATGCAATGAAAATCTAGCTCAAGTGAATGACATTGTATTGAATTGGACCAACCAAAACCTTTCACATCATTTTAATGTACTTTTTTTCATTTTAGCAGTATTTACGAAATTGTGTTCTACTGACTCAATTTAATTGAATTGTCATGATGTATGTAGATTAGGTTGGACCAAAATAGATGTATTATGTGGAAAACCTGCCATCAGTCCAATTGAGTTCATCCAATGACTTATTTTTTTGAGTGTAACAGCCCTTCCCCTTTTTTTGTTTTGCGTTGTTTATACTTTAACACTTAGCCCTCTAATACATTCTGTAGATAAACGCCAACCAAAGGAAGCATAGACACGAAAGACCAGCATCACAATGACTCTGCCACTTCAACTAATATGGAATATTATGCTTTACCTCAAAAGTTTGAACTTGTTCTTTTTGTTTGTTTATTTTTTGTCTTGTCTTGTGCACAAAAATTGAAGCTCCCAATTATGTCATTGGGCCTTAAAACTGTAATTTGATTGGAGAAATGAATTTTATGGATTAGCGAGACAATAAAAACAAAAATGGCATTGTTCGTAGATAAGACAGGTAATAAGTGTATTAAAGCTTGTGGTCTGTGTGTGTGTCTGGAGCAACACAGATGCATATCCAATAGGATGCAGAGTGAGCAGGACAATAACGCACCATTCTTATGCTAATCAAGGAGGCCATTAATGTTTACATTCAAAATCAGGCCTTGCAAAGAAATGCATTCACTCCCTGCTAAACTGGGATAATTAGTTCCCTCTTAAACCCATATTCCATTAACTCAGGTGAATCCATCTGAGTTTCATCAAATTTCTGCCTCATTTTGCATAATAATACAATTTAATAGATAATGACATATTCAGACTACTCTGGGAAAACAAGCACCTATAAGAGAATATTATATGTGTAAAAAAAAAAAAGGCATTTTGCTCTATTTTATATGTATCTGAAAATATTTAAAAGCATTTCCTATAAGTCAGCAGGACTGATTTGTGCATAAATTAAATCTCTAACTGTAAACGGCTTATTAGAGATTAGTGACTGATGCATTTAATGCTCTCTGCAGAGTTTCTGCTCACTTTGTGTATACGACACATCATATTACACTGTTATTGGAGTGCGTTTATGTCTACAGAGAATCCCTGGAATCATCAGTGACATAACAGGCATTGCATTTAACTGGAATGTAGTTTGATACATATTTGTGTGTGTGTGTGTGTGTGTGTGTGTGCGTGCGTGCGTGCGTGCGTTTCCTTGTGTTTGTGTCACTGAAAGAAGTTTTTTTTAATACATTCACACATGCATGCTTGGGCGTATAAAGCTAAGCAGTTCCCATCAATATTCAGACTTTATCCCACCAACAGTTTTATAGAGCCAGTCACTTTTCCCATGGTGTGTGTGTGTGTACGAGTGGGTGTGAGTGTGCATACGAAGAAGCAAGTGCAGTCTTATTCAATATAAACCTTTAAATAATTTTTAAATAAAGTATTTTTTCTTCTTCTCATATTTTAGCCTTTATGTAATATGTATGTTTTTCATATCCTCATTTGGAACACAGACATTTAGTATGCTGAAAACACTTATGATTTATATAGGTGAGTAGCTTCACATGTCTCTCTTTCACTCACTCACACATACACGCGTACACACACACACACATGCGCACACACTGTAATGGATAGGAGCTGGCTGAGGGCGTCTGTCAGGGGCGACTGTTCTAATCAGAGCAGTGGGGAGAGAGATAAAGGAGAAAATAATGAGTGTGGCATCAGGCCTTTCATAGCGCAACAAAAGGCCACGGGATCAGATAGACACACACAATGTGGAGAGGAGAGGAAGGGAGGAGAGGAAGAGAGGGAAAAGAGAGAGGGAGGGATGGGAGAAGGCAGCGCGGTGAAAGAGAACAAGGGATGGACGGGGGAATGGGTTTGCAAATATGCTTTCTTGCAAGCGTAGGTGATGTAGGCAACATTATGAAATGCAAGCTTATGTCTGGCTTCACTCGAAGGATGCCGTCAAATGGAGTGGATGGATGTTTCTATGACAACATCAATCATTTTAGCACAGAGTAGTCTTTCAGCAAGTACTGACTATAAATGCATTTGCCAGCACACATCCCTCCTTTTTTCCGTCTCAAAGACTTTGCTGGCCTCATGCCCTCTTTCTTACTGCAGATTAGTGCTGCTTCATTTACTGCGTGTGATAATTTCCAGTCATCCTTTGATTTTTAATGCTTAATTTATCCAGATTACACTCCTTTGATTATTAATGCCTAATTTAGCCTGATGACACCAATCATTAGATGGTACCCAAACTGAAAGCAAACAACCTTAGTGGTCTTCCAATGTACCGATACAGCCTCTTCTACAGATAATGATACCGTTCAGAGAGCCCTGTGAGTGTTAAGTCAATGCCCACATTTTTACCCAAACTCCCATCAAACTTTAAAGAGAAGAGAAATACTAATTAGAAACTGCAAGCTAGGAGAAATGAGCAGGCAGACTCAGAACAGAAAATCCTATTCAGGGACTTAATGAGCTTGTCGAAGCTGAATAATTGATTTCTAATTCTAGCCTGCAGCTGTTGACCCAACCAGGGAGTGTTTTGAATGGAACTGAAATATGTTGCGCTCTGACTTGGCACTGTTGGCTTTCTGGTAACAAAACCATTATCAGATACTCTCATGTCTACCTCACACTTTCAGGTTTTGTTTAAACCCAGATGTAAAGTTTCTTATTCAATTACTCGGCTGCCGTGTACCAACAAATATACCCAGGCTCGCCCTTTGTACTCTCTTGACACCTTAATCCTGCCACAAATCTTGTTTAATATTTCAGACTTGCAGATAATTTAGTAAAAGGCTGTTTGATTTGTACCCCCCCCCCCCCCCCCTTTCCCAAAAAAGCCCAGTAAGGTAAACTCTCCCAGCGTTTTAAGCGTTGAGAACCACAGTCCATATCAGATTGTAGGTGTTTTATGTTTCGCTCATTTGCTGCGGAGTGATTCTTTGTTGCCCTGTGTGGACGATCATATCCTGGGGGCTCTGGGGCAGGAATAGCATAGAGCACCCTGTGTGTGAACCACAGCCGCCCAGCGTCCCTGTAAGATGACCTCACGGAAAATAGGCCTAATTATTACCGTGACAGCCCATGCTATCATATTCTGCCAGATCAGTCACTACAAGGGAGAGAGGGGAGGGGGGGGAGGAGCGGGGGAGAAGAAAAATTAACAGAAATATATACCACTGTGCCACCAACCCCACCCCCCCACCCCAAAAGTGCGCATTTATTTTTAATACCCTAATCAGCAAGTCCCAAAGGTGGTTTGGCTCTCACTCACCTGCACAGACAGACGTAGCCGAGCACAGGTAAGGCAGCAGTGAGAGAGCAGGAGGAGGTGAATTGGGAGCAGAGCCAGAATGAGGCCAGTTTTTATCGTGAGAGGCAGCGGCTCGTGCTGCGGTTCTGATCGAGAAATGAAAAATTAGCGTGCTCATATTGCATCCTCTCATGTTCTAGCAAAATAATTGCCTCAAAAGTTGCCAACACACAACCCCAATTTCTTTCTTTCCCTTTAAGAGGAAATTTCATTCTGTACAGTAGATAGTAGATGGAAGGATGAAGTGGTGGGGGAGCGCAGAAGTAACACAGGGGGGCCCAGGAGGACACGGTAATTACAAGATACAGAGGTGAAGGTAGACAGCAGCGATTAACTGAAGGACTGTCCTACTCCTGAAGCCATAGTCATTAGGGCTGGATCATTATATGATAGATTTCAGGGCTATTTGCCTGGTTTTGTTCCCAGAGACAGTATTCCGAGAGACACCCTGGGAATGGGACATACTACACCAATAGCTACCTCCGTGAGAAAAAAACATGGCAAATATCAATGCTCTGTGCTGATGTGTGGTAGATGCTAATGATTATACTTGGATGCTTTCATACCAGACTGCTGGAGGTCACAACAATGGGTTACACAGTAAAAGAAAATTTTACACAGTGAGTTTTGACAATGACACAAAAAGCAGTTTGTACATTGTGCGTGGAATTATTTGGCTTCTTTTAACTTAAATGGAACTTTTATTGGACTTTCTTGCACTTTTGAAAATGAAAATTCCAGTCTTTTGTAACTTGGGTCTCATATTTGCAGGTTTTGTTTTAGTTACAGTGACATCGCATTCAGCAGTTTGCACAAAAGCCAGCAGTTCAAACACATCGAACTTCTTTATTTAGAAGTACAAAAGTGAGTGCACAGAAATGTCAGTAGTAATGTGCTTTTTTTTTTTATCTTGGATTTATGACGTATAAGAAGAAATTTCTCCTACCAAGTCAGTTCTACTTAGCCTTTGTTAGCAGAACTGGCTTTTTTGTCTGTATGATGATGTTTCTTTGAAGAAATCCTGCAAATTGTAGCATGTGTTACAAAATCAGTCATTAATCATTGTTTCCTGGAATGACTCAGGGTGCTATGATGTCCCCATAAATTGAAATTTATCTGTGGTTTCCAATCATTTCCAAATCACAGTCAAACACTGTAGTTAACATTTGATATTTGTACCCACAAGCTGGGTTAGGTACAGGGAGAGATCATGCATGACCCATCCATCCACCCCAAACTTTGTTCCTCTACTAAAAATGCCTCTTTTCTTTTGACTTTATTACCAACACTGCATGCTGGTTTCTTACCTTGCTGATCTTTTTTTAGTGATGTGGCCATAGTTATCACTGTACAATAAATAAATACACCAAAGGTTTATGTTTGACATTACACCTTATTCAGGATTTTACGGTAAGGAAATTCTAACAGCTTGAAACAACTTTAGATGCTCGCTTCATATCTTCTACATTGCTGTGTTAGCAGGAAAAATATGTTCCCTGCTAACACTTACAAACATAACGTTTAGAAATAGAGACACACAGGCCACTTACATGATAAAATAATCTTAGTCAACATATTCTAATGATCAACAAAACAGAAAAAGCTATGTAGACAGATCAAAACTGGGAGAGGGGGAGCGTTACTAAGCAGATGAAGCTTCTGTGGAAGTGAGTGCCATCCAAAAATCTTACACCACAGAATAACTAGTGGCAGCTCTTGGTTTTCTCCTGTGAGCTCACTGACTTTGGGGGAAAGGAAAGTATTTCTTTTCTGTGAGAGCTCAGAAAATGTCTTAGGAGTGGCTTGTTTAACAGAACTTGATGCAGTATTTGTATGTGTTATGAGAGGCTTTTGAGGGGCTTGCTTGCTTTGAGATGCAAAAATTGTAGCAAGTAAAGAGTTAATGTTATTGTCTTGCTTGAAATATGTTTTTGAGCTTTTTTATATTAAAAATGTTTAGTTCTGTTAAATAAGTTGTTTGATCTTTATTTTCTTTTATATTTGTGATATACAGTGATTAGTAGCCACTCCTGATAGTGTTTCTTATTGTGTTTTTGTGTTTGGAACATTTTAGTTGGACCGCCCAGCCTTGTATGACCTATAGCCAAAAAGACTTTTGTCACTTCACTAAGGCAGACTATAACAAAAAACGATCTCCACCTTAACAAGTCTTAAAATTAAGTTAATACAATGTGAGTTGAACAAAACCTGACGTATGACACTGTGGCAATATTTATCCAACCAAATTCATCAAAAATGTAGAACCACTGTGTGAGAAACTAAAGACACACTCATTCCAAAGCTTGTTGAACCACTTTTAACAGGAATAACTTGAAGTAATAATTTTCTGTGTGACTTTATCAGTCTCTCACATAGTTGTAAAGACCTATTTGGACTTTGATTCGACCTTTGCAACACCTTGATTATTTTCTTTTTCAGCCATTCTGTTATAGATTTGCTGCAGTGTTTGGGATCGTTGTCGTGTTGCATGGCCCAATTTCAGACCAGGTTTATCTGTCAGACAGAAGGCTTCACATTTGACAATACTTCGGTATACAGAGGAGTTCATGTTTGACTCAGTGACTGCAAGGTGCCCAGGTCCTGTGGTTGCAAAACTGGCCCAAATCATCACCCTTCCACCACCGCGCTTCACAGTTGGTATGAGGTGTTTGTGCTAATATGCATCCCCGCTTTGGTCTTGCTTGTCCAGAGGACATTATTCCAAATGTCACACATAAGCCCATAAGTATTTACATTTGAACACGTAAGTATTCAAATGTGTTCATTTAAGCCATACCTTTTCTAACTGGGTTGTCATAAACTTTAATACTTTATATCATAACTAAGGCCAAAAGAATCTGAGAGGTAGTTCTACAGTTTCTCTGAATGTTTGGGTATCTAACCTTTGGGTGAATTTGCTAGGACATCCACTCCTAGGGAGAATGACGACTGTTTTCCACTTGTGGAAAATCTTTCTCACTCTGGAAGGATGGACTTCAAATTATCTGGGAATGACCTTATAACCTTCCACATATTGTTGGGCAGCAACTGTTGCTTCTCTAAGATCATTGTTAATGTCTTTCCAAACTTTAACTTTTATAAAGATGGCTACATTTGCTGATGATCAGTTAAAAAACTGCATTTGATTAGCAGCACCACTTGGCTGTTACTTACCCTCTTAATACCAATGTAAGGGAGTACTTCATTTTTCACATACTGCTTTTTTTTTGGCTTCATTTTTGGCTAAATAGATAATGACATTTTGGAATATGTCATGTTTTATTGTTAATTCAAGGTTGCATTTACCAAATATTAACACCTGCTAACACCAGATGATTTTTATTATGTCCTAATACCCCTCAACGAAAAATCTAAACATTTCATACTTTTGTTGTACTTTGACTGTGAGCACCTTTTTGGGTAGGGTTAGAGGACCCTTGCACAGTTTGTCATATGTTGCGTTCTGTATGTAATAAATACTGTCTCGTGTAAATTTGCATTAGCATGGTCCTTCGCAGGCAGAAATTTCACAGTAGACACATGTGCCGTCCAAGCTCGTACAGATGAATAAACAAATGGATAAGGCTAAACGTGTGATATGTTGGCTGTAACAAAAAGCTTAAATTTCTGCTTTTCTACAAAAATGGACCCATGCAGGACTCCCGTGCCGGTTGCTGCAAATGGAGGTAATGCAGGCTATGTGTTTATTTGCATACAGAGCAGGAAAATCAGATTTAACTACAAATCATCGCAGGGGACACATGTGGAGACAAATTTTAATTCCAGGTGTAAACGCATGCTGATTTAACAGCAAAGGGTGATCACACCACGTGGTGATTTGATTTGGTTTTGTTTTCTGCTCTTTGCATGATGTTAATTAATAAATTAAGAAAGTAAAACATGTCAACAGTGCTACAAATCACACACACACACACACATACAGAACACACAATCAGGCAATAGTAATAAGCTAATAATGAGATTAATTCCACTGATTACAAAATCAGCCTTCATTTGAGACCACTGTATTTTCATTTGTGAGTTTTTGATTGTTTGTGTTGGTGTGTGTTGGTGCATGTTGGGCGGGTGGCGGGGGGTACTATTTCGCTTGGGTTTGTTTTTTTTCCTGGAAAAGAAAAGCAGACTGTAGAAACCCTTGTAACCCAGCCCTGCCCTCCACCCCCAGACCCTCTCGCTGTCACCGGCCATGTGTAGTGTGTAACAGGCACTGACAGTTGCTGTGCAGGTCAGTAACCCTGTGGCCTTGTCTAATTGAGGCTAAGGATCCCGGCTTGTCCTGCCATCTATAATTAACTACATCATCTGCAGCCGTATGAAAGATTCAGCTGGACTGGGAGTGGCCGACACATGATCCCGCTGTTAGTGTTTACTGCTAGTGTGTATAAATGTGTGTGTGTTAGTGAATACATCATAGTCACGGTGACTTTCAGAATCTTCTGATTTACCCAATAGGTGGAATATGAATTTTTAATGCAAAAAAAAGTAATTTACTCTATCTGATTAGATTTGGATGAATACATTTAGCCCTATAACTGTAATGTTGCAGACAGTCCGTCATGTTATTACAAATAAAAGCTTGCAAAATTTGCAGTAAATCCAAGGTATCCTTGTTACCTTCTCTTTAATTCCTGCTCCTTCCTCCCAAGCTTGAGCTTTGCCATGACAGAAACTTGAAGTGCACTCTACACCTTCAAACACCTTGGCTCTGCCTTCCCCTGCCCTTCTCTGCCTCCTCCACCTCTTCCATCCTCCTCCCGTTCGCTCAGCTCTCCCGGCTTACCCTGCCCCACTCAACTCCTCTCTCTGTCCTGTCGATGCCTTTGAAATAGGGCTTTCAAAAATGCTGCTTTTTGAATTAATGAATCATTTTTCGCCAGGTGTCGTCGCGAGAGGAGGAGGAGGGGGGAAGAGGTGGGGTGGGGGATGAGGGGACTAAAGAGGAGGGAGTGGGGGCTAATAAATACAGAGTGGAGAGAGTCTCACCACTAGCAATCCCTCTCCTCCCTTTGCCCGACGTCCCCCCACGCCGCTCCACCTCTCCTCACCCAACACAGACACACACACACACACATTCACACACACGCCTTTGCTTTCCTCCCACGCCCCTCCACCCCCAGCCCTAGATGAAAGGCCTAGCTCGTTCCTGTACCTTTAATTTAAAGCTGAAAAGGAAAACGAGAGCGGGGGTGCGAAACACGCTTATGAATATGGAGAAAATTGAATGAGAACCGTCCCTTTGAATAAATCAGTATGAATATCCCTTGGCCTTGTTGGGAGGAAGGTCACAGGAGACCCTTGGATATACAGATGGAGAGCAGTTTGATGGACCAGTATGTGTGTATGTGCATGTATCTGTGGTCTTGTTACATGTATGCATTTGTTTTGAGAAGTTTAGACTCTTTATTATGTTTTTGATAGTTTAGTACAAGGCAATTAAAGACAATCATTTGCTGATTAAATGGGATAGTGATTACTACTAGATGGACTCCGTTAGATAGATGATTTGAATGACTGATTCAACAGTTGTTATAGCCTGTAACGTCTGTGTCCATAAGCAGATACCTACTGCAGAGGTGCGTTCACCTTGAATGGCACGTGGCCCTGCAAAGCTTGAAAAGGAGAAAGCGCTAAAAAGCGTGCGTATAACCATGGCAGTATGGACCATTCCACATGAAGACTCTCGAGTTGTTATTTACTTGCAGAAGATTGCAGCAACGTTGCTGCAGACCAAGTTTGAGTATTATATAGTGTTCAAGGCTGCAAACAAGCAGTAAAGAAACTGTGGACTATGTGGGAGTTAACCAGCAAATTAAACGTATTGTGGAAGACATTCAACAACATCATCCCTCACATGAAAACAGTGTGGCAACAACGACAACTATATATATTTAATAACAATATAGCAATATGAGGAAAAGCAGCAGCACACTGTCCAGTCACTCACAATCAGAAGACATGAGGAGAACCAAAACAACACATTTATTAACACAATATTAATGTTGGCAGTTTAGTTTGATCTTGATCATCAATTAGCCAGATTACAGAGCAAGAATCCTGAACATTGTGATGAAAGTTTCTTTCTTTTGTTACATTATATGGAAGAGAAAGCACATTCTGAAGATAAAACTTGTGATATTTCCCGACGTCACATATGTGCATGTATGTGGGGTTGATGACGGTGGAGCAGATATTTAGCTGAACCAAAATAAATCTCTGTATGTTCAAAACTGTGAACACATATACTTGAAGTATGATCCATCCCAGCAACCTAAACTTAACAGAATCTATTGTTTTCCACAGGAAGCTATTAAATCAGCAGGTAGTATAGGTAAGTTTTATTCTAAGTTGTTCTTCATTTTGTGATGAAATAAACAACAGGGCAACACGTCCACAGCCCTGCAGGTTCATGGCTGCCTTTGCTGCTTATAGTTCTGTTATTGTGCGCTTTTCTGCACAATGTGATGCAGGGGAATTGAAAAAGAATCCTTCGATTTGACTGAGAACATGATGCTTAGACTGTGACAAATCAGAGGGCACAGTGGTAATAGTATATATATGTGTGGTGACAGTTGAAAAGATCCTTTGTTACATGTTTTCTCCTTGTACTTCCTGTCTCTATCTACCGTCAACTCATCAATAATGCTAAAATATAGAAACTTTTTTTAAATAAATGTAAAATCAGAATAAAAATCGTCACACAATAAAATCACAAGTTTGCAAAGAGTATGTTCTGCTGCCTGCACGAGTTGTTATTTCTAAATATTTGAAAAAGAAAAAGTTATGAACTTATTTTTGAGACGCTAGCTAAAAATGACTCAAAAAATGGAAAATCTATAGACAGAAATTTTAAGCACTACATCAAAAGAGTAAAAAGATAAATTTTATATGATGTAATCAATGTTTTTTTTTTAAATCTGCATTTGGTTTATAAAGACAGAATTTTTCCCAGTGCTTAAAGGAACATCTTAAAATGTCTTTCTGCAACCCCAAAATATTTAGTTTGTACATAACAGGCTCAAACTAGAGACTTTGTTAGCCGTAAAATGTCCTATTAAAAATGTAATCTGTGAGCATAATAATAATCTATGATCGACTAATTCTTTCAGAATTACCACTTAATTTGTTTATAATTCACCAAAACTTGGGTTAACGGTGAATACTTGTCGAGTCCATGACACAATCTGTCAGCAGGGTTCTCACTGAATCACTGATGCGCGTTCTTCTGTTCTTCCTGCTGCTCATTTTCAGGCGTAGGTTTTCATGTTTAAAATGACACAAAAGAAGAAGGAGACACTCTGTAACATTGTTGAAGATTTGGAAATTGAATTTGTAAGATCTGCTTCAACAGCCCAATGAAGACATGAATGAGTGGAAACGGAGAGCACGGAAAAGACAAAAAAACAAAACACTGGAGGACAGAGGAAGACTGGAGGAGCAGATGATTGCAAGGACTCTGTATCATTTTGAGGTTGTCTTTAACCCAGTCCACTGCCTATTGTGAGAGAGTGGCAGGGAGAAATTGAATTCCCAGTTATTTTGGTGAACAAGGAAACACTGACTGAGTCTCATGAGTTAAATACTAATTGAAGACGACAGAGATTTGGATGAAAGTCGTGAGAGCTCAGCCTGAATGGCACATGGCCTTGGACTCAGAGCACCACAATAGAAGAAGCAAGAAGTGGTGTGTGTATTCTTGTTACTAGTGAATGTGGGTTTAAGGACACTCTTTCTTTCTTTCTTTTTGGTTGACACGTGGATTCCATTCGATCGCACACATACAGTGGGGCAAAAAAGTATTTAGTCAGCCACCGATTGTGCAAGTTCCCCCACCTAAAATGATGACAGAGGTCAATAATTTGCACCAGAGGTACACTTCAGCTGTGAGAGACAGAATGTGAAAAAAAAAAAATCCATGAATCCACATGGTAGGATTTGTAAAGAATTTATTGGTAAATCAGGGTGGAAAATAAGTATTTGGTCAATAACAAAAATACAACTCAATACATTGTAACATAACCTTTGTTGGCAATAACAGAGGTCAAACGTTTACTATAGGTCTTTACCAGGTTTGCACACACAGTAGCTGGTATTTTGGCCCATTCCTCCATGCAGATCTTCTCGAGAGCAGTGATGTTTTGGGGATGTCGCCGAGCAACACAGACTTTCAACTCCCGCCACAGATTTTCTATGGGGTTGAGGTCTGGAGACTGGCTAGGCCACTCCAGGACTTTCAAATGCTTCTTACGGAGCCACTCCTTTGTTGCCCGGGCGGTGTGTTTTGGATCATTGTCATGTTGGAAGACCCAGCCTCGTTTCATCTTCAAAGTTCTCACTAATGGAAGGAGGTTTTGGCTCAAAATCTCACGATACATGGCCCCATTCATTCTGTCCTTAACACGGATCAGTCGTCCCGTCCCCTTGGCACAAAAACAGCCCCATAGCATGATGTTTCCACCCCCATGCTTCACAGTAGGTATGGTGTTCTTGGGATGCAACTCAGTATTCTTCTTCCTCCAAACACGACGAGTTGAGTTTATACCAAAAAGTTCTACTTTGGTTTCATCTGACCACATGACATTCTCCCAATCCTCTGCTGTATCATCCATGTGCTCTCTGGCAAACTTCAGACGGGCCTGGACATGCACTGGCTTCAGCAGCGGAACACGTCTGGCACTGCGGGATTTGATTCCCTGCCGTTGTAGTGTGTTACTGATGGTGACCTTTGTTACTTTGGTCCCAGCTCTCTGCAGGTCATTCACCAGGTCCCCCCGTGTGGTTCCGGGATCTTTGCTCACCGTTCTCATGATCATTTTGACCCCACGGGATGAGATCTTGCGTGGAGCCCCAGATCGAGGGAGATTATCAGTGGTCTTGTATGTCTTCCATTTTCTGATGATTGCTCCTACAGTTGATTTTTTCACACCAAGCTGCTTGCCTATTGTAGATTCACTCTTCCCAGTCTGGTGCAGGTCTACAATACTTTTCCTGGTGTCCTTCGAAAGCTCTTTGGTCTTGGCCATGGCGGAGTTTGGAGTCTGACTGTTTGAGGCTGTGGACAGGTGTCTTTTATACAGATGATGAGTTCAAACAGGTGCCATTCATACAGGTAACGAGTGGGGGACAGAAGAGCTTCTTACAGAAGACGTTACAGGTCTGTGAGAGCCAGAGATTTTCCTTGTTTGAGGTGACCAAATACTTATTTTCCACCCTGATTTACGAATAAATTCTTTACAAATCCTACCATGTGGATTCATGGATTTTTTTTTCACATTCTGTCTCTCACAGTTGAAGTGTACCTCTGGTGCAAATTACTGACCTCTGTCATCATTTTAAGTGGGGGAACTTGCACAATCGGTGGCTGACTAAATACTTTTTTGCCCCACTGTAAAAACAGAGACGTAAACCGTGTTAATATCAGTAAACCAATCACAGCGGGTTATTAAGAATCTAATAAGCTTAAGCATAGAAATCAATATATGTATATATTTTTTATTTGGTCTGGTAGTGTGAGGACGACAGAAAAGGATTAGGGCCACTGGGGGAAAAAGTGGGCAAGTCTTTTTTTTCTTCTTCTTCAGAAGTCTGAGAAAAAGTCAGAATTCCGAGATTAAATTTTGACTTTAATATCAGAATTCTGTTTTTTTTTTCTCAGAATTCTGGAGAAAAAGAAAAAAAGTCACTTTTTTTTCCAGTGGCCCTAATCCTCTTTTGTAGAGAACATCTACAAAGCAGGTGGAAGTGAATTCTTTGTCTCACAGAACATTTTCGGTCTTGTTTGGACTGAGCCAAGTAACATTTTAATGCCTTTGTGTTTTACATTAATGTTTCACATATCAATAGAAAGAGGAGAGAAATTTTAATGACATGTCATCTCATTGTCGTTGTTTTCTCTGTATTATTGTAGGTTCTTTACCTTAAAATATAAAGCACCTTGAAGCAACTGTCATTGTGTATTGCTGCTAAATAAATAAAATTGAATTGAATTGAATTTTGCTGTGTGCCGAGCATGACAAAAGTAAACACGGGAAGAAGGTGCCATGTTCTAGACTAGTTGCATGGAGAATTAACATTGATTTTATGGCTCGTTGCTAGTTTGTAAACTCTGCACATCTGTGGTACTCAGAATTCAAAGCATACCTGGCTACAGGAAGGCATTTAGCTCAAACTTGAGGTATACACCTGGTAGCTGGGTTGGATAGAAGTTGGATAACAATCTCATCATAAAGTAAACTATTGTGGCGTTCATTTGGAGAGACCAAGACCGCCTCATCCAACATGTCTTGGTGCATTTGTTTTGTCCTGTACCCGAGTTTGATTACTGTCTTCACATGTGCACAAAGGAATCGCTTCGAGGGGGAAATGAATCAGAGTTCAATTTAAATGGACTGAATAGCTAACAGCGCAGGTGTGAAAACACCTCTAGAAACCGAGCATACGGCACACTCATACAGTAGCTACATGTCAGTGACAAGGTAGTCGCATCATTTTCTGCTTCATTGTCTATTTTATTCAAAAAATTACCCTTATTCACAAAATCAACATCATGCCTGATAAGAGTCAAAAATAGCAATTCACACTAATCATGAAAGTGTTTACAGGATTGTTTACATACTATCTATACAACCTGACTTGCTTTTTTTGAGTTGTCCCCACTGCTGGCCATTTGGAGTAAGTCCTTTCTGCACACGTTTCATAACAAGTGGTTAGAAATTGGTCCCCAAAGAATGGAAGTACTAAACTAACTTTAGTACTATTGCTTTATGCCCATAGTATACATTAATTGACCTTGAAAAGAGTTGATTGCTTACAAAACAGTCTGGGAAAAACTGGGAATCTTGTAGGGTCACTATTTGAAAGATTATAGCTTTCACTTTGAGATAATTTCCCATCTTGTTTGTTTATTTGTACAAAGTGTGCTTCTTGGTGTTTCTGAAAGTTTGAGAAAAGAATAAATAAATGAATAAATTGTCTTTTATTATGTAATGTGGCTTTTGGTGTCAATAAGGTGCTATGCAGCATTTCCATAAAAGTGAATTGAAATGTGCTAAAATGTAATATTGCGCAAACATGACATGTGTCAAGACATGCAAAAATACTGTGTCTGAAGTCCCCAACTGTTAAAATGTTTTTTTGTCCATAATTGGAAAACTGAGGTTAATATGCAAACATTTCCTACTTTTTAAATAACTAAGACACTTTTTAATTCATTAAAATGTTTATTTTCAGTTTATGTGGATACTAACTCACAATCATTAAAATGATTGGTGCCCTAGGGGTTTTTAAATTTCTACTGTATGTCATTCAGACACCGCGAAAAGGTTTGATGCCAACCTGAAAGTCACGGCTGTGACACATTATTCTTTCAACGTACATAAAACATATTTGAGTTAAAATAACAGAGACACAGAAACCTGCAGATACAACCAGAATAAAGAAATAGGAGCAAATACTCAAAGGTCCATAAAGACACATAGGGAGGTAAGCTACAGGAAGCTCAGAGACAAATGGTTGGAATTATACTAAAAAGAAAAAAACAGCTTTAACTTACTATTTCAATTAAGCGGCACTTCATTGGAATGACAGTCTCTAAAAACAACATTGCAAATGCATGAAATACAATTCAGTGACGCAAAAACAGAACAATTTCTTCTATCTGATATCTTATCTTGCAAACAACTTATCTCAATTTTTGAACAATAGCACCTTTCCAGACTTGTCCCTTAGAGAAAGTTTTCCATCTTGCATGATATTAAATTTCTGATTGCTGAAATTTAGTTTAATATTGTTTTGAAATAGTTACTTTAAGATTCTGTTTTCAACTCAAGTGTGTCATTAATTTAGTTGTGACGCAATCATTATACAATATGCCTGTCAGTTATGTGGTATGAAAAAAAAATTAGATGGAACAAAAATACCCATAATTGTGTTGTTTTGGAAAAAACAACACAATTATCACAAATTCGTTTACGATGATGAAATATGTACTGTGCAAAAGCTGTCCGTCTGTTCTTTATATTTTTCTAGGAAAGTGGCAAGTGGAAAAAAGTATACAAGGCAGTTTGTTCAGTTCTAATGTATGACCACCTGTATCCTTCAACAGAGCCTGAACTCTTAGGCAAACTTTCTTTAACTAGTCCTCAGGAATAGTTCTCCAGGCTTCTTGAAGGACATTCAAGGCTCTTATTTGGATGTTGACTACCTTTTGTTCAGCTCTGTGAAAAGACGATCCCACACAGCTTCAATAATGTTGAGGTCCGGGCCCTGGGGAGGTCAGTCCATGACTGATAGTGTACCAGTGTGTGTTTTTCTGTCCAGGTTTGCTTTTACTGAACTGGGGCCATTTCTGATGAGGCTTCAGCTGACAGCAGATGGATCGAATGAAAGGCCAAATGAGTCTCTCGGGTCCCGTGTGAGGTCCTGACTCGACTTTTTTTTTTTCCATTTCTTGAGTACATCACTTTCAGATATTGTTAATCTGCTGTAGATCGTTTTATAGGCCTGTCATCTCTTCTTTTGTCCTCTTCTTGTCCAGTTTCCTCAAAGTTTTCAGTTAATAGCACTTCGGGAATCACCTCATTAGTGCAAAAATACTACCTTATGGCTGTTGAACTGTTCAGATTCAGATAAAGAATTTTTTTAAATTGTGTAACTAGGCTGCTAATAATTAAAAGCCTAAAGACAAAATTTAGAATTAGAATTAGTTATTTGATAAATTGTCTGTGACGTGTAGACACAACACTGGTTTGTTAGGTTCTTCTTTATGCTTGATTGACTCATAGGTCAGCGTTAACTGAGTTAACAAAAAAAAGAAAAAGAAAAAACATTCCTCTGAAAAGCCAGGAACAAAGACTGGACTAAATGTATGGAAAAAGCCTGGAAAACTATAGCTCAAGACCACTTTAAAAATAATAACTCTGGATTTCTCGGTAGCAAAATAAAAATGAATAAGGGGTAGTGTCAGACTTTTGCACAGTACTGCACAATTACATAAATGTAAATCCACTCACATGCAGACATAAGGCACATGGTCCTCTCAGCTGCAAATGGAGACTGCTTTTATTCAAGTATATCTCTTTTTGTGTTTGATGAAGAAATGCAAACAAACCAGACACAACCCGAGTCTCACTACTCTCTCAATAACAGACTCGTACTGAAAAGATTTCCTTATCCTTGGTTTCACCTCACCTGTCCTTTACAGGAATGCGAGCCTATCTTTAGCAGGCCTTCTTCTCCAGACTAAGAGAGTGATATTTTTCACTTTTTACCCAGCACATTTCCATGGGATCTCAGGGGCAGCAAATGCCAGCTCACAATAACATGCGGCTTTAACCGTATGTATACAGTAAAAAAAAAACAAAAAAAAAAACAGATGATGTAATAAAAAACATCAAAGATGTCTCAAGTGAAAGGTAACATCTGAAGTTTACAAATGATATCAGGTTTATGCCATTCGCTGCGACTCGTGGAATAAAATGTAAAAAATATTTTCCACAATATGAGACGCCACTTAAAGCTCATTCTACCTTAGCTGGTGTAAAGGTTGTATATTTATCACCTGCCAAAGATACCGTTGAGATGCATGAAATGGAGAAAGTGGTTGGAGTATTTTTTTGTTTATACATTCATCGTCCGTCTGCCATTCACAATAAATAAGTTCCAGCTGAAACTGAAGTGATGCATCTCATTTTGTCGTGCAGTTGATAGCACTCAGCTTTGATCTTTTAAATGTCAAATTTTGCCTTTGAGAGCAAAGTCTTTGAGGCAGCAGACATATCTGCAGTGTTTGTTTTGTTTGGCCTAATGGTACTGATCACACAAATCATTTTGTGTTTCCATGTGGAAGCATGCAATGAAGTGACAACACATTGAGCAACACACACACACATGGTGCTCAGCCTGTATGTGGAAAGAAGGTTGGGGTCAAGTGCTGTGAGGCTAATTAGTTTTTCCAGAGGAATACAAGTAAAACCATCCAACGGCACAGTGTTTCTAGCTGCAGGTCAGGGAGATGACCTCGTGTTAAGAGACACAGATCTTTTCTTCCACCTCCACCTCGGTCCACCTTCACTTTTACATTGCAAAAAAAAAGAAGAAGAAAAAATTCAATTGACTTTTCCTCTCTTCTTCCTTCTGCTTCTTGGTCAAAACTCTCAAACGCAGGACATGAAAGGGGATGCTCCTGTATGTACACTCACCCATATTCACTTAAAGGTTACAAGGACTCGAGACAACTGAGACCAGTTTCCCGTCAGTGTTGTCACAAATTTTAGACAAACAATCTCTCAGATTCGTTCGAATTAAATTCTGTGCAGAAATTACTTCATCTTGAGCTCTTGCACCACACTTGCAAGTTATGCATACACTCTGAGGCTACATGTTACTTATAGGAATAAAACTAGATGTTGAGCTTCGATTTTCTTGATTTAAAAATGAACAGAAAATGCTCGCTTGTATTTTTTTCTCCCTTTTTTAAATTGAAAAGCTTGTCTCAGGGCTGTGCATCTCTTGTCGCTCTGCTAATTACAACCTTATTAGCCAGGAAGGACTCAGGTGCTGCAGAATCCTTCAGTGAGGGACATCTGTGGCTGACAGTGCCAGGAAGGCTGTGTCATCCAGTCTTAATAGCTAATGAACAAACACAAGGATTTTCTCTCAGATTCATTATCGTCACAATGAATGAATTCAAGGTCCTTTTGGTTGTCGTTCTCAGCATATTATCTTCCCATCAGCCCATCAATCATCTTAGCCGGCAAACAAGTCCCTGTCTGCCAACTCAAATATAGACGCACACACTGCGAGAACGCACACAAACATAGATACACCCAAGCAGACACTCACCCACGCACAAAATCAGATCAGCTAATCAAGATGTGGTGGCTGAGTGGGAAGAAAAGTCAAACAGGGCCGGACAGATGTCTCACTCTGGTGACTTCAAAAGGGAACTAAAGAACACAAGGCCATGTAATGTGATTTAGATATAATGCTTCCAGGTCAGGGGTGATGGCTAGACTGCTGGGCAGTGGGAGAGCAGCTGACAAGCGTGTAACTAACCATGACGGATGGGAATTCAATGGACTGCCTACTCTGAACACTTTGAGCTAGACGGGAACAAATTACAGAGCTGACCACCTTGTCAGCTAGAGCAGAAGAGGAAATTCATTTGTTCCCAGAATATTTTCTGACATGTGTATGCACTATAATCAAGTCAGGCACAACTGTATTGTGAGGGAAATCCTTCTCGCTGACCCTGCAATAGTAATGTCCAGTCACCACAGAATGACGTGATGATTAATAAGGGGGGGAAAGCCATTCTTACGTGGCAATGATGAGGCAGGTTTCAGTGGCTGTGGTGAGCTGAAAGCAGAACGCACTAGGTATTTAATGCTTAAAGGGTAACACTGATGATTTTTTTTTACAGCTTTCCTACGGTCAACTGATTGATATTGCTAACAACAAAAATTGGCTGCCTATCTAAGACATGTATCCAATTCATGTGCCATAAAAATCCATTGCTGTCCAGAAACTATTAATGAGGCACAGACACACTGGGTCATGTGTCTTCATTTAGAAAAACATGAGCCATATAATTTAGAAACAGCTACACATGAGGCAGAAATCTCTGTAACATATTAAAGTCATCTTTTTATCTCTTGCTGTACGGGCCAAAGTCTTTGCTCATAGGGGATCATATGATTATATAGATAATGACAAAAAAAATCCATCAGTTTGTGTTGCAGTTGCAGAGATATAACGCTTTCACAATTGCATGAGTATTGGGCCATGTTGTGGCCAAACTTTAGCCTTTTTTCCTTTTTTATTATTGAGAAACCCCAACCGGTCGCAGCAGATGGCCGCCCCTCCCTGAGCCTGGTTCTGCTGGAGGTTTCTTCCTGTTAAAAGGGAGTTTTTCCTTCCCACTGTCGGCAAAGTGCTTGCTCATAGGGGGTCATATGATTGTTGGGGTTTTCAACCTTACAATATAAAGCCCCTCGAGGCAACGGTTGTTGTGATTTGGCGCTGTATATATGAATTTGAACTGAATAGAACTTAACCAAAAAATTAAAAAGTGCAGTGTTGAGATGGTTAGCACTCACAGCAAGAAGGTCCTTAGTTCAAACACACCATTCGCCCGGGGTTTTACATGAGGGGTTTGCATGTTCTCTCTCTGTGTACAGCTCCCACAGTCCAAAGACATGCGGTTAGGAGGGGTTACATTAGGGTAAGGTTGGCTGTCTTTCTGAATTGGATAAGCGGAAGGGAAATTAATGGATGGCATCCACAGTATCAATCCTTGGACCCACCATTATACCACCAGCAGGACCAATCTATGTGCTAGTATTTCTACTAAGCTAATGGCTACTGTCAGCAGATGAGACACCATCACAAAACAAAAGTTTCCTTTAAATAGATTCAAATAAACTTTTATCATTTTCTTATTGGGTTTCTATCTATAATGGTACAGGGTTTTTAACTTTTTAATATAAAGTAACTCTAGACTATTGTTATTATTTTGTACTATATAAATATAATTAAATCAAAAGGTACATAACTTCTCTTTAATTGGAGCTTTGTAAACCTTTTCAGGTGTCATCACCACCAATGGTCTCAATTATCACACACCGTAGACCCCACCGTAGATCCTTCATGCAATGAAGGACCTTGCATAGCATCAGTGTTTTGCAGGGAAAGAACTGCAGGTTTTGCATATATGATTGTTTGGTTTTCAGATTGCATTTACGACAGCTTTCACAAAAAGAATTTTGAAATGTGAACACCATTTACATATCTAAAACTCATTATTATTAAATTACTCCAATGTGACATGAATGTGTCACAACTTCAATGACGCCTCCCGGATGTCAATCCTTTCAAAAAGAACTTACATTGTTAGTGATGCATAACAGATGCTATATCAGCTCTTTGAAACAGGGTGAAATGTCTTGTATTAGACTAAAAGCAACAAGGCTATGACCTGCCACATTCACTAGTGCACCATAGTAGGTGATGGTATGTCTCCTTGTTTTTTTCAGATGTCACTCAACCACCCACAAATACATTCCCACAATTATGTATAAATTTTTCTCCTTTGCTATTTTGAAAGATGGAAAATTGAGAATAGCGAGAGCTTCATGGCTCTTTATTTTCTTTTAAAAAATATGAAGGGCCTTACATTTTAATTGTCTGCCGTGATGATAAAGAATAAATGAATTTACTTGCTGTATATCCCACTATTAGACTGCAATTGCCATTTATTATAAACCAACAGGCTATGTGACAAAACATTCAGAGAAAAAAGTTTCAGAAAAAAGCTAATAACTCTGATATTTTTGAAGCTCAAGAAAAATCAGAGGTGATGACTTAATGTTGAGAAGCGCAGATGAGCTATTATGCAGAGAGCACAGACATCAGTAAAGAGGAGGTAAAGGAAGAAATTAAAACACTGAAGGGTTAAAGCATTTCGCCAATTATGCTCCCACTCTTTCCTATACTCTGAGAAATTAATCGGAGAAATTAGCAAAGCAATTACCACTTTTAATTGGACTAATTCTTATGGTCCTGTCACAGCTGCATCCGGAGGTACAGCTTTAAACCTTGAACATGTCTTTTCACAAACGTTATTATTAATTTCTGTGACCCTCTTTTAGCCTTTGACATCTGAACCATTGAGGGTGAACTGCTGTCAGCTTCCCCTAGATTATTATCCTCTGTTAGCATCTCTATTTTTTTCCATCTCTTACTCCCAAGGAAAGAAGACAGCGGTGCTGTCATCTGTGACAGAGAAAAATGGAAGTAATTAAAAACTGAGCTTTAAAGGTGTACAACTTTAAAGAGGCTGTGCAAAGTGTAAATAAAAACAGAATGCAATCATGGACAGATCATTAAAAACTCATATTTTAACTGAAAACAGTGCAACATATAAAATACTTCACTGAGAAATTTTTATTATTTTTGTAACATATATGCTCATTTTAAAATATCATGGCACATTATAGCTCACGTTATATTTTACAAGAATTAAAGAAATTTGAATATTTTTAGGTAAAAAAAACAAGAGTGAAACTTTCTGGGCAAACAAGAAAATAAAACATTCTCTAAAATGCAAAATCCACAGCTTCCTTCTCTTGACCAGGATTGGAGCGAGTTTGAAAAAAAGGAAAATGATGGATGCCATGATCCTCTGGGCTGAAGAGGAGAGAGAGTGTGTTGCTTGTTTTCAGAACAGTGCAAAATCCAGCAAAATCCAGTGTGTGCAATAGTGCACATGGTATAGGAAACTCGCACATCTGTGAAGATGTCCTAGATGAGTGACTAAACATACACAGTGTTTGATACAACATATAGTACTGTCCAGACAGCATCTTCAGGGAAGGCCTTGTTAGTTTCAGCAAGACAGTTTCAGTCACAAGCAAAAGAGAAATCTTGTGCACAAACAACCTGTATAACCTTTTTGCCTCTTGTTTGCAACCTTACAAGCTTTATTTAATTTGCTAATGCCATCTGAACACCAAGAGCTTTTCATTGGTTAAATGTATTATCAATACAAGAGACTTTTTTTTTTGAGAAGCACATATTGTGCCAAAATATTTATCTATATTTTGCTGATCAAACACATTTGCACTCCTCAGAGTTAAAATCCATATTAAGCTTCCGATCTGTTATGGAAGTTGCTGTGCTTAGTAAAAAAAAATGTTTTTGGCTGACTCACTCTTTTCAACAGGGAATCTAATTATGCTCATGAGGACATAATTAGATACCATGAAAATGTTATTGTGAAAATTCTAACTAAAAATGGCCATGTGAGGCTAATTAGGTCATCACAACTAAGCAAAGAAAGCACAGCTTAGCCTATTCTTTATTGGACCTACAACAGACTTATCCAATGTGCCCAGCTGTAAAACCTTTGCATAATTGTTTGAACTGCAATTTCTATGCTGGATTTTTAAAATAAGATGGCTGGAAGGAGGCAGGCAGAAATATATATACTTTTTAAGGTTTGATTTTTACTTGTTCTTTGTCGAGAGACAGCTATCTTAGCTATGTCCATAATTCCTAGGGTATGCCACTGGCTGCACTGTAGGTGACACGCAGCCTAATTAAAAAATCGAGCTGAATGCACCTGGGGACCACAAATAGCTGTGACTGGTCTGTACGGGTTATTGTATTTTGTCTTTTAAGTTTTCAAATGCTGTGGAATCTTCAGCTTGACTACAGCACAAAGCAATTCACCATTCAATTAACCCCGCGCTTTAGGGTTAAACAGGAAAGATCTAGCCAAGGATATGAAAAAATGCCAATACGTTCACTGTTTCGTTTCACACACAAAAAATGGCCATAGGAAAGAAAAGAACACCCCTTCTGTTTACTGTTGCTCAACACTGCTGTCTTAAAACTCAATTGATCCAACTCGACGCCAAGTAGTTCACTTGAGATAGAGTCAGAGTATATTTTACACCGAAGAGGAAGAGACAGAAGCATCTGTTGCCCCTGATAGCTTTGACTTATTCGACTTTTCCTGACACAGAAAGATTGGTGCCTGCTTTGAACCTTCTCAGATATGTTAGCTACAATACATTAACCCCGGCCGGTAGCAGTGATTCCCACTGGGGCCACTCACAGAATGTCTTGCCCTGATGGGCTGATGGGAATCAGAAGAAATCAATAAGCAATGATAGACTTCTGCTGTCCACTCAGCTAATCCCGTTAGTGATAGCTGTGGATTTAATCGAATGATTGCACACACTACAGACACGGAGACAAGCGTACGTGCACACAGATACAGTATACGCGCACACACACCTCCAAGTACACTTAACCCCATAACATTCGTATGGATAAGATCTGTAGATCTTCCACAGACACTCTCCGCTGTCATTTTGTTGAGACAAGCAGCAATTTGAGAGACAATTCCTTCGAGCGCGAAGAGGAGAATCAATTTAATAAATCCTTTGCTCATAGTCCAAGTTGGACCAGATTGCAGGAACATTTTCATTTGAGCAGAAGACGCGGAATAAAGACACATTTTGTCCTTATGATCACTCGATAAAGGATCTCTTTTTGATATGGAGATCAGTACAATGCATGGCAGTGTATGGGAAACTGAGCAGAAATGGACTTCCTTTGACAAAGACGATTTCTCACATGCTGTATACATATCAAAGTGACATAAACCCTGATAACTACTATCAATACATGAGCCACACATCTGTTGCAAAGTATTTTTGGGTTAATACTTCAACCCCCCTCACCCCATCCCACCCCACCCCGTCCCACCCCTTCACATGTGTGAATAGACATTATAAAAGCAGGCCCCAGTGGCACATGTTTAAAGGTACATTAAGAGAGCACATCAATTGTAGATGACATAATCCCCAGTCCTCTTTTCAGTTGCTCTCTCACTTCCTTAATCTCTCCGTTCTTTAACCCTCATCTTCTAAGAGGCTGAAAGCTCCCTTCATCTTCTCCTCAAGCTAGCAGAGAAACCGCGAGCTGCCTGGGGAGAGAGGGAAAAGAAGAGGTATTACTGAAGTCTGATTAAATTAACACTGTGATGCAGATTTCTTGCCTTTTCCTCCCTCTTGTCATCTTATCTGACTGTGTGTTGTGAAAATTAGATGAACTTGTTACATGAGGGTCCACGTATGTACAATGTGTGCGCGTGCGGGCACACGCACCTCTGCTTTTTAATTAATTACTCTTGTTGGTGTCATTAGCAGGCTCCATAACTCCTGATTTGCATTGGTGTCTATGATAAATAAATAAATATTAGATAACGCAAGCTAATAAAAGACTGGAGTGTTCCATTCTTCACACACACCCCACCCCTCTAACCTATTGTAACCCCCCAGCCTTGCCCACCTCCCCCCAAGGCAGAAGCAGAGCAATCCCCTGTAGAAGTACTATAATTACAACGTTTCCACATCCAAATAACTAGTGGTTTACATAAGTCCCGCACGAGCTGCTCACTGTTCAGAAACTATTCTTGCTATATCCCGGTCTCCCCCCTCTAATACAAATGCTGCTGAACAATGTGTGACCTCCCACAATGCACATGATGTAAGTTAAAGTAAAAATGAAAAGTTCACTTTGTGCAAGCTTACATCCAATTTACCTCCTTAAATGTGGACTGAATTCCAGCTCAGGCACTGATTAAATTCCATCTATTTGAGGCTAATTAATCATTTCCATTGTGTCCAATATTGTCATAAGAAAGGTGCTTAGTTGACACTCTAATTCATGAAATGTGGCACCTCTCGTCTAATGCAATCAGTACAATACGCCAACAGTAGCAAGAAATAGACACTAGTTCAGTGGAGATTATTAATTATACTCAATATAGATATTGACAGAGACAAAGTATATGAAGATGATCATATATATGGAAGCTAACTGGAAATATAACAAATTTGCAGTTAAAAATCATGGTCTGAAGCCCTTTTTGGGGGAGGGGGATCACATGTCCATAACTTTAAAACATAGTTTACAAAACAGGAATACACAGACGTTCGCAAATTTTGTCTTGTATGTACTCAAGAGGCAGGTATCCAAATGTTCTTTCCTCCACTGAATTTTGCAGCATCCCCTCATATCACATTTGATCCTAATTTATCCCCCCCAAAAAGGACATCGTATGGAAATTGTGCAATTTTATTACTTCTGCCCGTTCAGTGCCTGAACCAATGCCATTGTCCTGCTTCTTCTTCCATTGACCCCATCCTGCCTCCACCCATCTGCTCCAACAAGGTGATGTTTATCTCCAGCAGGAGGAAATTAAAGCCTTGCTTCATGAGCAGCAGATATGCAAATCTTATACAGTGCAAATAGATTGCGAAGCTCACACAACGGACAGTGGCGTATTGGGACACCCATTGAGCCCCAGTGATTTGAAATCCAAATCAAGACATGCGGAATTACAAGACACACATGGGCTTTCTGGGAAAAAAAAAATCTGCACGTTGAGATATTAAGGGAAATAAATAGACGAGAAGATGAAGAATTAATGTTGGAGTGAAAATTAAAAAAAAAAAAAAAGCCAGATTATTTATTCAGCTGCTCCGTCAGTGTAGATATGTTTTAATAACTTTTGTTCAACCACAGGTGAACGCTTATCAGAAGACATGACACACACACACACACACACACACACACACACACACACACACACACACACACACACACACACACACACACACACACACACACACAAGAGAGTGAGAGAGAGTGAGAAAGAGAGAGAGAGCATGGAAATACACTCCTCTGATATCACCATTACATGGGATATGTATTTTCTTGAACTCACAAAATTGGAAAGTAATAGTGGCCATGCAAAATGCCTTGCAGTTGTGGAGTATGTAATTTTGATATGCATTAGTGTTATTGTCAGGCAGGGTGTATGGGCTGTTTCCTTGTGTGATTGCAGGTCTGGCTTGTATTGTGGGAGGGAAGCAGACAGGAGAAGATAGTATTAAACCTGTCCTTGCCATTCCAATCTGTCTGCATGTTTCTCTTTATCATTCTGCAGTTTCTATCCACTTACGCTATAATTAAGTTTCCTGACCCCTGCCTTGCAGCCTTAACTAGGCATTGGGAAATATACAGCCACTGCAGATCTCATGCCTGATGTGCTCTCTCTCTCTCTTTCTTTTCCCTCCCGCCTCCCTCTCTCGTCTCCTTCCCTGTTTCAGAAAATCTCTCTCCCACCGTCTCCCTCATTCTCTCTCTGAGTCTCCATGGCACTATAATGGAATAAGAATTATTAATCGAGTAATTGTGTGGAACACATTAGTTTGCACTGAATTTCTCTCATTTTCGATGCTTGATTATCAGGCTGTTGGACAGACTCTACCCTCTCCCTTCACGTCTATACCCACCACTCTCTAAACACATAAGAAATGCCCCCCCCCCCCCACACACACACACACACACACACGCACACCGACTGGGCTGGACCACACTTTTCAAACCGTATAATCTCTCCCTCTTTATAATGCACATACTTGGACACACACACACATACACAGTGGACTGAAGTATCACACCTGATGCTTAATGTTTGTGAGGTGGAGAAGCGAAAGCCTTCTGGTGATGGGAGAGTCTTGTAATGTCCCTTTAACCTTCAATCTGTCTCATAAAAAAGTCAAACGTGCAGAAAACAACCTCTAGCATATGTACAACCATAAATTACAAAAACAGAAGGGGGGGGGGGGGATGCCTAAAAGCCAGACACAGACGTGTTGGCAGTAACACCCATCATAAAAACCCCACTTCAATCATAATTAGTCTAATTAATTTAAATCAGTGTTGGATGCCTATCTAAATACAGTGACAACATAAAATGAACATCCACCCTGCAGCACATAGCCTCAGCCTATACGTTCCCATAGTGAAACACACCCTCGTAGGATTAGAGCAGAAGAATAGGGGGATTATTATTTCATGACCTTTCAATCCGCTGCCTGTCAGGTTGAACTAAAGCCATATATGCTGCTGGAGGACTAATCTCCTTCTCCCTTTGTGTCCGCAAGGGATGTGTCATTTCTTTATCCCCTCTATCCAGATTTAGTCCATAAAATAAACTTCCTAGCCTGATCTGATAAGAAGCCATCTCCTTACCGGGATAAGGCTGTGGTGCCTCGTCTCCCTGCTTCCCCATAGCCGTATTTTTGGGTGTCAGATAACTCAGACGGGGATGGGAACAGTCAGGAAATGCCACTTTGTCTGTCTGGGAGCAGGTGACAACAAAAACGACAGTGACTCTGATTAGAAAACACCCCACACCCCACCCACCCATCACCCCGGCACAACCACCACTCTCCATTTTCCTTTCTCTCTTTCTAAAACTACTAAAAATCACATATTATCAACACTTTCTAGGCAGTGCGTTAAACACAAATAAATTGATGTTTGCAGGCACACGGACACAGACATGACACGCCAGACTCGCTGCACAGACATGCACTCGTGATTATTTTGTTATCACTTCATCTTAATTTGGTAAGTCATCACTGATTCAGCTGTCAGCCTGGACCAAGATCTGCTGATCTGACCATTGCTGCCTGTCCCCATTCTGTCTCCTGTTTCCTTCCTCCCTGTGCTATTTTTCTTAATTATTTAATGGGCATAAATCATGTTTCACCAGCTTCCTTAAAGCCACCACACTATTTGACTGGATATTATTCTTCATGCTTGCAGTTCTTTTATGAGGCACACACTCTCCCCGAAGGTCACAACCTACAGGTGGCACAAATGAGCAATAGGGATTTTTTGGGGGGGAAGAGGTTTGATGCATCCAGTAAAGCAGTAAAGCACATGTATGTTAAAAAAAAATGCTGTAAAATTGCTTTAGAAGTGTTTTTGATGCTGCATCTGAAAATAAGGAATCAATTTTGTCATTTAAAAAAAAAGTTTTCTTTTAAATTACAACTAAGAGGTACGAGGTGGCCATGTCTAATCACAGACTAAACAAAGGCATTATTAGTCCACACTGCACAGGCTTTAAGATTAAAATTCTCCTGAAAACAGCAGAAGGAAACACATGAACCAGAAATAAAATAAATGCTTGGTAGTGGAGGTGGCGGGGTCCCGCTGTGCAACAATCAGCAGCAGAGTCGATTTTCAGCAATTAAATATCAGCAAACATAGGCAAAGATTTGGACTTGAAGCAACAATTTATACTTGACTGGATATTTTTAAAGTGTGTGTGTGTGTGTGTGTGTGGGGGGGGGGGTTGAAGGAAAGACTCTATTAGAGTCTATTAGAAATAAATAAATATTTTATGCTGTCTGATTGTGTAAATATTTCAAGGTCTCCATCTTGTTTTTATTCCCCTTCAAGGTTTTTGTTTTTTTGCCTGAAAAAAATATTCGACAGAGTTTGTTTCTTCCGTTAAAAAGACTGTTAGGATCCATCCAAGTGACCAGTCCCCCCATCATCACCAACACCACCCAAAGTGTAAGTGTTGCAATTCATTGTGAACCATGCCCACGCTGAAATGCCCTTCTGCTATGGACCTCTCGCGGTGGCCGGAGCACCTGTTCCCCGGCGCCTGTTGATTTCAGGACACTGTTCCTATACACGGCATTATGGCTCTGATTGTTACGGAGGAACGTTTGTGCTTGTCCACAAAACGGGATCTCCAGCACGGGCTACAATGTCGCCTCCAATTCGACACCACCGGAGGAAAAAATAGGGGGAAAAAAACAGGTGCATTTACGAAAAGCAGTGGCTATTTATGCGCACTGTGGCACCAAATTGCTTAAAATAAGCGGACACGAATGAAGAGGGGAAGAAAAAAATACTCAATGCTATCATAAAAGAGACAAAAATGTCTCTTTTAAAATGTCACAGTTGTGGTGATAAGAATCTGAGGATGCAGGGAGGACTTTGGTGAGAAGTGACTAATTACCCTGTGGACCGTCCTGATAGTGGAGAATAATTAGAATCACACAAAAGACCCCAAAGCAGCATCTGAATAACAAGAGCAACATTTTCAATAGAAAATTTAATTTGATTTTGTTGCGAGCTCCCTCCGTGCACTCGAAAGGGAAACTGAGAGAAAGCATATAAGAGGAGAAAGGAAAAATACACACGCACACACACGCGAGATACAGAGAAAAACGTCTTCCCGGGACGTTTTTTTTTGTTTTTTGTTTTTTTTTTTAAGAAGAAAAAAAAAGCTGACAAAACCCACGGAAGGCAGAAAAAAAAAACAAGTGCACGGCCTACACGGTGGCTTATATATTCACAATTAGAGCGATTAGATAGGAAGCATTCATTAAACACGGATTAA
Source organism: Copadichromis virginalis (assembly GCF_057382275.1). NCBI lineage: Eukaryota > Metazoa > Chordata > Actinopteri > Cichliformes > Cichlidae > Copadichromis > Copadichromis virginalis. The sequence goes on from NC_140633.1 coordinate 19,473,805, forward strand.
ATAAAATAACCCGGTTTATTATGAAAGCAGCAGCTAAAAGTTTTGTTATCATTTGGCCCCGTTTGATAAGAAAATTAATCAAATATTACAAATTATGTAAATAAAAATGTTATCTGTTGCAGAATTCTTTATATCATAATGACAGCCTTAAATGCAGAATTTAAGGCTGTCATTGTGGAGAATTTTAACCCGTTTTGTTTTTTGTTTTTTTAAACTGCCAGACTCAGGAGTGAAATAATAAATAGCATATATTGGAGAATTTAAGGATTTGAAGGCCAAACACAGGAGCACGTTAATTGCTTCTTAAATTTTGTTATGTGAATATAAAAATATAGCTGTTAAAAAGCAGCTGCACCTAAAAGAATTAACACACAGCATCATAAGTACAATTTGCAGTCTGGATGGAGAAATAGAAATGAAGCAGAAACTGGTGAAATCGATGAAAGATCGCACAAAAAAACCTGTTCTCCAATCATTTTCCAAAGCCTTTTCTGCATGGCCTATATAAATGGGCATATGCTAACTATTATGTAGGCCATATTACATGCAAATGGTGTAAGAGTGCTTTAGAAGATTAGAAGATAGACACCCGGCCCACAGTGGGCTGAGAGGAGTGGGCTCTCCTCCAAGACTGTGTCCTATCTCCTCAGGACTGAAAAAAGCATCCTAATCCTTTACCTTTCATAGTGATCTAAAGCCGATTTAAAACTGTCACTACCCTAGTTTGTGTTTATTTCATGTTCATCTGCAGCTCAAGGCGATACTCTGCACACCCACTTATGACATGAGCAAAAAGATGTGTGCATATGTGTGTGTGTGTCTCAGAGGAGAAGAGAGAGCAAGACTGCAAAACATAACGAGAAACTCAGAGAGCGAGAGAGAGAGAGAGGGGAAGGGTGTGTAGAGCTAACTGACCAGTGGATGAAGAAGTGGCCATTGTGTGCGTGTGATCCGACTGCACTAATTATTTTCCTTTTCAGGTGCTCAGAATTTGTCCTTTGAGGCTCAGACATCCACCTCTTATTTCATGCGTTGTCTAACAAAACCAAGCAACTCAGCTTGAATTCGCTTCCAAAAATACACTCTCCCACACAAACAGATAGTCCAGAAGACGGATGCGTAAACACAGTCTCTCTCTGTCTCACACCCACACACACACAGACACGCACACAAGCACAGGTATGCACACTCAATAACACAAACCATTGACCTACAGGCATACCGCCTTCCTCTTCTCTCCCTCCTGCTCCTCAAGGCCTTACTGTATTATTCTGTAAGCAGCAAGAGCCCAGCATTGACAGAGCTAATCACTGGAGGCAAGAGCTCTCTCTCTCTTTCTCACACACACACACACACACACACACACACACACACACACACACACACACACACACACAGAATGATTGACACACAATGGCAGCGAATCTATGCAGTGCCCCCCTGTCTTGCTTTTTGCTTTCTCTCTCAGCTGAAAAGACAAGGGGGGAGGTGAGTATGATGTGTGTGTCTATGCTGTGCATGTGTGTGTGTTAGTGGTGGTGCTGAGGTGGGGGGTGTTACAAGCAGTGATGTCCAACAAACTGAAACACAGCCAGAAGAGAAGTGAAGACGGCAAAAGATGAGCCTGTGACTAATGCTGTTGCTATCCCTACTCCTAATCCGCCCCACTCCGTTAGGTGCAGTCTGGAGAGAGTCTCAACCCCTCTCATATGAATATGATCCCTGTGCTGGCTGAAGCCCAGCGAACCACTGATCCTGTTATCATCTCGCTGGTGAGAAAAAGAGAAGAAAGGGAGAGACAGAGAAAAAGAGCTTTGTTTGTTATTTACGCAGGCCTCCCGTGTCACATACTCCCAACTCTATATTTCTCTATAATTTTGAGCCTTAAAAATCCTCGACCAATAATATGGTATTTACATAAGAGGTAATAGAGCCGGGCTGCACGGTAATTGTAAGGTTTGCGGTCCAACCCTCCTGGCTTTCGCACATAAAAGAGTGAGAAATTGAATATATGAACACTGTACTTTTTTCAAATGTGTTGACAGAAAGTTGAAGAGAAAGTTGCTATTCTGCCGTTTTACTGCAGAATCAGTCCTGTCCACGGTGACTTGGTGGCAAAACAGAAATCCACTGGGCAACATTTTTAAGATATGAGTAAATCAGCAGTGAGCAGCGTCTCTCTTTGTCAGGCATATGTAGCTGGACAATGACACAGAAAGCAAATATGGGAGTTTGGGAAATCCTCCTTCAGAGGAATTTGACATCTTCTCTTCCTGTCAGAGATTTAGTTTTAGAAAAATTAGATCCAAAGAAATGTTCACATATTTTTTCACCCTAAAGCCTCAAATGCTGTATACAGCTATTAGAATGTATGCTGTTTGCTTTTTTCTCTAGGAGTGTATTGTCAGTCACATTACATATGTAAGACCAGGACTATTAATGACTGCTGAATGTATTTTTAGTGTGTTTGTGTTTTCTGTATTCTTGTTGCTTGCAGAAAGATAAAGATTCAAAGTGAACTAAACCCAAAATTTCCTGAATTCTGTTGTTGTACAGTTAAAATACCCTGACAAAGTTATTTTCTGAAGTTGAGAGCAAATTCTTGATGTTCAATTGAATTATGCCCAGAAACTTATCATTAAAACTATTAAAGTTGCCGTTGAGATTGTAATTTCACAACTATGAGTAATTTACAATATAAAGTATTTACCATCAGATTGTTTGTGCTACTACTAAATTTAGACACGTCCATTGCAAAGATGCAGATCACTTATGTAAAAATATCTTCGTTAACATCGTGACAATAAGGTTTTTGCCAAACACAAGCAAATCCCACAATTGATGTAACAAGATCCTGATTTATTTAGTGTTGTTTTGACAATGTGCGGCCAGTTGTTATCTGGCTGACATGTGCTGGTTGCCCAAGGTGACAGGAAGTGGTGTAGTTAATTAAAGAGTGGACAGCACTCCAGACTCCACTCACACACTCCTGGTATTGTCATAAGCACCACTCCTACCACACACTCCCTCAAGAGTCATTTTCCTCTGTTTCTTAGGACATAGAGGGCCGTGCCATGCCCTCCAGGGCACTGAAGCACTCTCTGGTGAGTCTCTTATGGACTTGTGAATGCACAGATGCGTGCGCAGTCTGCAGTCGCCATCTCTGCATAGACTCATCCAGATAGCCAGCAGATAACACTTTCAATTCAGTTTGATATTATCGTTTTTCTTTTCTTAGAGAAATATGAACCTGTCACATGGGGCGCCTTACAGATTTGTTACATAGTTCCACAGTAGATAAATCCAACAATAGAGGCCAAGGCCTTGCCCCCTCTGCATGGACTGTTAGCAAAGTTGCAGTGCTAATCAGTAGGAGAGGATCACATCTGGTCTGACAGCAGCTGCATCACTGTTTAGAGGAGCTGCCAGTGTGAGAAACACACCGGTCGATTCTCTTTTCTCCCTGGACAGAGTGGGTGTTCTTCTCATTCATTTCTTCTTTCTCAGTCCTTTTCTTTGAGCTAGCCAATTAACCTGGGAGCAGTGCACTAATGAGTTCCCTCTGGTGGCTCCGCGCCACTCTATGGAAAAGAGGGAAGAGCAGGGTGAGCAGAGAGGGGAAAGAAGAGAGGGGTCAGCGAGGGAAAGCTTGGGACTGCATGGGGGAGTGGGGGTTACAGACATGGCAGAGGCAGAGGGGGGTAAGAGTTTTGAGAAAAGGGTGAAGAAGGGCTGATAAAAGGGTGAGGAGAGGGGAGGGGCGAGAACAGAAAGGTTCAGGGCAAGGAAAATATGGGATGGGTTGATGCAGGAGGAGAAGGGACAGAACACCATCCAGTTGGCCACTACGGGCCTATCACCAAGACATTGTCAGCCAGACAATGGGCTTATCAGCCTCCTTTTCACACCAGTCTGATTAACTGGGAGGAATGGGAGGAAGAGGAGGGGAAGGGAAAGGGTACGTCCTTGTACCAGCCCAGTAAATGTCAGAGAATGGGCCAGACCCCGGGACTAGCCTCATGGATTGAGTATACATCACTGAGAAAATAGGAACAGTTTAAAACCCACTGTAAAACCCACATCTTCCCCATATGTGTGTTAACTGCGGAGGGAGATGCGTCTGTAATAAATCTACAACCTTTGTAAATGCATCTCGCCAGCCAGATTAGCAAGGAAGCGATAAGCACCTTGGAGCACCATTAGCTAAATCAGTGTGTGTGTGTGTGTGTGTGTGTGTGTGTGTGTGTGTGTGTGTGTATCATTAGTCACACAAGAATCAGAATCAGAATCAGAATCAGAATACTTTATTGATCCCTGGGGGAAATTATTTTTGTTACAGTGCTCCATTTTAAACCAACATTAAGACAAGACAGACAATACGCTAACTAAGAATAGTACAATATATACATATATATACATACATACATACATAAGTCACTTATAAATAAATATTTGGAAAAGAAACATGTGTAGTTGTAGCAGCAAACAGTGTGTTAAGTGGATGCGTTGTACAGGGAGATGGCCACAGGCAGGAATGATTTCCTGTGTCGTTCAGTGGTGCTTTTCGGTAATCTCAGTCTCTCACTGAACGAGCTCCTGTGACTGACCAACATGTCATGGAGTGGGTGGGAGGTGTTATCCAACATTGTCTTTATCTTGGACAGCATCCGCCTCTCCGACACCACCTTGAGGGAGTCCAGCTCCATCCCCACAACATTGCTGGCCTTACGGATCAGTTTATTAAGTCTGTTGGCATCTGCGACCCTCAGCCTGCTCCCCCAGCATGCAACAGCATAGAGGATCGCACTGGCCACAACAGACTCATAGAAAATCCTCAGCATTTTCTGGCAGATGTTGAAGGACCTCAGTCGCCTCAAAAAATAGAGACGACTCTGGCCCTTCCTGTAAAGTGCTGTGGTGTTTTTAGCCCAGTCCAGTTTATTGTCAATGTGTACTCCAAGGTATTTATAGTCCTCCACAATGTCAACACTGACCCCCTGGATTTAAACAGGGGTCAAGTGTTTCCTGGTCTTCCTGAAGTCCAAGCACCATAAAGCAGCACCATAAAGCAGAGAAAGGTGCAAGATTAGTAGATGCTAAGTTTAGAGAGAGTGGAAATATAAAATATTAAAAAATAGCACGCGATGTGCAAAAATTTAAAAGATGAATTGTTGCTCAAACGAATCAGCGACGCACACATTCAGATGACTGATCTGAAATAAAATTGGTGCATACTGCAAAACTTTACAATGCACACCAAATCACAAAGGCCTAAACATTAAGAGAAAGCACGTCTTCTCAAATATGATCATCTGTTTGCAACCTCTGGATTATTGTGAGTACATATTTGGGAGTGGCCCTAACACATATTTGATCACACTGCCTTGCCTGCCAGCTGTACTTCTGAAGCTTGGTGAGAGCCATGTGAAACAAATGACTGAGAGCAGGCTGGAGCAAAATTGTTTGTGACATTGTTCAATTAGTCTCCTGGGATATTGATCCCAGCTTGTTTGTTTACTTGCTTACTGCTTCCCATTTGTATGGCCTCAAGAACCATCTGTCACAGAGAAAGCAAGTGACTGAGTGAGATAAGGCGGGTAGAAGGTGACGGCGAGGCAGGAAGAATGATTTGCAACATGACAGCAGAGATGGCAAAACTTCTGAGCGCAGGCTTAATATTATATAGGAGGAAATAAGTATGGCAGAGAGATCCTTTACAGCACATTGCTTGAAATGTTTTCCAAAGTAAAGTCTTTATAGAAATTTTAAAAAAGAAAAGAAATCCTAAACCAAATGATACCATTTTAGTGGGGAGTGTTATAAAACCAATGCTTGGAGCAACAAGTGGTCGCAGTCTTCTTGTTCTTCATTTCCTTCTTTTTTTTCCCTCCTCCAGTTCTTTCTTTTTTTTTTCAAAAGAAAGGATGCAGTAATTAGAGGGTAGACCAGGTGGAAGTACACAACTCAAGAGCCCCAGCGCTTGCTCGCCCTCTCCTTCACAGGAAGATAGGGAGAGGGGATGTGGAGATGTGGAGGAGGGTAGAAGAGGGTGAACGTGACTGGAGAGGAAAAAGTGGCAGAAGAATACAGCTAGGTAAAATTTAAAAAAAAAACGGGAAGAGGGGGAGCAACAGCCGGGCTTGGGAGCATATTGGGTCAAAGAAAATAAAACGTGTCATTTAGCCAAAGAAAGAAGATGAGAGCAGTGTGCACGACGAGGGGTGGGGGCGAGAGCTGGGATAGCTGGGTGAGGTGAAGGGGGAGGTAGAGGCGAGGTTAGCTGTTAAATAAGGTGGGGGTCATAAGAGAGGGGGTGGATGCCCACTGTGATACAAATGAGGGACTGCAGGCAGGGGGGGCCACCCACAGTACAACTTGGCCAACAAAGGTGCTTCTGTCTTGGCCTCCCTCCTCCACAGACCTCCTTGAGAGGACAGGATTCCATTAGCAAGCTGCAGAACCTGGGGTCTATTCAACCGCCCGTCCAGGCCTGACTGTGGACGAACATACAGACACACGCGCACATGCACGCATGCACAATGACCCACACACGTGCTCATGGAGCACACATGCATGCACTCATTCACAGTCACTCACTAACGCACATCCACAACACCGCTAATTAATCCTCAGATTACCCAGCCAATTATTACCACACTTGTACTAATTAGAAATTATTTAAAGCATTTCCCAATTAGGGTTTACATGCTCAGTTGGGAAGGAGTCTGCCTCAATAAACCAACTGGTTTTAGTGTGGGGCGGAATGGTAAGCTCATTCATATACACATGTATTTTGGTGTGCACTCTCTCTCAAACACACACACGCACGCACAAATACATGCATTTCAGGATCTGACTGTGGTAATCAGGCCTTCTCAACGAGCCCCTCTGTTAGGACGAGGGGGATGAGGACAGACAAGAGGAAGAAAGAGAAAGAAATAAAACAACAAAAGACATGCTCCTTCAGTGCTGCTGCAATACTGTAGGCCGCTCTTGTTAGGGCTGGGGACAGTGATTAGGAGAGGCCACAATAAGACCCGCCAGGAAACACATGCCAATTAGGTTACCAGGAGAACCACGGGCCCACATCACTATGGGAAACCCACTAGTCTCCACACTGCAAGGCCCAGAGGCACACATATGCACACTCACAGGCACCTATGGCACATCTCCTACTATTTTGATTACATTATGACTTGAATAAGAAGAAGGTGAGGGGAAAACATGAAGGTGCAAAAGAAGACAAGACAAAATGACGGTGTTAAGGTAAAAGGAAAAGCAGCTGTTTGATTAAAGGAATAAACTTTGAAAGTTGAAAGGGTTTTTTAGTTATTCTCTAGTTTGTCTCCTTGTGTTTCTCAGTATTTCCTCTTGTCTGCTGCATCTTCTTATTTGTGTCTCTAATTCCTCTTTTCCACTTGGACCTTCTCAGCTCTACTCAACTGCTCGGTTTCAGTCGTTTTACATTACAACTGAGTACCACCCGAATGTGGTTGGGGACACTAAAGCAATGCGGTCGAAAGTCCTATGATGTCATTTGTATGCGACCAAACAAAACAGAAAAATAGAAGACAGTGGATGACTAACCCTAACCCTGCTGCTAAACTGATGGCAAGCATCTGGACCTGGTTGTGGAGATTTTTCCTTCATTGCTGGGTTTCAAAAACGACGTTTTTGATTTTTGGGAAGGAGTTGCTCTCCCGACTCACTGAGTGACGCCACCGATCGGCCAATTAGTGGCATGCAGTCTGATGACGTCACATTTTTTGGTTCGACTCAGATTGTTTGGCACCCCGGCCCACAGAACTACCACCTAATGGAAAACTTGAAAACCCCCAAACTAAAAACTGTAGTCAAGTTGAGCTGATAGGCCAAACTGAGTAGGTTTTAGCAGTAAAGGCCTATCAGGTTATTTTGTCATTTCCTGTTTTATTTTGATAGTCACTTGCCTTCTGTTTCATTTGATTTGATGCCCGTTTCCCAAATTTATGATGTCTTCCCTCCTAAGATTAATTTCATGTTTTCTTAGCTCCTCTTATAAATTGCCTTGTGTATTTGTTCCCACCTCTCTACGTCCTCACGTTTTTGTTCAGTTAAAAGTTGTCCTGTTTAACCTCACCTGCCATCCAGCATTCTTTGGGTCCTAATCTCAACATGGCTGCGCTTTTACATTCTTGCTGTTGATTAAAAGTTTACCTTCGAGTCAGCGTGCAGCTTTCAGCGAGGCAAAGATGAAGGCAGTACAAACAAGGGAGTGAGAAAGAGAAGAAAAAAACACCCGGGCTCCAGTGGGATAGCAGGAGTGCGACTTCAGGGAGAATTATTACCAGATCGAATTACAAGCTCATCCATGAGTGACATGTAAGCCTCAGATACACACTCAAATGTTTACAGCACCGATATTTGCTCAAGCACGATGTTATCAGGCCTCGATGTAATACTCAAGGCTTTTGTTCTGACTTGCGTGGCAACATTCACCATGTCTGCAGATGCAATAACCAAGAAGAAGATAGCAGCGGCACAATGTTTGCCAGCAGTGTTGTCCCGAGGAGCTGTGACATGACCCAGGCAGAACAGAGAGAAAACTCTCTCTGGAGTCTTTGCGCTGATGTGATGATGGCTGAGATGTTGATTAATGCGCGCAGTCCCTGTTATTAAATAAACAGGGTGAATACACAAAATATATTGAATAAATTAGAGCGTGAACTGATCTCCACTGCGACATCCAGCTCATTAGAATGCATGAGCAAACGATGTTCTGATTGCGACAAGAGTCACTTATTAAGCCATGTTTGTCGCCCGCCAGAGCACCACTCCCTGCACTCCCCCATCCCTCCCCCTTTCTCCCCCCAAAACACCTTACCCCCTCTTGCCCACCACACAATCCACACCAAATCCCTCACTCTCCCGCTAAACGCTCCCCGACTTAACTTCCCCTTCCCAATGGACATCGCCAACAAACCACTAACCCTCTCCTCTCTTTACCTCACCTCCCTCCCACCCCCCACCCCCCCCACCCCCCTTTCCGCCCTTAATTTTCCTCCACCTCCTCCCCCTTCTACTTCTCCTCCGCTGGGATCTGTGTCATCATTTTAATTAATTTCTAATCAGGCGAGAGTAAACTAATCAGGGAAGGCGTTAAACAATGACAGCTCTGCCTGCTCAGCCTCACACTGGGGGCTGCCATTACTGTTCAGCTTTGCTAAGAAGAACTGCACACTGATAAACAACTCAGTGTAGATGTGGCTATCTGCGCTCATCTTCTCTCTCGCTCACATGTTAATAAGCGGTACACTGCATCGTATACATGGCCTGCTTCTAGACTTGGACATGAGTTGACGACTTGATTGGTGCAAGATTAAATTACGGTTCACTTTTGTACGATTACTTTCATATTCATCTTTGTGCATAGATTAGTGATTGAATAAACATATCAGTTCAAGGACACGTGATGGAAATGCATGTAAATGATCAGAATGGACAAATAAATAACCTAACCCTGTCTGAATGGAACAGTATGTATCTGCTTAGAATGGTTTGCACAAAGACTGCAGTTATCTGTAGGCGGCCAGATCCCACCAAGGCTGAGCCATTCTGAAAAACAGACAGACAGAGGCAGAGAGAGGGAGAGGGAGCACTTCTGGGCAATACATTAAGTGAGACAATGTAACAAGAGAGCCTTGATTAACCTCTTCTGGGCTAACCTTGTGCCTAAAATACCTTAAACCAACATAAGCGGGCCGTAATTGGCAAATTCTAACTGTATGATTGCATGACAAAGAATGTGATGGCAGATGATGACAAAAAATTAGTTAATGACCACCATCACATGGAAGTGAACATTTTCTAGGTGCTTTCTGAATCTGGAATCTGAGTGAGCCATCAGTCACGCTTTAGGCTAGGCTACGTGTCTGCAAACTGAGGCTGGCCTCACCGCGGGCGCTGACGGGTGAAACTGAGTTACAACTCTAGGTGTTATGAAGAAAGAGGTTTTTATGTCTCTCTCATCAAAGCGTTGTAACAGGACCTGATTTCTCCTCCTGCAAGTGCCATGGCAACTAATGACCATCGACCTAAGAAACAAAGACCATTGGCATAGTTACGTGACACACAAGCAAACACGAGTGCGCTCACAGAAATGCACGCGCACGCACACACAGACACAACACTGGGGTAATAATTCCTTGTAAACTTTGTGTAAAGTCACACAACATCACAAAATCAAAGGAAGAAGAATATGAAGAGGATATTTCAGGAAGAAAAACTACACAGAGTGTGTTAAAAACGATTTTTTTTTAAGTTACCCCACCTCCCCTCCATCCTTGCCCTCTTTGCCAAGTATTAGATTCCCATGCCAACCGCTTCCCTGGGATAGAATAAGGATTGCGGAGGTGGGAAGCTGAAACCCTTCCATAACATGTCAAACAACGATGGAATCCAAAGCGCAAGAGGGAGAGAAAAAGGGTTAGAGGCAGATTTTCTACGGGGAGAAAGAAACTGTCACATCATCAGATTGGTTATTCTAAGTGGAGGGATGTGGGTATGGGGGCGGGGAGGGAAGGAGGGACGGGGTGGCAGAGGCTTGGGCTGGCAGAATCTGGCAGCGATACACGATGGCGGTATTTCCACTAAAATAATCAGCCCCCAGGCAACGGAAGGGGGTGGGGAGGGTTTTTTTGGGAGGGGGAGCAGGGAAGAGCGACACAGAGAGGTTAGGGATTGTAGGGTTAGGAGAAGGAGTTGGGGTGGGTGATGGAGAGGGAGGATACAAGGGAGGGAAATAGCGAGATTGAGAGAAAGAAAAACTGGGAAGCCAACCAAGGAAATCCTGCTTCTCAGATATGCAGCTGTGGAATTAAAATTGGTATAAAAACACGAGAACAAAAATATACTTCACACTTCACAAGCCTATTGAAGGGTAGAGCGGTGGGAGGGGGAAGATGTGCCATTCTAAACTGGCACTGATACCTCAGGCACAAGGGGGTAAACAGCTATTCTCACTTTGTCTGCTGCAGTGGTTTCAGGGGGTGAGTGAGTGAGTAAGTGAGGTGCCTGCAGGGGTCTCATCAGGCTACGGGGCGAGCTCAAGAGAGAAGACAAGAGCTCCTCGAAGATGAAGAAACGCAAAAATGCCCCCATGAAACAATTTCTACACTTCTGCGTCCCCTTGAGCACATCGTAACGTAACAGCGAGGCATTGATTTATGATCAAACGACCGTGATCGTCACTCAAATTCAATAATAACAACCTTCACAATCAAAGGCTCTCTAAATATACTGTACCTCCACTTGAGGCCAGGATTAGGCCTTTCTGCGCGCACATTTATGTTGATGTGCTACATTACTGAACAAAGAACTATCAGAATCGGAAACAACCGTGCAAACACACAGATGAACGACAAATCAATTAATTTGAAACACGGAAAAATAAACTGCACAAACCCACATCGTGTTCGATTGCTAAAATACAAACGGCCCCTATTAAGAAATTTCACATAGGCGAGCGAGACAAAACGAGTATGGCATAAACACACAAACCTGGAGGTGCGGCACATACATCAATTCCAACTTAAAGGAATTGAAAGTTGCATTTCTCATAGAAGCAGAAAAAAACACAGCTTTTTCATGATATAAAGATGAAAAAAACTAATTAATGACTGAGAGCTCTGAAAGTCGTGTTATCAAAACCAGCCTACTGGAGTGTGACGCCACTAAAATAATACAATCATCAAGCATAATGAGTGAGTTAAGAAGTTTCTCTTATTGCATGTATTAGAGTCAATGGTTGCAGCTGAGCATTGTGTTATTTCATCACTGTAGAGACTTGATCTTAATACGAATCTCTATGTAACACAGGCCCATTCATGCAGCCTGCCTTTCCCCCTCTGATTCAATTATCATGTGCTCTTTTTGAGAGATATTCAATTAAAATGGCTCCCCCCTTTTAATTTATCTGAAAATAATTTGGCAAATATAAATAATAATTTCAAAAGGCTGCACATATGTAACCATGTGCACAGGCTTAACTTGGCCAAACTAAGTAGAGCAAGCGGGCGACTAACATTCATCTTGTTTAACAGGACATATACGATTACTGATTCCATATTTTTGCATTTATTGGGCCACAGTTTTTTCTTAAAGTTTTCTTTTTAAGATGGCTAATGAGAGAAAAAAAAACTCTTAGTTACATGATGAGAGCAGAACACTGGAAAAGGAAGGACTATTGTGTGACCATGAAATCGTGAAAGGGAAAGAAAAAGACAGAGAGAACAGCAAAACTACCTTATTCAAAAGGCAGCCTTTTTGTTGGGAGTATTCTCTACTGAATCTGCCGGCTTTCATTTCATTTCTCTGACATTCTCTCTGTCTGACCATCCAAGTCCTCTCCTGAGACAGATGAGTGGAAGCAGAGTTCCAGAGAGAGCTATCAGGATTAGGATAATTAATATCATCTCATTTCACTGTGATCCTCTCCGCGGCCCACTGCACACACAAGGACAGGATGCAGCGAATATTGTGGCAAGAGTATCCAGTCGGCTGTCAATCTAGGCCGCGGAGCACCCCCCCTCCACCCCTCAAATACACACACATACACACAACCCAACTCGCTCACATACAAATGCACCCTCCTCAGTGGCTAAATTGCAGTTTGAGAGACGACAGGGGAGAGGCAGCGGTGGCAGCGGTGGTGGGGGGGCCGCCGGGGCCCGAGGGACGCCATACAATGGAGCGTGCGGCTGACCAGCGTTCAGGTGAAATTGAATTGGAAATCTTCCATGGCTGGTTAGCATAACAAAGGGCCTCGTGGCTTTAGACAAAGGCTGCTTCTCTAATGCACAAAATCAATCTCTCTACGGGCTTGGTGCATTGTTCCCTCCCGCCATACAGGTGTTCCTTCAATGGTCCTTAATCAAAAGTGTCAAAACAAAGTTAAGAGTTATCTCTGCTCCTCCGCATCTGCTTCTGCAGAGCAGAAAGAGGAAAAGAGACCAGACACTCAGGAAGGCAAACAGCTGAGTGAATATGTGTGCATGCCTGTGTGTGTGTGTGTGTGTGTGTGTGTGTGTGTGTGTGTGTGTGTGTACAGGATGCTGAATGCACTACATCCTACACCACAGTCTGTTGGTGTTAAAGTTGTGTCGCCAAAGAAGCCTAATCACATTTTTCTCCTCAGCCTTGTCCGCATGTGAGCAACTGGTACTCTGTGATGTGATCACTGAGCAAATCCAGGCATGAAAAGAAAGCAGAAGTTTGTCCCGCATGCTTATTTCACAGGAAAAGAGGGTGGCCGCAGCGAGGAATCATTTTTGAAAGATCTCTTCTTTTACAAATGCACCCTGCGCATCATTTCTCATCTCTATCTTCAATCTGAAGGCCTGATTGCTAATATTGGTAGTGGTTGCCTTTCTCTCTGAAGGTTGTTTAACAATGAAAAACACAATTACACCTCTTATGCACCCCCCCACCCCCCGCCATCCCCAACTCCCTTCTGCTTCACTATAACACTCGTCCCGCTCACTCCATTTCTCAGACCTTGACTTGTTCAGACTGGATTGAATCAAAGAAGAATAGTTAAAACACTAAATAGAGACCTTAGTCCATGGCCTTTTTCTCTTTCAGTCTGTAGGCTAGCAGATTCATCCACTATGAGAAGGTAAGAGTTATAGTTCTCCCTGGCTTTATGTACTCACTTCTGCTCCAGGGCATGCAACATGATATTTATACACCTGAACTTTAAGTGGCCTATATGACACTGTAGTTTTTACCAGCACCAAAAAAAAAGTCTTTAATGACTGTCAAAGATCTTTCATCTTGTGTTTTTCCAGTGGGCTGAACACATTAAATTCATACATTCTTTATGGAGAGTGTATGTATTGTATGGGTATTTTGATAAGGTGAGAAACTTAGTCGCCGTGCTGTCAATGGATTACTATATGTATACTAATGTACATAATATGTAGACTAATCCCATCTCCTAATAAGTAGCATCACAGGCTCAACGCCTCCAGTTTGACAGCCGCCAGACGACAATCTAACCACTACACATCCCTCTTGAACATTAGATACCATGTGGTTTAAAATGTCAGATAAGTGGCAAAGAAATCTCTGCATAATACACTTTAAACCGGCATTTTCAGATTACAGCAAAAGGGGCAGCAATATGATACAAGCTGTTTCCAAACATTACTAAGCTTTGTTTTTTTCTTGCAGTAACTTATTAATATGACTTAAATGTCGCTGCCCAATGTGGTAGCAATAAAAATCACAATGTGATTTGCATTTAGATCGTTTCTTTATAAGTCTTTTCTTTACCAAAGTGCTTGAAGACATGAGGCCATCTATCTAAAAGCCGAGTTTGAACCAGAAATAGACCTTTTAAAGGTATAATGATCCTAAGCACACAATCTGCCAAGAGCTCGCTCCAGAAAAAAAAGTAAAACATCATTATTGAAAAGTTTTAAAATTTGTGGCACTTTAAACTTTAAAAAGAAATACTCAAATTATCTTGCAGCTCAATTGAGTTTGCACTGAGGAGTGGTCAGATTTTTCAGCAAACTAATGGGACAAACCACTACACAATTATGCAAAAAGAAGAAAAAAATGCATTTTGGCATATAATTGACATCTGTACAAAGTCAGAGTCAAGCTTGTTCATCAGCCATGAGAAAGCTTTCAACACTAAAATGCTCCATGTGAAACCAGGAGAGACATCCTGCTGGACATTTCTGCTGGACTGCTTAGTAATGTGTCAGTAAAGCACATGGTTACTTCATGCACTGCATTTTTATTGACTAGTAATTAGTTACCTATTACATTTCAAAAGAAAACTTTCCAACACTGTACATTACTGTGCAAAAGTCTTGAGCCACCCCTCTTTTCTTTGCTATATTACTTCTCGTGAGCCAGATTTTCCCGCAGTTTTTAACAATAGCTCTCCAGGCTTTCTGAAGGTCTTTCAAAGAATTTCTTTGAACATTGGCTGCTTTTTCACTTATTTTCTGTCCAGTCCTTGCACCTGATCATTTTGAGAGGAATTTTCTTTTGTTTTTTTAAGCAATTTAACACTGACCTATGAATCATTCATTCAAGTAAACAAAAGGCATGTAATTCAAGGTTGTGTAACCAGTGTTGTCTCTACAAATAACAGACAGCTTGACAAAGAACCAGTTTTAAATCATATCTTAAGGCACTTTGGTATTAGCAGCCTGTCACAATCCAAATAATTTGTTCCCATTTAGTTGAATCTACAAATAATGGAAAAGATAAGACAGTTTGACAGGCCTAAAATAGTATTTTTGCACCAATAAGATTCCTGGAGAGCTATTTGCCAAAAACTTGGCTTATCTCAGCATGGCGTGCAAAGCGTTCTTAAAAAAAACTGAAGGAATTGGACAAGTGGAGGACAAAAGAAGAAGTAGGAGGCCTAAAGCACTATCAACAGCAGATGATCTGTATGTGAAAGTCACGTACTCAAGAAATAGGAAAAAATCTGACATAGACCTGAGAGATGCATCTGGTCCTTCATTTGATCTATCGACTGTTCACTGAAGCCTCATCAGCAATGGTCTGAGAGTAAGGGTGGCTGTCAATAAGCTATTCTTGAGGAAGAGAAACAGGGAAGAAAGGCTAAGTTAGGCCAAATTACATAATAACTGTATTGAACATCAGTGACAGCAGGTATTATGGAGGACAATTCCAAAATCTTTAGTTCAAATCATAAAAAATATACAGAGGAAGTCAGGAGAGTGGTACACAGTAAATGTTTACAGCCACTGTCATGGTTTGGTGCTGCATTTAAGCTATGGTTGTTGGAGATGTTTTCAAAATTGATTACTTATGAACACAGAAAAGTACCATCAGATTTAGATCAACCATGCAATACCATCTGGAAAGTACTTGATTAGAAGCTCCTTTAGTTTTCAGCATGACAATGATCCCAAACACACTGCCAATGGAGTTAAATCATACAGTGGGGCAAAAAAGTATTTAGTCAGCCACCGATTGTGCAAGTTCCCCCACTTAAAATGATGACAGAGGTCAGTAATTTGCACCAGAGGTACACTTCAACTGTGAGAGACAGAATGTGAAAAAAAAAATCCATGAATTCACATGGTAGGATTTGTAAAGAATTTATTCGTAAATTAGGGTGGAAAATAAGTATTTGGTCACCTCAAACAAGGAAAATCTCTGGCTCTCACAGACCTGTAACGTCTTCTGTAAGAAGATTTCTGTCCCCCACTCGTTACCTGTATGAATGGCACCTGTTTGAACTCATCATCTGTATAAAAGACACCTGTCCACAGCCTCAAACAGTCAGACTCCAAACTCCGCCATGGCCAAGACCAAAGAGCTTTCGAAGGACACCAGGAAAAGTATTGTAGACCTGCACCAGACTGGGAAGAGTGAATCTACAATAGGCAAGCAGCTTGGTGTGAAAAAATCAACTGTAGGAGCAATCATCAGAAAATGGAAGACATACAAGACCACTGATAATCTCCCTCGATCTGGGGCTCCACGCAAGATCTCATCCCGTGGGGTCAAAATGATCATGAGAACGGTGAGCAAAGATCCCAGAACCACACGGGGGGACCTGGTGAATGACCTGCAGAGAGCTGGGACCAAAGTAACAAAGGTCACCATCAGTAACACACTACAACGGCAGGGAATCAAATCCCGCAGTGCCAGACGTGTTCCGCTGCTGAAGCCAGTGCATGTCCAGGCCCGTCTGAAGTTTGCCAGAGAGCACATGGATGATACAGCAGAGGATTGGGAGAATGTCATGTGGTCAGATGAAACCAAAGTAGAACTTTTTGGTATAAACTCAACTCGTCGTGATTGGAGGAAGAAGAATACTGAGTTGCATCCCAAGAACACCATACCTACTGTGAAGCATGGGGGTGGAAACATCATGCTATGGGGCTGTTTTTCTGCCAAGGGGACAGGACGACTGATCCGTGTTAAGGACAGAATGAATGGGGCCATGTATCGTGAGATTTTGAGCCAAAACCTCCTTCCATCAGTGAGAACTTTGAAGATGAAACGAGGCTGGGTCTTCCAACATGACAATGATCCAAAACACACCGCCCGGGCAACAAAGGAGTGGCTCCGTAAGAAGCATTTGAAAGTCCTGGAGTGGCCTAGCCAGTCTCCAGACCTCAACCCCATAGAAAATCTGTGGCGGGAGTTGAAAGTCCGTGTTGCTCGGCGACAGCCCCAAAACATCACTGCTCTCGAGAAGATCTGCATGGAGGAATGGGCCAAAATACCAGCTACTGTGTGTGCAAACCTGGTAAAGACCTATAGTAAACGTTTGACCTCTGTTATTGCCAACAAAGGTTATGTTACAAAGTATTGAGTTGTATTTTTGTTATTGACCAAATACTTATTTTCCACCCTGATTTACGAATAAATTCTTTACAAATCCTACCATGTGGATTCATGGATTTTTTTTTTCACATTCTGTCTCTCACAGTTGAAGTGTACCTCTGGTGCAAATTACTGACCTCTGTCATCATTTTAGGTGGGGGAACTTGCACAATCGGTGGCTGACTAAATACTTTTTTGCCCCACTGTAACTGGGTAGAAAAAGAGACAGTGGAACACTATCAGTCACGGACTGACCTCCCCAGAACCCAGACCTCACAATTATTTAAGCAGTTCGGGATCATCTTTTCATAGAATGGAATAAAAGATGAGCAAAGAAGAGCACTGAATGGCCTTCAAAAAGCCTGGAGAACTATTCCTGAGCAATATTTCAGACAGAGTTCAGGCTGTGTTGAAGAATAAAGTAGCCATGTCCAATATTGACTTTCAGACATGGTCTTTGGTTTTTATACTGTATTTCCATGAATGTTTGCACACGTGTCAATAAGTCGCTGCTTGAATTCCCATTTTCCAAACAAAATATAAAGACATCCACAGGATATTGTAATGTTATGTGGTGTCTAGCGGAGAATATTTAATGTGAAATGATGTGAAAAATTGTGCATGCCTGCTCACTATCAGTGTGGGTGTACAGTGCATTGAAAATCCAGGAGATTTTAGGCCACAGAAACACAGGACTTTTTTTTTAATCTGCCCTCATTTTCTAATTTGGACAAAAGTATTGGACCAGCCCTCTTAATCACCAAATTCAGGTGTTTAATTTAGTCCCACATGCAGCCATGCACTCTGCCATTACAAAGATTTGTGAAAGAATAGGTCCTTTTAAAGTGAATTTGAATGTGGAACTTGAATAAGACACTGTTGCAACAGTTTATGAAATATCGTTCTCCCTTGAAGTGGAAGAACATATGAAGCTGTAACTAACCTCAACACTCTTCAGCCACATGTGCTAAGGTGCGTAGTGCTATGCTGACTCAATAACTGGAATATTCCAAACCTGCTCTGGCATTAACACCAACACAAACACTGTACACCAGGAGCTTCATGGTGTGGACTCGTAAGACTAAGTACCTGTATTCGGGCCTTACATCATCCAGAATAACAGGAACCATTGGAGGGAACTGTTTAAAGAAAACCACCACTGGATTCTGTAGCAGTGGAAACATGTTTTACAGAATGATGAATCATGTTTCTCTATCTGTAGACTGATATAGATGGGTTTTCGTGTATTGGGACCCAGCTGACTGCATTGGGGCAGCTGTAAAGTGTGGTGAAGGAGGTTTAATGCTATAGGACTGTTATTCAGGGGATGACTTGGGCCTTTAAGTTGGGCTGAAGAAAAATCTTATTGCTTCAGCACAGATTTTGTACGAATCTATGCTTCCAACTTAGTAGGAATACCTTGGGGAAGGCCCTTTTCTGTTTCAGCATGGCTGTGCCATAGTGCACATGGTTAGATGAGTTTGGTGTGAAAGAACCTGACTAGCCTACACTGAGCCCTAGTCTCAACCCCACTGAACACCATTGGGCTGAAATAGAAAAGATATTGTTAGCCCACAGAGACAAGATTTCTACAATCATGTAGAAATCTTTTCCAGAAGCGTGGAAGCTGTCATAGCTGTAAAAGAAGGACCAACTCTGTATTTCGCAGCAAAATATTAAGAAACTAAGTTTTAGAATGAGATGTTATAAAAGCCACTGTGTGTATAACATGTAGGTGACATAAATTTTATTGCCCACATAATGTCAGCAGTCCACGGTTAAGATCATATTGAAGGGGAGAAACCTGAAATTTGAACCCATAAGGTTCTGTATTTACATGGGCTGTTCTTGGAACTCTCTAATCACATCTTGAATTTTTGGAAGTTGTATTCTTGGAAGAATGCGTTCTGGTCACCTCAGAAGTTGGGAGCCAAGGAGCCACTGCCCCAGAGCACTCTTACATCGCCTGCTCCACATAGTCAGATCTGTTTATTCAGATCCAAAAAATCTAAAGAGTCAAGCTTGGTTAAAATAAAAATGCGTTTGAAATTACCAGGAGAAATTACTTACCTCTGTAGCTGAAACCTTTTCTTTGGCCTTAGCTAATGCTTGCTAATGCATGCTTGCTGTTATTCATTTCAGTTGTGGAGTTCCTCAGTTGTGGTTCAATATCAGTATCAGTCATGATATCACCCACTACTGCTGTACAGATAACAGCAGTAGTGCTCTTTTTCCATGTCCAAGCAAAAAAGTTGCTCTCTCACGCTTTTCCAAAAATTGATCATTCCTGTCTGCTGGACAAGGTCATCCATGCATTTTTTTAACCCACTTTGACTATTGCAGTGTTGTACCTACATCAGTCAGAACTTATGTCAATGACGGCAGTTAATTAAGAACCCTGCACCGAGAAATATGAACATATTACTAAAGTTAAAGTTAAGTACATTGTGAATTGATTAAAATTTTTAATAATGCCTTTAAAAGCATAAAACGGTTGTATGATGAAGTACATTAAGGATTTATTAATCCCTTATTGTGGTTAAAGCACTGCAACTTAAGAAAACAGCAGCATGCAGAAAAACGTTAAAAAAGCACACAAAGCAGAGCTGAAGTTTTATTTCATTATGTTTTATTCAGCACAATGGAAAAATAAAAAAGCGTGACAGAAATTGAATAAAGCACAATGAAAGTCAAAAAAACAAACTCTCAACAGAAGTGCTCCTGGGAAGAAAATAACGTGACAGAGCAGATGCAGAAGTGACACAAACCAAAGGTTTGCACTGAGATGGGCTTAAGAGAAGCGCACGACTGACCGGTGTTGTGAGGGGAAAATGGTGCAGGGTAATTAATCACATGATACATATAATACTGTGGATACATGTTTGGTGTTTTTTGTTTAACCTCGTTTTCTACGGCACCATCTTCAGGACAGCTGAACTGGTGTAGCATTGTTTAAATCTTTGCATTATTAGCTGGCATTGTGCTTCTGTACCTTTAACCTACCCACAAATTCGACTTCAATCACAGCATACTACTTGTTAGCATGTTTTCTGTTATGCTAACACATTGCATGTCACTGAATTTCATTGTGTTGGCTGCCACTTTCATCTGCAAGACAAAATTACATTGAGGGTGGTTGCTTAGGCAGTAAGCATTTATTTTTCAGCCACATGGTCAGAAGTTCACCTTGTGATCTGAACATATCCAGAACAAATTTTTTAAAATTTCACTTTGTTAAATAAAGTGAACCTGGCGCTCTTGCTCAATATTTTTTTTTCTATTGGCCTATCGATTGGTTGAAAAGTAAGTATGATTTCAACTGAAAAAGATTTTTCCGTGGTTCCCTACATCCTGTAGGCTCTACTTTACACTAGTGTGGACATATTGTTGTCAGGGCAGTTGAAAAATTAGCTTACTGTGGATGCAGTCTGTAGTGCTCTCTTCCACTATCTCAAGCTGGCTATCCACCAGCCCTCAACAAATCTCTCACAGCCTCTCCTGCCCTGGCCCTTGGGAGGATTCATGCAGACTAGTTGATGAAAATTCACTTAGTGGAGAACACAAACAAAGCTGTCAGTCTTTAGCTTGCCCATGGGATAGAAGACGGCTATCGGGGTGGGTGGGGGGGCAGAGTGGCATAGTAGGTCTTAAACTGAAAATGAAGAAGACAAGAAAGAATAGATGATGGGTGCTGTTTTAGTTTAAAAGAATCTAAGACTAGAACCGTGCTATAAGGAAGGATTACAGCTGGTTGAAGGATTGTTATTATAATAATACATTTTACAACTGCTTAAACAATCATACTGTATATTTTCAAATTTAAATAGCCATTGAAGCTTCAGACATGACAATTTAAAAAAAAAAGAAAGAAATAAAATAAAATAAAATAAAATAATGATCCTTGATTTAGTAATTTTTGCACCTTGAGAGAAAGGGTTTACCTTGCCATCACCACCACTAACAAACACATTTTCACTAATTGTTTTGTAAAATAAAATGTATTTTTAAAATTCAAATTACCCAAATATTCGAAATATTTGTTTTTATAGTTTTATAAAAACTAGGAAAAGGCTCACACTGGAGAAACTGTAGCAAGCGATTATTCGGAATATTGTAATATTGTAATTTCCTCCTCTTCTTATACCCGTTATCTCTCCTTCATTGTCTGTTTGTACTTCTCCCCCAAAAACAACAACAAAAACAACAACAACAACAAAAACCTTCTGAAACAATTATTCAGGTTCTTACCAATTTATTAACTAACTATTTTAGCTCTAATCCACCCATTGCTAAATTTATGATGGAGATTTTTTTAACCATTCTGGCATTTATTTAGGCCAAATTATATGGAAGGGCTTACAATATTAGTCAGTAATGATGATGAAAACTTTATTAATGAGGATAAATAAATAAATAAATAAAAACCACTGGCGTGTTTCCCATAACTGAGACACGCAGCATCAAGTTATTGACTCTCTCCAGCTATTCTTGTACAATTCAATCATAGGTTCACTGCTGCAGAACAACAGGAGGCAGGAGCGGTTAATCATTTGTTCAGAAACTATATGTGTCAACACATGATGGCCGTTACTGGTCTGATCGTACTGTGACACCCATGACAGTAATTACTGAGCACACACATGGACACACACACACACAGCTGCCACTGACACGTAGGAAGCAAGTCTCCAACGGTCTATTGGCCTTCACGACCAGATGGTATTTCCCACTGGCTTTCCTCACACAATCACACACATATTTGTAGGCCACATTTATATTAGTGTATCCAATACACATTTGTTACAGAGTGCATAAGTCTTCAGTAGTATTATTACTCGCATAATATTCTGGGCTCAAGGACTTACTGCTCCTGCAAGACGCAGTCTACATCACCATGTTTAACAAGCGCTCAAACTGATCACGACTGCAGAAACCTTGACCTCCTCCATCTACAGTTACTGAACATAAAGCAAAATCTGAGCGCATCACAACTTTATTGATTTATATTATACCTCAATAAGGATGGGTCACGGAAGAATACCCGAAAGAAAACTACATAAACATGCTCAGCATTTAGGAGCAAGGTGAGAGGCGTCCCAGAAGAGAAAAGTTGAAAGAGAAATCGAGTACATGGTAAAAAAGAGAGAAGTACAAACAGACAATGAAGGAGAGATAACGGGTATAAGAAGAGGAGGAAACAATGAATATGGAAGTCTCCCAGGCTACAGGAGCAAAGTCACCCCCTCGGTATCCCCACTGGGGCCTTTAAGGGTCAGCTGAGAACTAAGAGGCACATTAGTGTCTACTACATTGCCTGTTGAGGTGACTGGAGGAAGGATGAGAGAAACACAGCCATGCTTGGTGAATTATACATACATTCCTCCCTCTGACACACACACACACATAAACACAGGTTACTCCGCACTCTCTCTTATGTCAACCCTTCTTCAAGCCATTCTGAGTCTCCATCTTATTTTTTTGCTGACCTGTATGTGGAAGGGTTGACAGAGGTGAGCACACAATCTCCCAACGCCCAAACACAGAGAATTGGATCACCCCTAGGGTGACCTTCTTGGTGCAATGCCTTGCCTATCTGCACCCTGTGCAGTCTAGGGGACCATTTAGGGCAGACGTTGACCCCTATTTGGCCCCTGGGGTTCGTTGCTCCTCTGCTTCGGCTGCTGGGCAACATGACAACCTATACAAGACCCTGTCAAACACATGACTGACACATACCCGCCCATCTTCTCCACCAACATTCACACCCGCGCCAGCAAATTATCCCAAAACCCAGACAGATGACCATGTCTTGGCTCCCTATTTGCTCTCTTGTCATCTTCCATATGTTGCGCGCGCACACACACACATGCACGTGCACGAGCACACACAGGCACACACACACACACTCAGTTCTGTCCTGGGAACCACTGTGTCAACATAAAGCAGGTTTCATATTGCAGTAAAAGGAGATATGTGCTCATCAATAAACAGCTTATATGGTAAATAATTGCTATAAACAAATATCTTCAAATGTATATACTGTACAGAATCTGTAGGCATGATTTTTGTGACTGGAACTCTCCTTGTTTCTGCAGGTACTTGCAGTCTAAGCAATACTGCCCAGACATAAGGAGGCTTTGGTTGTTGGCAGGTAAACTGTCCACATAGTGACCCAAACAGCAGCAGCACATGTGTACATGAAAATCTCTGCAATTGCTTAACAATTATTTTTGCTTTTTATTAATTGTTTTAAATTGATTTGAATTCATAAATAAAGACATAAAGACACAAATAAGGTTAAGACAGACATCTGCCCCACAAAAACTGGCTTTTGCCCTTAAAGGCTAAGTCAGAAGAGTAGCTGCCGGTTCCCAGATTTCATGGAAACGAAACCAGAACAAATGCACTGTATGTTATTTAGTCCCTGTTACTTTTTCCATCCTCCTGAGATTGATTTTGTTAGTGTTGCAGGGCAGTCTGATCACGCACTGCTCTTCATAAACCACAATGCATCCCATGCCTTTGCTGTACCTGTGGTGGAGATTGGCACACACACACACACAAGCGCAAACAAATTGCACGCACACATACAGAAAAGCCATACACACAAACACAAAAAGAGGGTCCCCGCTGTGAGAAAAAGAGCTACAGTACTCCCTACATCAACAGTGGCCTAGATAAACACAATACACACAAAAGAGTCACCCCATGAAAATAACCCTCCATCTAAGCATCACTGCACTTATCTACTCATAAACATAGGGATAAATCAATTCAGTGAGAAACACATATTTTTTTCTCTCATTTGAAATTACAGCTGCGGGACCAAAGCTAGAATGATAGCATAGGTCAAATTCACTAACCTCTTCTCTCCATGGCAACAGTCTACCTCTTACAAAAAAAAGGCTTAGTGTGGTTTGTTGAAGTCACTGAGAGATTTTTTTTTTGTTCTTGTTGTTTTTTGGTGACATGCTTGTGTTATGAGAGTGTTGGTGTATCTTTGCCTGCTTTTCACAAGGACACAAGAATGCATACATGTGTATACATTTACATCTGTCTGTGTTTCAGTGTGCGTGTATGTGTGTGTGTGTGAAACGACAACCCCGTTATCACAGCGTCTGTATTAGCATCGCAACGTCTCACCGCTTTGTTTTACTCTGACCTGTATAATCAGTGTCACATTAGCAACACAACAAATCAAACGCTGCGAGTTTCCCCTGTGCAACCTTTCACACACATGCGCTCACGCACACACACTTACATGCACACCGCATGTCCTCCTTCATGCTCCCAGCTGGCCACCATACTGTGTCAAACAGATGTTAATTAATATGATAACTAATACTTATTACACAACGCTGAAAGCTCCAAAACTACTAATTAAATTTCTTCTTATTCAAAGCAAAAAAGATGAAATGGATGTAAAACAACTCTGCCCTCTGTTTATATGCAAGCTAATGCAGTTCATATCAGTGTAGGCGGTTAGGTTTTACTATATTTGAAGTGTAACAGCACGCTGACTTGAATCAACAAGGCAAGTTAAAAGTCTCTCAGACTATAGTATTCGCGTTAACTCGTGAATGAAAACAATTGTTGACACGTTATAAGATTATTAAATGTAATAAACTGGTAGTTATACTTTAGTAAATAATTATTTTAGTGTTAAACCGTATTGAAATTATAATAACAGGTAGTCATCAGTGATGTTGTAAGTTATGTCTTTTTTTTAACCAGATAAGATGTACTACTTATTTGCTCTTTAAAATAAGTATTATAAACATCGGTTGCAATTTCATATCCATCCCAATGTTCACATATGCTGGAGACTGTATTTATTAGTTATTTACAAAGTTTTATTTACGTATTTTGTAACTTTAACCCAGCTATCCAGATGATGTTCGAAGCTGGTTTGCTCAATAATAATTGGCCAGTGAGTCAAAACCGGTTTTTGTTTTATCAGTTATTAAAAGGCCAACTTTTAACAAAAGTCCACCATTAACATTTATGATAAAGCTCAATCCAACAATTAACTAGAAATGAAAGAATCAACCACCAGAAAAATCCTATTCCCAATATTTTGGTAATTAATTTACTGTCTGAGCTTCAAAATTATGAGAATTTGCTGCTTTTCTTGTCCGTACAATATTATTGTAAAGTGATTATCGTTAGATTTCGGAGCGCTGGTTGAACAAAACTTACAATTGACTGAGAAGTGCTTTACCCAATCGTTTCTTTTTGTTTTGGTTGGTGTTTTTTTTGTTTTGTTTTTTACATTAGGTCTCAAACAACTTTTCACAAATACATTAGTAACAATGCAAAGATATGAAACAGGATACACATACTTAGAGATTCACCACCAAATCAGCAAATTAAAGGTTTCAGTATGTGTGTTTTGTAATTCAGTAAAAACTTGTATTTATAAATAAATATCGGCTGTGAGACTTGAAAATCACAGCTTTGAGTCTTTGGGTCCACAGTTTTGGGTGAACCAGATATTGTGATTATTTTATGGAAGACTAATATAAGAGCCCGTATTCATGAGCATGTGTAATTGTTTATACATGCCTTAAATCCTTTTCCTCAACCTTTCAGTATTTAGTACACAAAAGTATTCAGATATCAGTCAATAAATTATTAAACAACACTACTTACAAGCAAATGACATTTAGTTAAGTATGTATAAATTAATAATAATAAATATATTTTTTGCTTTTATTTTTGCTGTTGTCAATTTGCCCAGTTTAATAGGAAGCCAAGGCATTACAGATACTTTGATTTGGTATACAGCTACAGCTTTTATTTGTTTTCTTCTTCTCCTTTTAATAAGGGCTCTTTTCCTTATCGTTTTAACCAAAAATGTCAAAATGCAAAAGGAAGGATTCACTTAAACAAGGTTACTGAAGTATTAGGCAAAGTTTGGGATGGTGGAGAGTGAAAGTGATAGTATGATGTTCTTTCTCATGCTGAACGTGACTTTTAACACCAGCTGAAAAGAAAATGGAAAAAACAAAAAAATCCACTCCTGATGAAGACTATATTAAAAGCTCACTGACAAATTAATAAATGCAGGGGAGACAATTATTATTTTTAAAAGTGCATATTGGCTTTATCCACAGCAATGCAGATTCTTGTCCTGATTTCTTGATGCATGAGCAGGGAAGTCAGCATCTGCTCTGCTCCTTCTACTGTACACCCTCCAGCACTGAAAAAAGGGAGAAGAAAGAGGAAGAGAGGAAGGAAGAAACTGAGAAGAGGGGAGAAAAAAGAGGAAGAAAAGGAGAGAAGACAGACGGAGACAGATGGGCAAAAAGACAAGTGCGGAAAGACAGATGGGAAGAGGGAGCTGAAAGGAGAAGGAGAAGAGATAGAGGGATAGATTGAGCAAGGAAAAGGAGGCGTATTCTAGGAGATCCAGCTGACATTAGTGGGTGAGTTTATGAGATGTGATGATTAGCCAAATCCTGCTAATCAATGACACATTCACATGGGTTCCTGCTCTGTTGCTAAACACTAATTGGTCTATTCTGCAGCAAATAGGAAGATGCTGTTCCCCACTTCACTGTAAGCACTGCGAGCTGACACGGAGGGCACATATGGGGACACACACACATACACACACACACGCGTGTCAAATGTTACTTGCATGCACATACTGTACATCTGTAGCGGATTTTGGTGCATAAAAGGTCAAATTGAGACTGATTAAATTTGAAAGTGGATGAGAAGCAGAGGATCATGCTTGACTCCCTCTAACAATAAGGAGAGAATGGGATCCTAGAGCGGCCCAGTTGAACCAGCAGAATGGGTGGGTGGGGGTCGGGGTGGGTGCCGGGAGGGGGGTGGCGGCTGGAGAAGGAGCCCTAAATTCAATTTCACTTTGTTGAGCATTTAGATAATGTCCCCTAATGTAATGTCGGGCTGTGAGTGGATCCACAGTATAGCCTCGGCGGTCGTTAATCACAATGCAGCAGCAGCACCACCAATGTCTGAGGACGGGCACTGCAAGGACGGATGCAGGGAGTACACCTGCAGCTGTGTTGGAAGCAAAAACACCAAAATATTATATTTGATTACTTTTTCCAGTCGCCTTAGTTTTCGACTCAGCTGAACTTGAATTCCAAAATACGGCTTGTGCGCATTATCCATCGCTGTCAACTCAGAAATACAAGCAAGCTTAAGAAAAAAAGCTCTGCATAGATGTGTGGGGTTCACGCGTGTAACACACATGAACCGCATATGCTGCAAGTGTGTAACTACTGTATTGCACTACCTTATCATTGCAATTTGCTCTTGTGCACTTTCTTACACATTCTTCTGTTTAAGCCTGTCTGTAACTGTCTGATCGCCATTCAAACAGGATGATGTTCACGTTGATTTTTTTAAACGTTTTCATATGTTTATGCTGGAGAACTTACTGAACATTGTTTTTAGCACAAGAGCCACTAGAAAATAGAGTTATGTTCCCTTGTGCATGACCAGAAAATACTGTGCTTGTTAAATTAAAGGAGACTCATATTTCTATCTAGTGATGCTTTTTTAAAGCGAATTGATTACTCAGGAAACAATCAATTCAGTTACTTGTCAGGTAAGAAGATGAGATATTCAGTAGTTCTAGTGCTTTTAAAAATACTTCCACAGTTTTATTTTTAATGTACTTCAATTTGCTTTAAATGGTAATTCATGGGGAAAAAAGCAGTTAGTAAAGGTCACTATAAGAACTTCTTCTTGGTTTAAAATACCCAGTTTTAATTAAGTTATGATGAACAAACATCTATATTCAGTAAAGAATCCCTCACCTCGGAGGATGAAGCTGTCTTAATGTCTGATATATTTTTATTCTCACACAAGCACAAACAGACAAACGTCGACACCCACGGCGTGATGAGTACCGTCGATGTGGGGTGTATTCCTCACTCGGTGAGTGCCAGTGGTTAACAGTGCTTTGCGTTGAAGAGGGGGACAAGAGGAGGGTTCACTCAAACACATGACTGCTACAACCTAAATATTAGTGCAGGGACTCTCCCTCTCTCCCTCTCTCTCCCTCTTTCTCTCTGAGTGCGCCTCAGTATGTGACGTGCATGTGTGCGTGTGTGTGTTGATGTAATTATGTGTAGAGGAGAGGCTGTTTGGGGTAAATAGAGTTGCAATTATTCTTTTAACCTGTTTGATTGTCAGTCCCACTAACACACGGGGCCAGGGAAAGATAGAAAACAGACAGAGAGAGAGAGACAGATAAGTACTGCATTTAGCGATAAACAGTGGCACACATTTAACTCACAGCTAAAAGGCCCCAAATTTCTCGATGACACGTATTAGCAGAAATGTGATTTTGTTTTTCCTTTGGAATAAAACAGCAGAGCGACGATTGTGTGCCTCCAACATAAAACATATATAATTTTCTAATTGTGTTGTGACCTCCCCGAACACAGTAAAAGCATGAAGCGATGAATGGATGGATTTATGCGTTCATATATTTTGTCACTCTTTTTTTTTCACCTTATTTCAAAGCAGCTTCAGATGTGCCAGGAGCGTTTAAAGGAGGTGCAAATATTTCTGCAATAAGTGATTTGATTGCTGCGTGTCATGACATGATAACGTGAACTGATTGAATTTGTGATACACTTGCTGCTGACAGCTGTTTGACTGAGCTGAAGTGTAATGCTCCATCAGCATCAAATGGAGTAACCCATTCAGCACCAATACTGGCGCATTAGAGAACAGGAAGTGCATTTTTATTTTCCCCTCAATACCTTCTAAATGGCCTCACAGCAAAGCGGATGACTGGGTTTTGAATGATTACATTTCTCCGGCAGCGATTTCAGGTGGCAGGGGAGTGTAATTCAGACCTTATTTTGAATATATGTACTCGCTACATTTAATGCAAATTATGTTACATTCAGTCACTAAATATATCAAATATAATCAATGACTTATTAATCATATCTTTTCAGATCTTCAGACTGCCAAAGTGTCAAAATAAAAGCACATAAATACGTATTAAATATGGGCTGCTCAATTTTCGATCAAATACTTTATATAGAAATATTTTCTCCTCCCACTCTCTCGTCATATTTTGCACACACACAGGCACACATACACACACACAACTAATAATGTTATCGGCTCAGATCACCAACTCAGCAGATCTCATCCACATGTCACCTGCAATAGCTCAACACATGCATGCACACACACAGATGCAGAGTTTTGTGCTCCTTGTCAATAGGACGTTAAGGGTTTTGGCACTAATGACCAGTGTAGAGATAAGAGAGGAGAGGTTAATGTGTTGCAGTGGGTGATCAAGATAAGACCGATCCCTTCAATCCTGCAGACAATGAGACAGTGAGAAAGGGAGAGAGGATTAAAAAAAACACAGGAGGAAAAATATCTACAGAAATACAAAGAAAAAAGAAAAAAGTGTGCTTGTTTTCTATAAGTTTCATTGTTGAGTGTAAAATGTTTGGGTTTTTTTTTTTAATTATTACGTTTTATGTATGAATAAGAGGATTCATGTCAATTTGGTCCATCAGTGTTTGTGCGCATAAATATGCACACAGCACACAGTAAAAACACTAAAGATGCAAACACATACAAACACTCAATAGCCACCACAACCAGCCAGTCCTGCCTTTCAGCGAACATGTTATCAGTGCAGCTCAAAAGACAAACCAAATATACGACCCTGTCTTGCATGCTAAATGGCTTTATTTGGAGGCTTTCTTTGCACCGGTTGAGATATGTGTGTTTACAAGTGAATACAGCTACTGTATTATGTGTGTGTACCTCTGGTGTTTTGTTTGTTCGGTCTATTCATAGCATCACAGGGTAGATACAGTTTATTGTGATTGCTAATAATTTAAGTAATTGCTCAGCTTTAACAGACACTCGGTGCACGTGTATCCACAAGCACACACACACACACACACACACACACACACACACACACACGCTTTCCTTCCTGTGAGTGAAAGTAACATAAAATGGCTGCCCACCCCCAACTCCCCCACCCCACCCCATCTGTGTGGCCGGCTGGGTCGGCTGACATTTGGACACTTGTCAATCATCTCTTTCAATAGCCAAGCGGCAGGAAAAATGAAGTCGGGGGGTCAGCAACTCAGTGTATCGCCATGGCAACAACTGCACTGAAGTTCATGTGCCTGCTGGGCCTGTAGTTCGAAGTGTGTGCAGCTCTATGCGTGTGAGTGTGTGTGAGAATGTCCATTTTTGTTTCGGTGTTGAGTGTGTGTGTGTGTGTGTGTGTGTGTGTGTGTGTGTGTGTGTGTGTGTGTGTGTGTGTGTGTGTGTGTGTGTGTGCATGCCGTCTTCTGAGCCCAATTGTTCCCTATCAGCCGGAGGCAAATACTCCTCCCATTCTAGCTCTTCCACCTCTCACCTTGCAACCTCACATGCAGCTTTAGCCTTTTCTCCCTCCTTTCCCCTTTGCTCACACTTTTTTTTTCAAACTCTCTCCTCTAACCAGCAGGTCAAGGAACAAGGCCCTGCAGGAAGTACAGCATCCAAAAAAAAAAGAGAGAGTACTTAACCTTTCACCACCTCAGCCTTTCCCTCTTTTTTGCCCCTCTTTTGCCTCTTACCATTATCCTCTTCCTACTTCCTATGCCAGTGTGTGTTTCGCTGTGATCCTCTACTCACGCCCGCTCTAAATGCAATTGTTTTCTCATCCTCTATAGTTGTGCATTCATCTGCTTGTCAGTTTGGCCTTTGTTGTCGAGAGGGTGAGAAGCATGCATGTGTTATCCCATGTGGTTCACATGTGTAAGCGGGCCTGCGTATTCAGCCAAAGCACAAGAAAACAGAATGAGCGAGCGCGCAAGCACAACAAACTATGTGGAGTCTGCGCCACTGGAGGTCTGTTTATGGAATGAATGCAGAGGATAATTTGTGTTCTCAGCCAGGGAAAATAGCTCAGATTGAGCCTCAGAGGACAATCTACTGACCCGTTTACCGAACACTTATCGCAGAGAGGTTCACCAGCACTATTCATCCTTTTGGGGCTCCGACTGCCACACACACAAGCAAGCAGCTAGTCCCCTCCTATCTATCCAGACTTTAATGACAGCACGATGTGCAGAGACAGCAGCAACACAGAAATGAGTTCAATACAATGGTCCAACGGGCATGAAAACCTGTAGCTCTGGGGGAAAAAAACAAAAAAAACCCAACCTAATAAAAATTTACACTTACACTGTAGCTTCTGCCAGATTTTAAGGATTAGATAACATTTTAATTGGAGGGCTAAATGATAAACTTCTGCTACTTAACTGAATTTTTTATTGACACGTGTTGGAAAACAAAGCATGCATGAACCACACAGGTTTGCTCAAAGTATTTAAATTTATCGCCCCTCTTACTGAACATAGCAATTTTTATGAGTAAAATCTGCCGGTAATAGCCATTTGATGTGGATTTACATGCTCCATTACCCCAATGCACCAACACTGCCAGAATCATTAAACACACACATACACACAGAGCTGCAATACGTAATATAGACACCAACATTGCTCCATCCAAAGGTCCCCCTAACAATATGCACACACACACACACACTTGGTCCAACACTCTCCTCTTTCCAGTTCCATCAATGGACAAGGCCTGACTGGAATTGTGTAATTCTCTGGGATAATTCATGGATAATTTTGGGATAATCTCCAGCAAACCATTCGCAGCGGTGCCACCCAGTTTGCCCGTTGCCTGATTACCAGGCACCAAATGCCAGCCACTTGTAGTGACCAACACCGCCAACAACCACTCTGATGCATGCAAATAAACAAAACAAACAAGGACCTCCAGCAGGGAAACATCCAGCTCGGCTTGCACAGATATTCAACAAACACTGCAGGTTATCACAAGCACACATACACACACATTTGCATACACACACTCATACACACGAAAGACAGGGCAAACAAACCAAAAAACACAACAATGTGAAGACATCTTGTTATATGCAAAAGCATGCGTGTTGAGAGCAAATCCAGCACCGACACACTCACGCACACAGAGACACACACACACTCACAAATAGGAGAACATATGCACACATACGGCCGAGAGGTTTTTCATTAGGTGTGATTGCCATCTCGTGGCAGGAGTAACCATATGATTAAAAATAAATGCAGCACATGATCTTCACTGTGACATGCAATTAAATGATCAGCGTTATGTCTTCTCATTTTGCACTGAAAGGCAAAAAGCACCTGCTGAAATCTATCTTAAAGAAGTGTTATGATTTAAAACCTTTAAAAAAACAAGGTATACGAGCACCTGTTTACTGTTGCACATAATGTCACATTTATGGTTTTATAAATCTATAACATTTTTGCGTAAATACACACACACTGAGGCAAATAACAGAGAAAATCTTTGAGCACAGAACCTCAGGAGGCTTATGCTGGATGTCTTCTGCAGGAGGGCTACAGTGCTGGTGTATAGCTTGTTAAATACTGACATCTAGTGGCTCAAAGCAAAAACTTAGGTGCCTTAGGGATTGAAGTGCACGTGTTGGTCAAATGAAATATCACCACCTCTTGGCTAATACACCTGCATAACCAAAACAAGAAGAAAGCCTAATATATTTAAGCAATTACAGCAATTATCCAGATATTTCATGCAAATCATTTTCCCCTCACTAATATTTTAAATTCCTTGAGTTATTTCCACAGCACTCGTTTGGCGTGAAATAGCAGGTAGAGGTGTTTGCATACACCTAAACAGAGCAGAGCCTTCTTGGTAATTATGACTAACAACAGTATTTACCTAACACCATGGCTCGTTATTTAACATTTTGCTTTCCAATGAAAGAATCCATCCATCAGTGAGACAGAGGGCTTCACACTCGGACACACACACACTTACATGCACACATCATGTCCTCTTGATGTGCAGTTATGTGCAAACTTGCACACTAAAAGTAAAAACACAAACATTCCGTTAAAATGTAAAAAGCTCATCGCTCTGTCCATTTGATATTTACACCTGTGGACAAGTTTTTGCACAGTGTGTCCACAAAAACTTTTTTTTGCGTGGACCACAACTCCTGTATGTGGGTTACACCTCACAGGTGACACTGCACTTGTTGCACAAAAAAGTGTAAGAGCATGCAAACAGCCCTGACTCCCCCACACACACACACACACACGCAAACTCAGTCAACCTATTTAGTACCATTTGAGATTTACTCACTGTTAATTCAAAGCTCTCGCTCTCGGTGTTCACAGTTTGGGTTTTGAATTTGGGTCCTCAAAATCCTCTCCCTCCACTTCCACGAAACTCTGTCCAGCATATACCACTTTAGAAGAAGAAGGAGGAGGAGGAGGAGGGAAAAAAGAAAATTAGAAGCACAGCTGGCAGCACTTTTTGTTTCCCAAAGCTTCCAGAGGAATGGA
Organism: Copadichromis virginalis; assembly: GCF_057382275.1. Taxonomy (NCBI): domain Eukaryota; kingdom Metazoa; phylum Chordata; class Actinopteri; order Cichliformes; family Cichlidae; genus Copadichromis; species Copadichromis virginalis. The sequence continues at coordinate 19,507,581 of NC_140633.1, forward strand.
TGTTTCCAGTCACTTTGTAAAAATCACTCCATCAATGGTAACAAGCCCGTTTACATGAACCAAGCAGCTGCTCAGATCACATACAGGAAGCAGGGTCCCTTCAGTCAGCCTGTCACTCCACTCGTACTAAGTCCAGCACTTTTTTTCTCTTTTTTTTGGTCCTGCTGTTTGAGATGACACTTCTTTAGGGATGTGCAGCCTAAGCTGGAGATCATCGCACAGACGCAGCTTTGACCTGTGCGATTACAGATGATGACAGAGAGCAATAATCTGCGTGGACTGATGCATCAGAGTGTCAAGAAAGCTCACCTGCTCTCCTCAGCCACACTCCTGTCTCCGGGCGGTAAAAGCCCTCCTGTCATGTTTACACCAGCGCAGGCACACCGGTCTCCTCTCTCCTCTCTCTTGTCAGACATTGACTGTGGGGGTTTTTTTCTTTTTCCACTGCTCTGTCTCTGCACTTGACCAATCCACTCTATCAGCTCCACCACTCTCAACACCACACAGATTTGCACTGTGCAACCTTTTCCATTTTCTATGATACTTTCACTCACTTGCCTTCTCCCCCCACTGCTGCCAAACCAGTCACCTGTAGACTCAGAGGTACTCAAAACCATTTCCCAATCTCCCGCCCTCCTCGCCTCATTCTTATCTTGTCTATCTCTCCTACTCCTATTTTCACCTTCCTCACTCCCACTCACTTTTCACTCCTACCCACTTTCAGTCCTTTCCCTTCCTCTAATAAATCCTCTGCCTCTACCCAACTATTACAAATTTTCTCTGACCCACTATTTGCTATTAGCCCCTCGTCTTCCTCCTCCCCTTCTTCTTATCCCTTCACTCTCCATCGCTGTCTCTGCCTATCCTCCTTATATATCCTCAGCCTTCGCTTTGCTTTCTCCCCATCTCCAGCGGCATGAATATATTATTATCTACACAATGGGGCCCTGCTTATTGTTTATGAATTACCAGCCTTGCGGCCAAACAAAGCCTATTTTCATAAGAAACCTCCATTTCATTTCAGCTCCAATTAGATTGGGGGCTAAAGAATAGGAGTCCTCAGGCCTCAGCCCCTAAGGATGGCAGGTCCATTCAGCTTCATTCAATGGGGCCTTATTGCTTTCCCATACAAAAGAGCACGTGGATGGGCTTTCAGACTGAAACACCAACCAAAAATGACTGGGAGACAGTACTGTACAATAACAAATCTTTAAAGAAAGGACACTGAGCGCTTATCCTCCCATCCATCAATTCATCCCTCACTCTTCGCTTTCTTCTTCTCCTCTGTTCGTATATTGTAAGACCTGGACATTAATGACAGACAGTTGAAAGAGAAAGGGAGTGAAAGAAAGAGAAGAAGAAAGAGGCAAAGCAGCTCAGTTTTTCACAATACATGTCAAGTCTAAATGATCACTGGCTGCTGAATAGACAGAGGGAAGGGAAAAGAAATGAGTCGTGTGTGTGTATGTATGTGTGTGTGTACAGCTGATTGATTCTCTGCTTTGAAAAGAGGGAGAAAAAAGAGTGAAGGAAAGAGAGAGGAAGACCTTGGTGCTTTTTTTTTTCCTGAGCTCCACAATAGTCGGGGGGTCTGAGCTGTATTGTGGAGCAGCCACAGTGACAAGCTGTCACTCCATCCTGGTTGGAAGAAAGAGTCAGAGAGTGAAGAGGGGCTGGGGCAGGTCAGAACCCCGATAATATGCGTCTGCCTCCTTATTTCTAAAGTTTCTCACCCACCAGACACTTGACAGGAAGAAGAAGGCTCTCAAGTGTTCCCCGGGAAAGTTGAAGGACAAATAAAAGCAAGCTGGAGCCCAAATGTTAGCTGCAATGTGTACTTATGTACCTTTATGGGCAACATCATGCTCAGAGTGCCAGGTAAACTTCCCAGCAGTAAGGCAATGGCTCTTTTCATGAGCCAGTTCATTATTTAGGATAGAGAGGCAGCCAAACACTTTCAGGGAGTCATGCCAGCAAGGTCAGAGTGTGGCAGTGCTGGCCTGGCTTTATCTGCCGAGATCTGCCTCACAGGATGAATGCGAATTGTGCCTTTGTTCCTATGAAGGAATATTCAACATGAAACAAAAGGCTGCCGTTTTCATTACAACAGAGTGGACAAGGTGAGAGTCACAGTGAAAAGGTTGACATCTGCGCTTATTCATCCAACAACAGCCGGATGAGATCTTCTCCACCCTACAAAGCTTGTCGCGATTACCAGAGTGCACAATAGAATTCAATAGACTGGATTTTTTAAAAAGAGCTAGAATACACACAGACCACTATGATATCATGGTATTGCATGTAAATAGTCAAGCACTTTGGCCATCAGTTTTTCATGCCAAACTTACCTTTACTGTGTTAAACAAGGCAAGAGGTTAAGGTGATAGGGCACTTTTTAATGTGTGCAATAAACAGTGAAAGGCTGGGGGAGAAAAATAGATATAGGCTGGTATAAGGCCTATTTTTTCAATTTAATATTGCATTGCTTCCAAAAAGCAATGGCAGAGTTGATATCTCTCCTACCTTGCTTTCTTTCTCAGCTAACCCTCCTCCTTCTACCTCGTGGATCTGTTTGGAATATCATTCACTCGCAAAGTTCTCCCAAAACATGGGGGGATACACAAAACTGGTGTCAAAGTTCATAGAATGGGCTTGGTACCTAACAATTTGTGTTGAAAATGCGAATCAGTGATCGTTACTTACCTTCAGTTATTGTGGTGCTGCTCTTTCATTCAATAAGCAATCCAGTGAATTGGTGAGTGGCTACACAGGCCTCCTTCAGAACCTCCTCGGCTGTGTCTATTAGGAGCACTATTTTACCCACGGGTATATCCAAGTAACAATGTTGTCGAGCATTGGCGGGCTTCATAACTGCTGGAGAGTTCCAGGAAGTGTGGTCTGACTTCATGAAATATATAAAGCACATACAAGAAAGATGCCTTTTCGATCCTTTCCCATTTCTGACTCCACAAAGTTCTGTAAAACCCCTTACGTATTTTTGTTTTTATTGTTTCACATTGTCTCGCTGCCAGTGTTTGTGATTTCTTTTCTCTAATTGCCTACACTGAAAATATTTTCAGTAGGTCTTAGCTTGTGCTCTGTTGTGAAAATTGAAAACTTACAAATAAATAAATAACTAATAAGGCCTAGCAGCCATTGTTAGGCACCCTCCGGCCAAGTGAAGAATGACATCTGAATAAGATGAATTAATTCACTCATGTGTAGCAGCAGGACCGGGCGTATGGCTTTATTGCCCCTTACTTCACAGTTTTGGCTGCTTTTGGTTATTTTCATTCCCGTTGGCTTCATCTCCAGCTCCAATGGAACCCAGTTTAGCCCAGAGTCTTTATTCTCAGCACTAAACAGCAAAACAAAACAAAAACAGCAAAATCCAGATGTTTCCCTGTGGAGAAACTTCAGAAACCAGATCTATATATTGAGCAAGTTGAATTTAACCCCGGTCCAGATATTTGACATATAAATGAGAGGTAGACAAGTCAGCGAGCTTTTTCTACTGTCATCAAAGGTAAACACAGAGAGCCAAATATTTCATCGGTGCTTATTACAGCTCAGTAATATTGTGGTAATAGTGGTAATAAAGTGGTGATAATATGGAAATTTCAAGTTATTACTACAGTATTACCAAAGTATTAACTAATCCTATGAGACAAAACCAGTTACAGTAATAGCATAGTATATTGTATACACTCTACTGATAAACTGCTTGTAATAAATCCATAAAAATCTCTGCATTAAAATGTTTATATACTGACTTGTAAGAAGAACAGTAACAGGGTTGTGGTTGTTGTTATAAAATGTAATATTGTTTAATTACATGTTATTGTTTAGTACCTAATATACTAAAGCACAAAAGGAAAGAATATAGTGGTTTATAATGGTTTAGGCACATATTTGTGTTCATGATATTAGTGTTTGGCCTGTTATTAGCCAATTAGATACATTTCAATCTAATATTACTCAGCTACAGTCACTGTTAAATCTCACAAGCCCATATTTTAGTAACGATATACTATAGAAAACATACTGTTTCATTCAGTCTACTAAATTTCAGTGGAAACCACTGTTCTTTTAAACACTAGAATTATTTACTTCACATTTTCAGGTGAAGATGTTTTATCAGAAACTAAACAACATTTAACCAAAGTAGAGCTTAAAATAATAACTTGTTAAGTCTGTGGACTTTTGAAAAATTATTTATATATAAATTACTTCATCTACCACTGGAAAAAGTTTTTAGACAGGTATACTCTTTGGTGAGAGTCATTTTTTGACTTAACTTGTTGTGATTTTCTTGGGATAGAAATAAGTTCTGCTCGTAGCATCATGTAATTATTGGTTCTCAAACCTGTTGAAATATGGCGAGATTCCCAAAAAGGCTTCAAACCAGCACCTATCCACAGCCTCTGTGCATAGGTGCTGAAAAGAAATAATGAAGTAGTCACACAAAGGCGTATAAGCTGATTTTGTGGTTTTCTATGTCACCTAAAGCTTTCAGGCAAGTTAAATAAAAACTAAAAGTTTAATAGTAAAATTTTGAATTTAAATATTGGTATTCTTATTAGGTTTCCTGACAGACATGTATTAATCCCAGCGGGCACACAAGTGCGAGCGCGTGTGTGTATATATTCCTTCCATAATACTAAATGGGGATGGTGTAGATTTAGTAGCGGCATTCAAAAGCATACCTCAAAAAACACATTTATTTATCCCAACGGGCAAAGGCTCATCTTTTAGCAGTATTTACAATATACAGTACAACATTAATATCTGTACAGTTCCCTTAGGAAAAATGAAAAAGTAAAGTTGTCAAACAAAAACAAAAGAAAAAAATGGATTTAAAACAGACATAAAGGAGTTTCCTGGCACAAGCTTTGCTAAAGGTTAAAAACATCAGGCTTAGCCTGAGTCTGAGGAGGATACCCTGCAAAAAAATCATTTCATAAAAAATTAAATAAAGAGGTTATGAAATGGCTTTGTTCAAGTTAAGACTTGTCAAAGCCTTTGGACCATTAACACCATTAAAGTACCATTCTGTACAGTGGATAGTTGTGCCGTTAAATGATTGTAAACAGACGGAGAGGAACTCTCTCCAGTTATCCTCCAGCTTCGTGAACACAGCCACAGACATTGATGCTGGATGGTTCAGTACAGTCATGCTTGCTTAGTGATCAAGGAATGTTATTTTGGGACAGATGGTCGAGGAAGTTTAACAAGTCATCTCAATAAGGCCTGTCTATTAAGCTGAATGGCACTTAAAGTGCACTGGTGGATCCATCTCAAACAAGCCCACATTTACTTGCCTTAAGATGGACATTTACCTTCACGCAACTGAGCTTAATTCATGTCTTTCAAACAGTGCAATCAAGTCCACAGGTACTGTACAAGTTCTTTCTTTCTACAAGCTTCACATGGGTGTTAACTTGAGCCTCACAGGTTTGTCTCATCCCACGCTGGGTCATTAATGCTCTTCAGAACGTTTCTAACAACTTTTTCTAGATCCTTCCGTGCTCGCTGCTCTTCCTCCAGTGACCTCTTCATCTTCTTGTTATCCTGTGTTGGAAAACAATCATGAAATACATTTTAAAACAAATCTGAAGATGACATTTAGTCACTCAGCCTTTAAAATTATCCAGTTTTGACATCTATAATTTTATAAACACAGTATCATGAGTTACCCAACAAACATCCAACATCACCTGTTTCAGCTCTTGAACCTCATCCCTCAGGGCATATACCACGTCCACCAGGCTCCTATTTAAAAATAAATAAATAAAATTTTAAAAATAATTATAGAAATTAATAAAAATATTTACAACAAACGCACTTAGAGAGCGCAACTTCCCCCAAAGTGCAAGAGACTTTGATGTTTTGTGATTTTTTTAAATTTTTTTTTTAGATGTGGAAGGCCTGCTAAGGCATCATTGTGAGGTGGTAGGGCGAAGTACTTGAAAAAAAAACAAAGCAAAAAAACAATGGTGCTAACAATGAGTCATAGACAATTGTATTGTAGTTTTAAGATGAAGCATTACTGATTTTCACATTTTGTCTGACCTTGACAAAATTTTCACCCAAATTAAATCAACTCAAGCTGTTGTTGTTATCTACCATCACACAAAATTTGAAAATGATATCTCTAAAACTGCTAACAAACAGTCAAAAAAAAAGACAAAACAACACCAACAGTTTATTTTTCCTACAAGGAAGGCTGACACATAGGGCTGGGCGATATGGCGTAAAATCCATATCACAGTATATATCACGATATATTCTTTTCTTCCGTATTTTAGCACTATAAAGGCGCACTTAAAATCCTTTAATTTTCTCAAAAATTGACAGTGCGCCTTATAATCCAGTGTGCCTTATGTATGAATTCTGGTTGTGCTTAATGACCTCGAACCGATTTTATGTGGAACACGGCGCTCAAAAATCTGTCAAAATGTTTTAGTACGACTTTGGTAAGCTATGAAGCCGCACCGCTTGGTGTGATTGTCAGAGCATTACAGCTAGTGATGGTAAATTCGATGATTTTTACTGAATCGAGTTTGAATGAGTCACTCACCAAAATGAATCGGGTTTTTTGAGTCATTTGAGTCACTAAGTCAGTTGCCCAGAGAGTGCAAAAAATTTACATTTTCACTCAAACTTACTTTGTTTCTCTTTTCATGTATATCCTACGACTAAGATGAGTGATTAAAAAAGAAAAACAACTATTTTTATAGAGCAAAAAAGAGCAAAAAAATTACGATTTCTAAAGGGAAAATTCATTTTATTTATTGTTATTTTATTTTATTAGTATTTTGCTCAAATGTGTCAAATATATATTTTCTCATCTAAATGTCCACTGAGCTGCAAGCCAGAGGGCGGTAATGTGCCTTAACATTGGTTTCCAACCAAGAAGAAGAAGAAGAAGCTGTGAGCCAGGAGGGAGGGGGTGAGTGAATGATTCCTTTATGCTACAATTCAGCACAGCAAGGGAGGGGGTGAGTGATTCGTTCATGCTACAATTCAGCACAGGAAAAGAGGGGGTGAGTGAGTGATTCGCTTACGCTATGATTCCGCACAGGAAGGGTCGGGGTGAGTAACTCAAATGTGCTGTTGGCATGTTAGCAGAGCGATGCTACTGTGAACTGAGGAGCTATTGTCTTGATGTGAGCTTTCTACTCAGGGCTTTTTTTCCCAGTTCAGAGCAGAGCAGTTCAGTTAAGAAACTGGCTGTTGTTTCTTCCCCCATAATTGTAATTATAAGGTGGATAAATTTCTGCTAGTGAAATTAGTTTGCTAACAGCAACAGGGATGAGTCAGTGAATGAGACAGTTGGGCTTGTGAATCATGATTCACGAGTCAGTAAAGTGATTCTCAAGTATTGAACGATTCGTTCATGATTTGCACATCACTAATTACGGCTACTAGGGCTGGGTATCGTCACTGATTTCTAGAATCGATTCAATTCCGATTCACAAGGTCCCGAATCGATTCGATCCACGATTCGATTTAATTCGATTTAATTCGATTTAATTCGATTCGATTCGATTTAAATCTGGGAAATTTTGACAGTCAGAAATATTATAATTCAGATCAGTACATTTACATATTTTTGTATCAATAAAAAGGAAGCTGACACTCGCAAGACTTTATCAAAGGTGTGAGCGTCACAGCAGATGCTTTTGTGTCAAAGTAGCTGAAGATAAAACACAGAAAAACATGAAGGTGATTTTCCTGGCCTGGGATTTTATAAAAATATTCTGCAGTACATCAAAAACGAAAGAAAACCATTAATCAACATATGAACATTACCTCTGAAGTTACAGCGGTTTTATTAGAGACACGGTTAAGCGTTTTGCATTTTGAATAATTTTAAAAAGTTTAAATTTATTCAGTATTGAACAGCAGAAATGAGGTTTTCTTTTCGGAAGAATGTAAAAGGGAAAAAAACAGCGGCTGACAGCGCTGTAAACAACAGTAGACTTGTGTAACAAGCAAGCGAATAATGAAGAAAGGGAAACTGTTCTTGAAGTACAGAGAGAGAGAGAGAGAGAGCTGTGCATCGCGGTGGAAGCAAAACAGTAAAAGTCAGAGTGAATTCATGACGATGTTTATGTGAAGCGTTTGGATCTTCTTCTGCTGCTGGTTCGGTCAATATTGTTTGGAGAGAGATCAAACTAACAGCTTTAGAATCGGCTCATAAAGGGCGTGAACACAAAGCGCGGACCCGCCGACAGATCAGAATCAGCGAGCTGTCGGCTTTCAGCCCCGACCGTGAGAAAGGCGACATCTCACTGATTCTGATCCGCGGGTCGCGCTGTGTGTTTAAGTCTATGTGCAGAATCCGTGTACCTGCTCTCATTTACTGTCTTAACTGTTTGGTGGTTCTTGAAATTTTGTGAGATGTCACCAGAGATTCTGGCATTTCGGGCAAAATAAATTTATATTAAAAAAATCGATTCAGGATTTTAATGAATCGATTTTACGTTATGCAAGCCAGAATCGATTTTAATCGATGAATCGATTATAAAAACCCACCCCTAACGGCTACCATAGTCAGGAGCCTCGCGGAGTAATCTGGGTCCAAAACTCTGTCCGCTTCAGGTCCCAAAGTCAAACGAACACTGCGGCATCACTGAGCATTAAAAACTGTCTAAATTCTTTTATCTTTAATAAAATGATCAGCGTTGCTGCTTTACCAGGTGTAACAATTAAGTTTAACATTCAGGCATCCATGAAAACCGAGCAGAGCTATGAATTAGCAGGAAGTTAGCTCGCTAGTTTCCACCTAAACATGATATAGCAGAGTTCTGACAGGGAGGTTTCTGGAAAAAACAAACAAACATATGGCTCTGCTATCACTTCCAACATTAACGAAGACAGAAAACTAAACAGCAGTGACGTTTGTAGGGTTACTGAAGTTGGACTAGCTGGTATTTAATGAAGTGCTATATGATTGCTAGCGAGCTATGTTAGCATAACATAAACAGTGAAGCTGGAGGATGAACGCTAGCTTTTTTCCACTCAATAAAAGTTAACGTGAGGGTCTGATGGCTAGGGACAAATGCAATCGCATGGCATAATGCTGTAAACGGACCAAATTTCAGTCAGGACTAGGGATGGATACCGATAGGTTCTGACATAAACGGTAGCAACCAGACCGAAAAGCAGCGCACATTTCGGTGCTTTTTTTTCTTGAGATGTCATACACTTTGGATTCTAGCCAATAATTTTACCTTTCCAAGGATAGTAGGTGGGCCCAGGTACGTACGTTCTTTTAGAGCAGAGCTACAGATTAAAAATGCCCAAGGCAAAGCGGTCAAAAGTTTGGCTGTACTTCACAGCAAAAGATGCAAACTCGCAGCCTGCAACAAGTGCTTTACGGTAATACTGTGCAAAGGAGGTAACACCTCGAATCTGATGAAACACCTGGCAATGCATAGCGTTTTTTTAAAAGCCGAGAAATGCACAGTATTTAATAGCTTGCTGCAAGACCTCACACTGAGCACATCTACTGCTGGTGTGGTGCCTGTTATCAGACCTGGAGTTAGCAACATCCCCCAAGAAACCGAAGAGTAGAGTCGTCAAAGGAGCTTGCAAAGAAAAGCGTCTGGACTTCTTTAAGTTAATTGAAGACGTTTCACCTCTCATCCGAGAAGCTTCTTCAGTTCTAAGGTCAAATGGTGGGGAGTCCCAGATATAAACCTAGTGGGAGTATCCCCCCACAGAGGGACAAAAGGACCCCCTGATGATCCTCTAATCGCCTGAGCCAAGGTGTGAAACTGGGTGTGGGTCCCAATCAGCCAGAGTTTCGGGTGACTTCATTGTGAAACCTGGCCCCACCTTATCATGCGAATTCCTGAGGTCAGATGGCCCAGGATGTGAGTGGGCATTAAGGCATCTGGGGAGGGAACTCAAAGCTGGATTATAGATGGCAGAGAGTTGGTGTCGTAAACCACCGCCTCTGTTCAAAGATGGTCGCTCACAGTGCCATCTATGTCCACTGTGAGCGACCATCTTTGAACAGAGGTGGTGGTTTACGACACCAATGATTAGAGGATCATTAGGGGGTCCTTTTGTCCCTCTGTGGGGGGATACTCCCACTAGGTTTAGGGAGCTTGCAAAGAAAAGCGTCTGGACTTTTTTAAGTTACTTGAAGACGTTTCACCTCTCATCCAGACGCTTTTCTTTGCAAGTCCAGACGCTTTTCTTTGCAAGCTCCTTTGACTACGATGACCTGGATGACTGAGAACCTTCACAGACATATCCCACTAGGTTTATATCTGGGACTCTCCACCATTTGACCTTAGAACTGAAGAAGCTTCTCGGATGAGAGGTGAAACGTCTTCAATTAACTTAAAGAAGTCCAGACGCTTTTCTTTGCAAGCTCCTTTGACTACAATGACCTGGATGACTGAGAACCTTCACAGACGAAGAGTAGAGTCCTGGCCCCTAGCCCTGCCAGTGTAGCAGAAATGATGACGGTTGATTATGGCAGCAGCAGCCGTTCTTCTCTGGTTGAGTAACTTAACGTTATTAAATTAATGCACGTAAGGTGAACTAGCAAACACCATCATAGTTACATGTTGTCTGTCTTCTTGTTTGATAGAGTGATACCATATATACCCCATAGCTGCAGAAAAGGCTAACATTATTATCTTTTTATAAAATAAAAAAAAACAGCTAAACATGAGAGGTTTTAGGACAATGTTTGTGTTTTCCATTGTTTAAGCACCGGTCCAACCAAAGGAGGTATGGTGTATCAACAGAAAAGGCTAACTTGGTTATCATTTTGCAGAAAAAAGAAACTGCTAAAAATAAAAACACAAGAGGTTTTTGGACAAAGTTTGTGTTTTCCATTCTTTAAGCACCGGTTCAAGCACCGTTTAACCCTTTAAGACCTAGAATAGAACCAGAGCTTATATTATATTTTTACATGCTGTAATGCCATTTTTGGGAACATTTCAAGTTGCTATACATCAATACAACCATTATAGCCCAAATTTTAATAATAGGTATGCATTAAGTGGATAGCAATTACATAAATTGCAAAAAAAAGTGCAATAAACTACAAAAAAAATTGAAAATTGTTTTTGTTTCTTTAACATATATTTCTAATTAGAAAAATTTAAGGGGCTTATCAAAACTGTAAATAAATATTATAGTGCAAATTTGCAAAAAAGCAGCATATGCATCAAAATAAACTATTTCCAGCAGTGCAATTTGAGTTCTAAGAATCCCAGAAACGAAACAGTTTTAAAAACACCAGTATATGCTTATGAGGCCCTGATGGTAAAAAACTACATTTCCGCAAAAATGACGTTACTTCCGGTTTCGGGCAGGTAATGGCGGACATGCGATAGTTCGCGCTGACGTCTATTCCAACGTAGGAAGTGTTACGAACAGCTGATCGGATCGGCAAAGCGTGTTTCTAGGATATTATGTTTTTGTTGCTGCAAGCGTTTTTTATGCAGTTTTTGCAAAGCTATATGTGGAAGGAAACCGTGACCTAGGACAAGCTGATGGCATAAGATGTAAGTACAACTCCTCCGGTTTCATATGCAAAAAAAATTATTGCGCTAGCTTACGTGGTTGCAGTTCTACAGGAATTTAAAAATAGTTGCGCAAAATGGAGCGTGCCCGCTCCGACCGGTTTTAAAGGGTTAAGCACCGGCACCATTTCAAAAGTACCGGTTTGGCACCGGTATCGGATAAAACCTAAACGATACCCATCCCTAGTCAGGACAACAACTGAGATAATCCATCCACAATACGAGGTTAGTCATTAATATACTGCAACAACATGGGAATAGAGCAGCTGCGAGAGAATTCAGCATGAATCAATCAATGGTACGGAAGTGGAGGAAGCGCAGTTTTTCGCTTTCCTCATATTCCAAAACGTGCTTCGTCTCTTCACTATTACTGTCGCCCAATTTGCAGACGATATTGCTTGCAGACAATATTGCTTGCAGACGGTGCGATGCTTTCGACCAAAACAGGCGCAGCTTGATGACACCATCAACATGCGCTATTGCGGCAGAGCGGTATAGTCAAAATCTCTACCTTTGGCCAAATTCATAGTTTCTATGGTATACTGTTTATACCGCCCACCCCTACTGACACATACCCTTATACAACTTATTTTACTCCTCACTAGACTACGGTTATATAAAAAAAAACTGTAACACAACTGTCATTTCAACACAGACCTCAAATGGTGAGGAGAGCCTTCAGCTAGCTCGCAGTAATGACGCAGGGTTCCAACAACAGTTTTCTATATTAGTATGAATCAACTGTGAATCAAGAAATCACTTAAAATAGAACTTGTCAGAAAAAGTGGTCTAAAAGCAACACTTCACACCATTATTTAAAGAAAAACAGATGAGAAACAAAGTCATTGACATCTATCAGTGTTGAAATTGCTACAAAGCCATTTTTGGGACTCCAGTGAACCACGGTGAGAGCCATTATCTACCAATGGAGAAAACTTGGAACACTGGGGCAACCTTCCCAGAGGGAGCCAGCCTACCAAAAGTACTCCACAAGTGCATCAACGACTCATCCAGGAAGTCACAAAACAACCCAGAACAACATCTAAAGAACTGCAGGTCTCCCTCGTTTCTGTTCAGGTCAGAGTTCATGATTCAACAATAAGGAGCTCTCCCTTGGATGTCTCTAAGGAGAAAACCACTGCTGACCAAAAGTCCAGCCTTAAACCTGATTGAAATGCTTTGGCATGACCTTAAACAGGCTGTTCATGCTTTAATAAACAAACCCTCCAATCTGTCTGAATCAAAACCATTCTTCAAAGAAGACTGGGCCTAAATCCCTTGCTTGAAAGCAGTTCTTGCTGCCCGCGCGTAGCACAAGCAGTTATTAGCCTTTTCCACACAGGGTCAGGTAGGTAAAATTTGATTATCTGAAACAGGTAGGTGTGTCAAATATGCAAAAAGATAAAATAAATAATAATAAAAAAAAAAACAGGAAGGGGGCAAATACTTTTTCCACAGCTCTATAAGCACCGCATACAGAATACAGCAAGGACTAAGCTGAGTATTACAGGATTTAAAGACATTAGGCATAAACCAGGATAGAAGCATGGAAAAGAGAGTCATCCATCATCTTACTTTTCTTCCAAAGTACTTTGTCCATTGCGACTGGGATCCTCCAAAAGTACTTTCTCCTCACCGGGGATGATCACATGGAGCCCTGTTTCCCTTTGTGGCCCTGTTTCAACACAGAACAGCTCTTCAACAGATGATACTTCCGAACGCAGTAAGCCAGTGCAGTCATCTTTGGTAAATGACTTTTCCTTTTTTAAGACCAAAATCCGAATTTTATTGGAATGACACACAGCATCCAAGAGACACAAACACGCACAGCTGGTTGTAGTTGTGTGTTAGTCATGCACAGACCAGTTTTCAGACAGAAGACACAGAGGATAGTGAAAGCAAATGGGAGACACAAAAACAGAGTCATGTGACCATTCGTCATACACCTTGGTAATTTGAAACTAGCAAAGACTTCACCATCTCTCCCAAATGAAACCACATACTTGTTCTGCAAAAACAAAGTCACATGAATGCCAACGTCTACCAAATGACAGATTTATTCAAAACTCATAATACAGCGTTTGGGACTTGAACACTTCAGCAGTGTAGAACAAATACACTGAAGGCGCTGTTTGCAGATAAGACATGGCTACATGTGTGAACTGAATACAACATTTGAGCACACAGAGGACAATGTTGGCTAAAGACAGTTAGTCTCGTCACCCTGCCTGTCCCACAGTTCGACTTAGTTTCTTAAACCACAGAATACACCTGTCACAAAATATAGCACATGATATAAGGACAGTGATATTCTTAGCTCAAATACTCATAGAAGATTGAATGGGTTTTTTTCCTTGCTCCAAGATGACTAGTATTTACAGAAAGGGTCATTATGTGCTCTTTAGATTTCAAGTCCACTCTGACAGTATTCTGAGCTGAACAAGTAGTTCACATAGAAATGTTCCTGTATAATCATGATCTCTCTCTCTCTTGCTTGTTTTTCTTTTTAAACCCCTCAATGCTATCAAAACACAGAGGGTGAGCATTTACACCACAAATGAGCATTTACTTTACAGTAACACTGAATACTTAAGTCTACCTTTAGGATTATATCATACACACTCTAGGCAGACGACAAAAAGTACAGAATTTTAACAGATTCTATCCCTCAACCCACCCACTGGCCTGTTACATGATTGTGCAAAAGAACTCAAACACTTCATGTCATAAATTCTGTGTAAACGTTGATACAGACCGAGAAAATTTCAAAAAGAAAACAAACGATTCTTCCAGGGATCATTTTGTAAACATCGGCATACAGAATAAAATATAAATAAATTTTTTAAAAAGGAGCATTTATACCAAATAATAAATACAAGAAGAAGAAGAAAAAAAAGAGCAGTTCAAACTGTAACATGGACCAATATATTCTATGTCACTTACATTGCTTACTGTAAGAGGATGTCAGCCTGTACTTTTAATATCCAAGACTGGAAAAATACTTCTTCATAAAAATAGTCATTAACGCTAGATAGTATGGGAAGCCTCACAAGCCGGACAACACGAAGGCAAGTCTCGGTAATGAGGCCACAGCATAGGTGCTAGTTTGTTGCAACAACAAAAAAAGAAAAAGAAAGGAAAAAAGAAAGAAAAGGGGGTGATGTTTTCAAATGGCATTGAACATCTTTGTGTGGTTGAAATTGTCAGAGCATACAACAAGAGCTACACCCAGAGTTATTAGTTTCATCTGTGATTTTATAACCATCCTCTCCTGTCTGAGAAGCCTGTCAAGCTAGTTGACGTTGAAAGCTAGTAAACATGGCTGACAAGCTGTTCTCCTGGAACATAACGCGACTTCATGACTCAAAGTTGGACGCAAGTAAATGCTTCTTCCCATGAATGAGTGAGATAAGAAAACTGATATCAATTCATGCTTGCAGGGTTAGAGCTGGAGCTGCAACATGTTTAGCCAAAACTAGCATAAAAACCTAGCACAACTTAAAAAAAAGGGGGGGCTGTCAGTCAACAAGCACCAGTTAGTTGGCTAAAATTAACCTGCTTAATTTTGTTTATTAAAACGGTGACATTTAAAAAGGTCCTAGCTGTTGGATTTATTACCGTTAGACAGAGGCAGACTAGCTCTTCTCGTTCTTTATGCTAAGCTTCAGAGTCATACTGAACGTGGGTGTTATCACTCTTCACACAGAACTTGGCAAGAAATGTAGTGAGTGCATTTCCCCAAATGGTAAGTTGTTTCTTTAACGTATGGGACACATATCCCCCATCAAACGAAGGCGTTCAATTTCTACTATAGGATTGTAACCGTTTTAGCTTGTAGCTCACAGACTGACACCCTTTGCTTGTTTTATATGAAACCTTTTATTTAAATAATTCATTAACTTGAGTATTAAACCATTATATAAATGCAACCCTGTGATACGGACAGAAACATAACTAGACATTAAAGGGGACCAATTAAAATCCTATTCTTATTCCTTGACTCTACTAGAGTGTCTTTGCATGATTATTGCTCATAATAATCCTTATTTAGCTTATACTGGTCTTTTGTGTGGTCTTGACTTTAATCCAAGTTATTTTAGCTCCTCTCCCTTTTAAGCCACCAAATTTCTCCTTATTGGCTGTCTTTACAAACAGAAGATGTATCAAGAAGACCCCTCTCTTTATCGTCATACATCTCGACGTGTTGTTATGTATTCCGAAAAAAGAACAAATGAATGTCAAACTAAGCTTTTAGAGCACTGAATCCTGAAGGCTGAGATTTTGACTTGTATTTCAAAGTTGAAACTGTATATTTAAGAGAAAACTGGGAAAAGCATAATGGATCCACTTTAAGATCAGACTGAGGATCATGCCTTAGAGACTACACTAGGAGTAAACTATCAAAAGGAATAGTAATAAAAGTCACTTCTTCGCTTAAAAAAAAAAATCAAAGGAAAACAAATTATGTCCAATTACTTAATGCCAGCGGTGGTATGTAGTCCTGCAGATAGTCTGTCCCCCCCACCTGATACCAAAGAGCTAGAATTATATTTGCAATGGTCACAAGAGACGTACTAAAACTATCTGTACATCTGCATACTACTATAGGCAAGTCTGAAATTGAGTTTTTTGGTCATTTAGACGGTCAGAACCTTATTATTTATCAGTCTTGGTAGAACGACTTTAATCAAATTAGTAACACCTTACTCAGAGAGTGAAGTGATAATCTTCTCTTTCTGTAGCAGCTATGGACAAAGGACAAAAAAATTGGACTGAATTTGGCAAACTATTAGGCGCTGAATATTTAATTAAACCACTGAATATTCAGTTTGGACTGAACACACAAAAGCTATCTGGAATGTTAAATTTCATGCTGTCACGGGTTTGCAACACGGGTATAACTTCATGTTCTGAAAATTCTATTAAACGTCGATAATTTGGATATTGCATTTGCATTCCGTTATATTTTCAGACAGCAGGGGGATATGTGCCTGTACCTGTGTAGCATCTGTGCTATGTTTCAGCATACATACTCTAGAAACACATACTGGAGAGGAGTAGTACATGGTAAATAGAATACAGTCGTTCCTGAAATACATCTGAATATCAGACAGGAAAAGCTCAGTCCCCACTTCTCCCACCCCTGGGTCTCCCTCCCACATATTCCACTCTGAAATCCCTGTACTCTCTCCTGAGAGCTTACCCCATTTATGTTCAAACCAGGGGAGTGGTCACATTCAAGATAAATTAACAATAAATTATCAAACACCTACTGCATGACAACTACAGAAAGAGAGGAGGCACATAAAAGGGGAAATGGCAAAGGCAACAGGGAGATGCCTGAAACATCTTCAAACAAACTGTCGAAAAATAAATAAAACAAATAAATTAACAAAAAAATTGAAAAATCATAATAGAAAATAAATAGATAAATTAAAAAAATCTTTTTTTTTTCAAACACATTGAAGAGAAAAGAGGTAAGCAGGCTGTACTTCACTTCACAGCACAGCTTGGCAGTACTGTACGGTCTTCAGTTCTGGTGAGAGATGCAGCTCTTGCGTGGCACTGAGCCCATTCTGTAACTGTGCGTGGTCCAGATGGAGTCATAGTCTGAGTCCTCTGAAAGGTCAGAGGTCAGTTCTGGCCGGGACACGCTGCTACGGCGGCCCGGCGAATCCACGCAGGACTGGTCCACGTCGGCCAGCACGTGGTTGTGCATCAGGTCGGTGCCCTGCCAGGCTGGGTGGAGTGGGCGGGGTTGAGAGTGATGTTGCGAATGCAGGAGGAGGAAATGGTGGTCGAGGAAAGACGAGTGACGGCACAGGGAGGGAGGGAGGAAGGAGGAAGCATACGCAAACACGCAACAAATGGCAAATCATAAAACCAATGGAAGATGCAGGATGAGACGATGGATAAAATTATAGAAAAGCATCAAATAAAAGATGAGGAAAGGATAAACTCAAGGAAAATAATGCCAAAAGTAAAGGAATGGAGGAGAAACAGGAAGAAGAAGAGATACTGTTAGAGGGGTCAGTACAGAATAAAGTTAAAGAAAGGCACTGAGTACAGAATACAGATGCAGCTGCTACAAAGAGAGCAAGATCCAGTATGAACCTCTCTTCTTTCGTTTGTATATCTGGACGGGTAAGAGTTTGTTTTTTTCTTACTAGAGTTAAGAGTCTGCCTGGTTTTGGCGCTGGTGCAGTATGCCTCGATAACTTTCAGGATTTGGGCGTCTTCTTCCAGAGCAGCTGTGCCTGAGAAAGAGACGGTGCCAGGAAAAAGCACATTTAATTCACATGCTAATGTCTTTGTTCTCTCACTATGAAAGAAATAGGAAGACTGATACCGCTTTCTTAGCCGTCTAGTGAGTAAAATGTAGGGAGAGAACAAGCTATTAGTTTAGCAGCACTGTTTAATCTATAAGGAAAAGGAGGTATACACAACAATATGCAGTTTTCCGTAGAGTCAGGCAGCAATTCAGCCATTTCTTAAATGTCATACTATTACTTTTTATGGAGGCAAAAAAGACTAAGCATATGAAAATAAAAGACTTTACACATACTCTTCCTCAAGGCAAATTCCTCTTCAGACTGTTTCCGCTCGGGTTTGCGCTTGGGAAGAAGTTTCTTCACACTCTTAGGACTTTTACTAAGATCCTGCACATGAAGGGCAAACGGTAGAATACTTTATAAACAGGCTATATTAATTTTTAAAAAAGGATCATTATTCATTTCACTAGCACATACAGTTTCTTAGCATTAGGATTATATAGTTTTAACATAAGCAACGTAAATCAGGTTTACCTCCTTGTAACAGAGGGCGGCAGAGGGCCGTAGTGGGGGTGCAGGTCGCAGGCAGCTCAGGCTCCATGGTTTGGGGGTATTTGGTGGTTCCAGTGGGCCCCACATCATGGTGTTGTGAGGTGTCCCATGGGAGGATGGGTGAGGCAGGGTGTGGTAGGTAGGAGCCACTGTCAAGGCCCTGTTCTCACCATGTCGGGATGGGGTGAGAGGGTGAGATGGGAGCTGAGGGGGACGAGAAGCAACAAAGTGAGTGAATTATACAATGAATATGTAGCTTGCAAAGAAGAACAATAACTGTACGGATTTACTCTTCATTTGTTTGGCGCTTACAAAAAGGTGTTTTTGCTGTTTCATACATGAGAATAGCAAACAAGCGTCACAACAAAAAGCAATAAAAATACTAATGTTTAATTTTTACCCCTGTTCCAAATTATCTTCACATGCCTCAGTATCTATCAAGACAATTGTTTACAGTGCAGGACACCCAGGGCGTTCCAGATGTTTCTATAATGTGAGGCAATAAATGCAAGCCATGTTGATTTTCAGAAAATTTCTAGGGGTTATAAATTGAGGGGAGTTGATTAAAAAAGAACAATCAGGTCACGGTCAGAAGCAGATGAATAAGTGAAGGACCTCAGGTCACACATTGTGAGAGTTCAAAAGGATGGCGTGGGCTACAAAGGCCATGACCAAGCTATTGCAGATGCCTGCAGCCACAGCCTAAAAAGATCAGTAATAGGTACAATTCCACACAGTCAAGGTCCAAAGAAATAGTAAACCCAAGATGATGCCCCTTCTCACAAGAAAAGTGTTACGTGAGGCCAACAGTAACCCACATGTCGCAACCAAGGCGAACCTACAGAAAACCGATTTCAAAACAGACACTGCTCTTCGGGAGCAGAGGAGTGGTGAAAGAAAGGTGAAGCGTTCAACCCAAAAATACATTCCCAGCAGTCAAACGCTGAGGTGTGAGTATAATGCACTGGTCTTTGTTTTTCAGCAAATGGGCCTGGAAACCTTGTAAAAGTTGGTGGAGTCATGAAATAGGACTATTATATCTAGATTCTCAATGAAAGCATAAGCCAGGCTACCGAAAAACTTGGACTTGAGCAGCAATGAACCTTCCAATAAGATAACGATTCAAAACACAGAGCCAAATTATTCAAGAAATGACAAAAAAATGGATTTGGAGTGACACACCCAGAGCTTCGGCCTGAACACTACTGAGAGTTTGTTGACAGAGTTACAGGTCATGGGAAGGAACCCCTCAAACCTTAGGAACCTGGAGAAATTAACTAAAGAGGGGTGGGCATAAACATGGTTACTGCGGTCACAATTAAATAATCATGACACCAAACAACTGAGCAGGAAATGTGTAATTCATACTGGACTGAGCACTGCGGACTGAAAAATGTCACGAATAAATGTTCGGTTGATTGTGGGCACAAACTTAAGACACAAAATGCCTCCTTCAAGAAAACTAAATGTTTGCAGCGTCTTATTTTGTGAGGGGTCACCACAGTTCATCACCTGCATTCACCTCACCTTATCCCTAGCATCCTCTTCTGTCACAACAACCCTCTGCATGTCCTCTCCTTTACTACATCCACAAAGCTTCTCTGCAGAAAGTGTGTAGAAAGTTCTTTCCCTCCTGTTTGGCAGCTTCATATTCATATTTGAACCAGATATGGTATATCACGCTTCCATATTGAGTGTCCAGAGATCTACTCCTGGTTGGACATGCTAAAACTCCACTACATACATCTGTGACACAGCCCTATGTATGGCATTTAACTCATTTCACAGTGGTGTCACCAACATGCACAGGGGTACACCAAAAATAGAATTATATCAATTTGTTCTTTCTAAGGATAAATGCTAAATATTATGCATTTTTAAAGTTAATTTCAGTAAATGCAATTGTGTATTGTGGTCAATTCCAGTAAAAGTAATCAGCCACTTCACGTGGGTTTGCATCATCATTTGAGGTGATTATATGTATAATGCACTGTAATTAAAGGGTCACAGTCAGTGAGAAATCAATATATTCTGGGTTTCAATGAATAGAAAGAAAATGATCTACATGTGGGTATGTTAATCACTGAGTTCTGACCGTGTGGCAGGGAACAGTGAGTGGTTTGTGGCTGGGCGCTGTGGCTGCAGTGTGTTTGATTTGTCTGGTCAGGTGTTCCACCCAGTCCTGCAGGTCCTGCTGGTTGGTGCATATCACCAGGAGACGGTCAAACATTGTGCCTGCAGGAACAGGGACAGTATTGTTTAAAGTGTTAATAAAAATCCACAGGAATGAGTCAACATCTTGCTTGTAAAACGTGCCCTTACCATTGAGCTCGAAAGCATTTCTATGGGCTTCGCAATCTTCTAGTTTGGTTACTGTCATGCCTGCCAGGGGCAGTTTTCCCTGGAGAGTGAAATAACCACATCATACACATGACATGCAAGAAAAAATAAAACAAACAAATAATTTTTTTTAAATTTATTTTATATATATATAAATAAATGAGACTACTGACCTGGAATATGAAGCCACTCATCCTGGGGCTGGCAGACAGCATGAGGAGGATGTGGGGGAAGAGCATGAGGTAACGCTCATTTTTCTCCTAAAGCAGAAAGTGTAGAGAGTATGAGTAAGCATTTCTTTGTACAAATAGGATGCCTTTAGCTTGTATAGCCCACTTCAAAGTCTACAGATGAACAAATGGCTGCAGCAGCAAAGGTTAGGCAGGTATAAACAGTAACTGTTTTTAGCTTTAATTTAAATTTTGCGAGTTTTGGGACACATTTCTTTACCACTAACTTGAACTTTAACAGTAATTATTTTGACTCTTTGCATTGAACTAACTATTTGTACTATGTGTACAAAAGACTACAATTTATGCACTTTAATATTATATTTACAGGAAGCGAATATTGCAGCAGTTTATAGCAGAGCGAAGTATAGATGAAGGAGCCAAATAAATACCTCTGACAGCTGACTCTGGACCAAGACCTGGCTCATGTAGATCACAGAGCCTAAGGTTTTGATGTCATCCCCCTCCCACAGCCGGATGGATTCTGTAAGAATCTGCAGCTCCAGCTCCTTTCGTTTCCGCACCTCCTGGCACTGAGCCTGGCGTGAAAGAGACAGACGGCTGTTTCAAAATCTTTTCTTAAACCACTTCATTTCATAGAAAGTCTGGTTACGTGTTGTGTCTGTCTGGAGAGGAAGCGAGTTCAGCTTACCGACAGACTTTTGAAAGACGACATGCACTTCTGGATGTCTGGTCTGTCTGGGTGATTCTCCTAAAAAGGGCAGGCACGTTGTACATTTAACAAAAAAAGCTAAACACAGGAGCTGAAGAAAAATGGCTATCCAGTGACACACACACCTCCATGTGTCTCTCGAGCTCTTTAAGTAGTGTGGGGTATTTGTCCAGCCTCATAAAGGGTTTACTGAGGCCTGTGGTCAGGGTGAGGATCCCGGGACTGACAGCACCGCGCCCTTCCATAAAATCTCCCAATACATCACTGCAAGAGAACCAAAGACAAACAAAACATTTAAGCTACACCACAAACAGCATCATCACAGGGTCTGCACGCAACACATAAGTTGGCTTTGTTAGTTATTTAATAGTTTTAAGAACCACTGAAGGTCAAACCATCCTAATTGGCATTCTGATTGTGCTGCTCACTCCTGTTACCTTCATAAGGAGGCTTATGGAGGCAGCTAGACCTATTATTTCAATCAATCTGCACATTGTTTTTTTAAAAATCTGACTAATCTGACTGACTATTAATCTCTGGCTTACTTCCACAGCTTGTCTTTTATTCCGTCTTCCTTCTCTCACCCCAACCGGTCACAGCAGATGGCCGCCCCTCCCTGAGTCTGGTTCTGGTTTCTTCCTGTTAAAAGGGAGTTTTTCCTTCCCACTGTCGCCAAAGTGCTTGCTCATAGGGGGTCATATGATTGTTGGGTTTTTCTCTGTGTGTATTATTGTAGAGTCTACCTTACAATATAAAGCGCCTTGAGGCGACTGTTGTTGTGATTTGGCGCTGTATAAATAAAATTAAATTGAAATGAATTCATCAATGCTCTGTAAGAATGTCAGAAAATCTTGACTATTCCTCTCACTGTGACTTAAAGCCCAACGTGAGATGTTCACTTAGAGCCATAATTTGTTGTACAAAGATACTTTTTTGGTAATATTGCCTCTGTTCACTACCACAGAGGACTTCATCAAACATAAAACAATGTGTCAATATGTGAATTGCTTTTAGCTTTTTTTTATACACAGTCCTCCACTTTCAAAAGGCTAAAAACACATTTTTATAAAAAAAAATTGAAAACCCAGTTTTAAAAAACCCACCTCTCATAGCTACCTGTACACCCTGGACAGGTTGCCAAGCTGACACAGGGCTAACACAGAGAGACCATATACAGACAATCACTTGCACTCACAGGCAAAATAAGATTCATCAATTAACCTAACCCCACTACCTGAATGACTACGAGAACCCACCCAGAGAGAACCCCTCCCAGACACGGACACAGGGAGAACATGCAAGCTATACCCTGAAAGCCCCGACCAGATGGTGGAGTCAAACTCAGAACCTTCTTGCAGTGAGGCAACAGTGCTGCCCACTTTATAAAGTCCGTATTTTGTTTTTTAAATTGCTACCCATTTGTCTCATATGGTATAAATTTGAAAATCCTTAGTGAGTTATCACATTCACAAGATTTGTTTTTAGAAAACCTGACCTCTTACCTACACTTTGAGGTCGAAGTCACTGAGTTTCAAATTTGTTCAAGGGTTTTTTAATAGACGCACCTATGATATCAATTTGATATCCTATATCGCCTCATTCGAGTTATTGTGTTCATGTAACGACATTACATCCATCAGGCTCTCAGGCTGAGGGGTAAAATGATAAATAACACACTGCCTTTTCAGCACCTCCATATGGACAGCATTTGTTACAATCCATCCAGGCAGTAACGTTAGAAAGCCTATGGACACGTTTAGAATGACGGATAATTCAATAAGTATCTACAAGGCTGACAAACTTCATATTTCAGATGCGACTCAGGTGAGCTTCTACAGCTCACTCGAGATAATCTCTCTCAATTTTCTGTCCTCTAGAGGTCCTCGCAGCTCCTTTAAATTTCATGTTACTAAGACTGCTGAGCAAAATTTACATTCAGCCTATCACCTCCAGATAGAGTTTGTGCTAATGCGTCAGACACATGAGTGAAAGAGAATACTGCACTTCCTCTTCTGTTAAAGCACAATCTGTCCAAACACTGATGGAGCATTAAACTGTTACCTGTGTGGTCATTCTTGTTGTTCTTGGATCTACTTACTTTGCTAATGGCTATCTTCTGGTCACTTGTTTTAATAACTAGCTGACATGCATCAGGTGAAATTAAGCCATCTCACAAACTTAATGGTTCAGTGTGCCCCACCTTAAGCCTCTTACGATGTCCCGTCTGTAATTTACTACTGCAAATACATTAAATTTAAAAAAAAACACCTCAACAGCAGTGTGTGTAACAATGGAATATCGACTGGACAGTGATGATGACAGTGACAAGCCTAAACAAGAGGAAGCTAAGACCAAATTTAACGTCAACAAGATTTGTTAACACGGTCATTTGTACGACCTGCTGTGCCACGTGTGGGAAAGGCCGACGTCACTGTTTAATGATACTAAATACAGCTGATATGAGCATACCTGTATTGGGTGAGTACATTAACTGCAGAGGGATGGTTCGAGCAGTAACCAACATAGAGAGCCTTCATCTGTGGCATGTGCTTGAGGAAGAAGCTGCCCACCCTTTGTTGGCTTTCTGGAAGCCTAAACAGATAAAAAACAAAAATAAAAAATAGGATCGCAGAAGGTCAAAATACACCTATATTAACTCTCCCACACTAAGAAGAGGCAATATGCACATATGCAGTGTAATTCCGTAAATTTCCATAGTCTAAGTACAGTCTAGCCCAATATCCCTGTAGTACATGCAGCCCAACACTAGATGTCCTTCTGTGTCTTGAGAAACAGTGAAGATGCTGCTGCAGTGGGGCTGTGTGTGCTGGGAGGGACTAACTTGGTGCACTCCTCCAGTGATTGGACGAGCATCTGCTGGAAGGTGCTGATCTCTTCCAGGTTTCCCAGAATCAGAGCCACATCTGAGCTGCTCAGTCTGGAAGAAAAAGTGATGAAGTACGGAGATTGGTAAAAAAAAATGATTCAGTAACACGTACAAGTAAGCCAAGGACTTCTGCCAACTTAGTCCTTTAGATTATGCAAAAAAACAAAAACAAACAATTCACGTGAATTTTATACATTTCAAAAGAACTGCATGTTATGTCGCATTATGTCTAAGTGAGTCATACTTTTCAATATTCTGAAGAGGTCGCAGGTAGTTCATCAGGAGACTCTGAAGGTCCTTGGAATATTCAGTCTCTGTTTCTAAAATGTTCTGTAACACCTAAAAATAAAGGAGAGAAATTAAATTATTATCTATAATAACAGACTTGTTATAGTCATTCAGAACGGCTATAACACTCATTCTGTTAAATATTTATTTGATTGCTTTCTAGTGCACACCAAAATACAAGATTAAAATGTGGATGTAAATACACAGTGTATCAATTATTTTCACAATTTCTGTCAAGGTAATTAATAACACAAGAACAGAAGATGCATACATAATTTGATCTTCAACAATAAATAAATGAATAAAAACATAGCTTTGGGTTCAGTGCTGACCTCCAGCATTACATTTAAAAATGGATTACAATGCAAAATATTTATAACTCCAATAAGGGGCAGTTTTTTTTTTAATAAAATCAGTATTTTTTTTTAAAATATTCATTTAATGCAGTCGGTTGTACATAATCAGCCAAAAGACCCACATATACAGATAACCATACACAGAGTAGCTACTATGTGATAAAGATGCAGTGTGATAAAACAATTTTGCCCATCATGTAAGGCAAAATAACTGAGAGGACAGCTTCTTTCAGTGAAGGTCATTAACAGAAGGAAAAAAAGCAAAGACCCACACAAAAACAGGAAGACGTGAAACAAGAAAAGCCAAAGATAGTAACCACAGAGGTGCATGGAGGAAAATAATACTAACAGGAGAAAGCAAAAAAAAAAACTGTTAAGTTGCTTGCTTACCAAATTATAGTACGTCTTGCTGATTGCAGATGTGTCAAAGCCTTTAGGTGGGCTCTTAAGGGTGCCAGACTTGGGGGACACTTGTTTGTCTGCGATCAGAAGGGAAACAAATGATGTGATTGATGCAAGTATACACTGACCCTCAAGCTATTTTGAATTCAATATTACACAAACCACATCAACAAGCCAGTTTGTCTACCCACAGTTTATAAATCACTGCACACTTTATTAAGTACACCGTCACAGCACTAGGTTGGACCCCCTTATCCATTCAGAAGTGCCTTAATTCTTCGTGGCTCAGATTCAAAGTGCTGGAATCATCACAGTTGCTGTAGATTCTAACTGTAGCCTTTGAGTACAGTGAACTCACCGTTATATTTAAGAAACCAGTTTAAGCTGATTTGAGCCTCGCCATATGGCACATTATCCTGCTGAAAAGCAGCCACGAGGAGATGTGCACATCATAATCATACAAGGATGGATGCATACTTCCATCCATTCGCTTCCGCTTATCCTTTTCAGGGTCGCGGGGGGCGCTGGAGCCTATCCCAGCTGTCATAGGGCGAAAGGCAGGGTACACCCTGGACAGGTCGCCAGTCTGTCGCAGGGCCAACACACAGGGACAGACAACCATTCACACTCACATTCACACCTAGTGGCAATTTGGATTATCTAATTAACCTATCCCCACAAACTGCATGTCTTTGGACGGTGGGAGGAAGCCGGAGTACCCGGAGAGAACCCACGCAAACACGGGGAGAACATGCAAACTCCACACAGAAAGATCCCGGCCTGATGGTGGAATTGAACTCAGGACCTTCTTGCTGTGCAGTAACAGTGCTAACCACCGTGCCACCGTGCTGCCAGGATGCATACTGTCAGCAACAATAGTCGGTTAGTCTGTAGTGTTTAAATTAAATTACACTCAACTAACCGTGCCTAGGAAAAATTGCCCCCATCGCTACACCATCAGCAGCCTGAAACATTGATACAAGGCAGGATGGATCTATGGTTTCATGCTTTTTTTTGTCCTCATCATCTGAATTTAGCAGCAGAAATCGAGACTCATCTGACCACGCAACATTTCTCTAATCTTATGTTGCAGTTTTCAGCATGTGTGAATTGTAGCCTCAGTTTCCTGTTCGTAGCTGACAATAGTGGCACCCAATGTGGTCTTCTGCTGCTGTAGCCCATTTGCTATAATGTTTGATATGTTGTGAAATGTTACCGTTATCCTCGGTTGTAACATGTGGTTATTTGAGTTATTGTTGCCTTGGTATCAGCTTGAAAGATGCTCCTCTAAAGTGTGGCATCAACAAGACATTTTCTCCGAAAGAACTGTCGCTGACTGGACATTTTCTTTTACAAACCATTCTCTGTAAACCCAAGAGATGGTTGTGTGGGAAAATCCCAGTAGATCAGCAGTTTTTGAAATACTCTGACCAGGCCATCTGGATACCACTAAAAATATAAATTGTTTATACAGAAACCATTGGGCATACATTTATTTATTCCTTACGTAAATAAAGAAAACAACCCAAGCCAATTAACCGCCATGTTTTGGGTCACAGTGCAAGCAGAGTCATTTAAACTCCCACCAAGGTTAAAATATTCGAAATACGAGACACGGTGCACTTCTCTTGGCCTCAAGTTTCCGAACCACAGTTTTAGCTTGTTAAAATGAACCCTTCATGCAGAGAAAGCACATCTTGTGTTACTCGAAAACATCTTCACAGTGGCAGCGCTGTGTCACTGGCATCTCGACACAAGCGGGAAAAACAAAAGACTGCAGCAGATGTGGCACTACATTACTGTCACGGCATCGGGTGGAAAGATGGTGACAAAGGCAGCTGTGAAGCCATGCAAATGGTTAGCGTGACAGAGATTTCTCTTTAGTATACTATTTTCCACAAAGGTATGCAGGGGCAGGAGATTTATTTAGAAATACGTGGACTGAAGGATGCAACTGCCAATTTTTTATGTTGCAACAAACACAGTGTGATGAATCACTACACTAAGGTATTAATATCTTGGTCTAGTGAGTCCAATTTTGGAAATAGCATGAGTGTCTCTAAATGTGAAATTTGTTTCAGAAATTCAACCAGTTAGTTATTAAAAGCACATCAGGAAGTTCTGCGTCTCCCATAAATTCTTAATCAGACCCTGTTAATCACTCATCAGGTTAGCCGAGGTACTTACCGGAGCCCTTGACCTCACGCACATAGTTGCTAGGAAACCAGCCAGTCTTGCCATTAAGCATCCCTTCCCACCAGCCGCCCTCCTCCTGACGAGTCACGCTGATGAAATCGCCCTTAGCAAAGGTGAGCTCATCCTCGTTGGTCTGCTGGAAGTTGAAACGTGCCTTGACCAGCAGCTGCTGTCCGCTGTTCTCTGACATGTCCTGGTGAAACAGGCGGGAGCGTCAGCAAGGAGGAGGAGAAGCCAACGGAAATGGAAATAGCATTTGTAACCACTACTATACAGCAAATCTTACCATCTATAACTATTGAAGTCTTTGCTCTGATTTAACTAAAATGTGATAAACTGATTATTGCTATTAATATGTTGTGACAGACAGGCTGACCTGAACTGGTGCAAAATGATGGATTTCAGTAAGAGACAGTTCCTGCAGTAGAAACCTGAAACTTCTACAGTTCTGGTGATAATTTCTGTTCATTAAGTTTCCTACTTCTTAGAAATTTCTGACATAAAATTTAGACACTTGCTGAACAAGTGTCTAAAAAAAGAAAGCTTCTGTGATTTGCCATACCTCGGATGATGAACTTCATTATAAAGGCTACTCTCCTGGCACTGATCAAATTAGGGCTGTTCGATATAACGATATATTTCGGATGACGATATAAAAACGTCTATCGTTTCATTTTACAGTACCGTTTGTTTCGTGGTGTCGCAAAATAAACTGTTTACGGCAATATTTTTTCATTTGATGGTCACTGTAGTGGCTATATTAATTTCTTAAAGTTCTCTCTTTCTCTTATATTTAATATAACCACACTACAGACGGACAAGCACCTGTTTTTATGCATCGTCGTTAGCAACAACGATGTTAAAACCATCTCGTGTCCGCTTGTTTATGTTCCACACAAACCTTTCACCATCAAGCTCAAGATCCTGTTGAGACTTTTCAAAATAAACCGAATCACGTGAAAGAGGATGCAGAGTCTTTACGGATGAGAAGCAAAAAAAAGCCGCCAGGTGCTAAAAAATAAACCTTAGACTCAAACGTTAGAACAGGCTTTTCCCCGCAGCACGCCGTGTAATAAATACTCACAAAGAAAACGGCGGCCGTTACAACTTATGTCTAAAAATGTATAGTTTCATGCATCTGTTAAAACACTCGACTCCAGGTACATGACGCGCAGCTGGAAACACTTCACGCAAGTCGAGCTGCCTGAGATTCACAGAATTTACAGAAAATGTTAAATTTTTGTGATTTATATCGCTATCGGACAATAGATGTCTTATATCGGGATATGAGATTTTGGTCATATTGCACAGCCCTAGATCAAATCCCCAAAAACTTCTCTATTCATCATCATCATTATCATCATCAAATACTTTTTAGACTAGATTTTTCTTCCAGGACTATGTTCCCTTTATGCTTTAAAATGGCTTAGGTGTAACTGTACGCCTCTTTCCGTGTATGAGGATGACATGCAAATTTGCTGCTGCCTCCATCTACCCCTGAGTCATTTGCCTGCAGCAAACTCTGCTCAGGCACTATAAAAGCACTTTTCAAAATGGCAGCATGTAATACTGGAGTCATGTGTCTGGACCAGAAACCAGTGAGCAGAAAAAAAGAATAAGAACAGACTGTTTGTGACACATCAGAAGTTCAATGTTAAGTGTTTTATTTATGTTCTCTAGAGTGTTAGAGCTGTAATGATAAATAACATATGCCTTTGACACATATCCACCAAATCTGCGTCAATACGGGTCAGAAGCACGTGTTGACCTTACCAGGCTGCGAAACTGGTTCTGCAGCAACTTGGAGGATCGGGCCAGTGAAGCCTGAGAGGACAGTGACTCGAACGACTTGATGCGGTGGGCTGAAGAGTGTCGGGCGCACACCGAATCGCTGCCCACACCGATATCTGCGCAAGAGCGGGGAAATATAAATCAGCCTCATGACTACTCCCACGTCCATAATGACACTCTCACACACACACACTGCACATTTTTAACTGACCTGCAGTCACTTTATTCAGAGTAACCAAACTGCTGAGCACTTTGGAGAAGTTCAGTCCCAGCAGCAGGTCACTGGCCTCGAATGGCTACGGGTGAGAGACAAAAGAACATGAGCCTGACAGTCGGCCGCAGCGATGACAACACCGAGCAATCAGTCAGTAACAGTCAGCTGAATAATGTACATAACAAACACTATTGCAAAACACAGAGAGGATAAAACTCAAATATTGATGATTTTTCATTATTAGAAGCCAAACCATACAGGATACAGAGTAACACAGAGGCCATTATTTGGCGAGTTAAAACTTTTTTATCTTAAAAGAGATAAAGCATATTTCCCTAACATGACTAGTTATGAGTCCTTAGTAAGATGATATATCAATGCTGTATAAACAATAAACTTGTTCTACTGTTAAAACAGTTCTGCCTAACTCGGCTCGTTTTAGCAGAGTGCCCTCTGGTGGATAAACTATGCAACGACAGCACTCATTACATAGCTGAAGGGTGTTTCTCACATCTCTTTACTTTTTTTTAGATTGTCATTTCACTAGCTGGGACCACATCCTCAATTAGGTTGGACAGCATTCCTAGTAGATAATGGCAGATGGCGTAAGCATGAATTGAAGCCGCAATTTGGGGACTGGTGGTGGCTCCTGAGCAGATCCCCATCTACTAACCGTAATGAGAAGTCAATGAATTGAAAAAGGGAAGCTGGGTGGGACAGAAAAACGAGAACAAACAAGCTGTAGTGCCAGGGGGTCATACATAGACAGACAACCAGAAGGGGAGTGTATGAGGTGTAATTATTATCTTATCAGCCGTTATAAATGCAGACACCAACATCGCCAAATAGCTAATATGTGTATTTTTATTATTGTTAGCAAAAATCACAAAAAGATAATAATAATTTTCTTTATATAGAATTATTTTTTTCATTTTCATCCATTCCAGCCATCATTATTCTTAACTGTTGTTTCCCTTCAGGGTCACGGGTGGGCTGGAAGCTCTCCCAGCTCAGTGGCTAAGAGCCAGGAGAGGCTGCTAGTTCGTCACAGGGCGAACACATAGAGACAGACAGCCATTGACATTCACAGCTATGGCCTATTTAGAATCACCAGTTAACCTACTTTGCTTGTCTTTAACCTTCGGGAGGAAGCCTGAGTACCCAGAGAGAACTCAGGTAGGCTGAGAGAAAACGCAAACTCCACCGAGCAAGGCTTCAGTCAGCTGGGGGATTTGAACCCACAACCGTCTCTGTGAGGATATGATGCTAACCGCTGCAGTGTCACATCCTTTCATTTTGATCAGTGCGTTTTCGTACATCAACTCCTTAATGTGTGGGCTGCAGTACATTTGTGAAAACGCCTTAAGTGACAGAAACTGCAGACCTTGCATTTAATATACATACGCAGGGAACATAATGTTGTTTACAACATTTTCAATCAGAATTCCTCAGGCTAGTGTGAAGTCTACTGTGTGAGTGACGTTTACTAAAAAACTAGAGCATCTAACCGTTTTGGAAAATGACATGAACTGAATACGTCTTTGACCTCTTTTGTAATACATCCTTTATTCAATTTGGTAATTTCAAGGAAATACAGATGTAAATGAAACAGAATGAACGTGAGCAGAAGAATCAGAAGACTGATGTGATAAGTATCCCTTATTTGGCTCTTTTCATGGAATTTCGTGACAACAACAACAAAAAGCACTGTCTGTCCCACCACCACCCTGACACTGGCCTCTCTAGTATGAATGGCAGTGACTGTATCTCTGTTGATGACTTAGGCTATCTCTTCCTGTGCAGTGCCTCCAAGTTCAACAGGTTTGACCAGCCCACAACCCCCCCACCCTCACCTTCACTACAGAGTCCTCTCCCCACTCTCCTGCCTCCCTCGCTTCCCCCCCTTCCTGACACCATGACACCCCCCTCCTCCAATCCCTCTCTCAGCAGCAAGACATCTCCCCCCCTCCCCTCCTCCCAAACATCTCCCAGTGTCACAGTGGATCAGGTCAGGAGACAACTGAGGAAGCTTCGCCCCAGAAAGGCAGCAGGCCCAGACAAGGTGTGTCCTAGGATGCTAAAGGCGTGTGCTGCTGAACTTGGGAAGACTCTAGAGCGGCTCTTCCTCAACCTCCTCCGACCACAGGTACAACATGCCCAGGACCCACTACAGTTTGCATACAAGGCGGGTGTCGGAGTGGAGGATGCCATCCTGTACCTCCTACACAGAGCCCACTCACACCTGGATGGGGGAAAAGGCACGGTCAGGATACTGTTTCTTGACTTTTCCAGTGCCTTTAATACCATCCGGCCCTGTATGCTTCAGGAAAAACTGAACAGGATGGAGGTGGACCCCTGCCTGGTGGCTTGGATCTCCGACTACCTCACCGACAGACCACAGTACGTCAGGCTGAAGGACATCACGTCTGACACTGTGGTCAGCAGCACAGGAGCACCACAGGGAACTGTGCTGTCCCCTCTTCTCTTCACCCTGTACACCTCTGACTTCTGCTACAACTCTGAATTATGCCACATTCAGAAGTTTGCAGACGACACAGCCATCATGGGGTGTATCTGGGATGATCAGGAAGAGGAGTACAGAAGTCTGGTGAGGAACTTTGTCGCATGGAGTCACACAAACCACCTGCAACTCAACACCTCAAAGACTAAGGAACTGGTTGTGGACTTCGGGAGGTCCAGAGAAGGTCCACTGCCGGTTCAGATAGAGGGGGAGGAGGTGGAGGTGGTCAACAAGTACAAGTACCTCGGGCTGTGGGTGGACAATAAACTGGACTGGTCATGCAACACAGAGCACCTGTATAAAAAAGCCCAAAGCCGACTGTACTTCCTCAGGAGGCTGAGGTCTTTTAACATCTGCAGGAAGCTCCTGAGGATGTTTTACCAGTCGGTGGTTGCTGGAGTACTTTTCTATGCTGTGGTGTGCTGGGGGAGCAGCACAGCAAAGAGGGACTCATCCAGGCTGGAGAAACTGATCAGGAGGGCTGGCTCTGTGGTCGGCATGAAGCTGGACACTCTGGTGACAGTGGCAGAGAAAAGGACATTAAAGAAACTGATGGACATTATGAACAATGCTGGGCATCCTCTGCA
Organism: Copadichromis virginalis; assembly: GCF_057382275.1. Lineage (NCBI taxonomy): Eukaryota > Metazoa > Chordata > Actinopteri > Cichliformes > Cichlidae > Copadichromis > Copadichromis virginalis. Next base: position 19,540,445 of record NC_140633.1, read on the forward strand.
CACGGCCATAAACAACCAGAAGAGTCTGTTCAGTGACAGGTTGCTTCTCCCCAAGACAAGAACTAACAGACTTAAAAACTCCTTTGTCCCACACGCCATCAGACTGTTTAACTCCTCTCTGGAGGGGAGAGGGAGGGGAAACAGGAGGACAAAGGAGGGGGGAACAACTAAGCTGTAGTGCCTCTTCACCTCACTGTACAATACCTTGTGCAATACTTTTTGTAAATAGTCAACAGTGCAATAGACTCAATACTTGAAATGTGCAATTCACTTGTATTTTTATTTTTTATTCCTATTTATTCTATTTATCCCCTTCGTATATTTTATTTATATTTGTCTCTGTATTTATATATGTGTGTGTGTGTGTATATATATATATATATATATATATATATATAACAATTCTGTAACTGTAACTTCGGTCGTTGCTGTGCTTTTTGGAAGTCGAATTTCCCAGAGGAACCCACCCGAGGGATTAATAAAGTTCTATCTTATCTTATCTTATCTTAAGTGATTAGTTACTCTCGCTTCGGTAGCACAGAGGATGAGCGACTGTGAGATACAAGTCTCTTTCATCTTCCGCTCTGATCGTAGACATGTCCTCAGGGAAAATGTGGATGACTGTTTGAGTGAGTGGTGTGGAACATAGAGTATGTAGGTGTTTGTGTGCTTGTGATTAAAAGCTACAAGACTCGCTGCCACTTCTCTAACATCTTAAGATTCAGTTTTAGACCCTTAAGATTTCTTCTTCAGTTTAAACAACAGCTTTTGCTTCACGGTGAAACATGACGAGTTATGTATATTAACGATTTTTGCACGGCGATCATTAACATGACTAACGTGACGAGCTCCAACTTGTCTGCTGAGCCTCAGCATCATAGCCAGGTAATGATCCCCGCAGGCTGAAACAATGGTCCAACACCCTTCTGTGACTCAGCACGCTACAGCAGTGATACACTTGCTCTCACACCGTCACAGCTGAGGAAATGAGCAGTTATCTGCACAGGATGATAGAACAACCTGGTCCATATATACTACGGGTAATATGAGACTGAAGGACGAGTCGAGTAGATTATACTGAAAACAAATCAACACCGAAACAAAACTCTGAAACAAAAGCGCTCATATTAGGCGGACAGCGTTAGAGATGCTGTAAACTTACAGGCAAGGCAGCTAAGCAGTTTCCTGTTTGGCAAAACAGCAACAAACAACTCTTCACTGGCCAAGTCAGTCAGCTGATCTCAATCCAGCTGATCATGTGTTTGAGTTCATGAAGACTGTACTCAGGACAAAAGGCCCCTGACAAAAAAGTCAAGCTTACAGACCAACAAGAGTTTTTAAAATCTTATTAGCTACTTTAGCCTTGCAGATTCATGGTGCTTACAGCAAATTGAAGGCTTTAAATAGCACGATACATGCCTTTTTTAAAGATCTCACTCGCTTTTAGTGCCTTAAAACTGTTAGATAATTTTTAACAATAAAACCGAAATCAACTTATCAGATCAGCGTAGCCTACAGACTGTATATAAAAGATGAGCAAAGCCACTGTAACTTCACCCATTTTGATGCCTTGACTGGAGAGTGTTACCCAATTGGTGTTTTGAAACCAGACATCACAAACGAGGAGTGGAGCTGTCTGAGTAAAAGTAAAAAAAAAAAAGTAAAGTGTAAAGTGTGCGTGTTAGTCCCCATAGGGAAATAGTTCCTCTGCATTTAACCCATTCACCCAGTGAAGCAGTGGGCAGCCACCAGTGCAGCGCCCGGGGAGCAGTGTGTAGGGACGGTACCTTGCTCAGGGGTACCTTGCTCAGGGGTACCTCAGGGTAGCCGTTCAGTGGAGTCGAACCCCCGACCTTCCGATCATGGGGCCACCACTCTACCTACTGAGCTATCCCTGCCCAGTCTGAGTAAGACTGCATGATCAATTCTGACTCTAATGGGAACAACAGTTTACGAAATCATCATCACGTTTGTCCTAAGAAGTAAGATTAGCAATCGAACCCATGATGTCATCAGGAAAGTGTTTGCAGAGATCGCAGATCAATGGATCTAAGGGTTGTTTAACTGTAGAACTAACCAGAGTCACCCAGTCGGCCACTGCAGAGGATCCAGGTTTAAAGCCCTCGCGCTTTGTCTTCATGTTTCAGACCCAAACACTGTGTCCATCACTTATATTCAGTCTGTGGCCAACACTAGCAACCATAGACTGTTTGAGAGATACCTGGTGCTGAGTAACTATTATAAAATGGTAGCATTTACTCCTAATGCCACCAACAACACAAATACAATTAAGTTCAGTTCACTGATATGAATTGGTTTTGGCAAATCCTAGCAGACAGGTAGCAGCTGTAACACCCCTATTAATGCAAGCTTTTAAGACATCAGTTATAGGGACATAAAACGTTTTTTGTAGCTGGTCTTAAACATGTTTATTTCTGCTATAAATGGGTGTCTCAACATGGGAGTCTATAACTTTCTTTTTTCAACACCCTTCAGTGGTCATTTGAGGAATTTTTGCCACTTCACCGGTTTCATTTTTCAGCCCAGGGGGTTGCCACTTGGTGTAGACAGGTGGATTTGTTATTAGTCTCCGGGTTGGCATAGTGTTACTATTCCAGTGGGGCCAGAGGGGTAATGAGAGCTGTACTAACTGTATTTCCTCCTCTATAGCATCATTAAAGGGCCGTATTGCCAAGGTTCTGCTTAGACCCTCAGACAGCTGACACAACACAGAAATCCACTGAAAATAAAGACCAGGCTAACAAGTCTGATTTTCAGCGTTTGCTTTACAATTTCTTGCTTATAAAGACAAAAACCTATTGATTTTCTTTAATGTGGCACAAGAACAAGACGAATTAAAATAAAAAACATTTGTCTCTTCAGCTTTCAACCAAGTGACATTAAACAGAACAAAGCTGAAGCCGAAGCACACTGATATTCTGGAAACCTTAAATAAACCATGCTGGACTCCAGGAAAGCTGCATCTTGAGCTCATCTCTGTGGCAAGCACTCAAAAAGCTGGTACCAAGATTGCAGTTTGATGGCACAGATACATAAAACGCTAAATCCTAAACGCTTTGCCTTTTCCAGATTCTATTTGGGATATCATCACTTCTGTAGGAATATGGAACTTTAAGTTTTATCGGGGTAGCTAGATGGGATAAGTTTGCTCTTTCTGAGGGACCACAGGGGTTATGGGAACTCCGATGATTCCTCTTCCTGTGGTCAAAGGCATTAATGTTGATGGATAAGTAACAGCAGGCGTCCAAATATCAGACGTGGTCGCAAGCATCTAAGCAGAATTATTAAAAATCAGATCGAAACGACATCGTTCCTGGTGAGATATTTCAACCACACATGGGACCGCAGCAAATCTGGGATGTCCCCACTCAGCCAAGTGTCCAGCTTAACTCTATTTAAAAGAGGTCGGCCAGAACTGCAAAAGCACAGTGCCTCCCCCCCCCCCCCCCCCCCCCGTCTTTAACATGCAAGCGCCCACTGCTCTAATCTACCATCGGACCAGTTACCCGGGGTCCGAGCCAGCAGTGCTCTGGATAACATCCATCTTTGCCCTGCAGCTGGTGAGCAGTAGGACTCCCATGTCCCAAATTACTGTAATCCTGCTCTCTACAGTTCACTCAAAAACAGTTTGCAAACAGCTGATCACACATGTGCACACGAGGATTGAACATCCTTTAAAAAAAAGAAAGAAAAAAGTGGTATTTGTGAGTGGTTCATCCTCAGGTAAAGTAACAGCCTGACACAAAAGAGGAGATAGGATGAGGACTATACGAGAAAGAAACACAGATCCTTGCTCAGCACTGCTGTCAGGACCTGTCCCTGCAGTCAGCCAAAGCAAAGGTCTTTACCAATAAAGCCATGCATGCACTCAGCTTGCTTTACTTGCATTTCATTCGTCTGTTACTACTAAAATGGCATGTTTCACACACTCAAATTGACAGTGCTTTTCCCCCAGCTCCTCCTCTTGTTCTGTAGCTGGAAGACTCACCAGGGAGAAGCAATGCTGAGGAACACTGACTTGCATTGTCAGAGTGGGACGGTTCAATGACCCCTCTATGCCCCAGCTGATACTCAGCCATAAACAGCACTCTGTCCTTAATTTGCAGAAGAGTGGGGTTGGAAATTATACAAAATTATCCAGATATTTCTACACGGGCCCAGGAGTGAGGTGCTTAATCCGGGGACATGTTAAGACTTTACACCTTATTATTGTTATTATTATAACGCGTTAATAACCATGTTGGGACAAGACTGGCTTACATAACCATCCCCAGCCTCAGTGACTTGTTCTCAGAGACATGTTTATAGGGTGGCCAGTGTGAAATGGTGGTGAGGGTAAAGCCACGCATGAGCCCGAGGACAAAGCTATCTGGATTAATCAGACAGCGTAAACACAACACGTTCCTGAGACTGCGCGTGAGGAACGTGGATATTTCCACAGTATCAATCAGAGCCCACCGAAGTGGCTAAAATACTGCACATGCATCCACCTTACGGTAAACAAAAAAACAAAAAACAAAGCTCTCAGCCGAGCGATGGGTGATTGTTCTCGCTTGCTAATTCACTCCTCCTCCCTCTCTGTCAGGGGCTCCGTCCCTCCACTCCATGGACGCATTGTCCATTGTCTCCTCCTGAACATGCAAACTCTACGTTTCATACAGCTTCTCTACGTGGTTAAGTGATTGCAATCCCCTCTACGCACACCTAAAATAAATCCGAGAGGGTACTCACCTCGACGCGGAAAGCCGTGCAGCCCTTCAGAAACTCTTTTATGTTGCTCAGGCACTCGCCGTCGTTCTTCGGTTCTTGGTAAACCTGAAAAAACGGAAACGCTGGTCAGGAGTTAAACTTCCAGTTCACGCTCGCCTCTCTCACTGCGGTTGCGTGCGGCTTTCATTGCCTTAAAAATCTATCTTCTTCTCCTTCTTCTTCTACGACGCGCATTCTACTGTCTCCCGTGTGTGAGCACTGACCGGGCCTGACACTCCGGGAGGCTGAACACAACCCCCCCTCTCAGCGGGGAAGTGGAAGAGAGTGCAGCGCTGGGTCGAGGGAAATGACGTAGACAAATAGGGATGCCCCCCTTCCCCGTCTTCCCCACCCCACCAACTTCTGATGTTGCTTTAGCATGTGAGTGCACTGGTTTTTATTCCTGTCCCATTTAAATTCGTAAAGAAGAAGAATAAAATAAGGCAAAAATAGTGGGCGGTGTCGGTAAGCAAAAATATGATTTTATCCAAAGGACTGCAAAATTATGTTGAATCAGTAAAATATTCAAAACATGATCATCTTCATGATGATAAAGTTCAATCTACTAACAAAAAAATACATAGAATTAATAAAATAAATTCTATTTTAGCCTACTGATTAGTACATTTTATAGATGAAATCAAGCTTAGCAGTCGTTCTTGGTCAAACATATCTGCAGCATTCCTGTACTGCCGTTTCTTTTTATTTGACTTGCAGAGAAATATGAATGAACTTAGCACAAAAATTAAGGACATTTGCTTGTTTATTTTGCTTAAATGTTGCCATAATTGTGGGGGAAATGTATTTGCGGTTTGAGCAGCAGAGTTGAGTGTGTTGTTGCCCTCGCCAGATCCCCTCTGCCAGTGCCAAACAGCTTATTCTGCTATTGGATCTTGTTTGGTGTTGTTTATTGGTCTGGATGATTGAAGTCTAATAAAAACAACACGTGTTGGCAGTTTAACAATTTATTCATTTAACAAACAGGAGCTCCAGTAGCATGTGGAAGAACTGCTGTGGAATGGCGTCCCAGCCTTCGACCAGCATTTGCCAGTGTGGTTGTGTTGGTCACTCTGGCAGGAGCAGCACATCCAGGCTGATCCCACAGGGGCTATTCCATCCTCTCCACTCGCAAATTCTTGAAGTAGTGTCTGATATACATCACTCTGTGGGAGTGAGCAATGTCATCTTGGAGGATAGAGTTTGGCCTCAGACTGTGGGGATGTGGGATTGCTACTGGTTGCAGAATCTCATCTCAAGCTCTCTCCAGTGACCTGGAGGCAATTTCAAAGGAAACCTTGTTTTTCCAGTGAGGGAGATGCCCGCCTTCACAATCACACTGCATACACCAAAAGCTGTTACCCTATTGGTGCATCAATCAGCATAGCGTTCTCCATATCTTCTCCACATTTTGAGCCAATAATCCAAATGCTGAAAGCAGAATATGAACACATCGATGAACATAACGTTCTTCCGCATCCAGGTTCCAGTGCACATGTTGCAAACAAAAGCGCAAATGAGCCTGACAGTGAAAGGCAGGCTTCCCAGCAGCTCTATGAGACCAGAAATTGTCTAGATAGCGAGTCGTCGGCCATATTGTCCTGCAAACCTAGACTTCAAATCTGTAGAAGACTGCCTGTGGTTCCTAGGTGCTGACAGGTTGAGAAAACGGTCTTCATGTGGTGTCATCTTCTTGGGATACCCATTTGGTAGCCTGTCTCTGACATCCCCTGTTATATGGAAGTCAGTTTGGAAATGGTAGTAAGATTCACTCCAAATAATGCTGCACCTTGGTTTGGTGAAACAGTTGCCCTTTGGCACAGGCCCTATCAAGATCAGTCAAATGTGGTATGCTTGGAGGAGACGGCAACTGACCGCTGTAGCAGGGTCCATGCTCACAGGTACTGACAATCAGGCACCTGATTGTCGGTACCTGCAATGCCAGAAGCTCAAAACAAGAGTCAGTAGCAAAATACGCTACATACTCAACTCTGCCTCTCAACTCACAAAAGCATTTTTCTTATAAATTTCGCACCATTTAAGGGGAAATAAACAGGCCTTCCAGAGGTGTAAGACTTATTGCTAAGGAGCATTGTTACAACAAATAAATCATTGACCAAACTTTATATTTTACCTTTCTGCTAAGTTTATCAATATATGTAAAAATGTCAAATGTAAAATGACAGAGTATTCAAGGTGAGTACCAGTTCAAGGATCTGGTATATGAGTGAAGGTTCCACAGGAAAAAACTCACAACATCAAACACTTCTCATTAGTTTTGTAATATGCTTCTTCACAGGACGCTTGTTTATGTTGGAAACTGTAATTTTCTGAGGTGACTTTTTTTTTTCAAATCAGCTGTTTTGTGGGGGCAGTTAATGCTTGATGGTTGGTACTAGTATAAAGCCCTGATATGTGCTGTAAAAACACAGTAGACTAAGGAGGGAAATCCCTCTGTGAAACATACTGTAATAGGCTGCAGCTGTATCTAGCGTGTATCTAGTGGCACATCTGGCCACTTTATTAAGTCCACTGGTTGTTTTGCAAATATTTAATTAGCCAATCACATGGCAGCAATTTAGTGCCTTAAGGGTGTAAACATAGTCAGGAGGACCTGCCGAAGTTTAATCTGTATATGAGAATGGGAAAGAAAGATGATCTAAGCAACTTTAAATGGGGAACACTAGCTGGTGCCAGAGGAGCTGGTCTATTCGGAGTATTTCACAAACTGTTGATCTACTGGGATTTTCCCACACAACCATCTCTAACGTTTACAGAGAAAGGACAGAAAAACAGAGAAAATATCCAGTGAGTGGCAGTTCTCTGGGAGAAAATATCATGTTGGTGCCAGAGGTCAGAGGAGAATGCACAGACTGCTTCAAACTGTTGGGAAGACAACAGTAACACAAATAACTGCTTGTTACAACCAAGGTATGCAGAACAGCATCTCTGAATGCACCAGACAGTGTACCTTCAGGTAAATGGGCCACAGGAGCAGAAAACCACTTCAGGTGCCAGTTCACATGAGCTCACTAAATATAGAACGTTTGGTCTGATGAGGCTCGGCGTTTGTTGTGACGTTCAGATGGTAGGGTCACAACATATGCACGGATCTGTTGCAAATATGTCTCGAGTTCATGTCAATATGGACAAAAATCTCTGAAGAATGTTTCCAGCACCTTGATGAATCTGTACCAAGAAGAATTAAGCCAGTTCTGAAGGTGAACGGGAGGCCAATATGACTCTAGCAAGGGGTTCCTATAAACGGCCTGTGAGTGTAGTAACTTTTCTCTCTTGGCCACGCTTCAAGATTTATTAGCACCAAATGGAAATTTCACTTGTGATGGCAGAGCAATGCAGACACACCTGGTCACAAGCATAAAATAAGGAAACAGGTGTATCAATGGGGAGTCACTGCATGAATTTAAATTAAGTTTAAATCCACTATGGTGCCCCCCATGCCTTTGTTCTGTGCAGCTAGTGTGACTTGAACTGTTAATGAGCAAAATGTATCTTGTTTTTCTCTTGGGCCTCGTAAAATGTTAGCACGGGCTGCAACACATGGAAAGGGCTATCTCCTGTTCACATCTTCGGCTTTTTAGGTAGCTTTCACGATTGACATATGGTCCAGCTGTGCCACACATCTTCCGATTTTGGCATGGCCATACTGTACAGTGCAGCCCAGAATGATAGTGATTGGTCAGCCTGAATTTGTGGTCACAGAGAGACACCCTACTTATTAAAAAAATGTAAACATGTCAAGACAGATAGGTAGATAGATAAAGTATCTTCATTTCATAGTTTTAGTTGTTTTTCAAATAAAAATTGTTCCTTGGATAGTGTATATTAATCATAATAATTTAGCAGACACACTGTATTAAAAATTCCTTCATCACACTTGGCTAATATGTCATTATTTGGTTGGTGCATGTTTTGGTTAAAAAAAAAACGTAATAACAATAATGATAATAATAATAATAATATTTCTATTCATTTACAGTTTCGGCTCATTGGATCTGAAAGCAGTTAAGAATTAGCCCGAGAGAGAGAAAATACATATTTTTATCTGGTTTTGTTTTTTGTTTTCCTTCTATTAATATGAATAAAGCTCATTACTCTATGTGGTGCTTGCACATTATTCATATGCTGGCATACCTGTGGCCACATAAGTGATTACTTTATCACTGCAAGCCTTTACACACACAAAAAAAAAACTTAAATGAAAATAAAGAACATTATTATTGTGACAGAAGTAGATTTAACATTATTGAGACATTATTTGCCCACACAGGATTCCACCCATCACCATATAAGGATAGGTAGCCTATAAATAAAAAAAAGAAAAGAAAAGGGGGAGGCTGTCTTTTAGCCACCCTCAGATGTTCTCCTGCATGCTTGATGATCAAACATAACCTCCACCCCAGAGTGATATTTGTCATTTTAAGGGAGGAAAATGGAAAAACCCGTTTGGGCATTGGCAGGCAAATTTGTTGTTGTGAGGGTGCAGGTATAGCCTCCGGCAGCACATCCTCTTTTGAGGGAAAACAAATGGCCTCCTTCAGGTTGTTGCTGAAACCAGCAGACGCTGCTGGTAAGCTGACAGACACAAACACTGCGCTGTTTCTTTAAAAAGGGAGAGGGTCTATCGCTGTCTATGCGCCTTTGCAGTCAATGGCGGCCCACTCTTATAGCAATGGTCTGTGTACAGAAAGCCCCTCATCCCCGGCGGATCAATCGGCGTGCACTATCAAAATACACTGACATACAAGCCGCATCCGCCGGGATTAAAGAGAAAATAAAACGGGTTCTTTCAACGATAGCAAAGATCTGCTGAGTGGTTAGAGCTGCATTAAAAGCATATGTCGAGGCCTTTATTTGAAAGCCTCTAAAGCATCTAACAGCTCCCAAAGAATGATCAGTCTTCATTTTGCTGTAGTGTTACGTTATTGAGAGCAGATTATTATTGGGTGGTACAGACATCGACCTGTATTTTCCCCCTCCCTTTTTCTCCTCTTTTTACACGCTGACATACGCGCAACCATAGTACTTCCATCGCAGACAATAACACGGGCTGCCGTGACCTACAAAAGAAATTTCCTCATGGATCAGTGGGCAGAAAGAGAGGCCAGACAACAAACCGCGTCGGTTTCCCTGTGCTGGGCAACGCGGAGACACGCCGACGCGGGCGGGCGGTTGGGGATGCGGAGGAGAGCGGGGAGTGAGTGTCGGCTATTTCCCTACCTTCTCCGTGGACCCCGGGCTGAGCCGCTC